>NC_084488.1:31292142-31939095 GCF_030035675.1 Rhineura floridana
ACAGGACTCTGAAGTTTCTGAAGCCATCACAGGGAGAAGAAAAGAGGAGGAAGACGTGGACCTTCCTTGGGGGATGTTTTGTTTTTAATTTTAACTCCTCATATTATCTTTACGGATTATTAACAAACAAAAGAAGGGAAGCGAAGGGGATTCTTCCTTCTCTTTCTCTCCTTTGGGACGTTTCCGACGTCGGGTCCAAGCCAATGAAGAGGGCTGAGCGGCTGGATGGGCTAAGAGCGCACCTGGGGCCGAGAGAGGCGCTAGGTGGGAGGGAGCTTTTGCCACGCGATCCTGTCTCTGTCTATGCAGAAGGGAAGCCCCCCTCCCTGGCGTCGATCAAGGGGGCTCAATCCGAAGGAAGCGGTCCCAGGATTGCAGCCTTCCTTTAAAAGAACGGTGAGGCAAAAAGTAACGAAAAGGTTGGAGTTGTGGGGCAGCCCCTGAGCCAGTCTTTATGTCTGGCGCGGAGTGAGAGAAAGAGGCAGCGCTCCTGGGTGGCGGGGTGGTTTGATAGAGAATCCCGAGGATGGGGAAGGGGGTTGGGGGGGTGAGACCCAGGAGGGCGGCGGGAGGAGAGGAGGGGCGCCTTCATTCGGAGGAACAAAGCCACCTTCATTCGGATGGCCCCGGTCCCCACTCCCGATCCCTTGCTGTAAGGCAAAGGGCTCGGACAGCGTCGGGTGTTGCTCTCCGGGGGACTGCTGAGCCGAGCCTGAAGGGAGGCTGCGGCGCTGTCGGAGAAACAACAACCCTCTGCTTGCTTTGGCAGCCTTAATGACAACCAGATTTGGAGGAGCGCGGAGGGGCCACCGCGCCGCATTCCTGCAGCGGGGCTGGGAGGAGGGACTCGGGGGCAGGCAGGCAGGAGCAGCAGAGACGGCTCCTGGTAGGGAGGGGAAAGAGGTGCGTGCGTGTGTTTGTCAGCGTGCCCCAAGCTGGAGTGAAGCCCCTTTTGGAGCGTAGCTGCGTTTAAAGAGCGGGTTAATCTGCAAATGAATCACGGAACAGGAAAGGGGCTGGGGAGCTGGCCAAACACCCGTGGCTTATCCCGCCAGACTGCGCGCGGCAGATGGAGGGAGGTTGGGGACCAGCTCGGAGCCTGTTGAGGAAGGTAAGGAAGGGGGGGAAAGAGATTTTAAACCCGAGCCTCGCTTTCTTTCTTTCTTTCTTTCTTTCTTTCTTTCTTTCTTTCTTTCTTTCTTTCTTTCTTTCTTTCTTTCTTTCTTTCTTTCCAATACCCACTAAAGTTCTTCGTTCCTTGCCCTGTCCTTTCCTTCCTAACCCGAAGTCCCTCCGAATCCAGGCGTTCACACTGGTGATCCCGGTGTCCGAGACCCAGGGCGATCCCCCACATCTGCCCTCCAATTCGAAGAGGACAGCCCGTCCGTGGCGCGCTAAATGTAGCCAGATGCCTTCAAGAGTGGCGCCTTTCGCCCTTTTGGCGACTGGCTGCCGCGATACCCCCCCCGCCCCCCGCCAAGGAGATGCGTGTTTACATCTACCCATCCCGAGCGAGATTCCTCGCGCACAAGCTGGAGCTGTGAAGAAGGCTAGGAGAGGAGGGTAGTTTTGCTGTGGGGCTGAGAGACGCTGCCTATGGAAAACCCGACGGGGCTGTTTTCCTGACTATGCCAACGCTGCCTGGCGAGTTGGGCTGCCTTGGAAAAGTTCTTGGGCGGGCGCACCAGGAAATGGCTCTCTCTTCACTCGGTTGCTCAACGTTTTCTTTGGACGGGGATCATCCAGCAGCTGGTGGGCGATCCAAAGAACACGGCCGGCCGGGACGACTCGCTGGAGTGGAGAGAAACGGATCTGAGGTTGGGCAGGCCAGCGCACAATTCCCAGTCCCCTCAGAGGTGGGATTACCCCCCCGAGTTTTCTGCGTGTGTGTGTTTCTTTTCTAAGTCTTTGAAGTCGACTGCAACTTCGCTTCAGTTCGATTTGCCCCTGAAAGGACCACGGAACTGGGATGTACGTTTCGCTCACCGTTGGATCGTAGGAGAGACGTTTTCTTCCCTCTCCCCACTGTGCTGCCCCCCAAAAGGTGATGCGACTTGGGACATCGCCCGCACTGGTTGCTTGCTAGCCAGGCTTATAACGGTGTCAGGCGCAGTCTAGGAGAGAAGCCGACCCTCCTCTCTTTTCTTCTTGTTAATTGGCCCGACGGGACGGTCCTGGAGTTCCCGTTGCAGTAGCCCTCTGCGCTCCTCCCCACCCCTCGGCGTGACACTTTGCTCCCAGATGAGCCCCAGTTGGTGAAATCTGGCGTTTTCCAGACCTGCCGCTAGTCTGAAGGAGGAGGACACCCCCCCACCCCAGTCGCCTGCAACCTTCCTTAAAGCTGCCAGCTTCACCGATTTCCCCCAGCTCACCGGATTTCATACCGCTGGAATTCTTTCTATGGGCAACCATTATTTTGAATGATTTTTATACAGAGATAGCATTTCTTTTAAGCTTTTGCCTCCTGGTGCTTTGACCGAGGGAACTTTTGGCAGACGCTGTTCTCTTGCCTCCATCGCACGGATTCTCTGTTTTCACCTACAACCCCCCCCATGTCTGGATACAGTACCCCCGCCCTCGAAATACCGCTTAGACAACGCGGCTGAGAAGATTTCGAGCATCCTGGAATCTATTCCACATTTAGACAAAGGATCTCCCGGAAACCTGGAAGAATCTTTTAACTAGGTGATTTGACGACAGATCCTCGTGGAATACTACAAGGCCTCTCGGCCAAAGGACTCAGGGGAGGGGACGCCCCTTTCGCCTCGCTCACCCTAAAAAAATGTTTCTTGAATTTGGTCCAAACAATCCTTTTGCTTTCTCATGGGGGCGGGGGGAGGAGGAGGTTGACATCAGGGGGATCGTCACGTTGTCTATAACCTTTTCTTCTGCTTTCTGATCTCCTTCGCTCTTCTTTTTAAACGAGAAAGCGAGTACTTCAGCCCGAGGTGAAGGTCATGGTCTTTCCACGAAAACCGATCCTCACGCCAGTTAAGCCGCAGCGCTGGGTTTTAAGGCGTCTGATGTCAATGGACTTTCCACTCCAACGACTCCGGCTTAACAGGTTGTGAACAGCGACCTATCAACTGATCTCCCATTAAGTCTTGGCGGGCATTCAACGGGCAGGCTGGGGGACTTGTGTGAACGTAAACCGTCTCCAGCCCGCCCAAACGAAACAATGTGACAGTTGCCAGTTGTTCTGGTTTGGATGGAGCCGTTTATATGGGAAAGGACCCCTTAAATTGACCCAGGCTGGTGGATTGTGTCCTTTGGTCTGGGCTATATGGGTTTACTGCATATGGCTGAAGACTTGAGGCCCATTCACACGTGTACGGTCACCATCCGATTATACTTGTTGATGACTTGCCGCTGAACGTGTGACTAGGCAGGAGTGCAAAGGACGGCGTCTGAGGGATAGGGAAGTTCTGTCTTTAAGATCTGCGATGGCTCATTCACACATGCATTTCTATCGTCTTCGAGTGATGGCGCCAACTAGCGTCCAGATTGAGCGGTCGTCTCCAATCCAGGCTTAAGCTAAAACACTTTGCAGAGTGCATAGCCAAGAGGTGGGGGAGCTGGCAATTTAATTTTTGGGGTGCACTGATGTGGTTAAAGTGTTGCTCGTGCGAGGATTGCTTCTTAAATTTCTCTCAGGGATCTTACCCCTAATCTGTGGAAAGCGCGCCTCGTTTCCTACGCCAAACACCAAGTATTCGAGCCCACGCCTAAATTTCCCACTCTCGCGCCGAGTAGGCTCTCACGTTTAGACGGGCTCAGGCGCTCAGAACAGCGTCTGTATGACTCTAGTTTGTCACTCTTACAAATGGACGAACAGTCCAGAATACGCAGAAAGGAAAGAGGTGACGTGCTTTGGAGCGCCGAAACGAGAGGCGTCCGTTGTGTGCTGCCTTTTAAAATAAAGGGGATCCCATAGAGGAAAAAGGGGGGAGAGTATATAGCTCCGGTTCTATTCGATGTAGAGAGGGCGGGGCAGAGGAATACTCCCGCTTCCCGTTTTTGCTTTGTTTTGCTTTCTCAGACCAGACCTCGGCGATTCCCATATGGATGGAAAACAGCGGTCTCTAAATCGCTGACTAGCGCTGGGGCTGGCGGAAAGTCATGAATGTGGTTTGCTGCTCGGCTACATAATCATATTCTTCCTCTTCTAAAATTGTTGAGTCTGCAAGCCACCGCCCCTTCTTCATGTACGCTTTTCCAAGGGGACGAGGGAAGCCACTGTGTGAACTCCTTAACTGACGGGGAGTTACCAGTCATTGACTTTTCCGTGTGACATTGATCAGCAAAGGGTTCGAGAAACAGTCCTCAGCCCCACACCGGTGGCGGTGGTGGAGATAAGGCGTGGGATAGGCAAGAGCCAGAGGGAAGAAAGCCTGGAGTTTTAGGCGAGGGGCTAGAAACGCTGGACTCTGCGTGTGTATATGGGGTGCGGGGAATAGCACAAATTTCTTGATGGCTGGTGTGTGGCGGCTATGTGATGTGGCGGGGTGGGTCGGCTGAACCGTGCCAGATACTCTGATTTTCCCAAGGGAAGAGGCAGCACTAACTTATAGAACAACAGCAAGTTCCTTTAGGTTTGCGAAGCTCTGCTGCCCTCCAGCGATGATTTTGACGAATAGCACGAGCGCGTTGCGTCTGGAAGTGCGGGGTGTGTCACGTGTGGAGTCAAGATTCTTCAGGCAGCTCGTTTTACACTCGTAGCGAATCTGTTTTTGAACACTCCCCTCCCCTCCAAACATTAGTGAGCCTCCTGCAGAGACACATGATGGACAAAATGCAAAGGCCCCTCACTTGCAAGATGTTTGGGAACTCTTAGCTGTTTCGGTTATACTGCATGCAGTATCCACAGTGGTTGAAGCCTTCTAAGAACCATGCAGTCACCTAGTCTTTGAGGAGCATTTGAATAGGGAGGACCCTGCTTTGGTTGGTGCAATTGGTCTCAGAGGAACATGCTCTTGTATGCAGGAGGTTGGAGCAGATGGCGCTTCTAGTTATCTAGTTTAACATTTATACATTATAATTTAAGTATCACTTCTGCTGATAAGGAACTCAGTGTCCTCCTGCCCACAGAAATCAATCCAAAATGGAGCCACAGAGAAACAAGAGGGAGGTGTCTGCATGCTTGGGGGAACTCTTTACATATTTTTTTTTCTAAAACCTAACTCTTTAAAACAAACACACCACAAACACAGAGGGGACAACTGCCCCTCAATGGCCCAGTGAGGATTGCACATGCCTTGTGTTCACCATGAGCTACAACATGTTCAGTGTTAGTTGAAAAAGTCAAAATGGACAACTGTGGGGAAAGGGGGAGAGTTCCTTACCATTGTCCCAGGAGAGTTGAATGTAAGGAGAACATGGCTGGTGGGCGAGAACCCTGACTAGGAGCATTCCTCTTAGGGTAGAAGGATATGCTGCCACATGAGTCTAACAATGGCATTTGCAGTAGAATGTCAATAAGATATAAAGAGTCAGGGTTCAGTCCCAGCACTTCTTTTTCAGTACCAAATGGACCCTGTGAAATAATAAAGACAGAATACCTCTGAGTATGTGCAGCAGGGATTTCTCAACACGAGTGGGCAGAGGTCCACAACTAGTCCCAGGCTTTCAGAGCAGGGGATGTGACATCTGGGAGCTTGAGCCCTGACACCTCTTGATTTAAGAATACCCTGCCCCTAATAAAGACAGTCAATTTATTTCTTCCTTTAGATTCCTCTTACTCTGGTTGAATCAAACTTTGCCCATCAAGAAGTCAATGGGAGCAATTGCTATTTTTGCATAAAGTGAGAAACCACATGAGCAATAAATCCTGCTTCAAGACATTTCTAGTGCAATGATGAATTTGTATGACAATTTTCTTTCAATCAAGTTGATGTCTGTAGTCAACTTTGATAGCATGTGGATGTATAATTCTGCTCTTGTGAATGGACCACTTGAAAGACATGCCCGGTTTGTGGGCCAGCCTGAGCATGACGTTCGGAAGGCTCTCAAATGTGATTCAGCAATGACCTGGACACAATAGTTGAAAAAGTCTAAATAATTCATGAGTGCATTCTCATGACCATTTCTTACATGCTGAATATGAGAGTGTTTTGCCTTGTTCTGGATATACTAATAGCCCCCTGCATGCTTCTACTCACTCCTAGTTCACAGTCCAAGTTTTCCTAGTTAATTTTTGTGGAGGGGAGGATATATTTTTCAGTATGTGTTGATTTGGTATTACCTTACACATTATAAATTCCAAAATCAAGTCATGTGAATTTAGCTAGGCAAAACTATTGCTGTGACAACCTGGCCAGCGTACTGTGAGTTGGGAGGACTTTTTTTTTAAATGGTTGTGCGAATTTGTCATCCGATTCTGAACTCTATGACACTCAGTCTTACCTCCCATGTAGAATCAGACTGAACTCAATATCAACAATATACAGTTAAAATATACAATTTCACACTAAGTGACTGACACAGAGAGACTGGAGACAATGCAGCAGAAGCTGAACCCAATTTAGGTGGCCTGGAATCCACTTTTCAAGTGTTCTTAACAAAATTTCATTTATAAAAATATTACTCCATTGAAAAACATTATATGAGAAGTAGTGTTAAAAACCCGTCTGGGTTGTTGGATCTGTAATGGCTCATTCAAAACATTGCTCATGGCTTCATGACTTTCACTTGATCCTGATGATAGCATAGTAGCTTGCTAAGGTGTGATAAATGTGAAACTGGCGTCTTAATAGCGGTATGTTGTGCCTAGAAAGAATAATTTCTTGAAGATACTGAGACTTCTCTCTCCTGATGGGACACTGTTGGCAACAACCTAGATGTTAAGAGCAAATCCATTTGTATCTGTGTATTCATATGGGTGTGATGGAACAGTTTTGCTTTTACTAAACGTTTAAGTTTTCTATGTGCTGGGTTGCAAAAGAATGGTTTCCTCCAGAACAAGTGGATAGTGACTCTGGAATATGTTTGCTTCACCGTATAGCTAGCAAACAGTAACTGCTTGCCTAAGCCACCTGTGGCTGCTTTACCAAACCTATTCTGTGTCTGGTAGGGAGCTCTGGCATGTTGTACTTTGCTCTGTGCTTGTGGCACACTCAAAGTGGTGGATGTGTACAAATGTGTGTAAGGGATGATGAGTACTGATGTTCTTGCCTCAACACTGGAGGTGAGATTTGAATACTGGAAAAGCTTTACATTGCATGACGAGTTTACAACTCAGCTTACATTTATGCAATCCACTAAGTCCTCCTGAATTTAGTGGAGTTTACCTGTAAGTAAATTTTATTTCTCTTATTTTGACGTTTATATTCCACCTTTCCTCCAAGGAGCTCCAGGTGGCATACGTGGTTCTTCCTCTCCCCATTTTATCCTCACCACAACCCCATGAAGTAGGTTAGGCTGAGAGATAGTGAATAGCCCAAGGTCAGTCAATGAGCTTCATGGCTGAGTAGGAATTTGAACCCTGGTCTCCCAGATCCTAGTCTGATACTCTAACCACTACATCAGTGTAATGGTTGACTGCAACCTTATGTATCTTTCAGCTTTCTCTGGCTTTTAATGGTCAAAAGGATTCCTCAACAGCTGGCCTACATTCTTGTAGGAATGTTTGTAACAGCTTCAAGTTCTGTTTCCTCGCTGTGTAACTGACATGACAAAACCTGTGAAATCCTGGCTGTCCTGACATTGGTGACCTACAGCTAGGAGTTTTCATTCAGAGAATCTGAGAGGCCAACAGCCTGTGGTAATGTTGGGATACTTTCTTACCTTTTGCATTAATGGTCTTGCATAACGGCAGTAAAACCACACATATCATCCTGGAACCTCAGCCAAGTAAAAGGCAACTGATGTTATCATGTTAGGGTCAAGTGATCCTTTAATGACATAACATGAATGTGATGAAAGAGTCAAGATGCAAAGATAGGAGTGTTGTAAGCATACATATTGGGTTCCTTTGGGAGGAAGGATGGAATAGAAATGTAATATAATTAACCACAACACATTTACAGTACATTAATAGGGAAATGAAAAGCCAGTTTATTTATATCCCACCCTTCCTCCCAAAGCAGCCCAGGGCAGCAAGGATAGTTCACACATGCATATTCCTCACTTATTGACTGATGCTTCAAGTAGTGGTTTACATGTGTGAATGACCCATCACAGATTAGGCACTGCAGACAGAATCTTTGTATCACAGGTCAGCTCAGAGACACTTGTTAGTTCAGAGCAGTGAGTCATCAACTGTTGAATAATCTTGTATGATAGACATGCCAGCAGTGGAACAGCCCATAGTTTCAACTCTATGAGACTGATGACTCTTCCTTATAGTATGTGAGCAAGACCTCTTCCTACACAGATCAATATTTCATCCTAACCAATGATACATCTCCAACAATAAGAGACCACACTTACAATGAATAGATGACGTGGTAGCTTGTACTTCTAGAATGGAAACCCTTTTGAGGCATTGATTCAGAATGTCCTCCATACTGTTATTTAATCAATAGATCGTTGCTTTACTGTGGTGATGCAACAATAACAACAATGCAAGATTCAGACAATATATATATTTAGATATATATTTAGACATGTTTTCAAAAATGATGGGACAGCTCTGTGGGTAGGAGTCTATGCCCCCTCTTGACCACATGAAGAGTCAAGCATAAGGTCCTGGGTTCATTAGAAGCTTTTTGGAGTTCCCAATGCAACACACAGCAACTATACTCTATGTCTATGCAATACAGCCACAAATGGAAGGCTGGCATAGTTACTCATGAGCAGGCCTGAAACTTAAATGGCTTACCAGGTCAATCAGTTCACATATTTGATGCAAGCTTGCAGCAAGATGTTATTCCTTGCATTGAGGCAGCAAAGTAGCTAGGCATCTTGAAAGGACCCCTCTCTTAAAATTTTGTCTCTTCTCTGCTCTTTCAGCATTTTCTTGGCTGGGAAACAGTCCAGGAAATGAAATGCTTGCAGTGGGTAATGAGCCAAAAGGGAGAAGTGATGTCTATCAAACTGAGGAGGAATTGACATTTTTGGAAGACAATCTTGGATAAGGCCCCTGGATGGAGAATTTGATCTTGTAACTCATTCAGGTTTTATGCCCATGAGTTTATCATATTTAAAATGTCTTAGAAAGCCAATTCTTTTATTGCCTGCTTCTCCTTCCCCTGGAGTCACTGAAAGCTGCAGAATCTCCCACTATTCCCTGCACTGGGAGTTTCTGCTTTTGGTAGAACTTCGTTAGGAGAAAGGCCAATAATTGTGAAAAGTTGCAGGTGGCCCCATCGATGTGTTTAAAAGATGCTTGCAAAATATACAGCTTTCTTCAAAAATGGTTTTCTTTTTACTGGGCTTTCTTGAAGTCTTCTTGGATAAATGCACCATCTCCCTGGGGAGGCTAGACTTGTTAACATCTGACAATCCACAGGAAGGATTTCAATCCTTGCAAAAGTTGGACAATGTTGCCATTATGTAACTGGTTTCCTACCTGATTCTAATCATTCTAGTGCAGTTTCTAGGACTATGAGGTCATGACATTTTGCAAAAGTAGAACCAAAATCCAAATTATTTCCATTTTAACATTAAAGTTTTTCAGCAGATTTTATTTAGGTTATCTGGATTCACTCCAAAATTGACCTATGAGACAAAAGTTTCCGTGGTCAAAAGTCATAGAATGTTGCAGTATTAGCATGAATCAACACTGCCACCAACTGGCTGTTGGAGTAAATGCAGGCAAATTATGTGGTGGGAAGTTATAAACTCTACATAACTACCCACTTCATAGAAAGGATAAAGGGGTGTTTCGGGAGGCAGGGTAGAGTGGGGGAGTGAATTTTCTTCCCTTGCATTCTTTTTGCTCATACCCTTTGGCTGTATTCCACATCACTCACCCTTTAGCATGGCATTGCTAGAGTGTGACAGACAGATGGAATTTTGGGAACTGGTTATTTTATGGCAACATAGTGCCTGAGCTTCGCTTCTTATATACAGATGTGGCCAATTTAGAAACAACAGCCCAATCTTATGTATGGTTTCTTAGAAGTACACTCCACTGTGTTCAGTGGGGATTCTCAAGCAAGCTTGCATAAGATTACAGTCAGGGATGTAGTTGTGCAGGGTCTTGGTCCTAGACCCTTTACTTTTTTTGGGAGCAGGGTCCCAGCAGGGTCCCTATGACTCCAGCATCCTACAAACCAATCATCATAAAAGAGAGAACTGAGAAGAGTCTTCTAACATGCTTCTTTCCTGCTGATTGCAGCCAATTCAAGTGAAAGGAGGCAAGTCAACCACTGAGAAGACTCTTCTCAGTGCTAACAGTCTCCTCATTCAGGCTTATTGGTTCCTATGCATTAACAAGGATCTCATTCTTAATTATTTATTTATTTTATTTATTTAATTACACTTTTAAACCACCCTATAGCAACAAGCTCTCAGTGCGGTTTACAACAAGATAAAACCACATTTAAAATACGAACAAGTGTGGATTACAGCATACAATTATAAAACATATTTAAAAACAAAATTAGAGTACAAATTAAAATAAAAATTACAATTACAGTTAAGTTTAAAATTAAAATTAAATTTAAGCTTAAAATGCCTGGGCAAAGAGGTAGGTTTTTACCTGGTGCCAAAAAGATAACAAAGAAGGTGCCAGGCGTATCTCATCTGGGAGGGCATTCCATAGTTCGGGGGCCACCACTGAAAAGGCCCTAGATCTAGTTGCTGTTCTCCGGGCCTCCCTATGAGTTGGGACCCAGAGAAGGGCCTTAGACATCGAGCGCAGTGAACGGGTAGGTACATAACGAGAGAGGCGTTCCATCAGATATTGCGGTCCGATGCCGTTAAGGGCTTTATAGGTAAGAACCAACAGCAAAACAGTAACCCCACAGCAAAAAATGCAGGCATGGCTGTGATCAACATGAAGGGACCCTACGCTTCTGAATTTGCCACTACACTACTGATTGCAGTATTAGGCAGCAATATTATACACATTTACATGGGAATAATCCACAATGCTAATGGTTTACTTTAGAGTGTTTTTTGTTTTGTTTTCAGTGTAGAATAAACATGCATGCGATTGGGCTGTTACTTTGCTTTCATTCTGCAGAATTGCAGATTGACTGGATGGCGCTGTTTATTTTAATTATACTGCCACGAGAGTGGCTGTGTACTATAGCCAGTGTGGATTTTCACATTCTGCAATGTTAAATTGAAAATACCCCCATGCCATTCTGATGCTTCCCATAAACTCATTTCAAAACAAAACCTCACAAAACTTAGTCCTGAACTCAGAAATGCTTGCTTAACAACCCTGTCAATTTTCATGGCAATACACAAAACAGTCAGAGAGAATAGAGGGTTTAAAATCCAAAAAGAGAGGGAAAAAACCCAGAGCCCTTTTGGACTTTTTTCTCTCAGAGTTCTCATAATCTGTTGAAATTCATTAAAAATCAGCCATGTTCACAGAGTACCTGTAATCCTAATACTGACCTTGCCCCATACTCTGACCTTCATCTTCTGCAGTTTAAAAGTTAAAAAAAATGCCTGGCTGATTTTTAATTAATTTAATAAATTTTGCATTGAACTGAATAAGAATGTTGGGCATGCTCAGTAAGAACCAACTGTCAGTGTTCTAAAAGCCAGACTCACAGCTGATGGGCTTGGCTAATCAGGGAGCCACACCCATACCAGACTTTGATTTCACTTGAGACAGTCATGGCTTCCTCCAAAGAATCCTGGGAAGTGTAGTTTGTGAAGGGTGCTGAGAGGAGACTCCTATTCCACTGACAGAGCTCCAGTGGCCAGGTTTAACAGTCAGCCACTCTGATTGAAGGTCTGTGAGAGGAACAGGGCATCTGCTAGCAACTCTCAGCACCCTTCACTAACTACACTTCCCAGGATTCTTTGAGAGAAGCCATGACTGTCCAAAGTGAAATAAATGCCTGGTGTGGATGTGGCCAGGGACAGCTTTGGTTTAAATTTGAGTGGGAGGCTACATATGCCTGCCTGCTGTAAAATAAAAAGGTGGGGGAAACGCTGAAAAGCAATGATACTTTCCTTTTGGAAAGGAAAGGGGCTTCCCCTCTGCCCAGTGCCCACCCACCCAATCTCCTCCCCTCCCATCCTCCACCCTCCCTGCCCCTCCCCCGGGTCAGTGTTGGACTACTATCTGGGAGATCAGAGTTCGAATCCCCACACAGGCATGAAGCCAACTGGGTGACCTCGGGCCAGTCACTGCCTCTCAGCCTCAGAGGAAGGCAATGGTAAAACAACCTCTGAATACCGTTTACCATGAAAACCCTATTCAAAGGGTTGCCATAAGTCCAGTCGACTTGAAGGCAGTCCATTTCCATTTTCAAACATGATTGCACAGAAATAAATCCCATTGAACTCAAAAAGTATGCAAATGATCAAACCCACCTCCCTTCTCCTCCCTCTTATCCCCTCCCTCTTGCCCCTTCCCTCCTGCTCCCTTTGCCCCTCCTTCCCCATCCCCTTCCAATCCCCTGTTTCCCCTTCCCCCTCCTCCCCCTCCCCTTCCGCCTCCCCATGGTCAGTTTTACCTATCTTAAGCATGATTGCATGGAAGTAAATACCATTGAACGCTATAAGCATGCAAATGATCAAACCTCCCCTCCCCTCCCCCTTCCTTTGCCCCACTCCAATACACTTCTTCCCCCTCCCCTTCCTTCTCCCCCATGGTCAGTTTTTCCTATCCTAACCATGATTGCATGGGAGTAAATCCCATTGAACTCAATAAGCATGCAAATGAGTAGACCTGCTTTTCTCCTCCTTCCCCTCTCCTCTCCCTCCCCCCTCCCCCCTCTTCATTCTTCCTCCTCCCCTGCCCACTCCAGCCCTCCCTCCCTCCCCCGGGCAGTTTTACCTATCCTAAGGATGATTGCATGGGAGAAATCACACTGAACAATAAACATGCAAATGATCAAACTTGTCCTTCTCCTCCCTTCCCTCTCCTGCTTGCTCCCATCCCAATCCTCCCCTCTGCCTTTCCTCCCCTCTGTCCTCCTCCTCCCCTCCCCATCCCCTGTGGTCAGTTTCACCTATCCTAAGCATGATTGCAGGGGAGAAAATCCCACTGAACTCTATAAGCATGCAAATCAAACCTGCCCTCCTCTCCCCCTTCCTTTGCCCCCCTCCAATGCGCTCCTTCCCCCTTCCTCCCCATGGTCAGTTTTTCCTATCCTAACCATGATTCATAGGAGTAAATCCCATTGAACTCAATAAGCATGCAAATGATCAGACCTGCTTTTCCCCTCCTTCTCCTCTCCTCTCCCTTCCTTCTCTCTTCCTCTCTTCCCCTCTTCCTTCTTTCTCTTCTCCTGCCCACTCCAGCCCTCCCTCCCTCTCGGTCACTTTTACCTATCCTAAGCATGATTGCACGGGAGTAAATCGCACTGAACTCAATAAACAAATGATCAAACCTGTCCTTCTCCTCCCCTTCTCCTCCTGCCTGCTCCCATCCCAGTCCTCCCCTCTGCGTTTCCTCCCCTCCCTCCTCCTCCTCCCCCCCTCCCCATCCCCTGTGGTCAGTTTCACCTATCCTAAGCATGATTGCAGGGGAGAAAATCCCACTGAACTCAATAAGCATGCAAATGATCAATCCATTCTCTGCATACTTGCACAGGATCCCATTTCTTACCTCCCGGATTAAAAAGCAGGGAAATTCACTAGTAGGCAAAAAACTTTGCGGTTTAAGAACGTACCTATAGCCCACAGATATTTCTATCAAACTTTAAAAAGCAGGGAAATTGGGCAGCTATAGTGAATGCACCAGGGGAGCAGGAGACCTGACCTCCTCTCTGAGATATTGTACTGCCCTACAAATTTGTCAAAATGCAAACACCATTTGGGTTGGTCTTTCACAGTCCAATCCACTTGCTGTGTAGCTTGGAAGAATTTGGTAACGTGCCTCTGAGCATATGGTGAAATCAACCCAAATAATAGAAAGAAGACATGTGCTGTGCTGATCTTGTTTTAGCTGGGAGGAAGCAACATTATTAAGACAGTTAAGATGGTCACTTTAAATATGTCTGATTTCCTGTGCAATTTTAATGAAGTTTCCTATAGGAAATCATTTACTTTTGTTTCTATTTCTGTGAATATGTGAAGTACAGCAACACTTTGCAAAAATTACACTAAAAAATCTCCAAACATAATTGTGGAATATGTGAAGTACAGCAACAGTTGGCAAAATTTACACTAAAAAAATTCCAAAAATAATTGTGGAATAATGGCACTGACTGTTCTGCAGAATAGTCTCCAGTGTACCTCAGGAGTGTCTCAATTTGCACAAGATAAAACACTGGGAGGTGAAATATATTCTAGCAAAATTATAGGTGTGCTGTATGTTTTTAATTGATTGTGCCCACCTTGCCTATTTTTTTGCCTATTAGTGATATTTATTTAATTATTTTTTATCTTAAATTTTCTTGCAATGATTACTCTTCAGTTGGGCCTGCAGAGGGCAGCTCAAATGTCCATGTAATATTTCTCATGCAGTATAATGAGTTTCAAGAAGAAAAATGTTGCATATTTGCTATATATTTGATCCTTTTACAATTCAAAATAAGGATTACCTGTCAAGGCATATAAATCCATCAAGTAGGTCAGTACTGAGAAATCTTGGGGTTGCAATCCTAGGCACAATTACATGGGAACAAGTCTCATTGAACACATTGGGATTTACTTCTGTGAAAACTGGCACAGGATTGCGCTACACATCACATTAATGTCAATGGGAGCAATTTAAGCATGTGCTCAACTTTCCTGGGGACTAAAATTGCTTAGCTGTACCAGTGGCTCAGGAGGACAAAGTAGTCTTTCCACTGCAGTGCATTTTGGGGTTAGTTGGAGAAAAATGTGAGGGACCGTGGTGGTTTGTGCTTAAGTATGCATGAAGGAGAATGCCATGTTTACTAATTGGAGCAAGCATTAATCAAATCCTGTATTCTGTTTCCAGCAGTGATCACTAGATGTCTCTAGGAAGCTTATATGCGGGCCATGAAGGCAATGGCCTTCCCTCATTAGCCAGCTCCAGCCTCTAGTTGCCACAGATACACTGTCTCTAAACATGAAAGTTCCATTTGGTTATCATGGCTTAAACCCAACAACAGACATATCTTCCATAAATTTGCATACACTTTAGCCAAATATATATATCCAAGGGCCAATCTACACATTGTATACAAATACATGAAAATGTAGCTCAACAACACTTTTTAAAAAAAGCTTGAAAAACTGCTTCAGGAGGAAACAAACAGAGAGTGGAGAAGTAGCATAGGCGAGAGGGGTCTTGAACCCTTTGTCCTGTCCAACCCCTCCAGTGGCTCCCCCTCCTGCATGGGATTTCATGTGCATCTAAATGCCCTTCCCTTCTGCTTCTCTGCTGTCGGGGTGCCTCCAGACTGCCAATGCTTTGCAGGAGGAATTCAAGCACATTCCGGTAAATTTAGGTTTGTGCGATTAAAGTGAATTAAAACACTCTGTTGCCCTAGTGCAGCAAATTTACTTTTAAAAAGAAAGACTTTCTGCAGTTAGGAAAGTAAGAGGGAAATACCTTGAAAAGTGTGGAATAAACAAATAATCAAGGTGAAGATCCCACAAACCAATCAGGATGAATGTTTGATGAAGACTGGATATAATCTAACCTCTGCCTAAGCTTTGCACAAGCAAATCAGAATAAATGTTCAATAAATAAGTTATCCGGAGGAGTCCAGTATTACTCCCTGAGGTTAAAAGTTTCCACTATGCTACAGTTACACATATTTTACACATAACATGTAGTTTGGTCCTCTGCTAATGGACATCATCACATTCTGAAGCAAGGAATTTGAGAAGTTTCTTAGGTACTTTGTGAAGAAGGAATTCTTTTTGTCTGTTCTAAACTGTCGCACACCCCCTTTAGCCATTCCAGTGAGCAGCCCTGGCTTTGAATAGCATGGCAGTGGGTGGAATTTTTCTGTCTATCTGTTCTCTGCACAGTATTCATGACTCTTTCTTTTGTCCCCCAGTCATCTTTTCTCTCATCTAAATTAAAATGCCTCCATATCTTCCAATCTGTTGATCATCAAACCTAAGCTTTTTTGTGGAGCAAACGCTTTTCCCCACCCCAAGCAATATGTGCAGCACGGGGGTCCATTAGTCCAGAACTCCAGATGAGGTTTATTTTAAATATAAACACTTTATTCCAGAATGTTGAGGCATCATGGTCCCCTTTTAGTTTGGGGATTCTCCAGCTTGTTCAGGCAGCTCCCGTCAGTCTCTGGGTTATTTCTATTTGTAATTGATCGGATGACTCTAACGGCTGGAATTCTAAGCACACTTATCTGGAGTTAGTTTCACTGAACTCCATGTGTTTTCCTTCTCAGTCAATAGATGGGAGAGGGCTGCAAGAAGAGATGGCAGAGGCAGCTTGAAGCAGGAGAGATTAACTAATCAAAGAAGAGGATGGGAATTCTTTAAAGACATACGTACTGTGGATCCTTTATCTAGAAAAAATACAGGACAGAACTGTGATAATAAAGGGGGAGAAGATGGCTGGAAGGGAAGACGACTTTGATGTCCAAGAGTTTGTTATCAGTGGGAGGCACTTACATAAACACATGGCCATTATTGGTAATTGAAAAACCACGGCAAATGACTTGTTTCTGCAGGAATGCCATCTGCTGAATTTCTGGAGTTGTGCATGTGCTGGTCATTTGTCAGTCTTGGTGGTGGAATGTAGGCTGTGACTCAGGCCCCCACTTGAGAAGGCAGCCCTATTGAGATTGCACCATTTCAGTGGTCTGTAAATCACTCCTAAAGGTTTTCCAATGCACTGGTTTAACACTCCACTCTGATATGCTGTTAAATTCACACGCTGGGGCATACCACGCATGCGCATCCTGAGTATGGTCTGTGTTTAGGAACACAGGAAACTGCCTTATACTAACTTAGACCATTGGACCACCTAGCTCAGTATTGCCTACTTTGACTAGCAGCAGCTGTGAAGGGTTTCAGGCAGGAGCTTTCCCAAGCCCTACCTGGAGACACCAGGGATTGAAACTGGGACCTTCTGCATGCAAGGCAGATGCTCGATTGCCGAACTATAGCCCTTCCCCAGTTCAGTGGGGCTTACTTTTGAGTAAGCATGCTAAGAATCATTATCTAAATATCTGTTGTTTATAGCACCCACTTTTTCTCCCAGACAATGAGAAGTTACATGGATACATCTTGTATAAAGGCATTGTACTTTACTGGGTGTGTTTCATGAAGAAAGAGGTACTGATTTGTCATTTATAAGCCAATATTTCTTGGCTTTTTGAGGTCTTGCTGCCAAATTGGTTCAGAATAATCTGCTGTGTGAGTGGAGCAGGACCTAGCATAGCGCATTACAGGCTACAACCAGGATCCAAAGAACTAATTGAGTGCACGCAAGGCCATTCTCAGTAGGATGTTTTGCCATCTATTAGTGGGGGTGGGGTGAGTGCTGTTTACCCTCCCCCCCAAGCTGCTTTGTAGAAACAGCTGTGTGGATGTCATGTGGCTGCGTTTGCAACCAGTATCAGCACTGATACAGCAATGCACAACAAAAAATTTTGTAAAAAAGAAACTGTATCGTAGTACATGCTCCAGCATCACTTCTGACACACTACAGACATTAACACTGCAATCTCACCAGGCTCACCTGCATTTATACCTGTCTGCCACGCAAATTGTGCAGGTCAGTTTTGCATTAGGTGTGCACTGAAATCCTAGAGAGGCATAGCGCATCAACACAAGTTTTGCAAAAACTGACATCTACCAAAAATTGGCATTCTTATTTTGAATCAAAACCATGAATCTGAAATTCAGTTTTTTACCTGAATACCAGTTTAGTGTAATGTTCATGAGACTCAGCCATGAACCATTACATCCCTAGTTTAAATCTGCCTATGTCCTGAACATGGAGGAGGGGTTTTACGTGTCCCTCTCTCTCGGGGCCAACTAGATGTAACATTGACGACATCATCAGATTTTTTAAAAAAATGTAAAATAGAGCTGGCAGGGGAGGGGGGATGCAGTTTGCATCAGGAGCACAGCACATGCAGAGGACAGGTTTAACCCTCCCATCCCCAGCTGCAATTCTGACAAAAATCAAAATGGGATGATGTGAAGTGTTTTAAACATTCTAAATATTAAGGTGGCTTTTAAAAGAACCTTAACATTTGCAGTGTTAATTCTTTAGACTTATGAACACTTATAGTGATGATGATTATGGCAAGTTTCAAATAGGAAACCTCATCTGCTGTCAACAAACATGAAATACTATTTCATGATGTCTATCAAATACTATCAGTCAATAAACTAAAATTAAATACCTTTGGATATCAAGAAAAGTATATCAAGTGTCTAGCAAATATTCCAAATGTGCGACTGACATTTGAATTTGCAGAGGAGAATTTTGGGAAACATAGTAGCAAGCTGCCTTATACTAACTCAGAGAATTCATCCATCTAGATCAGTATTGCAGTACTTGCAGTAGCTCTCCAAGGTCTCAGACAGAGGTCTTTGATGTTGCTACCCGATCCTTTTAACTGGAGATGTCAGGGATGGAACTTGGGACCTTCTGACTGCAAAGCATATGGTCTATACTGAGCCATGATTCATCCTAAAATGCAAAAATATTTCAGACTAAATTTGTTTCAACTACAGTTAGTTGCACACTGACATGGATTTTGTGTGTGCACCTTAGCACAGAACGGTGCCAGCTTGCCAAGACAGTCAGAATCTTAATGGTTCTGTTGAATGTTCTTAATGGCCTCATTAATACTTTCTTTGTAGAGTCTTCTCCAAACCACACAGTCAGCCTGACCCATGTAACACCAACGTCATTTCCAAGATGCTCATTGGATCCGAAGGCAATTTTGTTTGAAAAGAGAATTGAATGTGGCCTTTTGGATGTGAGCAGGTGGGCAGTTTGATTACCCAAGACAGTAAATTACACATGGAACATAGGTTATTGGTTGTAATCCTTAAGAGATTTCCCACTGATTTGTAGCAATTCACTCTGCCAAATTTAAAAGAGAATGTAGTGATGGTGATAATGTATTGCTTGTCTTACTGTTCAAGAAATGAAATATGATATAAACATGAACCCAGTCTTGTATTCCTTCTCTTGTCTAGCAAGAGAGTTTCATTATACATTTTGATTTTATACATGATTTTACATAGATATACATCAAGGAAACTCTTATTTCACACTTATCCTTCTTTTAAAACTAAAATTCCAAAATCTGCAATACTAAAGCTTCAGCAAAGCATGACAGCCTTTCCTCCCACTGTCAATGGAGTAATGTGTATCCTGGCCCTCTGTATATTTACCTTAGAAGGAGTATGTTGATTGTGCTTATTCCCAGATATGTGTGCAGAGGATTGCAGCCTTACTTGTTGGAAGTGGCGAAGATATTTTCAATCTGTGTATTCAGTACTGAACAAAGATGGGTCAAAGCAAAGCTGGTATTTCTTTTGGGTTGTTTTCATATGAAATCCCCAAAGCTTAAGGATAATATTTTCAGGGAAAACAAAGGAATTTTGGAGAAGAGCATAACTAAATCCTGCCCTGGGGTCCTACTGGGAGAAAGGGTGGGATATAAATCTAATAAATAAATAAATAAATAGATGCTGCTTTTGGAACAGGCTAATCAAGATCAGGCTTTTCATTCCTGCATGCCCCCCCACTCCCTACCAATGCCGATGCCTTCCAGAATTGCATTTAACATGTATTACTCTGTTCTCAAGATGCTGAATTTAGGAGACTGAAATTTTGCAAGATCTACTTAGCATATTTTTATGGCTCTGGATTTCAGAACTGATGTTATTTTTGCTTTCTGGGGAAAAAAGATAGTGGGCCAGATTTACAGCAAGGTTCAAAGGCATGATCTTAAATACATTCAAGATTTAAGGCTGCAGCCTTATGCAAACTGACTAGGGAGCAAGTCCCACTGAAGTCAGTAGAACTTGTTCTGAGTAAATATGCAAGGGATTGTGCTGTGCGCTGTTAAGAGCATTTGTTGTGGTTATCTTTTTTTTAGTCCATAGTAACCAGAAATATATGATTTTATCTGATGCAGTCTGAAATACTGTGTATGCTTGCCAAATGCTACCCCCCTGGTGAGTGTAATATGGATTTGAATGTAACAGCCCAAAGCTGGGGGAACCAGGACTATTTGTCATTTTTGACAGTACAGAACGATTAATGTCAGTAATGCATATTTTCAAGGTGCTAATGTGCATTGCAGATGTATCATTGTCATTTTCTATACTCCCATTAACTAATCATGTCTTGTCTTTATTTCCTGTTCTTGTTTCAGTTGACCATTACCATGGGTCCTTCCCAAAGGACATTCCTGATCGTGGGCTGCCTCTTGACAGGTAACATCCATCTGTGTTTGAAATGGTTTTTTTTATTGTGAGACTTGTTAAGCCAAAGGGATCTTAGCCTAGAGTCAAAGACAAAAATAAACACAACTGCTGAACTACTTGGAATTTCATCCATTTTGCTGGCTTGGGCTGGAGAAGTATCATCAGGAAGCTTAGAGAAAGGTGATGCTAAAAGCCTAAGGAGAAAAACACTGCTCATTATGCCCCATTCTGCTTGCTGTGTAAGGACTCACTTGCCTAAGCACATTCTCATTACCTGGTGGGCATATCTGTTACCCAATGATATGACCATTTTTTAAAAGGAATCTATAAGTTGTATACAATGAAGTCATCCCATTTGCACAAGGACTTCTGCTTCCACAACAGACTTCCCCTCCCTCTCCTCCCCCACAGTGCCCCCACTAATCTGTTCTTGGAATTCCCCCAATCCTCTGGAGCAGATTTGGTGAGGGGATCATGGGGAGAGGAGGGGAAGGGGAAGTTCTGTTGCACAAGCAGAGGTCCTTGCATGGACATGACAACTTCACTGGACATGTGCATGGTTTCATATCTGTGGCTGACTTATACAAAAGGAATCACCTTAAAATGAGACAATCATGCTTGGAATATGGACTTCTCCCGGTCCCCAGCTAGGTTCTTCATCACTGTTACCTGGTATTCCAAAATAAAAAGGTAGCTGCCTTCATTAATGCATGTATTCCAGCTACCACGGAACGATGGCCTTTCCCATAGAAATGGCAATAGTTCAAAACTGAGCAGATAATCATTTCCTCACCAAATGATGATGTTAAAAGGTTCTTTATGGTAACATGTTGCACTTTTCTTTCCACAGGGCCATGGCTAGCATCTTGCCAGTCTTTATTTCCAAGTATTCTTCCAAACAATTATGAAATGGTTGTGCAGCTGAATTCTCCTTTCACTCTGAAATGTTCTGGAGATAGTGAAGTAAGCTGGCAATATCCAGTTCCTGAAGGCAACCACACTGTAGACATCAGAAATGAGGAGAACAACAGTGGCCTTTTTGTGGCTGTGCTTGAAGTGGCAAGTGCTACTGCTTCTCACACTGGATTGTACACTTGTTACTACAATCATTCTCAAGAAGAAGATGGTGAGGTGGAGGGAAAGGATATCTACATCTATGTGCCAGGTGAGTTGATTCATTTCCTTGTATCTATGATAAATTTTCCACAAGGGCTTTTGGATGGAGAAGATTGTGGAGCAACTCAATGTTATGATGATGGTTCTTCCAGCAGATGGAAATACTCACATTTAAGAACTACATGTAAATCCAGTTCAGAGCCCTTCTTATGTCTGGATTTTCAAAGCTCACCCGATCCCTTGCTGCAATCAAAAAGAAAGCCGGAGTAATCTAATGGGAATATATTTTGTGGGATTAGTCCAAACTTGACTTGTTTAGAAGGAAAGCTACATTAATTTAGTTCCTTTCCACATCAGCTTTTCTTCTGGTAACTGCTGCATGTCTCTTATGTGTGTAGCACAAAAGAATCTGGGCAATGTTAAGTTCATACTACCCAGAATCTACTGGGTCTTACCATCATTCCATGTGCAACCTACAGAATACCCAACCCTTCTGTGCTGGTATGCATCATGTGTGAAGGATGATAGTAGTTATGGGCAAATTATCATTCAGGGAAGCTTGTCTGCCATTACTGATATTTTCAATTAGAAACCTCTGATAAGCTTCCAAGGAATCCTGGGGTCCCCTAGAACACAATGCAAAAACCATTGCCGTAGATTGTATAGAATTAGGGAAGATGATTTTTAGAATTAGACGATTTTAGAATTAGGGAATCCATCTTGAATCCTTTCAAAACTATTTGGAGTATGCAGGTGTTTTTTTTATTTAGTTTCTGGAGACCATCTTAGTTTAGTTTCACCTTCATTTTACTTGTTAGTTTAGTTTCACATTAGTTATTGTCACATTAATTTTAATTTTACCTTCATTTTTACATTAATTTCAATGGAGACTCAGACTGTCTTCTAAGACTTATAGTGTTGTTGGTGTATTCAGTCCAAACGGCACAACATTTACAGGCATTCTACTACTCCCCTACCTGCCAAATTTCTCACAGATTGGTCAAAGGGACCCCATTCCAGAGGCAATTCAAAATTGCACACATTCTATACTTCCCATTGGTTTGAGTGGGAAATCTAATTGCCTTTTATCCTGTTTGTAACTTTTGTGTTTTTCAAGCAAATGTCATGAAAGCTGTGAGCATTCTTGATGCTTCCAGATGACCTGTTTACTGAGCATTCATCCTGATTTGTTTGCAGGGAGATTAAACAACATACGCTATTTAATGAGCATTCATTCTGATTTGTTTGTGGGGAGGTATGTGGGGGATGTTGCATCAAAACAAGAGTTATCCCACTTTCCAGTGGATGATTTCCCCATTGCTTTACTTATAGCAAAAAGTTCAATCCTTTGGGGAAGTGGGTTTGTTGCACAAGACTTCCCAATCAACTAGAATTGTGCAACCTGATTTTGCCAATATATGATTGAATCTCACCCCAAAATAGCAATAGTCTGGAAATGCTTTCTATTGCCACCATTCCCAGGCCATCAGACAGATTGGACAAAGGGTTCCAACTGATTATTGGAGACTTCTTGCAAGACATTGAGCTAATGTTTCTTTGCTTCAGGTTGGAGAGAGGGCATGTATTCTCAGTTCACAGATCTCTCCCTCCCCTCTTTATACCAAGTGTTTCAGAAATTTCTTCTTTTACAATGCAATACAATAAGGCAATACAATACAATACAATATTTAGTTTGCACTTCAAGCTGCATTTCTATCAACTTTGCACTTTCCAAAACAATATCAGAACCGAACACAGCCATCCTTTGATATTAGAAATTACTCAAATTTTGCAATGCAGTTTGCCAACCAGAAATGCATATATTAGGGGAAAGTGTGCATAAAAATGAATATAGGAGTGAAAATAACATACAAAAATGCATTAGATGGGGAGAAATTGCTTATGTGTACATTATTTAAAACCGCCTACAAAAATGTGTTTATTACAAGAAAATGCTGGAGAATTTAAATGAGGATTTTAAAAAAAAACAGTTTGCTGCAGAAATCTGGAGAAACATTGGAAATGAGAAATTAAGAGAACTGAAATTGACAGATCTTTCCATCCCTACAATACAATGCCTTCAATGTAAAACTAACACTAGAAACGAAAAAAGGTGCCCACTTTAGTTTCTTGCATTTGTTTCAGTTTATCCATTGCAAGTTATATGAAACTAATATGGCACATTAGTTTCACATTACTTTCTGAAACTAAGGCACATCTCAACCATTAACATAAATGGGGACTTAACAGCAGCTTGAGAACCATGAAGCATATGCGTTGCATTCCAAAGTGTGTCTTCCATGAACATAAGGAGAATCAACAAACAAATCATAATGGACTGGCCTGACAGAGATACTTAGGGCTTGATCCTGTCTAGTGCAGGGCAGCTATCTTGCCTTTATAAAAGTAAAGGGTAAATCTATACTGCAGTTTCACCATTGTTTAACAGGGCAGTTACCCTTGGAAGTATTACCCCACTAGTGTGGCATTTCTACTTGTCCAGAGGTAATTACCCTTTGCTTGAATCTCCCCCCTTCCTCCTGGCCCAGCCTGGAGTAAAGAACAAGCTGCCAGAGTTGCAGATCTTAAATGTCTTTTTGTTCTTTATTATTCTAATGAAAATGCCTCTTTCCATCATGAACAATATATTTGTCAAGGAAACCATATATTTCATGTTCCCCCTGTAAGAATTTTGAAAGCACAGGTGGAAGCCATTTTCTTTATTAAAAGCAGAACGCGTTTAAAGTCCATACACTGAAGCAATCCCAAGGCAAAAGGGATGGAAGAGGGAGGGGAGGTATGAGAACCCTATTGGGGGGGTGGAAGCGAATGCATTGGCTTTATGGAATGCAAGTTTATATGCTGCTATGTTTGAATGATTGTTACAAGGTCTCATAGTGCACATTACAAATTCTTTTGTTGGCTGGGTTCAGACATCCATATAGTCAATCACCCCCACCCCGTAAACTTGATAGAAGACATCCCAGGCTTGTAGCACAATGGTATTTATTTTTACAAGGCAGACTTTAATACTGTAAAAACTGGCTTTTTAAACATAAGCCTATCTTGCAATAAAATTGGAAAGACTGTGGGATGTGGTTTCTTTCTGTTCTTTCCAAAGAACACTTTTTATTTGCATTGCCTATAAACCAGGCTATACATACGCTGCACTAAAGAAGAAATGAACCAGTTCTGTTGTTCCCATTTCTGTGACAAGAAAAGCTGGATTCTGCCACCCATATAAATTATTTAAATTGAGCAAACTTGCATGATTTCTCTTAGTTGCATACTTAATTCTGGAAAACATTACTATGTGTTCTCTTTCTAGTAAGAGTAAGCAGCTGTCCAGAGTGGTGTTGAGCTGAAAGTTCTCCTATGGGAATTTTCAATTTGGATGTTAGGAGTTCAGGAAGTGAAAGGGTAGTTGAATCCCCTCTTTCAATTTGGGGTTGGGGAAATTTCAGAGATGAAACTCATCCCTGCCACCCAGACGTCCCCCTGGCCACTACGATTTTCCTTTCCCCAAAGTCCTTAAAGCAACTCTATATTACGGTTCAGTTTCAATGTTATGCTAAATCATAGTTTAGTGAAAGCTTCCCCAACCTGGTGCCCTCGAGACATTTTGGACTACAACTCCCAACATCCAGTGTTTTGATTATAGCTTTAATATGATTGCATTTTTTAAAATTGTTGCTGGCCACGCTAGCATTCTTCAAGAGGAATAATGGGATGGAAATTTAAGTCATCACTATTGTCATCTCTGACCACTGGCCATGCTAGCTGGGGCTGATGGGAGTTGTAGTCCAAAACATCTGGAGAGCACCAGGCTGGAAAAGATTGGTTTAGTACTAGGAGGCCAAGCCTCAAAGTGTCTGAGCAAAGCATCACACTTCTGCCAAGATTAACTTCACTTCTAAAGGATCTCATAGTATTACCTTTGAACTAGGGATCCTGAGCTGAAGCAAACTCTGGGTTGTTTAATATGCCAGCTGCAAAACTCATGGTTTGAAGTTGGTTAATTATGACCACTGTTTCACTCAGCCTTTGTACAGGGCACTAAAGTTCCTCCCTCTGGCCACTGGAAACCTTATTCAGCAATTTTCTGGCTTTGGAGGTATTTCCCACATACTTTCAAACATGCCTCAAAAATAAAGAAGCCCATTAAAAGCCATTGACAGGCTATTATGGGAAATAGAAAAGTAGTTCTTATGGCTTCAGTTCCCTCCATATGGCTGCTTGTCCCTGTCTTTGCACATACTAATGAAAATAACACACAAAAATGCATTATCTTGAGGGAAATTGCATACAAAAATGCGTATAATAGAAGAAAGTTGCACTAAAATGCTGTTGACTTTCCATGACATTTTTTTTTTAATTGCCAACTGATATGGAAATTTGGAGAGCCAAACTTAAGACTGGAAAAATGCGATTCAGAGAGAAGCTAACATTGACAAATTTGCCCACCCCTAAATTCTGCAGACCTCTCTAGAACGGCCCTCTCCCCAAGAAAGCTGCTGCTGGCCTGAACATGCTGGGCAACTCAAGTGAAACAAGCTCCTAGCAGAGGTGGATACAGGCCTCGCATAACTTGAATTGCCTGGTTATGTCAGAGTGCAATGAGGATGGCATCAACTTGCTGGGGTAAGAGAGGATTTTAATGGACATCTGTTGGAGCTGCTCTGCTTCACACACATGGAATACAGGATTGAGTCACAAGATATTAAAGTAACCACTCCTCTAGCCCTGTTGATGGTACAAAGCACCTCATTTTCCACAGATCCAGCTGTTCCCTTTGTTCCTACGTCCCCAGAAGATGTGTTCATCGTAATTACTGAGGAAGACAGGTCCTCCATCATCCCTTGCCGCACAAGTGACCCCAACGCTCAAGTAACTTTAATGAACGGTGAAGGGAAAATCATGTATGCCTTTTATGACAATAGGCAGGGCTTCATCGGAAACTTCTCTGCAGGCTCCTATATGTGCAAAACCACCGTTGAGGCAATAGAGTTCCTGTCTGATGAATTTTTCATCTATGTTTACAAAGGTATTTCTTTACATCCTTTTTCAATGGAAGGGACAAGTAATGAGTTTTACTTTCATGCCCTGAAGCATGTAATGACTGATATTTTAGGGTAAGGTCAAAGTAGCTGTAGAGTTTCAGAAATGGTTCCCCACTGAGCTTTTAGTGTTTTACTGTTCCACAAATCTATTCAGCCCAGATATAACTCCATATCCTCCTGTGACCCTACAACTCCACTCAGGGCCAGCCTTGCCAATAGGCAGAATGAGGCAGCCACCTCAGGTAAAAGATCCTGAGGGCCAAGGAGGTATAGGAGAACAGAGCTCTATGTGCCATGCAGCCTCCCTAAGCTAGCCTGCTGGCCTCAAGAGTAGCAGGGGACACAAGCCTCTTTACAGTATTGAATTAGGATTCAGCTGCCAGTCCAGCGAGCTTTTGTACACAGAATAGGGAGAGGCGCCATCTTACCTCGTGCCTCAGGCAAAAAAAGACTTTGGATTGGCCTTGACTCAACTGTTCTTTAGTATGAGGGTTGCATCGCTTATTTGGCAAAGTCACAACAGTTTGCAACATGTGAAATTAAGGAGTTGAAATAATTGGTTCCAGAGCAGGCCAGACTTTGCAGTCAGTAAGAGTAGATAGGAAAAATGAATGTAGGATATCCATTACAATGTGGAACACCTCTGAGGAATCATGTAAAAAGTTGAATGCTGTTTTCTGAAAGCACCATGGTTTATTTTAATAGACTTATTCTTGTGGCGTAGTGCAAAGGTCCCCCTCAACATTTACTCAGAGAAAATAGTTCAAAAGAAGCTCTGTAATGTGCAGAATCCTTCCTAAATGTGTTGATTTTTTTTACTGCTTCCAGCTCCATCACATCTTCATGTTGAGATTGAATCCCTCAAGACTGTGTATAAAACAGGAGAAACCATTGTTGTAACGTGTGTGGTCTTGGATAACGAAGTGGTGAATTTACAGTGGAATTATCCAGGGAAAGTGGTAAATAACCCCACTTTGTTGTTGAATAAATGACCAGAGAAGACTGTGGGTGGGAATTTTGTTATTGCTATTTTTAAAAAATGGAATATGGACAGATGAGTGATTTGTTGCATTACCTAGATGTCAAGAATCAAGAGTTTATTATTCGTAAACTTGCAGAACTTACAAGATGTTACAGGGAGATGGCTAACATATGAGGTTTACAGGAAGTGGGACTACAGTTATAGAGTAATAATACTCACTTGAACCTGGAAAACATAATATAACAAAAACGGAGTGTTCATAGAGCTGCCCACGTTACACTTCTGTTGATGAGAGAGTATAACTTCCTACAAACGACTTCCTGTCACAATCTGACAGGCCAATTCTTCTCTGAGGCACAGCACAGCAAACCAGTGGAGCTAGTGGGGCAGAGCAGCTTAAAGTGCTAGATTAGGACCAGGAAGACCTTGGTTCAACTCCTCACTCTTGTCACAAAGCTTGCTGCCTAACTTTGGGCCCTTAGCTCATCCCACCTCACAGACCTGTTGCAAAGATCCAAAGGAAGAATCCCATGCACTCCTTAGCAGACGGGTGGATAATTAATCACATTGGGTTGGAGCCAGTCTAAGCTGGTCACACTTAGGTCCTATGGAAATCAATGTGAAAAGTTTTGTATCTAACTTAAGTATCATTGATTTTGATGGGAACTAAGTGTGATGTATGTCATTTGGCTCCAACCCAATGTTCATCACAGCTATCTCAGCAGAGAAGAATAAATCCCAAATTGTCATATTTGGCCAAACGGAACTGAAATTAGATACCATGACCTTCAGCAGGCATAGACTTAAGATGGGGTCTCTCTAGTTCCATTCATGCTGATTCTGTTATTGAGAACATCTTACTTTTCTCCACAGCCATAAAGTGTCATGTAGATGGACAAGCAACACCATAACAAAGGTTTCTTGCTTCCCACCCTCCCAATTGTTATCTCACTGTTGGCTTCTACTAAACCTTTATTATAGACCTCCAAGAAAAATGTCTTGATTTTTGCCTAAACCGCACTTGCTTTAGTTTGCATATTCATCATGTGCTCTTGCTATTCTCCCCATGCTCTCAATTATTCCACCACATTTAAGGAAGGCTGTGGTTTGATCCATTAGAACATTTGCTTTCTTCTTGGAATATATTTATTCGCCAAAGAACCCTTCCTTTGACAATGCCCTATGTCACAACCCAGCTATCAGCCAGGAACTGAGGTGTGTGTGTGTTTGGTTTTTTTTGCCGGGTATTATGAATTTTGCTTTTTGAAAATCTGAATAAGTTATTGGAACAAAAGTCAGTAGCATCAGAACTTGGAAATAAATTCCTGTCATCCCAATTTGCACTTTTCCTTTTCACCATCATTTGCATTCAGTACTTTGGATGTGTTATGGATTTTTAAAAAATGCTAATTCTCGTTTTAGGCCTAAATTTTACATTCTTATGGCCTACTTTCCCTCTCTCTTTTTGTTTTACATTCACAGTGTAAAAATTAATCTGTAACTGAATTCCTTTGGCATACCAACCACGTTGTAGACCCGGCTTCCTTAAAAGTGCGACTACAGTCTTCAGCAGTCTTAGCAGGCTGTGCCAAGAGGTCATGGGATCAAATTTTCACATAAGCACTCTGCTCCAGCTAGGGCCATATGTGCATATAAGCAGCATAGCATATGTATCCCTGGCTGGAAGAGGAATTTCACAAGCAAATGAGGTAGCATGTGCGTATGATTATCCATTCCAACCTACCAGCACAGCTGTGTGTGCATCACCACAGCAATAGCACCAATCACCTCTTTGAGATGGGAAACAGAAGGATTCCATCCCCCCCCCAAACAGCGCATTGGCACTACTATGGATATCTAAGAGCAAAATTACATGTAAGGGTTAATGCACAGTGTGCAGCTGCATCTCAGCCTTTTCTTTATTTACTACATGAGGAGGGGAGGTTTATACATTCCCTACCCAGCTGTATTCGGGGGGGGGGAACCTGGCTCTCATGTGCAGCTATGAGGGTTAGGAAAAAATACTTTCCCCCTTATTGTTGTAACTGCATTGGGGGTGGGTGGGAGATTTTTTGTCTTGATCACAACTGTGAAAAGAAGGATTAAATCTTCCCCCTCTACATGCTGCACTCCTGATACCAATCACCCATCATGCCTGTTCTTAATGAAAGAAAAACACTCATTTTAAAACAGCAAAGTAATGACCATTTATTTTCTGAATACTCATTGAGATAAGGTCTTTGCTAATTTTGAGAAGTCTGTTATTTCATATATTTCTAGGCCACTTTGCATAGCAACTGACATAACTTACATAAAAAGAATAAATCACCATTCCAATAAAATATGATCAAATTAACAGCAGTTAAAACATTTCAAAAGCCAGCATCGCAACTATATAAAATTATTTCAAGCAGCAAAAAGAGCAATTAAAAACCAGCAACAATATAAACCATTAAAAAGCTCAGCACAACATCTTAAACAAAAGCAGCCTGGAGTAAATGGGTTTACAAGGCCTGTTTTACAAACCAGCACTGAAGGGGCCAAACATATGCCCCTTGGCATATATACAAATATGGAGCCACTGTCAAAAGGCTCTGTCACTAGGTAAGAAGCGAGCCTTTCAGGGGACTACCACTGTAAAGTCCTTGGCTCTTTGTCCCTATCCATATGACCTTGGGATGAAGATGGGATTTAGTGCAGGGCTTCCGAGCCAGTGTGGTGTAGTGGTTAGAGTGCTGGACTACGACCTGGGAGACCAGGGTTCGAATCCCCACACAGCCATAAAGCTCACTGGGTGACCTTGGGCTAGTCACTGCCTCTCAGCCTCAGAGGAAGGCAATGGTAAACCCCCTCTGAATACCGCTTACCATGAAAACCCTATTCATAGGGTTGCCATAAGTTGGGATCAACTTGAAGGCAGTCCATTTCCATTTTCCTCTGAGAATCTTTGTGAAACATGGAAACTGATTAAGGATCACAGGAATACCAGTTTTCTGTAGCTATGTTACTCAACCAAGTTTTTTGCTTCTTTTAAAATGCAGAAGAACAAAGGTATAATCTCACTTGAGGACATCAAAGTTCCAACCCAGAAGCTGGTTTACAATTTGACCGTTCCAGATGCATCAGTGAAGGACACTGGAGATTATGAATGTGCTGCTCGACACGTGACCAAAGATTTTAAGAAAACAGAAAGAGTTTTCATCACAGTTCATGGTACAGTCTGTTTCTAGTTCTTTGCTGTTCCCAATTGAGCATGCCAACAGCCTGTCATTGAGAGATACTTATGGAAACCTTTGTCCTCCCACAGATAAAGGGTTCATTCATCTGGAACCCCATTTTAACCCTATGGAAGCTGTCAATCTACATGAAGTTAAAAACTTTGTAGTTGATGTGCATGCATACCCAGAGCCAAAAATGTTTTGGCTGAAGGATAATGTGACTCTGATGGAGAATCTCACGGAGATTGTCACTAGTTCCAAGCAGATCCAGGAGACGAGGTAAAGAAAATGCTTGCCAAGGAATCTGTAGGTTTTAGGTGTCCCATTCTCCATTTGCAAATCAAAGTATCCCCTTGGAAATTGATTGTTCTCTCATTTGGAGACTCTGCAAGCCATTCTGTATCTATGAAAATGCCACTGGGCAGATTCTTGAGTCTCCAATTTCTGAACTACCCCTATCTTTTAGCATTTTAAACATCTTTCTTTTACCACTCTAACCATCATGTCTTTAATACAATTCACAATCATAAATCACTAATTGAAAAGAACAGAGCCACTATCGCCCATTCATTATATCTTGGTATCACTGTCATATACAGAAGACATTCCAGCAAAAAACAACTTCCTTTCCTTCCCCCTGTTTCACTCTCATTCATTTCCACTTACTGCCATGTTCCCTTGCAATCTGTCTATACCTGAACCTTTCTCTTCTGGTTCTCCTTTTTTTTCTTAATCTCAGCCTTCAGAGGCATTGTTAGGGGGTGGTCCAGGGGGCCCAAGCTCTGGGTCCTTTGAAATAAGCCCCAGATCTCCAGACCCTTTACCCTTTTTATAAAATTTTATTTATTTATTTTCCTTGAGGGCATACTAGCAAGATCTCAGCTGCCTACTATCTTAATTTCTCAGAGGAATAAAGACATATAAGCATATTCAAATTTTATGCAAATTTGTGTCATGGTCCTCTGCCCCTCGTCCTTTAAGTACCTAGCAATGCTCCTGATTCTGGTACATCTTTCACTAGTTCTGCATCGTATATGTCACACCTTTATGCATCTCTTTAATGTTCTATCCTCTCACATGGGATTCTGCAGTCTCTGATAGAACTTTATTTCTCTCTTGTGGGCACTCACGTATACTCCTTACAGTAATAATCACCCTGAACTCAAGCCAATACCCAACTTACGAGACCTTTCTTCAGCACCATGCAGGTTGTAAGAAGTCTTGCTTGCTTCTCCTTCAGATTTATTACAAGATGTGCAGTATGGGCCTATGGATGTTTACTCAGATGTAACTTCAGGTGACTTCATTCAGACTTATTCATAGGCTTACATGCTTACAGCCTGTTGTGTGCATGTTTACTCAGAAGCCAAGTCTCACTGGGTTGTATCCAATGACGTTGCACAGTTGACACTAAGGCTAAGAGTACCCTCATGTCAGCTCTGGAGGCTCCCCCAACCCTGTGGAGTATATTTAGGGGGTATAGGGGGTGCAGGGGGAGGGGGAAACCACTGAAAGTTGCTTTGCTCTCTGTTTTGCTGATGGAAGCCTTGCCATCAGCTGAGCAACACCATTGGATACAAACTATTGTGCTCAGTGAGGCTTATTCCCAGGTAAGTATAATAAAATTAGGCTGAAGTTCCATGCACAGAATCAGGCTATTAGAGAAATACACAGCCCCCTATGTAAAGGGTAGCACACATACTTTTCTTGCATAGTACATAATGTTTATCCATTTAAGTTTCACTGACGTTAATTATGTTCACTTAAGTTTCACTGAAATAGGGTTTAGGCTGTAATTCTATTCACACTTATCAGGGAGTAAGTCTCATTGAACTCAATGGGGCTTACTTCTGAGCAGACATTAAAGATGAACTGCACTGATGAGTACTTAATTCTCACTGATTACAACTGGATTTAAGTGCACTCAGCTCTCTGTGGTTACACCAAGGATGGCCAGATACAGGAGAGGATGGGGCTCCACTACTTTTAATAGTTGTGTAGTAAAGCAGGTGTAGATTCAGCAGGTGTAGATTACATGACAACCATTGACGATGCAAGAGCCCAGAAGTCTTTTGCATCCAGCTGCCCTAGGTGCAGTCCAGCTAAAGACACTGCAGGTATTGCTGATTGCACTGATCTAAGTGCAGTGACCTGAGAGTCAATTCCATTGAACAGGATTCATTTGTTTAACTACTTCAGCAATATAAAATGATCATTTATAACTTAATTAGAATATACAGTTGTACTATCTGGCATATTGATAAAACTAAAAACTATAAATGCATCACACTGCAATCCAAGTCCTTTTTGTGTGGGGCTGGGGGAGGGGATTGGACTGGGCGTCCCTCCACCCAGCCTTGCTAGCCTTTGCTGGCATGGGGCTTTCCCTTCCACCTGCTTAATGTATGGGAGGGCAGGTGGGATCCCTGCTGGGGGCAGCTAACAGAAAGCCCTGAAATGGGGCATTCTGGGGGAGGGGCTGAACCATTCTGAGATCCATTGGATCCCAACCTGGCCCCACTGTTGCCACATGATGGCACATTGGGTCTGATCTGGGTTCAATTGTTGTATCAGCTCCAGGCTGGCACAACAATTTGCCTGTCCCGCCCACCCCGACCAGTATGCACAGCAGGACTGTGGGGAGGGGGTAGTCCTATCACTCCACTAATCCCCACCAGGAGGTAGCTGGGTTTTTTAAGGACAAAAATGGTGAATATACCCTATTATAGTCCAGTTCCTACTTGGCTAGACTTCAATTTCTCACCAGAACACTGGCTCCTTTGGGAGGAAGGGTGGGATATAACTACTACTACTACTACCACTACTACTACTAATAATAGTAATAATAATAGTAATAGTAATAATAATAATAATAATAGTAATAATAATAATAGTAATAGTAATAGTAATAGTAATATTTCCTCTGAGGCTTTGGCACCTACAGCAGGTCTTTTGCAGCTTCTGCTCTATCACCTTCTGACCTTTTTATTGTCCAACAATGGAGAGCAATATGCTGCTTGTTTCTCACCCTATAACAATTTTGATGACACAATCATTTGAGAGGAGAGGTCAAAAAGTTGACTACAAGGTTGTGACCAAAAGACACTAAAAGTAGGATACTTGCTTCCAGTATCTCCCAGCTAGGTCAAAGATCATCACAGGTATGCGCACAGCACTTCATAAGCAACGTGTATGCTCCTTTCATAAAGATGGCAGCACCCTCTATGTGTAGAAATGCATCTGGCATCTGAGCCCTGCATATGTCAGAATTATCATTCTCTAATGCTGTATATGGTCTTCCATTTAAAAGCATTCTTCTCATTCTAAAAGAGAAAACATTTCACAGGAGTGTTTTCAAAGTTCACTCCAAAAAGTCCTTGGAAGAAAATGGGAAAAACCCACCCTCCCCTAATTTTTCCAGCCCCCCCCCAAAGGCCTTCACATCTCTAATCAGATCTCCCCATAAATATAAAATATTTGTTGATTTTTTGGCTTTAAAGAATTTCAGACTGATAGAAATGAAGAAATCTACACATGTAAATGCACAGGGAACAGAAATCAAGTTTATACTGGTCCATTCATCCTTACCATTCAGTCAGCCTGTCTTGTACACGCACATTGGTTTCCAATAAAGTTACCTCTTCTTATAGCTTCTAATTGTGCAGTTGTGTTGTTTTGGAAAATGACCATAATATTCTGTTTCAACAGGTACCGGAGTGTATTAAAATTAATTCGTGCCAAGGAAGAAGACAGTGGACGTTATACACTTGTAGCACAGAATGAAGATGAAACCCAAAGATATATTTTCACTCTTCTCATACAAGGTAAATCCATCAAATGGGTAAAATTAGTATTACAGCTGTTAAGTAGACATGAAAGTGATGTTATAGAGACTAGCGTCACCAGAACATGTTATGATGCATAGGCCAGTGAACAAATATGAACTACCAAGGCACAGGATATATAGAAAGTTCAGAATTCTAAGAAGTAGAGACTTAGACTGCAGGGGGGGGGGCACCTGTTTTTAAATCCTTGTTCAGCTGTGAAGCTCACTGGGTAACTCTGGGCTAGTCATCATCTCTCAGCCTCATCTACCTCAGGATGCTGTTCTCAGGATGAAATGCGGTGGGGGACCCACATATGCATCATGGCTGAGGTGGAATTTGATCCCAGGTCTCCCTGATCCAAGTCCAATGCTCTAGCCATTCCACCACACTGGTTCTCTGGGGGATTTAAGCAGTCTGGTTGTGCACATATGAACACAGATGGGAGAATAAAACTGTTCTTAGACTCTACCAATCAGACTGTGGTTGACACATCCCCACACCTATGAAAAATAATCACTGCACACAGTACTCAAGCATTTCAGGGGAAAGGCTAAATTAGAACCCTTCTCCCTGACATCTAGCTTTTTATATGCCCAAAGTCATCCAGAGAGATAATTCAATCATGTGATTCCCTTCCCTGCCCCCAATCTATGATACAGCCCAAGAACAGTTTGACCATCTCACCTGCTGTTTATGTAGATCAGGTTTGGGAACCTGCCCCTGCCCTCAGTATGGCCAACGGTCAGGGATGATGGGAGCTGTAGTCCAGCAACATCTGGAGTGTTACAGCTTCTCCGTAACTGGTGCAGACCAAGCCTAATTGTGCAGGATTGCAGCCTAGATCGCTAGAACTAGATTATTTCTTCCATGACTCCAACCATATTGTAAACCCTTGGCACAAATAACTGTTTGTACATAACGATCTGATCCTTAGAAGTAAAGTTCACTTGCCATTAATGTATTCAGCACCTGTCTTCTCTCAAGAAACAGCATGTGGTATGAATAATACTTCTGAAAATAGGAGTCAATAATAAGGAAAATTATCTAGGAACAAACTTGCTTGCTTGCTGCTGTCCATGGAAGACACTTTGGAGATTAGTTCAGGTCCAGATGCTGACATACTTAAACATCTGTTGTGCCTGGCTAACAGTCAGAAATGGCCCCTTCCACATGGATTTAATTTGGAGAGAGGAAGGGGTACATAAAAGAGACAAGGAATCACAGTGCAAAATGAGCATTTCATGGAGAACTTATTGTTGTGACCATTGTTCAGTGATGTTTAGAAAAAAGAGTTTTGGAAAGAGTTCATACAAATGTCTGCTGCACCCCATTCACCCTGCTATCAATCACTTACTTACTTATCCTGTTGTATTTATCATACTTGTATGCAACTCTTCTTCTGAATTGTTTGCATATGGTTCCCAAGCAGATTCTCATCCATACCTGCTTCAACAGCAGAATGGCTGTCATGTCATCTGCCTTCAGACCAGTCTGTTTTAGCTGAGACTGTAGTTCCTCAGTATTAGAGCACATGCTTTGCATGCAGAAGGTCCTATCTTCAGATAAAAGGACCAGGTAGCAGGTAACAGAAAAAACCACCCATTGCCTGAGTCCCCAGAGAGTCTCTGACTGTCAGATAGAGTAGATAATACCAGACTAGATGGATAAACAAATTGACCTAAAATACAGAGTGGCCATGTGTTCTATATAAAGGACAGGCCTCTATTTTAAAGTCTGTGAAGAGGAAAGTGCTTTGTTTGAAGAAGTCCTCTATTTCAATGGCTGACCAATCCAAGATAAAGAATCATTACAAGGGAGATCAGGAACATTGATGTTGCCTATCTATAGTTAGTACGTGGACAGCAGGTTCAGCGAGCACACTGGTCACAGTTTCCCCCACAATGGTGAGATTTATTGCCTTTCTGTTCGTGTTAAAGTCATTATTTCTAAATTTGCATCTACACATATAAACAGATGCACATTTTATGCAAATCTGTCCCTCTTTCATCCTCCTTCTTTAATAATGCATTTCCTCTTTTTTGGTCATGCAGAAGAAGCCACCCTATTGCCATAAGTTGGGGTTGCTTAGAGTTTGCGTTCAAAGCACCTCGAGGCCACTAGATTGGTGAAAGCTGATCTAGATGAACTATATAATATTCAAAGCAGAGCAGCAAGCTTAAATTAGTCAATTAACCAATTAAAGCTTAAATTGATTAATCAGTGAGAGCCAATTTATTAAGTGCAGACAAATTTTGATAAGTGGGACCATGAGCCTAGGGCATACTCTTTTTTTTTCAAGGTTGTTTTGGTTATGGTGTGCTACTATAACAAGGAATGAAAAATTATTTTAAATATAAATGATCTTTTTCTAACAATTAGTGATAGCTTTTGGTTATTAAATTGTAAGTTGTCTGAAAAATGCACCTTCCTTGGCTGGTCCACCAGAATCTGGCAAACAGCATTGTCAGAGAAATTAATCCATCATAGTAAGATTAGTGAGGGGAATGACAAAGCAGGATTGATGTATAGAAATTTTCAATCTCTTTCTGCCATATGTGAATTAGGGATTTCATTATCTTTATCCACTAGGGTTGCAAACCTAGTGATGAGATGTCACTAGTCCAACTAAGGATGCCCTAGCCCATGACACATAGAGAATCCTTCTCAAACCCTAGACTGTTTATAACTCCACTTGTAACATAAGACGTGCCAGGCTGTTTGCTCATTGCACTCAAGTTTTGGTTTATTGTATTGTTATACAAGTTAATAAAATATACTCTTTAAAAAGAAATAAACACACCCATGTTTGGTTTTGGCAATATGCCAGTGTATTTAAATGTAATTTATTGAAAGGCAATGACTAATCAACTAAAAACAATGAATCCATTTACAGTCTTAATTAAAAGATTTATTTAGTTATTTAGTTATTATTTGATTTATATCCCGCCCTTCCTCCCAGCAGGAGCCCAGGGAGGCAAACAAAAGCACTAAAACCACTTTAAAACATCATAAAATGAGCTATGTTTTCTTAAGATTTTCATTTGAAATGACCAACTCAAGAGTTCATTCATATCTTGACTTGAATACACAGTCACTGTGGTGTTTAGCTGCCTTTTTATGCTCATTTGAATTCTCTGTCCCACTTCTGAGCATGTCAGAGCCAAAGTATTGCCATATGTTCTTCATTTGAAGCCAAATAATTCCCTACAGGATGTAACTCCTAACTAAAGCCAGTGGACTAGTAATTCCCACTGATGACTTCAGCCTGATCTTTTGCATGTTTCCTCACTTAAGTTCATTGGGACTTTCCTCAAGAAAGTGTGCAGAGTTTTGCAGTCTAACACTATGATATTATGCATTATATACTCAGACATAAGTCATACTGCATTCAGTTACTCCCAGACAAATGTATACCCAGCTAGCAGCCCAATCCTATGTAAAAAAAGAAAGAAAAAAGTCCCACCAAGCTAAATGAAGCTTGCATTAGGCTTACATTACCGCATAAGTAATCTATATAAGACAGGAGAGGATCATGTGTTAGGTAAAACTAGCAAAGAACCCCAGAAGCTCTGAGTCAAGAAATGATTGAGTTTGCCAGGCAGATGGCAGTTCAAAAATGTGCTTGTGTTTAGTTTTTCCCCCCAGCATGGTAGAGATTTCATATGTTCTTTCCAAATTATCCCTTTTCAGTTCCAGCTTTAATTCGAGACCTAGTGGACAGTCATCATGGCTCTGCCGGGCAGACAGTAAGATGCTTCGCAGAAGGGACACCACTCCCTGATGTGGAATGGCTGGTTTGCAAGGACATTAAAAAGTAAGAAATAAATGATTGTGGCTGTCTTGGAATATCATCATTGTAATTGTACACTGACAGTGTGATTAGAAATGGAAAAGCTTGTAAGTTTTAAAAAATATATAGTGACTTTAATTTTTGGAGATGGCGGGGTGGGCGGAATCTGACTGCTTTTAATAAAACACCTTTGGGGCTGCACGTTGCTGTATGCTGCCCTCTGCTGTATGCTGCCCTCGTAACACAGAATGCCAAATAAGCATGATGTTAAATACACAGATGAATTCAACATGTTTTTTTTTTACTTTCAAGACAACATCCATGTGGTTGCCCAATCAAGACTGGATCACAGCACAAGGGGAAGGGGTGGTAAACCCGTTCACACGATGTGGTGGTCCAAGCAGAAATACCCCCAGCTGCAATTTCCTTTGGGTGGGAAGCTGCCGGCTTTAATTATCACATTGTTTATGCTAGAACCCAGATGTAATGATTTCTAATAATTTGGCCTTATAAGGTGCATCTGCTTAACAATATTTTCTAAGCTGATGTTATACTAGCTTGAGAGCAGGCACAGCTGAGGCAAAGACAGTATGCTGAAATGAAAGGATAAAATTCCAGAACTATATGTGGCTACCAGCCTACTGCAACAGAAGTACTGCTTTGTGTTCATTGGCTATCATTACTGGGCACTTCCAGATGACCTGTTTATTGAGCATTCATTCTGATTTGTTTGTAGACAGGTTAGATGGCATTGCATCAAAGAAAGTGTTATACACTTTCCAGTGCATTTTCCTGTCACTTTCCTTACCACAAAAAGTGTGATCATTTGGGGAAGCAGGTTTGTTGCACAAGACCTCCCAATCAGCTACAACGTGAATTGTATATGCTTGAATCCCATCCAAAAATAGCAGCAGCCTGAAAGTGTCCCCTGCAGTTTCCAATATAGTGTCTGTATAAGGACAAGAAATCTTTAAGGCCAGTCTTGATGTTTTGTAGGCAATATGTTTTTATGGAAGGGGTTGCCTTCCAGATGTTTTGGGCAAATCCCATCATCCCTGACTAATGGCCATGCTGATTAGGGTTGATGGGAGTCTGAAATATGGAGGATAACACATTGGCTAATCCTGCCTTATGAACAATAAAAGAGCAATGTTTGGCTTGATCATCCTAATTTAGATTTATATTTATCTTCAGGTGCAGCAATGATACCACATGGACTCTCCTGACTAACAATATCTCAGATATTACCATGGAGACCCATCTTGATGAGAAAAACATGGTAGAAAGCCAGGTGACTTTTCAGAAGGTGGAAGAAACTTTGGCTGTTCGATGTATGGCAAAGAATGACCTTGGCACCGTTACGCGGGAACTGAAGCTGGTGGCTCCGAGTGAGTTAATTTTGTATATGATTGCTGCAGCTGTCATTGACTCTATCTCCTTAAAACGATCCAAAGAGATGCAGTGAGAACATAAATGTAAATGTACATTCCGACTTATGGCGACCCTATGAATAGGGTTTTCATGAGGCCGAGAGTCAGTGACTGCCCCAAGGTCACCCAGTGAGCTTCATGGCTATGTGGGGACTCAAACCCTGGTCTGCCAGGTCGTAGTCCAACACCTTAACCACTAAAAAAAAATGCTATTTGGACAGAACTTGCGGAATGAGCAGGAGGGCCGTCAAACGCAGTGGGGATGGCTTAACAATTTTAGAAGTAAATGAAGAAATACATATTGCCATCTAAAAGGGGGAAGCACCATAAGGCCATTCAGAGCCTAAAATTACCTAACTGTGCCACTGTTTTAACTGGCCATACATTATTCATCAGTTTTAAGCACTATGATGCTTCCAACGCATCTTTAGAAGGTTTATTTATATATTTTTATTTATTATATGATTTATATCCCGCCCTTCCTCCCAGCAAGAGCCCAGGTTCAGGCAAGATATATAAGAGTTCAGTGTTCTCTCTCTCTCTCTGTGTACGTACTTACATACAGAGACTAAATGACCAAAGCTCTTTCTAAACAGTTTCACAGATCACAGAAAGCTACCCAAATAATTTTACTTAATGATTAATGATACTGAGTGTTGCTAAACTGTCTTTGCTGAAATAATTACTAGACTACTGAGAACAGGAGTAGATGGAGAATTGTGTGAAACTTTGAGGCTCTTCTTCCCCCTCATGTCACTCTACAACTTTTGTCACAATGGATGTGTGTGAGGAATTTACATAGGAAAGATTGTTATCATATAGATCTTTAATCTCAAGAAAGACAGGAAATAGCAACTGGTTGTTAAAAGGTGGATGCATACAAATTTAAAAGGGCACATGATTCAGACAAGCTAAGCACTTTTAAATCCCTTTTATTTCTGTGGGAAAGACTTAAGTCACAATCTTGTGCATGTCTAATCAGAAGTAAGTCTATTGAGTTGAATGGGATCTACTTTGAGATAACTGTCCGTAATAATGCTTCATTGAACCCAGTGGGATTTATTTCAGAGTAATCCTGTACAGAATTGTGCTTCACAGCTCATGCCTAATTCTTCCATCAGAATCAACTAGTCTGCCAAACTACATACCAGATTAATTGCACATCATTTGCTTGTGACTGCAAGATTTCTCTTTCACAAAAAGCCAGTGCAAGAGGCCCAGTCTGGAGTGGGACCCTTGCTGCAATTCAGATCCGGATCAGGCAGAGCCAGCCATAACATTAGGCAGAGTGATGCAGTTGACTTGCCTCAGGCAGCTGATTTTGAGTGTCATCCAAGGGCAGCAAATTGCTGGTTACTTCATTTATTATTACGATGGTATTTTTTCCAGGGAGAGGCACATATTGGTTGTTCTGCCTCAGATGCCAAAATAACTTGGCCAGCCTTGGATACTATCAGGGGTGTAGTGGTCTGGGGTCTTGGGAGAACTTAGACCCTTTACATTTTGGGGAGCAGCATCCCAGCAGGGTCCCTATGTCTCCAGCATCCTATGACCCTGAAAGGAGAGTGTGTTAGCCACCAAGAAGTCTTTTAACATGCTTCTTTGTCCCTTCCTGCTGATTGGAGCCAATCAGAGTGAAAGGAGGTGAGTCAGCTATTGAGAAGACTCTTCTCAATAGCTAACACTCTCCCCTTGCATGCTTATTGGCTCCTAGGGATGTTTGTTGTTGTGAGAGAAGGCTTTAACAAGGCTCTCATTCTTAACTCAGCAGCTAAAAAATAAAGGATAGGAGAGGATGTGGCTGTGACTATAATGAAGGGACCCTGCACTTCTGAATTTGCCACTACACTACTGAATACTATGCACCTTGACTGAGGATGAAGCATTGTTTGCTTTTCCACCTCAGGCAACAAAATGCCTTGGACCACACTATTTTTTTTTGGGGGGGGAGCTCCCATTGGAGAGAAAAATATGAACTGCTTCTCTCCTTTTTCCTATAGCTTTAAGATCAGAACTGACTGTGGCTGCTGCAGTGCTTGTGTTGCTCGTGATTGTAATCATCTCGCTGATTGTCCTGGTAATCATATGGAAACAGGTAATTTAGAAATGTGCTTCTTTCAAACTCTGTCTTCACTTATTCAGTAGGGAGGAAGCTAACATGCTGCATTCCATGTCTTGTGCATTGCAGAAACCAAGATATGAAATAAGATGGAGAGTCATAGAGTCCATCAGCCCTGATGGCCATGAATATATTTATGTGGACCCCATGCAGCTGCCTTATGATTCAAGATGGGAATTTCCGAGAGATGGACTAGTGCTTGGTAAGGATCACAAAAAGACCTGCTAGTGCTACAGAGAGAGCAATGTTCATTTCATGTAGAATGTTGATATCATTATTAGTAATGGTATTTATTTAGTCACTGAGTGAGGAAATTTTATTATTATTATTAATTATTACATTTATATCCTACCCTTCCTCCTAGAGCCCGGGGCGGCAAACAAAAACACTAAAACACTCTAAAACATATTAAAACAAAACTTCTTTAGCTGTGCAGCTAATAGCAAGCTCCTTCTCGGAATGTGACTCCTTAATGCAGCCAGAATGCGAGATATCAGCAGTCTTGGGGGAGCCCCAAGCTTTACAGAAATGCAACGAGACAGAAAGGGGGAGAGAGAGAACGAAATGAAGGGGAACCCCCAAAATGGTTGAATGCAAACTAAGCATGCACAATGGCCACAGAAGGCTGTCTGACTGACTGCTGGAGAGGGAATCGAATGGCATATCCTGCACAAGGGCATGGCTGGCTGGAACTCTGAACAGGAGTATTGCACACTGCAATATTTTGTTGCAGGTTTCACTTGTATATTTTAATGCTCCCATATGTACGAAGTTTTTTTTTACATGTTCTAAACTTGTATATAGGGGAAGGGCTGTACTAAACCTTTCACCCTGATATGCTTGTCCCAACACTACAGCAACACCAGAGAGGGGATGAGTCACAGAATCATGGGCTCCTCCCATGTAGCCTTGTGTGGGAAAGAGCCCTGCAGCTGCCATTAACATGGCCAGCTCAAAAAGAGGACAGGGCTCTTGCAACTATCCAAGAAAACATTTTGGCAATATCTGCTGACATATCCTCTTCTTTGCAACTTTGAAAGGTGCAAGAGCCCAGTTCTTTTAAAAACACTGTTCACCTAACTCAGCCACCACCCATCTAACATGAAAAGGGGATCCACCATGGTGAATTATTTCACTATAGGATAACTTGAAAGGAGGGTTTTGGTGTACAAATCATCACTATAGACTACAACTGGAGCATACTACATGATTGTTTATTGAAAAGCCACAACCAATTAATTTGTTTAAATTCTTTAACTTGTTTCAACCTCTCACCCTGCTTGCAAGGGGTTACTAAAGGCCAAACTATGGAAACTGAAAGGGGGGGTGGAATGGAAAGCTCATGGATAATTATGAATGTGTGCCTTCCCTTCTCTCATTTTTGAAGAAAGATGGTTTGATCCAGGGACAGGGAACCCGTGGCCCTCCAGTTCTCAGTGCTAGGGCCCATCCCTGGAAGATGTAAAAGAATGCCTCTGATTTCGCACAGAGTACTTTCCCTTCACAGAGATAAGCCGCTGCCTGCAGGAACAAGCTGTGAATTCTCATCTGACTCTGGACATTCATGTTGTAAACACCTGATAAACAAGTCTTTTATCCAAATGAATGTATATGGGGAGGATAACCTGGAGACCCACTTATAAATCCCTGACATTCAGGAAGTTCTCCCACTCTTCCCTGCACGTATTGAGCAAAAGTGTGGGCAGAGTAGGAAGTATTTTTCATGTTGAATACATACCACCAAGACATTGAGTGGAACAGGCAGAGGATGATGACTAGATTGAGCCACACCAGTAAATATTTAAGAGGAGCAGCATCCTGCCATGTGGTCCACAGATCTCAAATCACAAAGGCCTTTGGGGCTTTGGTTTAAGCTCAGCGTGTTGGCGTGGGCTTGAAATGCCATAGGAAGCTTTCTTCATCCTGGTTATATCACAAGAAGCCAGATCAAAGTTTTGTTTGGTGAATGAACTGGATGCTTCCTAGTGGGATTTTCAGGAACAGACCTGACTGTACTTGCATTAAAACCAATGATGAATTCTAATGGGAGAATTATTTGGTCAAGCTTCTCCCAGGATCACCTTTAATTTATCACACAGGCTTTGAAGGTTGCACCGAAATCTGAATTATGACGCAGATTGTGTGGGCCTTGAGGGTAAATTTACATTGCACAATGATCATAATTTTCGTGATCTGATCTGCCTGCACAAATGTGGAACTAGCATTGAGACAGATGAAAGTTGTCCTGGAACCCAGACACCAGAAGGGGGAATAGGGGCGTAGATACAGGGGACACAGTAATTAGAAGGACTGCAACCTTAACAAAGTGAGAAAGCTCCATTTCATTGCCCAGAAAGAGCTGCACACCTATTTTCAGAGGGAATCATGAGGTCTAGAGACCTGCCTTATGAATGAAAAGTGGAAATGCTTGGGGCCCTGTAGAAACTGCTATGACAGATCTTCACTACAAATGCAAACCCTTATGAAGCCAGTTTAACCTCTCATGGTTTAAGCCAAACTGAATTGCAGAGCTTGGAAAAGTTACTTTTTTGAACTAAAACTCCCATCAGCCTCAGCCAGCATGGCCACTGGATTGGGCTGATGGGAGTTATAGTTCAAAAAAGTAACTTTCCCGAGCTCTGCTGAATTGTAAACTAACTCTGGGAATTGTAATTGTTTCAGGATGCTGCAATGTCTATGTTACAGATTCAGCTACTTCATAGAAGTACCTTGACTGGGAATCACAACAGTGAAATAGGCTGTGCTTGCCCTTAGTTTCTGCAGCCATAATTCTGGGAATGCACCAAGCATGTAAATTCCCGCACCTTAGGGACTGCCAACATTTGAACTGGACCCCTCTAGCTATCCCTTTAACAGTACTTTGATCTACAGCAGGGGTTGAGAAACTGTAGCCCTTCAGATGTTGTTGGACTCCTACCTACCCCACCAATCAGCATGCCCAATGGTCAGGGATGATGGAAGTTGTAATCCAGCAACATCTGAAGAGCCACAGCTTCTACAGTAAGCAGCAGGAGACACTGTTTAGCTGCCTGCCATAAAAACCTTCACCTGCTGGTTTCTTTACAGAAGATTTTACAGACTAGGTTGATTTGAGATTTTAGCCTGTTTTATGATATTTTGTGGTATTATTGATACTGTTGTAGTTTTATATTATTATTATGTTCTGAACTGATTATATTATATTATTTTGTTCTTGATATGGAAGCCGCTTTGAGGTCACCTGGTGATGAAAAGTGGCGTACAAATATATTAAATAAACAAACAAACAAACAAATAAATAATAAGATTTCTCTTAAAGACACAGGAGCAAGCCAGCCAGTTCGCCTCCTGGCCAGTTTGCAGCTCTATGTGCTTTCCTCGAGATGGCATTTAAATCAAACAGAGACCTTTTTAAGACTATAGTGAGAAACAAGATCATAAGAAGAGCCTGCTGGCTGATCTAGTCCAGCATTCTGTTCTCACAATGGCCAATTAGATACCTATGGGAAGCTCACAAGCAGGACCTGAGTGCAAGAGCACTCTCCCCTCCTGCAGCTGGTTTTCAGGAGTATATTGCCTCTAGTACCACTGATAGCCTTACCCTCCATGGATTTATCTAATCTTCTTTTAAAGCCATCCAAGTCGGTGGCCATCACCACTTTTCGTGGGAACGAATTCCATAGTTTAAGTATGCGCTGTATGAAGAAAAATATTCTTTTGCCTGTCCTGAAATCTTCCAACATTCAGCTTCATTGAATGTCCGCAAGTTCTAGTGTTATGAAGACTCCTCTGTACTTTTACATTCGATGCTTCATTTTAGATACACTAGATGTCTGGGAAAGGTGGGGAGGAAAGTACAAACAAAACAGAAAACCTGATTTACAGGGAGATCAACGTGGGTAAATGCTGACTGGCTATGTTGTTGTTGGCATTTGGGAAATGCACTAAAATCTATTCCTGCTGTATATTAAACTTTAGTTCTTTGTTTGCTGAACTTCTGAAGATTTTCTTTTTCTTTCCCTCACATATGGGACAAATTTCCTTCAAGCTAAGGCTTTGATAATTTCTAGTCTGTTGATAATGCCATATAAAAGAATGGAATTTTACTGTTAGAATATGGCTGTGATTGACAGAGACGTTCTGGTACTGAATTAGCTGTATTACCTTCCTGCTAAGCAGAAGAACACAAGCCATTTGGAGGTGTTCCAAGAAGGTATAATGAACACACATGGGAGACAATGCTTGCCTCAATGATATTGCCCCCCTAGGTGTTATTATATATCCTTTGAGCTTATGAAAAGGGCTGAGAGTGCAGCTGGTGCAAAATGAGGTGGTGAGACTGCTTACTAGGGCAGGGTATCGCCAACATGTCACCCTGCTGCTGAATGAATTGCACTGGCTGCCCATTTGCTACTGGGCCAAGTTCAAGGTTCTAGTTTTGGTGTACAAAGCCCTATACAGCTCGGGACCAGGATACCTGAAAGACCGTCTTATCCCCTATATACCCAGTTGATCACTGCACTCTGCAGGTGAGGGCCTCCTGCAGATACCATCTTATCAGGAGGTTCGTTCTGCACAATATAGGAAACAGACCTTTAGTGTGGCGGCACCTACCCTGTGGAATTCCCTCCCTTTCAATATTAGGCAGGCACCATCTCTGCTATCTTTTCAGCGCCTTTTGAAGACTTTCCTCTTTCAACAAGCCTTTTAAGTTGAGACCTATCCCAGTCTGCATCTGTGTTGGAATTGCTTAATATGTTTTTTAATAATGTTTTAAACCCTTTTTTAAAGTTGGTTTTTTAAAAATGTTTTTAACGCTGGTTTGTTTTAATGTATTTTAAGATCTGTTTTTATGATGTTTTAAAGTGTTTTTAGCACTTTGTTTGCTGCCCTGGGCTCCTGCTGGGAGGAAGGGTGGGATACAAAGTAAATAAATAAAGAGTGACATAAGCCATGTTCAGGTGACTGCCTGCACACTCAAAGGGTTAAACCAGGGCAGGGGGATACACACAAGCCCCTCCCCGCACCCCATCCCCAGACACACTGGATGCTCTTCCGATCTTTGTGTGTTTAGCTATAGACTCTAAACTAGGGGTAGCCAACATATTGCCCTTTAGATGTTGTTGGACTACAACTCCCATCATCCCTGACCATCCCTGCCTGGGGCTGATGAAAGTTGTAGTCCAGCAACATCTTGTGGACACCACATTGGCTATCTGTGTTCCAAGCCTTTCCATATCCCCTGCATATTTTCCACAGAACCCTGGCATGTTACAGAGGAGTCTGGGCCATGGTCTAAGGTACACACTCAGACCACACGGGATAATTGGTGATTCTGTATTATTTTATATGAACTGCAAGTGCATTATTATTGAAAATATTACTATGGCAGTATATTGCAGGGGAAGATGGGTAGTGATGGGCAAGTTTTTCTCAGAGAACCTTGTCCACCATAAGTGATCTCCTCCTCGAGGAACACCTGATAAGCTTCATTTCTTTGAGCATAGTTTGAAAACTACTGATCTGAAGGTTTAATTAAACCATTTGATGCAATATTGCTGGGATGAGCTAGATCAAACTTTGATTCACCAAAGCAGTTTGCTTATGAATGATTTACTCTAGAACAATCCTACTAATGTCAGTGGAATTGCCTTGGGGTGATGGGATTGGAGATGTTCAGTCTAGCAATGGATGTTGGAATCATAATATCAGAGCTTGGAAAAGTTACTTTTTTGAACTACAACTCCCATCAGCCCAATCCAGTGGCCAGTAACTTTTCCAAACTCTGCATAATACGTGCCCAAATTTCCCATGTGAGCAGGTATTTCCTGTTTGCTCCATTTGAAGAATTAGCTCATGATGGGTAAAGGGATATTTTTTAATTAGATAAACAAATGAACTCATGCATTTCACACTCAAGTGCATATCAGCAGCATGATCTAAGGGGTGTGTTACACCATGAGATGATATGAGAGGTCACTTCCCAGTGGTTAACTGCACTCTGTTGTCCACAGGCCGAATCCTTGGCTCTGGAGCTTTTGGGAAAGTAGTTGAAGGAACTGCATATGGATTAAGCCGGTCACAGCCAGTGATGAAAGTGGCTGTGAAAATGTTGAAACGTAAGTGCTTTTCCAGTTAAGTAATCCAACCCATCACTCTGGCTCATGTCAAATCATGAGAATGACTAAATAAGAATTTAAAAATAAAACAACTGGCATGGTGTTTACCATGACATAGTTTTCATTCTTGATGCTTTTGATTCCACCAACTTGTGTATGTTTTCATGCTTTTATTGTCATTGCTTTATGTTTGGTGGTTATTGATATTCATTGTTTTGTGACTGTATTTTGTGATGCAATCCTAACCATGCCTACTCAGTTCTATTGAATTCAGTGAGGATTAGGACTGCAACCTTAGTTTTCACCCTGGGATTTTTCAGGATGAAGGGTAGGTAAGAAATCCCATAAATAAAATAATAATAAAAAAGAAACATATAAACAAAGATACCATCACAAGAAACTGCCTTTGCCCGCTAAATCTCTCAAAATATCACTTATATTAGGAATGGAGAACCTGTGGCCATCAAGATGTTATTGGACTCTGACTCCCATCAGCCACAATCAGCATGGCCAATGATCAGGGATCATGGGATGGTCAACAGCATCTGGAGAGCCAGCAGTTCCCCATCAAAAGCTGGGTCCCTCAGAGCACTTGCACTGTAATCCTCAGAGGGTTTAATTCTGGAAGTGCCAGCATTGGGTCTACTTCAAAAGCAGGCATATATGGGACTACATCATAATGGCTCTATGCTACCTTGAAGATCCTTGGCAGTATGTCACACAATACCAGTCCTTGGGGCTCATGGGCAGGAGAGTGCTGTTGGGCTCACTGCTTGTGGGCTTCCCACAGGCATTTGGTTGGCCACTGTGAGGACTAGATAGACCTTTAGTCTGATCCAGCAGGGCTCTTCTCATGTTCTTAAGGCCTTTTATTTAGTTGACTTTAATTTAATAGTAAATAGCCTGTTTAATCATCTGTGCCCACATATTGTGCTAATTAATCCTAGTAATGTTGTGGACTATCGCTGTGCACTCTAGCTGAAGAGGTGGGAACTTTGATCAAAAGGGAAATAAAAGTGGTATTTTACATGATTTAAGTTTTTGAGCTATTCCCCCACCTAACACACACACATTTTAGAGAAATCATGAGGATATAGTGGAATGGGCTTGACTCAAATAGTAGCAGAACAGAGACAAATCTGCACCTATACGACTGTAACACTGGCATAAAATGATGCCAATTGAGCCAAACCAGACTGATCTCAAGCACATTCAAACTGGTTTATCTGAAATTAACCTACCCTGATTCAGAAACTGACCCAGTTTGAAGAATTATACAAAGGCATCATTGTTTATTTGTTATGCAAGACAAATCTTCTAGTTGGGAAACCAATGATTTTAGGCTGCAACCTAAATTACCTAGGAGTGAATCCCATTGAACTCAACAGGGTTGAGCAGACACCCATAGGTTTGCACTGATTCTTTTTATTTCCCAGCAGCTTTTACTCAGGTGGGTTTCCCACAAAACCCTGTCACAAGTACATCGTTAACATCACTTTATCTTACCTGTTCAATACTATGAACATTGTTCAAGCCACAAATGTGCATTCTCATTGGCAGCTCTATTTATTTTTCCAACAGCCACTGCAAGATCTAGTGAAAAGCAGGCCCTCATGTCTGAATTAAAGATAATGACCCATCTTGGACCCCACTTGAACATAGTGAACCTGTTAGGAGCTTGTACAAAATCAGGTAGGTTTGTCTAGCAGTTTTTTCTCACTATTGAAATGAGAACGGAAAGGCACCTTGATGTTCTATTTGTTTGATCTCACTGATCTGGTAGTCAGACAGGCATGCACGCACCATAATTTGCCAAGTTTAAAAAGGTAGATGATATGGCTTTTGAGAGTCATTTCACCATAAATGTTCTATAACTTTTTGCCCACATCACATAAGCATCTGCTGGATGTAGCCATCATTGCATCAAGATTATTAGCCCTGCACCATTTGTGACCCACCAAGCCAAACACAGCCTGGCTGGCCATTGATGGAAGCTCACCTGAAGCTCAAAAGTAGTAGGGTTGTCAAGCATCTGGCAGGTCACCATTCACAGCGGATGGGTCACAAATGGCAAAGACCTGATTCAGATTGTCAAATAACGCTTCAGGACAGAGTTTATAGGTGTTAATGCAGGGAAGGCCAGATTGCAGCTGCAGATTGCATTTCCTGGAACCCTCAATGGCCTCCTTTAATCTGAAAAGGTGTGGCATGAATACCAAAAATCCTCTCAGGCAGTCTTTGTCTCTCTTGTGTTGGGTGTTCATGCAAAGGAAGAATGGCAGTACAGTTGGAACAGTGAACTTCTTGCTGATCTTAGTGATGACCTCGCCATTCTCTAGAGATGACCTTGGCAAGAGGCTAAATGTTCTTTTTTGCCTTCTTCTCCCATCACCATTAGGTCCAATTTACATCATAACAGAATACTGCTTTTATGGAGACTTGGTGAACTACCTGCATAAAAACAGGGACAACTTTCTGAGTCGACATCCTGAAAAGCTCAAGAAGGATCTGGACATCTTTGGGATGAACTCAGTTGATGAAAGTACTAGGAGGTAGGATTTATTTTTCAAGCCTGGAAATTGTTTTCTTTCTAGGGTAAGTTGCATAACAATAGGAAGCATGGATATAATGGTTATGGTTCTTTTGGGATGGCAAGAAAGATATACCTTATGTGAAATGGGTGAGGCGTTTTGCCAAATATTGTTGGGGTGGATGGAGAGTGAAATTCTCCAACAGTGTTTCTGAGAACATTTTGTTCTGAGAAATGTTGGCTCATTCAATATTTAATGAAGCGCTATCGTTGGTTCAAATTAGTGGATGTGGGAAGAAAATGGCTGAGGAGCACTAGAAGGAGGTCAAACCCATTGCTTCTTGCAACAGTATTAAAAGTAGATCCACAGTTGCACCCAGAATTCATGGATGGCAAAACTGTGGAGGTTTTTTCACCAAATATTCTCCAGGAGGACTGAAATTCTCAGACAGTTTAGGAACAGCTTGAAAAATAAAATGTCCAAAAATTTGATAAGAAATTTTTGATGGGAAGTTTCATGTTATAACTATATCTACTCTGTTCTGTGGTCAGCAAATGTAGGGGTGAGTGTGGCATAAATCCCACCATGTATTTATTTCTCTACAATGTTGTTGTGCCTTTATTCCAGCTATGTAATTCTATCCTTTGAAAACAATGGTGAATATATGGATATGAAGCAAGCAGAGACAATGCAGTACGTGCCAATGCTAGAAAGGAAAGACAGGTCAAAATATTCTGACATACAAAGGTCATTGTATGATAGGCCTGCTTCATATAAGAAAAAATATATTTCAGGTAAGTTTACTTTTCTAATACAAGGCTAAGAAGCCCTCCAGGCATCCTTTTTATTTAGCATTCAGGATGATTTGTGCTCTTAATAGTATCAGTGTGGTCACTAGGGATGTGATTTGCTTGTTGGTGCCAGTTCAGTTTCATTCCATCAAACTGGCAGGTGGATCTGTTTCATGTTACCTATTTTTCTTTAACTGTTCCAATCCTGCCAACCCTGAAAAATAACAATATTGTTAACAATGTTTTCCTTTTGGAAAATAAAGGAAAGTGGTTTTCCCTCTGCCCAGTGCCCACCCACCCAATTATCCCTCCTCCTCCTCCTCCTGAATCATATAGGATCCTCTCCCCAAGCCCTAGGAGAAGGCGAGAGTTCTCTTAGTTAGTTACCATCTGAGAAAGCACAAGATCGCATGATCAGTTTTACAGTTAGCAAAGCAAAGAGCAACCCAGTCAACTTAACATTAGCAAAACAAAGATGCAGGCTGAGCAAAGCAAAGATACACAGGACGGTCAGTTTCATATTAGCAAAGCAAAGATGCACAGGCTGGATAGTTTCACATTAGCAAAGCAAACACACACAGGCTGGTCAGTGTCATGTTAGCAAAGTTTTATTTTTTTTTACAAAAACAAAAATCTGATGTTGGGAAAAGCTGCTGAAACTCACAACATTCAGGATCAGTCTGCAAAGGTAGTGAACATGTGGACTCTCAGGAAGTCTGGTACTAAGTTCAATTTTAGTGAGATTGTTGCCCATTCCTAGTGGTCACACATACTTCTGTATTCAAGTTCATTTGTGTCCTCAAAACATTTGGGACGGTCACATGGCATAATTAACAATCTGTGCATAGTCCATAGCTTCCAGCAAAAATCCTAAGACTTTTCATACCAGAAATCTTCCAGGGTGTTGTTGTTGTTTTTAAGCTACTGGCGCCATAACGTAATGTGCTGAATGGAAGTTGTTTCTTCATGACAAAGCCACTCTCACATTCTTCCTGTTGATGATGTTTTTGTACAATTGAGTGAAGGTTTAGCACAGCAGTCACAGCCTGAACATTAAAACTGTAAAAATGAAAGTATGATACTGGCATAGTGTCATAGAGCAAAGAACCTAATGCATAAATTAAAAGGGGGCGGGGTCTGCAGTCAGACTTCTCAAAGTTGTTTGGGTTACATGGGCTTAGCCCATTTTTGCAGTCTCAAAACTGCAAAAATTGACACAGAAAATAAATTAGTGGATGGTTAGATCCATTCTCAGGGCCCCAATAGCTCAAGAACCACTCTCCCCACAGATACCAACATGGACATTGCATTCATCATCTGAGACCCTTCTTCGTGTACCCTCTCTGAGGAAGATGCAGCAGGTGGTAACAAGAAAACAGCCTTTTCCATGGTGGCTCTCCATTTATGGAATGCTCTCCCTAAGGAAGCATGCCTGGAGACATCATTATCCATCTCTAGGCGCCAGGCAAAAGTATACTTTTTAACCCAGGCTTCTGTTTTTTAATTGGGAGAGTACTTAGACATGTCAGTGGCCTTTCTCCTGCTATACAGGAAGAGGATACAGAATCTTTACTTGGTGGAAATGTTCCTTTCTGTGCAATATGTAGAGAAGCCCTTTGCAATGCGACTGATTCTCTGCAGCTGTGTGGAAAAAAAATAGTAAATTTATAAGTTTAAATGATGTAGGAATTCTTTGGAGTGACAGTTCCTTTCTCTTCTCACCCCATTCTGTACAGCACACTAGTGACAACACTTACATGTGTGAATAGAGCTGGTCAATGACATGAAGATACCAAATTATTGGAGAGCCAGTGTCATACGTGGCACTGGTGGTTTTGTTACCTTGATGTATTCAGCAGGATTCTGAGCCATTTGGCTATGCTGTTTGTTAGGATTCATTCCCAACAGCCTAGCTGCCCTTGTATAGAATATGGTTTGTAGAGTACCAAATTGAGGGTTAGTGAAGGGCCATATGGCTAACTCATCCCTTTTACTGCCCTTTGACTTAGAAATCTCATCTGTGGCATTCAAAACAGGTTTGATCATTCCTGACTCTTGGTCTCAGAAATTGATTCTTTTCCAGAAGTGGACTTCATTGGCAGAGAGGCTAGTCGACTCTAGTATTTCACTGAGCCAACAGGGTAGCTGAATAGCTGGGTTGTAGTCCCTTTGCTGCCATCATTTTCCAGGACAAAAATAAGGATTACTGCCATAGAATCACTGGTGCTTTGATGGCATTGGATGGCCCCCAACAAATACTTAACCAAGGATCATAAGAGTGCTCTGCAAAGCCAAAAGGGACAAAAATGGACTTATGGGGGGAAAAGTTGATGAGACTATGCCATCTCTAAATGATTACTTTGGGTTTAAACCACAAATGGAATAAAGTAAAAACAAGCTGTATAATATGTAGGTGGCACTTCTTTAATCCTACAATTTCTTGGAAAAAGTCTATAATCAAGGAAATCTATATTTAGTATTTGAATTTTTGTAAAGACAGTGTCTATCACTGATTGATGGAAATGTACAAGAGAGCCACTTGCTTTGAAGAAATGTTTTGGAGGGACATGTTGTAAAGCAATCGACCTAGTATCAGGGAAAGCAGAGAAGAACCATCTTTGCATACACGTAAGAGGACAAAAGCAGCAGTAGCTGTGTAGGCAAATACAGTATCCATTTATTCTGTACTTCCAGGACGCCCTGAAGATGTTGTTGGACTACAACTCCTATAATCCTTGGTCACTGTCCATGATGGCTGGGGATGATGGGAATTTTAGTTCAGCAACATCTGGAGGGCACCACATTAGCTACCTCTGCTCTATTGTAGTTTGGAATAAATACTTTCTCAGGGGAAGCAGCCCTTGCAGCCTGCTGTTTAAAAATATGTTCCAGAAGGATGACTGACTGAAACAGACTGACTATTTGAGTTATGCTTTCAAGGCACCTTCATGTTACAAATGTTGTTCCTTTTCCCTCCTCAGAACTAGATGTTAAGAACCTTCTTTCTGATGACCATTCGGAAGGCCTCACTTTGTTGGACCTATTGAGCTTCACTTACCAAGTTTCGCGGGGAATGGAGTTCTTAGCTTCTAAGAATGTGAGTGTCTGAAGGGAAAGTATGAAGGGATTGGCTAGTTTTAAGCCATGTTTAGTTTAGTTTGGTTTGGTTGTGGAATTTTTTATAGGTTTCTTATAAAAGAGCAGCAAACAAGGGCCATGCAGCTAACTGAAAGCACAAAACGAAAGGGATTATTTATTTGATCAATGTAAGTAATTTGATTTATAGCCTGAGATTCCACATAGACGGCTAAGGCAATAAAAATGCAACATAAAAGCAAGCAGCCAACCTCCTCAAACAATAAAATCAAGCACAATGTAAGATAAAATTCGTTATTTAAATCTAGACAACAAAATCAGTGACTTTCCCCAGGAGCGGGGGGGGGGGAGAACTAGATCCAGCCAGCTGGCCAGTTCTTGACATCCCCCAATCACTGTGGGCCATTTGACAGGTGGAGTCACCTGGCATGCACTTTGAAATTAAACCATGCGGGCAGAGCCTCAGGGATTTGCAGGCTCCAGTGATCAGCTGAGGGCTACCAGTTTCACACTTGAAGAAATGGCTGTGGGGGGAAAGCGGGAGAAGGCTATTGCACCTCCTGGTTGCAAACAGGATGATGTATTAAATGACAGGCGTTTGGTCTGATCTGGCAGGCCTCTTCTTATCTTCTTAAATAAGCTGAATCTCTGTACCAAGGTTGCAGCTGCTGAATCTTCTGCTCTTCCACCTGTCTCCTGCCTATTCTCCACCCATGCCTCCTATGAACTACAGGTGTTCCAATTTTAACTCCCACAGCAGAAGACAGAGAGAATGAAGGAAGAGGGACAGGAACCTCCAGAAGTTTTTCTTTTATTTTAAAGAGAGAGGGGGGTCTTTGTGGTCAGGATGTGATGAATGTTGCTTCTTTTTCAGGTGCATTTTCATATGCTTATTTAATGGGCAAATAATAAAATGATATTTTTTTTCCTGACATTGTCCTAAAAGTAATTAAAGCATCATATTTTTCCCTTATGGGTTACATAGATATTAATGTTAAAATCAATTGATGCTGCAGAAATTGTAGTTATCGGTTTGGTATAACATACTCTTACAAGCTTACCAACAATTTGCAAAACACAAATGTAAGGGGACATGGGCAATTCTGTATATGTTTTCTCAAAAGCAAGCCTCACTGAGTTCAATGAAACCAGGTGGAGCAACTGATAAAAAGAAGCATGCATTACCCTGATAGTTCTTAGGGAAAGCTAAATAGCAGGCATTAAGTGCATTTTGTTGCAAACATTCCAACTTTTTTTTTTTTTAAAGCCAGATATATATTTTCATGGGGCATGTCTTTTAAAAATCACCATTGTTAGCGGGAGGAAGGGAGGGAAGGGGAGAAGAAGCCCCTTCTTTCACTCACAAAGACCATCAGCTATTGCAACAAAAGTTAACTGAGCGCAAAATACTGCCAGCTATTAAACAACAACAATCCTGGCGATCTCCATACTTGTGAGTTAGAAATACCGATCATCCCTGGGAGAGCATCAGTTGTCCCTGGCCAGTCTTGGGGGGGGGGGGTCTAGCCCTATCCTGTTCCCTCATGTGGGATCCCTACCAATGAAGATACAAGGCAGCAGCAGGTTTGCTCAGTAATCCATGGAAGGCATTACATTATTTACAGCTACTATTTTTTAAAAAAAAGAAATAATCATAACAAACAAATGTTGTGCATAATACTGGGCATTTAATTATCTAATTAATACTATAGTTAAGCTAATCAAACCATCATTTAATTTCCTTATACAACTTACCCATCTTCTCCAACATTTGGGTGTTGAGTTTTCTGATTCTGGTACTGAATGAATTTATCCCAGTGTGTTTCAATTACTCTTTTTTGTTATACATCCTTCCCAGAGTTTCTTATAATATGAAATATTATGCATCCATATTGTATGTCTTTAGAAGGACTAACAGTGTAATTTATGTATTCTACAGTGTGTGCACCGGGATTTAGCAGCACGAAATGTCCTTCTGGCTCAAGGAAAAATTGTGAAGATCTGTGACTTTGGTCTGGCTAGAGACATCATGCATGATTCAAACTATGTATCTAAAGGCAGTGTATGTATTTTTACATTTACTTACCTTAAACTTTCATTAGAAAACAAAAATTAATATGTTGATTCAAACAATGCTTAAGGATCTTATTCTTGAGGATTTAAAAAAGGAAATTAACTGAGATTTGGATGAAAAATATTGGGAACTCCTTTTTCTTTAGCCCATCAGTTCTTTAGACACTATATCCAGTCTCTCCAACCTATTAATGCCAAACACAATTGGTATCAAAGCACTTTTTACACTTTACAGAAAAGTTGTATTTTGCTGCATAGAATTTTCTTATCTCTCTCGGGGGGGAAATTATTGTAATGTATGATGTGTCCATCAGAGCTCCGACTGGTGTGAACCAGATTTGCACAGGACTTCATAATCCAAGCACATTTATTGTGGTATAAAAAGCATATCAGTTGATGATATACCTTTACTCAGTTACTTATCCAGCTCATACAAACTTTGTATCAGAGCAACTGGACCATTTTTCAGTACTTGCAGCACTTAATCATTTATCAAACCAGCTATTCCAATCTTTTGCATAGTCAAAAACAATATTTCAGTGTCATTCAGTGAAAGTCAATAGCTGAAAGATCTTCTTACCCCTTATATACCCAGTTGATCACTGCACTTTGCAGGTGAGGGCCTCCTGTAGATACCATCTCATGAGGAGGTCCGTTCTGCACAACATAGCAAGTAGACCTTTAGTGTAGTGGTACCTACCCTTGGAATTCTCTCCCCTTAAATATTAGACAGGCACCATCTCTGTTATCTTTTTGGTGCCTACTGGAGACCTTCATCTTTCAACAAAACCTTACCCCAGTCTGTGCCTGTGTTGGAGCTGCTTTTTAAGATGTTTTGAAAGTTTTTAAAAAAAGATTTTTTAGAGATGATTTTTAATGATTTAAATATGTTTTGTTTTAATATATTTTAAAGTTTCTTTTCAAGATGTTTTAGAGTGTTTTTAGTATTTTTGTTTGCCGCCCTGGGCTCCTTCTGAGAGGAAGGGCGGGATATAAATTTAATAATGATATTAATGATGATGATGATGATGATGACGATGACAACAAGATGGCACTTAAGGCTCATCGTCAAACAATTTTTAATAATATTATTGCAAAACAGTAGAATAAAACTGAGATGGGGAAAATGGTATCACCTCTTCAGACAATACTATTGATCTGTGCTTCTGTACAATTTTTTAAAACCTCAGTTGTCTTTAACATCTCTATGAAGTTTTTTTTATGTTTTACCCATCCCAAAAGCTTTTAGAATGGACTGAAAAATATGCTGATGATTGCTATTGTAACCATTCTTATTGGTTCTTTGTATTCTTGCAGACCTTCCTTCCAGTGAAATGGATGGCACCTGAAAGCATTTTTGACAACCTGTATACCACATTAAGTGATGTCTGGTCTTATGGCATTCTGCTGTGGGAAATATTTTCTCTTGGTAGGCACCCTCATTATTTGGCACATAAAAGCACTGAGCTTTGATGAATAATTGGAGATCTTCCAAGTCTGTTGTGTAGGCATGTGGTTAGAGGCTATTTGCTCCTCTTCAAAATGTTTGGTGCTAACAAGAAGACTGGGTACAGAGATTTTAGAAAGGAGCAGAAGGACATATTCCTAATAGGCTAGAAAGGAACACCATATGTACCTGACTAAATCATTCCTTGCATATCCAAACCACAAGTGATATAACTGCCCTTCCTTGACCACTGCTTCAGTGAGTGTGAGGGTGGATTGCATTCCGCCCCTCTCAATGACTTGGTATCCTGACCACTTAGGTCACTAGACAATGCTTCTACTAAGCAAAGTGGGAGTGGAGAGGTCTAGCCCAAGAACAAATGTTGCCCCAGGCAAAGAGTATTTTTGGTTCCCACAACTTTATCCCTATCATATAAGCTCATAAATCTGCACGCATGGATTTGTGAAGCTGTAGTTGTTTATGCCATAATAAAAACATGTGTTTCCTCTAAGCTTATAGAAGCTTAAGAATATGAAACATGCTATCATCAAAAAACTGAACTATGTATCAACTTTGGGCAGACCAATATTACATGGCGTTGAAGTCAGTGACAGCCTTATAGCCAATTAGTTCAAAAGATAATGTTTCTCACTTTTGCCCTTCCAAACGGAAGCACGGCATCTCCAAAGACTGGTCAATGACATTTTCAACCAATTAAAATAGAGAGTCATTTACTTCATTCATATATCTCACTGACTGATGTTCCACCCTTATGTACCTCTGAAAGCATGACTGAGAATGTTCTAGAATGTTCAAGGAAAATACAGTTCTCAGAAATCTGGAAGATTCCATAAGGTCCATTACATTCCAGGAGGTTGGTGAAAATGTATGGAATTCATTTTACTTGAAACATTTCTATTTCCCCTTTTGTCACTAAAAACCAGAAATTCCAAAAATAATGTTGTGTTTAGTCTGGGTTTTGCATCTCAGGAAGCTGAATCCTTCATCCAGTGCGACTTTCCCAATATCTTCTGTGCTCGCACAGCATCTCCATTATACCAAGCCCTGGTGATCTATAGCCTAGACTGGTTCTCCCAACCACAGACAAGCACAGAAGTCAAGAGGGATTATTGCCTTGTTTAGAAGTTCTGTGATATGTTGACATCATGTGAATGATTCAAGAATGTGGCCATAACTTGGCTACATCCTGGCTTAACTTGCTTCTAAAGATGTCGTTGGAGTATTTAGAATCTTATCTTCTTTGACATACACTGAACTGTTTATGATACTTCCGGAAATTGTTATGGTTTCTTGAAGATTTTAATGACATCTCATTGCCTTGGACTTTCAGGTGGCACTCCGTACCCTGGCATGATGGTTGATTCCACGTTCTATAACAAAATAAAAAGTGGCTACCGAATGGCAAAACCTGACCATGCTACCAGCGAAGTGTATGTATTCAAATATACATAAACCTCTCCAGAGCTAAACTGGGGGCGGGGGAGACAGTTCTGCATGCTTGCAGCAGAGCCTGGCTGTGTATGTTGCTGACTGATGTGCTTCCTGCAATGTGCTCTTCTTCCAGATGGTGGTCTGTGCCAGATAGGGTTCGGACCCAGCAGGGTGGGTGGCTGCCAGGCTTTTGGCTCCAGAAAGGGAAGCAAGGCAAACTCAAGCATTGCATGCCCAAATTCAGGTTCTGGTAGGGCCACAACCAGCAGGGCAAGACTTAGGCAAAGTCAAACAGAACAGAAGGCAGCTTCCATTAAGGAAAGTGTGGGGAACCTGTGGCGCTTCAAAGGTTGCTGGACTACCACCCTGTGTGGCCATACTGGCTGGGGCTGATGGAGTCATCTAACTACATCTGGAGGGGCACAGGTTCTCTACCCCTGGGAGTCGAGCAAAGCAGAGGTCAGGTTCTGGTGAGACAAACCTTTCTGAGGAGGAGAGTGTGAAGCTCAGGCTGAAGAGTAAAACTCAAGCATTGCTTCAATGACAAGCAAATCCAGACTGAGCTTTGAACAGACCTGCAGCTCTGTTTGGGGGTCTTCCTCTGCTTCCAGGGCGTGACATTTCTTCAGTTAAAAGGGTCTAGCCTGCTTCAGTAGCTACTGATTCCGATGACACAGGGAAGATCATGGGTTTTGCTGGGGCTTCAGGGCTGGAGTAATCCAAGTTCAGGGATGGCAACATGACTTCCTCAGGCTAGAAAGGTGTTGAAGACATGGGCAAATTCATTTCCCCCTCCGATAGTTCCTCTGAATCCCCAAGCTTATCCCCTAAATATGAGTGTTGGACCCCACGATCATGACACAATGCCACTTAAAAACCAGTTTTACACTTGTAAAGATGTTTCCTTTCTAAAATAAGGTGGTAAATGTGCAGCTAAATGCATGGATATTCACATGGCACTTAAAATAATTAGAAAAAGATGAACAACCCACCTAAAGCATGGGGGATGGAACAAGACTAATGGCTGAGCCAGACTTCAATTCAGTTTGTACATTTGTCATAGCAATTGCACAGCTGAGTTTACTCTGTGGCTGAGGGGTACCCTGTGAGATCTTCCCCAACTTCTGTTATGTGTCTGTCTTTATACTGTCATTAATTTGCTTATGAAAACTCAAAAGTCACAGATTATTAAGCTATTCCCCCCTCCTATTCTGTTCACAGGTATGACATCATGGTGAAATGCTGGAACAGTGAACCTGAGAAAAGACCTTCTTTTTATCATTTGAGTGAAATAGTTGAGAATTTGTTGCCTGGAGAATACAAGAAGGTTTGTCCTTTTGGAAACTGGGTTGCTTCTAGGATTTCAGAAGATAATGTTGCTTGGCTGTGCTAATGATTCCTGTACCATAAGTAGGGTGAATTAAGTGTTGAAAACCCTATTCATTGGGTCGCCATAAGTCGGGATCAACTTGAAGGCAGTCCATTTCCATTTCCATTTCAGACAACATTGTATAGAATGATGATAATGTAGAAATACAAAGCCCTACTATAAGATCCTACTTCTATTTTATTATTTATTTATTTAAAATATTTCTATCCTGCCCTTCTACCCTATAATAGGGCACTCAGGGCAGAGAAACCCCAAGCACTCACATTTTCCTTGAAAGGAAACCTTACTGTGACACAGTATTAAGTTTTAGAGAGAAGATTTGTAAAGATAATATTGGGGGGAGAAGGATAAGAGAAAAGGTCATAAACAATGCCAACCAATTTTGCAAAATAAATATTTTCAGAGTTATGAGAGAATTCACTTGGACTTCTTGAAGAGTGACCATCCTGCTGTCACACGCATGAGAACAGACTGTGACAACACCTACATCGGAGTAACTTACAAGAATGAAGACAAACTGAAGGACAGGGAGAGTGGATTTGATGAGCAAAGACTCAGTGCTGACAGTGGCTACATAATCCCCCTGCCGGATATTGACCCTGTTTCAGAAGATGAACTTAGCAAAAGGAACAGGCACAGGTAAACCTGATTAAAGTTCACTGTGATCTAAATTCTGATATCAACCATTAGGGATGGAAGGATCAGTCTGTTCCTGATCTGGGTCACTTTTGTATTCATGTCTGTGTCAGTGTTACTTCATGCCTGTTCCATCCTTTTTTCATATTAATCTGCAATTTAAAAAAAATCCACACAAAAAATCATATTTAAATGACAGATTTTCTTATTTATTGATTTATATAGTACTTATAGGCCAAAATATGCAGCAGCTGGTCATGATGGAGCAGTGTACTAACACTGCCACATTTGCAGCCCCACTGCCCATTCCACTCAGGGTGGAACCTGGAAATGGTTCAGCGATTGGGCCTGGAACAGGCAGCAGCCTGATGCCATTAAGTGACTATAGCAGGGCTGACTTGGGATCCAGTGGATTCTAGGCTGGCTTTGCCCCTCTCCATCCCCTTAGTGCTTCATTTGGGGGCTTTCAGTGGGTACCAGTGATGGTAATTCTTCCAGCGGTACTTCCACCTGTCCACACATTTGGTGGATGGAACAGCAAGCTCCCATGCCAGAGGAGTGTCACTGGCATCACTGTGCAGATGGAGGCTGGCAGAACTGTTTGGGGCCATCGGGTTTGGATTGCATCCTAAATGTATTTTCTCTCAAAGTATACATATCTAAACATATTCTGTTGTACAGTACCCATGTTTGAACACATTTTCGTATCCTTGTTTGAGCCAAGAACGGCAAAAATCAATTTTTGATTGCAATAATCAAAGATTGTGTGAAATCCAAAGGATAACTTCATTCTAATTTGCACATTAGTCTAGGAAATGCCTATCGTAACTATTGCAAAAAAGAAAATCCTCAGGCATCCCTGTTACCTACACAAGGCAGCCCATCTAGAATAGTTGTTCAAAACATGTTAATTGATTTCATATTCTTGGTTAGTGATTTCAGTGATTGAATATAGATAGCTTTTTTACCATTATAATTTATCACGATATGCACTTACCTAGTCGGTAAGCTGGTCTTCAGTATTGTTTAGCAAGTAGTGAGGCCCATATAAGTTTTTACCATTCTTGTACTTCCCCAGATTTCTGATACAGAGCTCTATGTGCTATAGTCATTTCTTGTTTCCTGATGTGTACTAGAATTTCCTTTAGTTCCACACACGGCAATGGTGAAGCCCAGCAGACCTGGCCAGTGCCTTACATGAATTAAATGTGAAACCTGGAATATGTCCCAAATCTTCTGCAACAAGCAGGGGTTCTATGACAAATGCACAGGGATTCCTCAGCAAAAAAGATGATGTGGAAAAGGTTTCCCAAAGCTAGAAAGCTTGATAAAAAACATTATAGTCTCACATGTAAAAAAAGGGTTTCTTTGGTATTTTGCTAGTTTAGTAGGAAGTAGTCTCAGAAATTTGTGAGAAGGTCTGCAAGGTCAGAAGATTGGGGAGCTCTTTTTTTAATCCAAGATTATGTATATATGCCTTCTGATGAATTCCTAGGAAGGACTTCTGTTGCCCAAGATAATTGAAGAATGTGTTTTTCACATGTGCATTTTTAACTTCCTAAATGTTTTCCTCCCATGGTCTTCTTACACAGTTCCCAAACTTCTGAAGAAAGTGCCATTGAAACTGGTTCCAGCAGTTCTACGTTTGTCAAGCGAGAGGACGAGACCATCGAGGACATCGACATTATTGATGACATCGGAATGGATTCCTCAGAACTGGTTGAGGACAGTTTCCTGTAACTCCTGAAGGATGTAGTGGACAACTTTTGAGGTGTGCAAGACAATGACAACAACAACAAAGGGAATCTCAACACATAATTCATGGATTTTTGACTCCCTAAGTAAAACCACTTTAATACAGATGGTCAAGACTTGCAATGCCAAGTGTCCCAACAAGGGGCATAGAGATCTCACCCTGGTTTATGGAACAAGAAGACATTCAAAAACCAGCTCTTAAGCATCGCCCCTTGAAGTACTTCCATAGTATCTCAGTGCTGTTTGCAGTTTTAATTGGTAGGTGGATAAAGGAAAAGGCCATGGACAGTTCAATTGTTTCAAGGGCATTCACAACTCAGATGGATAACATTTCCACTATGGTGAAACATCACCAAAGTAACTATGTAATTACCTGTCTTTACGAGGATATTTTGTGGTCTATGTGGAATAGGCTTTTTGTTTTTTAAGAAGACCACTCAAGACTTCTGTGTATTTTTTTCCTTCAGTCTCATTATAAGCTGCTGTTGAACTATCACATGAGATGAAGTGCATTAAAAAAACAAACCACTTTTGAAACTCAAAGTATTTGGTACTAGGAAACTTTTTACCTTTTTCTCAGCTAACGCAAATAAAAGAAAATGACAATTTCTAACCTTTTACAATAGCTTAGTAAATCAAGTGCCACTCTTCCTAAGTGATCATAGAGGAATAACTGTTTACCTACTACTACTGTTTTCAGTATCACTAAGTATAGTTTATAACTACTCCTTGCCCTTCATTAAAAACACAGTACTTAAAAAAGTTACTAATGAACTAAAGCATTTTAGCATGTAAACATTTACAAGAAACAACTGTTCTATTTGACTGTTAATGGCTTTGATAAATTAAAATTAGTTTAGGAAGTAGGGAAAGCTAATGTATTCAATGGCATCCATCCTTAGTGGAGAGTCTATCCTAATACAATGAATGTATGAGCTAGTGAATCCTCCTTTGATTTAGTGGAACTCTTAAAATTTGAAGTTTATTTTTAAACCTTCATTTGCAACTAGGTTTCTCAAGTTATTGCACAATAAATGTGTGGCTAATCAATCAATAGCAAGGCTGCTTTAGAGTACTCAAGAAATACACTGCACATTGAAAAGTTTGTTTTGGGTTTACATGTGATTAATTGATTTGATGCACCAAATGCTCTTTCTGGAAAACCTTCTTTCTGAGCCCGAGATTTCCAATTAAGTACATTGCAACTTTGCAAAAGAAAAAAACATCTAGTTTTAGCATTGCATTTTAACAGAAATGTAACTGGATCCTATTGTCCTTGTCAAGTTTATCTATAACTATAGAGGTCAATAAGTAAGAGTCTTTTTCCATCTGGTCCAATGGGCCAAACCTAATCAGGAGTAAAGAAATTGTTTCTAAAGGCCTCTCCACATGTTACATTTTTGAGGAATGTAAAAAAACAGGATTGGCCGTAACCTCCTGTTGTGTGTACATTTAGTGGAAAATCTATCTCTGTGATCTGTAATGTGTAAAATGGTCCCAAACAGAATTGATCCTACTTTTAGGCATCCTCAAACAAGAGTTTTGTATCAGTCCTTTCTTAATCTGCATCTCTTATGAGTGTATATGTGTCACTGAAATTGTTTTATGATTTATGATGCATTCATATATAAGTTTCATTAAGTTCAGAGGGACTTACTCCCAGCTAAGTGGGCATAGGGTTGCAGCAGTAGACTGTGATTTTGTCATAAAGTCTGTGGAAATCATGAACTGGAATCAGTCTATGACATATATGGACTAAGAGAGCATGGGGGACAAAAAGAGATCCCATGATTTTCATTTTCATAAATCCAGTGCTTAATTTCATTGAAGGGTAAACCTGCTAAGGAGCTATGCTGTTAGCTCTAAAAGTCCTGTTCCTTCTTCCTCAATATGTTTGTGACAAGTAAAAGTTGTTCACAGGTGAGGAAAAAAGAACTTGGCACATTCTCAGAGGCATCTTCTGTATAGTTATAAAAAAAACATACAAAGACTCAGACCTGGTATTGAAACCAGATAGTAGAGCATTAATCAGATCTGACATTTACTTAAGCCTTGCACAAATGTGGCCCAGTGTGGAGGCTTGCTGGATTTCCTGTGAAATCAGGGGCCACTAGGTATCACTAAATGTAGCATATGGTAGCAATTGGCCAGTGGTGGATGAGCACTTTGAGCAATATAACTTTTTATGTGACAGACTCACAGACTTACCTATGATTATGGCTATGGCTCTATACATTACTGATGCAATAGTTAAAGGACAAATAGATGAATGTAGCATGTGCTAGAGACAATGCTGTGTTGGTGCTGGGCCCCACAGCTGTTGATAAGCACCTGGCAGGACTAAAAATGCAGTGCAAATCAATGCTTTGTGCTGGACCAATGATAACTCAGTGTTACATAGCCAACTCATTTGATGCTCGATAACTAACTACAATTTAAACATGAAGCACCAAGTTATACTATGGGTGAAGAAAAGCTCAATTTGATCCCCAAAGATTAGAGTTTAACCATCTCCCATTAAATCAATGGGACTTGTGCTTCCTTGTGGCTGGTCTGTGAGCATAGGGATATCTGTGGTAAATAATTCATTGTGTTGTGGCATTCAGAACCACAATGTGCCCAATATAGATCTATGCAATTACTTGGGCAAAACATGCAAGTCTAAGGCTTCTAGATATTCAGCACAGACATCTCTGCCAGATCAAGTCCCATTCATTGCACTGTGTCAGTGCAATGGTTAGAAACCATAAATACTGACTTGCATGTTTGTGTTTGGCTTTCCTGCACATGGATCAGGTCTTATGTTTCACAGGCTTTCCTATTTTACTGCCCACTAAAGAATAAGCTGCAATATTCTTACCTTGTTTTTTTCTTCTTGTAGTTTTATTTTGTATCTCACAAACAAACCCATGGTAATCCACAATGGGCATATCTTGTTTTAGGTTAACACAGGTCACATTGCAATGCACAGCTGTCTATACCATATACCACTGATGGGGATCCACATTCATTTCCTCTCTTCATTGCAATGTGGACAGGAATATATATTACCATCTGCTCTCCGTGGCGCAGAGTGGTAAGCAGCGGTAACGCAGCCGAAGCTCTGCTCACGGTCGGAGTTCGATTCCAACGGAAGGAGGAAGTCGAATCTCCGGTAAAAGGGGTCGAGGTCCACTCAGCCTTCCATCCATCCGTGGTCGGTAAAATGAGTACCCGGCATATGCTGGGGGGTAAAGAAAGGCCGGGGAAGGAACTGGCAATCCCACCCCATATATACCATCTGCCTAGTAAGCGTCGCAAGACATCACCCTAAGAGTCGGAAATGACTTGCACTACAAGTGCGGGGACACCTTTACCTTTACCTTTTACTCTCATGTTAGTGAGATCTAATACCTTTTGGCAATGTAACTGTAGCTGGATTGGGACCAAGTTCTAGTTGTGGACCAAAATATTTTTTAGATTTTTAAGCCTATGAAAATCTTAGTTCCTGGCACTACAATGGACTGCACACTGGAAAACTTTACAAAGTCAACACATTCATACAGGAGGTACCTGTTTGACTAAGGCTGCAATCCTGTATGCGCTTACACAAAAGAAACCACATTGAATTCAATTAGACTTATTTTGAGTAGACATTTATAGGATTGCACCGTTAGTCTTTCATTACTAGCTGGGGGAGTAAGAACCCTGAATTTTGTTACCGTAGTGACTGTCTGATGATAATCTTAGTAACTATTTCTCTGTTGCGGCTCAGTTTTGAGAAGCTTTCAGAAAAGAAATACCCAGCTTCTGTCTGTTCTGCATTTGTATCATGACAATCGAATCTTGCCTGTGAAACACAACTTTCCCATTTTGAATGGCAGACCCGATTCCTTAAAATGTGGTCTGCAAATGTACAAAACAGTCCTATGATATAATGAGGGACATAAGATAAGGTGATGTTATACATCAATATGTATATATGTATTTTTGTATCGACTTTGAGAGTACTGCCAAAACATTTATGACAAGCTGTATCACTGCCTTTGTTTATAATTTTTATTTTACTGTGATATACTCCACAGGCACGCTAACTGTTGCACTTTTAAATGTCCAAAATTTATATTTTAGAATGATAAAGAAAAGCGCATAAAGTTTCCAAGATGGTGGTATTGTGAAATGTTTCAGAAGAACAATTTAGATGAATGACCATAGGTACAAAATGTAATACAAATGCCCCTGTTCTTATTTTTGTCTTTTCAAAATAACATGTAAATTAAGATCTTTATATTTCAATAAATGATATATAATTTAAAGATACTTAAGAGGGTTTTTACTCTTGGCTCAAAGCAGGGCCCTTTTTTTTCAAGCAGCCCTATCCTATGGATGGTTCCATGGTAACTGGCAACAGAACAGATTAACTGTGCAATCCTAGACATGTCTACACAGAAGTAAGTCCTACAGAGTTCAGTGGGTCTTACTCCAGTTAAGTGTGTACAGGACTGTAGTCTTAGAGCATGATCCTAACCTTTTGTGTCTATTTCTGAAATGGGAGTGAAGATAGTGCATAGATTTCTGTCTCGCTGGTCTCTGAGAGGAATTACTTTTGGGGGGAGGGGTCACTGTAACCAAGATCTGAGCTACATGCAGGTAGCCAAGGCTGGATTATGGTGGCTGGGGCCCCCACTGCAGAAAATAACTTGTTGGGAGTACCTTATTTCAGACAAAACCACCAGAGGAAAGATGCATCTTAGCTGTTAGGAAGAAAAGAAGGGCAAAGTGGGAATCTAGAAGGAAGCCCTATAGCCACAGGGGTGGGGGAGATAATGGGGGTACCATCCAGCAGAGTTGTGCTTTGCCCCCCCAAGTTTTTTGGGGGGAAATTGTTGTCTTTTTAATTTGTGACATGACAGACAATGACAACCTCCATTTAAAGAATGACTGCTTGTTTTAAGAACAGAAACAATTTAAGAATAGGACTCTCTGAAGACTTCAGTGACTAAGTGACCCTTGAAGAGTTAAATATTAGAACTTTGTATTATGGGCTAGTGTTAGACCCCAGCCCTTGGACTTTCCTTTGCTCTGCTTTTGAGTTTCAGTTGTGTTCTCTATCCAGCCAGCAACAAAGAAGCATGTTTGTTTGCTTGCAGTAAGAAATAAGAGTTTGTTTATCCTGCAGTTATTATAATGGGTAGAACAGGATTAGGTGCTTATTGATAAAGAGTGAAATAAAGAGATAACTAAAATTGATCTGGAAGAAATGACTACCTTAAGTTACCTTTTACTCTTTTAAAGCTCTCACTATGCTCAGAATCACAGCTGCAACTTTTTCTTCTTTTTCTTGAGTACTTGATGGGAAAGTATGAAAAGAGCACTACCGGTACAGAAATATTGCTGTGTACACTAGAGGTAGCTGGCTGACTGGCTACCTAGGCTGTAACTCCAGCCTAATTTCTGATTTTCCCAATATGTGCAGCTCAGTATGAGATCTTTTCAGGGTTTCTGGACAGAAAACTCAACCCAGCAACCAGTGAAAAAAAATCCAACTGATTTTCACAATTAGTTTCCAATTGCTTAGTTCTTCCTTATATAACAGCCAGTTAAAAAGTTTTCCCTTGAGTGTCCAGTTGAAAAACAACATCATTAAATTCCACTTGAAAAATAAACTTGTATATACTATAGGTTTAGGGAAGGGTAGAGAGAAAATAAATACTTTAAGGTGTGTTTGTTAACTCCTTCTTGAGAGTCCTTCCTTCTGTTCTTTTTCCTGAACTTAAGGTTTTCCTTCCTGTTGGTCAATCAAGGGAAAACTCCCAGTTGCTTCTCTGGTTACCAGAACATGCTAAAAATCAATGAAGAGATCTGGTCTTGAAGGAAACAGCTCTGAGCATGCTCAGAACAGATTCTGGTAGGGTGGGAAGGCCCTCGGTTCTCCCAAGCCAATATAATATCCATTGATTGCCCTCAAAACTACAGGAGGGAGTGGGAAACAGTATAACCAGGGCTGAAAAACTGGCAATTCTTCTAGAGACACATGGGAAAGACCTCTTTAGTTTTGAACTAGGATTGGCTGAGTGATGCAGATAACTGATTGGTCTGAGAACAGGAGACTGACAGAAATGCCTCCAGAGCTTCTCTTGAATTCAAATGGACATACAAAATGTCTGTAGAACAGGAAACAGTGTGTGGCTTTGAGATTGGGGTGTGTGTGAAAAATATGCTTGACATTCGCCTTGGAAGGGTTATGCCCCAGTAGCCCTAGTGAAACAGCCTGCACTGACAGTGACCAGAGAATTGATCACCTGGTAGGCTTTTCCCTTCAATGCACATTAGAGAATGAGAGAAGCTCTCTCAGGCTTTTAGTTCTGGTCTGAGTTGCTTCAATCACACCCCCACACACCATTTCAGTCCAGTAACATAACAGGTCTGGTGCTTTAACGGAAACTTACTAGTGGATACTGCATTTGCTGAGTGCTAAATGAGTTATGGCTTTCAGGCTGTGTCGTATCCATTAATACACTTTTAAGGATATGTGTGCTAGGGTTCCTGTGGCCCTTGAATGTTGCAGGAATGTCAGACTTGCTGGCACAGTAGCTCACTCAAGGATATCCTGGGCACACCAATTCCAGTTCTATGTCAGAAAAAGATATATTTCATTTATTCACTTCAAATAAGTAGTCATATACACCACAAGTATAAGGAGCATGTTTTTTTTTCTTTCAATTAATTTTTTTATTCAAATTTTCAAAATCAAGACAATACAAAAAGAAAAACACAAATTAAAACTAATACAAGAAAAAGAAAAAGAAAAAAAAACTATTGACTTCCGATTTGTCGTAGTTCAGCTATAGGTCTATAATATAAAACAAACCTGTCTCTTGATAAATTATAAAATCACCTTCCTCCAGCAGTTATCTTAGTTGGTATCAAATCTCATTAACATCATATCATTTTATTCTTCTACAAAAAGTCAAAGAGAAGTTTCCAATCCTTGAGATATATGTCCATCAATTTTTTTCTAGATAGACATGTCAATTAATCCAACTCTTCAAGTCTATTAAATCCAGGAATTTCAAATCACTCTTCTTCCTTTATCCATGTTGATTCCATCTTCCATCTTCCATCTTTACGCACCCAATAATCTTGCTGTCATAGTCATATAATAAGAGTCTGATAGGGATTTCCTTCATCACAAATATTTTCTTGCCATCATTTCCGAACGTATCACTGAAGTATTGTTGCAGAACCGCATCTCTGTTCCTCTTTTTTACAGAATGCACTAGCACATCTCTTGAAGGGTTTTTCATTGTCACAAAACAGGAATTAATTCTGTAAACTTTCTCCATTTCAAGTTCCATCAAATCCTTCCAGTCCATGAATTTTTTCGAACCGATGATATCTTTATCTCCAATCTCTTCACCAATTCCTTCAGGGACAGCGCTGAATTCCAAACAGTAATATTTGTCTCCAGGATCCATCACAGCCAGGAAATCCAAATCTTTTTCCAAGACCATATTTAATCCAATCTCCAGGGCTTGAACCTTCCCTTTAATTTTTCTTTCATCCTTTTTTAATTTTCCAAATTTATCTTTGTTCTCCTTTCTCATAGAATCCTGAATTTCTTTCAGCTCCTGTCTCATGTCGCCAAATTCACTTATCATCACTTGTCTGTTATGTCTGAGTTCTTGTTTTGTTAGCTTAATCTCATTCATTATTTTCTGAAACATATCTAAAGAGAAAGTCCCTTCTTGTACATCCATGATCTCAACCACCTTCTTGATTGTCATTCTTAAAACAAAAAAAACACAATCCCTTCAATTTCCAATGTCCCAAGCAAAGAACAGTTTATTTCTTTATCCAGTTACAAAGGAGTTAATCTTTCAAGCCAGCTGACGTCACCCTCTAGACAAGACGAACTGCCTTATCTCTTGTATGTCCAAAAGTGCCAAAACAACTTTAATTCACAGCATCCAAATAATTAGTAGCAGGAAAAATGAGCAGATTCATCAAAAAAAAAAAAAGTAAACCGGAAAAATAGTCCCAGACATATATTACTCAAAAGTCTTATAAATAAATAAAAAAAATCTCTTTAAATTAGAAACCCCATAGCCGTTTATAATCTTTATAATGCTGAATTCCATGTCAGCTTTTTGCAATAAAAATAAAGATAAACTATTTCTATTTTCTTCCCCTTAGCTCCGTGAATAAAAGAGAAAGCTATGACTCACCCAGGGTTTCTTAATTGCTGGTTCTTTGACAAATCTCTTTAGCTGTATTGATAACAAAATAATGAGAAAAGACAGGAGAATGCTTGCCTGTTAATCCGTTTTTCTTTGAAGAAAAAAAAAACGGCTCACTTAATCAGTTGAGCTGGTTGGAAATCCTAGCTCCGTCCGAGCTGCTGGAAGACCTTCTTTCACAGAATTCCAGCCTCCAACAAACACAACAAAGCTCTGTGGAAAATCTCTACGTTTCTTCCTTATCTGGAAGAAATTTTCCCCAGTCAAAAAGCCCTTCTGACTGGTTTTAAAACTGAAAAAGTTTCCACCAAGACGGGAGCCCGTCCCACAGGCAGCACAGGTGGAGCGATCCAAGGAGCATGTTTTGATATCCTGCCCCCTTCACTTTTTTCCGTTTCTCTGTCATGTGATGTAGCTTTTTGAGGGCTGAGTGAGGATATGGTCTCCAGTTCCACTACACTATTGGCCCCTTGCCCATTTTTTTCTCTTGCCTGCTGGGCAACTATGAGGTTGACATCTCAACAGGAAGGAGACCTACAATTCCCAGAGTTGCCTGAGAAGAGGGACCGACTGTTAAACCACTCTGTGAATTGTAGCTTTGTGAAGAGAAAAAGGGGTCTCCCCGCCCTACACAAACTACACTTCCCAGGATTCTTTGGGGGAAGCCATGACTGTTTAAAGTGGAATAATAATAGAATAAATGTATGGTGTGAATGTGGCCCAAGATGTGCAGCTTTTTACTCTGCCCAAATTATCCTGCTTATTTAGGCTAGTTTTCACCACACCATTTAGCCCATCTACTCCATGTTGTTCCACTAAACTGGTTAAGGCCTGTCTAATTTTTTTAAGTGATGACCACACAAGCATTGATTCTACAATGCCTATTTTTCTTTTGCCTGTGGCAGGGTTAGCCAAAATTATGTCCTCCAGATGATGTTGGACTTCACAGTTCCCATCAGCCCCAGCCAACATGGCTAATGGTCAGAGATGATGGGAGTTGTAGTCCAACAAACATCTGGAAACCACCACATTGGCTACTTCTGGCCTATGGTGTTGACAAGACCTCCCTACCAGGATATTGGGGCTCCAGTTGCCCAAGGGTGACAAGAGCTGAGGCCAGCATTGACATTAGTACCCCTTCCTTTACCACATGTGGACAGTGATATGTCTTTTGTCTTGGAAATATCATAATCTCTGACACAACTCGCACTAATGCTAGATCAGTCAGCAGTAAGACCTCTGAGAGAAAGTTGGGCTAATGGCCAGAGTCCCCTAACATTGTGCTGTTGTAAAACCTGAGCCATGTAGCCTATTACTTGTGCTCATAGGGAAGGTCTAGCTCAGGTGTGGGGAATCTTTGGCCCTCCAGATGTTGCTGAACTACAACTCCCATTATCCCCTGTCATTAGTCATGCTTCCTGGGGCTGATGGGAGTTGTAGTTCAGTAACACCTGACAAGTCAAATGTTCCCCAGTCAGACATGTCTTGTTGTTGAACTATCTGGTAGATAACTGTACTTTCTGGAAACAACTGAAGATATTTTTGTTTCAGCAAGCTTTTCTAGCTGGATGAAGAGGTCTCTGCCTTAGGTGTTCATTTTATATTGTTTTAAACCTACTGTTATGGGTTTGAGGGCTGATAGATTATTTCTGTGAGTCCCTTTCTAGCCTCTGATTTGGAACACTGCACTTGAAGGTGAGAAACCTGCTCTGGTGGTCAGATGAGTCTCTTTTGTTAATCTAATAGAGTGGCCAGGTGGGCTAATGGGTCTGCCAAGTGCCCATTAACTGGTGAATGGGCAAGGGAGATCCTATTGTTATTGAAACTGTTCAGGAAAGCCCCCTCCCTCCTGGGGCCTAAGAGAGGCTTGTGTTAGTGGAGTCTGAGGAAAGGCTGGAAAGTGGAGACATGCAGAGAGGCTGGCTCCCTGCACTATGGTTTTAGGGTGCCTCCTGTAAGCATGATGGAAAAGCAAGATGCTTTGGACCCTTGGGTTAGAATGTGTGTAAATAAACAAACCATATTTCATAAAGACACCACAGACTCTGCCGGCCTTCTTTCCAAGGAAACCAAACCCTGGGGAAGTGCAGGAACCCTTGGAGATCTCTCACAGCTTGGAGATTGGGGTGGCACGCAACATTATCTTTAGTTGCTTTTTAGTTGTTTTATGGTGCATTTGTAACTCATTTTCAGAGACATGTAAACGGTGATTCATGAATTAATAAACAACAATAATAGATACAAGAAAAAAGAAATATGACTACTCAAATAATAATAATAATAACAACAGAAACATTAGTAGTAGTAGTAGTATTTCTTATCCTCCCTTAACCATAAGGTCCCAGAGTGGGTTACAATATAAAAACACAATATTAAAATCACTTAAAACAAAATACAATCATAAGAATAGGTTGGATCCTAAAAATATGTATCAGGTGTCAAAGACTAAAGGTAAAGAGGTGTATTTTCAGCATGTGGCAAAAGCAGACCAATGATAATGTGAAGTGTGAGAGTCAAAGGCTGTTTCTCAGTGGCAGTTGAGGGCATTCATGAGTAGCCTTTCTTTCAGAAAAAGAGACAGCTGGGTAAGGAAATTTGGATTTCTTGCAACAGTGAGCATTGTTAGATAAAGGAGATGAAAAGCTAACTACATCCTAGCACAAATAACCAAGGTTTTCAAAATACTTGGGAAATTCCTGTCAGGATGAAGTTCACTGCGGCTTTAGATAAGCCACTATTTCTTAGTTCAATTGACTTTACCGTGTTGTTGTGAAGTTAAACAAGGAAGGGGAATCTCTCATATGCTGCCTCAAGCTCCCTGGAGAAAGCAAGGGAGTACAACATCCACAGGTGATAAACCAACGTCTATTCAGTAAAATGTCTTCTCATGGCACAGGGTGATTGGAGGAAGATACTCTGTTTTGAATTCGTATTTTGGACATATATTTAATTCACTAATAGGCAAAAAACCTTGCAGTTTAAGAATGTACCTATAGCCCACAGCTATTTCTATCAAACTTTAAAAATGTTTGATGAAGACCTTCTGTTCTCTGCAAAAGATGAAGAGGAAAATGCCTCTTCCCTATACACCAAAGGCTTTCACAAAAGTGGGAGGGAGTGGCCAACACAGCACTAATTTCAGATGTTGCTTCAGCACAGGACTAGTTTCAGATAGTGAGTGAGTGAGTGAGTGAAAGAGATTTAAGATTAAACAACCAAGAGCTAAATTCAAGATTAAAGTGTTAAAAACAAAGAGTCGCATCAAATCTCAAAATAACTACAGCAATGTTATGAGCACAGGTCAAACAGCCACACACACTTCAAACAAAAAGTATTTGAGTGTTTGTCATTTATAAACCAATTTAAGGATTTATACCACCAGCATCAACCCAAACACAAGAAGCCTCTATTTTTCTCCCATGAGTGGGAAAGCAATGATCCCTCCACCCATTGCCGCCCTGGGCTCCTTCTGGGAGGAATGGTGGGATATAAATTTAATAAATTAAAGAAATAAATGCTGCTGTTACAGTTAATGGCTGTATAATTTAGAAAGAAATAACTGGATGAAGCTGTGTTTCCTCAAAACTTTCCTCAAAAGTAATTAGCTGTGTACATCCTAATCCTTCCCCTCCTCTTTTCCTGGCTTCGGATTATACGTCTGCTTTCCTTATACTCTGTAACATTTTATCATAGACTTATTAACTTCAGCATATTTCTTATCCCACGTGTAGGGCCAGCTCTGCCATTAGGCACAGAGAGGTGACCATCTCAGGAAGCAGATGATGGAAGACAGGAAGCAGTGGTCAGAGCTGTATGTCCTATGTGGTCTGCCTTGCTAAGCTAGCCTGCTGTTCTCAGGTATGATGGAAGATATTCTGTCACCAGTGCCGAAATAAGATTCAACTATCTGCCTGTCTATGTAGAGTCACCTTCTGTACATAGAATGAGTAGGGGGAGGCAAGATCTTGTTCTTCATCTCAGGCAGCAAAATTATCTTGAGCTGGCCCTGTCCATGCCCCTAAAATCTCACTGGACGAAACCTTGGCTAGTCAGATAATAATTCTACCTCCACTGTGTGGCTGTATGCCTCTGAATGCCAATTGCTGGGAATCAAAAGTGGAATAACTGCTGTTGAGCTAAGGTCTGCTTTTGGCCTTCCTATAGGCTTCATGTAAGAAGAGGATGCTGGACTAGATGAGCCATTGCACTCATGACCTGCAGGCTCTTGTTATGTTCTTAGAATTAGTTTTTCTCTGAGACAGCCACAAGGTGGAAGTATTGTTCAAGAATTAATTAAGCTTAAGACACTAATTTAGTTCTTCTTGCACATCTTCCATATTGCAAATAATTCTCTGTAAAACAACTTGCAGTCTTCCTCAGATTCATAGCCAAGAGACTACATTTTCTTTCCTATTGAGAAGTATCCTGCCTTGCTCAGTGTTCTGAAAACATTTTTAATTCAGACTCATCATTTTTTGTGCCTAAAATAGTTCTTTTGCTCAAGAGGAATTCTAGGTAGCAGTGGGAAAAGTGCAGAAATGGAAAAAAGAATTTATTCCATAAGTGAAAATATTTATTATTTTATTTATTTATTTATTTGTTTCATTTTTAGACCGTCCATAGCTAGTAGCTCTCTGGGCGGTGTACAAAACAGATTAAAAATACAATATTATAATAAAATCAATCACATATATCAACAACAATATTAAAATAAAACGTAGACATAAACATTAACATTAAAAACATTAAAAAGCCTGGGAGTACAGCCAGGTCTTAACCAGGCGCCTAAAAGAAAGCACCGTAGGCGCCAGGCGTATCTCTTCAGGTAAGCTGTTCCACAATTCGGGGGCCACTACAGAAAAGGCCCTAGATCTGGTAACAATCCTCCAGGCATCCTGGTGAGATGGTACCCAGAGGAGGGCCTTAGATACTGAACGAAGTGAACGGGTAGGTTCATAGCGGGAGAGGCATTCCACAAGGTACTGTGGTCCCACACCGTGTAATATATGCTGAATTGGTGCTTGACACCAATAGAGCCTGGAGAAGGGCTAACAAATTTAAGCTTAATCAGGATAAGACAAAGGTGTCCTGGTCTGTAAAACAGTGATCTGGGAATCAGCCCGTTCAATATGATTTGGACAGACCAAAACTTCTCTTGTAAACTCAGAGTCATGGGTTGCAGTGGGGTACTCCTGGACCCAAGTTTGAACACAAATGTCCAGGTAACAGCTATGATGAAGGGGTTGTTCGGCACGGCTTAGGCTGGTTTGCAACTGTGTCTGTTCCTTAATAAGTCAGATTTGGCTATAGTGACACATGCCTTAGGCTGCGTCCACAACATATGTTTAAAGCACATTTAAAGCACATTAATTCCCCAAAGAAATCCTGGAAACTAAGAGTGCTGGGAATTGTAGAGGGGACAAACTACAGTTCCTAGGATCCTTTGTGGGAAATAATGTGTTCTAAATGTACAATATATATGTAACCCTCATTACATGTCTTTTACATTGCTGTTACATGGTCTTGAGTGCTTCAGAGACTATCAGTATTATTTATAATCTTAAGTCATGAATAGATGATGATGATGATGATAATTGGTCCACCTTTCACCTGGAGTGTAGGTCCCGAGGTGTATCACATAGATTTAAAAGTACAACCCATACATAAAACATACAGAAATTTAAAAATACAAATACATACAAAGATAAATAAATTCAAAGATAGTAAGACCTCAGCTCTCTGAAGGTTAAATATGCATTTAACTCCTGGTTTATGAGGAGTACAGTTGAAACAAAACAAAACAAAAAAGGTTTCAACACACTTAACAAATTAAAAACAGCATATTTATCCATCGGGGCAGGTCTAGCCAATGTAGCACCCTCCAGATTTTGTTGCAGTGAAACTTCCATCATCCCTGACCATTGGCCATGCTGGCTGGAGCAGATGGGAACTGGAGTCCAACCACATCTGGAGGGTACCACATTGGCTACAGGCAAAGGACACTGCATCCAACACAAGATACTTTCGTGGCATGCACCCCTGAGGGCCAGTGGGGATCTTCCATTCTCATGCTCTCCCCCCCCCAATCTGTGGATCCTGTTCTACCTCACTGTTTTTCCTTAATCTCCTGAGAAGACTCCTCTTGTGCTGGACACTCAACACCAGCCACTGCTTCATTTTTTCCCTCTCATTGTTTTGTTTTTCTCCAACAACTTTTCTGTCATCTCATCAGCTTTCTGCCTGAATCTTCTCCAGCGATGCCTTTCAACCATAGCCCTCAACTTGGTCATGCAGCTATAGACTCCTCTTTAGAAGCCATGGCTGTTCCTCTTCTGCTTCCTTCTTAGGTCTACATTGCATCCCCCCCATCTTATTTCACAGCAGTTTTGAGAACTTCTCCCCCATGCACCTGTGACTCTGCTCTCATTGCTAAACCTTCTTCAGTACATTCATGCTCATGCTCATCTCTCATTCTATCATATGATCATACAGCTTTGGCCCTTGCACATCATCAGTTTAACATGAAACAAGTGGGCCAATCTTGTTCATTTGTTGGAGAGAATTCAGGACACAGCCATACCACAAGTCACTTAAAAGTGTTTTTCTCCCCTCAGGGTTCCCTGGGAATAGCAATGTTGTGAGGTAGTGGGCAAGGGATCACAACAGAATTCTTAGCGCTCTCAGAAAACTGTTAACTACTAGGATTCTTTGGAAGAGATATTTATTTATTTATTTATTATTACATTTATATCCCACCCTTCCTCTCAGCAGGAGCCGATGTCAGGTAACTGACATGAGCTGGTTACATACATATGTCCTCAGATTTTTTTCCCCTCAAGGCAATAGAGTCTGTGGCACTTTCAAATACAGTGTACTAACACATTTATGGAGTGAGCTTCCATAGGCAATAACCTTCTTCACCAGATGCATCTGGTTAGTGAGTGCAATTCCACAGATATGACTCTCACTTAATTCCCAATTATCTGAGTGGGATGGGTAGATTTGGAACCAGCACTTTATTGACAGGTTTCATTTTTAAATCAAAAATCAAACAAATTGGCAAGATTTCTGCTGTTTCTGCAATTAATGGAGAAAGACAAAGAACCAATTACACTAAAGCCCTGTCCTATTCCTACTATATCCTGCACAGGCCATCCAGCTGGCTTCTGAGATTTAGCTGGACAATTAATCATGCATATTCAAATTCACCTCAAGGGCTAGAAACCTGGTTTAAAAGCCAAAATCTGAAATTCTCACAATGCAGAATTCCAGATTCCACACTTGTGGGATGCACACAGCCCTGATGTGGTCAGGATCTCCACTCTGCTGCCCCCAAACAAGCTACATTAAGAAAGGCCTAGGAAGGGACTGCATGACAGAGATTTAAAGACTGGGATGTGGATATATTAATATCATCTCCCTTTTAAAAAAAACCTATTGCATTTCAGTTCCATGGACATTAATCTCATATAGCATTCATTTATAAGTGTCCTTACTGGAAATGAACAAATTGAAGAGCCCAGCAAGTCTGCTTATATGTAACCTGACACAATTGCCAATAATTAATGGACCTAATTGCAACATTCTGTCCCTTGACAGAAAAAAGTGTGGTCACTCCACTTGTGTCTCTCAATCAGAAAGAAAATTAATAATTAGAGATGCTGTAAAGCTGCCCTCAGAGTCACAAACATGTATTCTCACATTTGGAGATTGTGTTCCTAAGTGTTTGACAAAAAAAGAAAAACATTTAATAAGTTTTCCTGGCATGAAATGTCTAAGGGGCTGATGTGATCCTGCCTTGATATTGGAATCCTATGCATGTCTACTCGGAAGCAATTCCCACTTAGTTCAGTGATGCTTATTCCAAGTGCCATTGCAGCCTAAGTAGCCTTGCACCAGCATGCTAGTCATCACCTTCCACTAGGACAGCCAAGTCCCTGTGGACGCATGGAAGTAAGTCCTATTGAGCTCAATGGGACATATTTCTGAGTAGACATGCACAGGATTGAACTGTACAATTGCATACCTAAGCATGCTTCTTAGAGAGCAAGTCCTAAAGAACTAATTAAGGTTGACTTCTGAGTAAAGTTGGAATTCGTTATGTGCTGTTCATCAACTGTGTCAGAAATAGGGCTTAATCTCCAACAGATTGCCAGAAAAAACTCTTTTTAAAGCACAAATGTAGAGCATGATGTGCTCTGCCGGTAGTGCTCTTATCCCCTTGACTATTTCCCAACATCTCAAGATCCTCCCAGAAAGGCACCTGAAGGAAAGTCCCTTCTCCATCCTTTCTTGTCAGTCGTACTGCACTCCCATTTATTTCAAGAATAGATAGATAGAGGTGATCCAGTGGACATAGTGTACTTAGACTTTCAAAAAGCGTTTGACAAGGTACCTCACCAAAGGCTTCTGAGGAAGCTTAGCAGTCATGGAATAAGAGGAGAGGTCCTCTTGTGGATAAGGAATTGGTTAAGAAGCAGAAAGCAGAGAGTAGGAATAAACGGACAGTTCTCCCAATGGAGGGCTGTAGAAAGTGGAGTCCCTCAAGGATCGGTATTGGGACCTGTACTTTTCAACTTGTTCATTAATGACCTAGAATTAGGAGTGAGCAGTGAAGTGGCCAAGTTTGCTGACGACACTAAATTGTTCAGGGTTGTTAAAACAAAAAGGGATTGCGAAGAGCTCCAAAAAGACCTCTCCAAACTGAGTGAATGGGCGGAAAAATGGCAAATGCAATTCAATATAAACAAGTGTAAAATTATGCATATTGGAGCAAAAAATCTTAATTTCACATATACGCTCATGGGGTCTGAACTGGCGGTGACCGACCAGGAGAGAGACCTTGGGGTTGTAGTGGACAGCACGATGAAAATGTTGACCCAGTGTGCGGCAGCTGTGAAAAAGGCAAATTCCATGCTAGCGATAATTAGGAAAGGTATTGAAAATAAAACAGCCAATATCATAATGCCGTTGTATAAATCTATGGTGCGGCCGCATTTGGAATACTGTGTACAGTTCTGGTCGCCTCATCTCAAAAAGGATATTCTAGAGTTGGAAAAGGTTCAGAAGAGGGCAACCAGAATGATCAAGGGGATGGAGCGACTCCCTTACGAGGAAAGGTTGCAGCATTTGGGGCTTTTTAGTTTAGAGAAAAGGCGGGTCAGTGGAGACATGATAGAAGTGTATAAAATTATGCATGGCATTGAGAAAGTGGATAGAGAAAAGTTCTTCTCCCTCTCTCATAATACTAGAACTCGTGGACATTCAAAGAAGCTGAATGTTGGAAGATTCAGGACAGACAAAAGGAAGTACTTCTTTACTCAGCGCATAGTTAAACTATGGAATTTGCTCCCACAAGATGTAGTAATGGCCACCAGCTTGGATGGCTTTAAAAGAAGATTAGACAAATTCATGGAGGACAGGGCTATCAATGGCTACTAGCCATGATGGCTGTGCTCTGCCACCCTAGTCAGAGGCAGCATGCTTCTGAAAACCAGTTGCCGGAAGCCTCAGGAGGGGAGAGTGTTCTTGCACTCGGGTCCTGCTTGCGGGCTTCCCCCAGGCACCTGGTTGGCCACTGTGAGAACAGGATGCTGGACTAGATGGGCCACTGGCCTGATCCAGCAGGCTCTTCTTATGTTCTTAAGAAGAATTTTATTATATTTTTACTGCTTGGGTCTATGTTCTTCCAGAAAGTTAAGTAAGAAATAGACTGAATTTCTGTCTCCATCTCCCTCTGTCTCACAAAATGTTTTGCCACCCATTGATCTTTCTGGGTGTGTACAGCTTGCACCCACAAAAATAAGAGAGAAAGTTTGATTATTGTTACAGCTGTTTATTCTTTTACTGGCACAAAGGGAGGGGAGAGCTGGATTGGAACTATGGCACAAGGGAGTGGGTGGTTATCCTTGGTAATTCCTTCTTGTACATATATGAGAATCCTTACATCAATCCTGTTGCCAACCTTTCTTGTTAGGTGGGGACAGTCACAGTTCTAGGGGGAGCATTTTGGGGCAGGGTAGGACATAGCACCAGCCAATACCCCCCCTCACTGGTGCAGATTATTTGAGGATCAGGACGGGGAAGAGAAAGGCAGTGGCCTTCCCCCTCACTCCTCCTCCATAGAGAGAGTGTGTTAACTTAAATAATGGGCTATGTAAAAGTCATGTTAATGGAAAATTTAGTACAAACGCTAGGAATTAAATAACTGGCATATTTTTAAGATAAGAAAAAAAGATGTTAAGGATACAGTGAACAAGGGGATACCAAAAGATGTTAACTCCTCAATGGTCCCTCTTTCTAGCCTTGTTCCTGACCTTTAGATTTTCCTTCCTGTTGGACAATTAAGGGAAAACATTTTAACTGGTTGCTATGTAAAGGACTAACTAAGTGATTGGAAACTAACTGTGGAAAGCAATTGGAATTTTTGTTACTGGTTGATTTTTCTTCCCAGGAACCCTGAAAAAGCCTCATGCTGAGCTGCACACATTGGGAAAAATCAGAAATTAGGCCTGAGGTACAGCTTAAATTACCAGCCAACCAGCTAACTGTAGTGTGCACAGTTGTGTTTCTATTCCTCTAGAGCTGTTGTCATCCTTTGTTATCAAGTACTCATGAAAAAGAAGAAAAAATAGGCTCCGTAATTGTAAGTATAGTGAGTGCTTTAAAAGAGTAAAGGGTAACTTAGGGTAGTCATTTTTTTCAGATTATTTTAAGTTGTCTCTTTATTTCACCCTTTAGCAATAAGCACCAACCCTGCTCTACTCATCATCACAACTGCAGAATAAATAAACTCATACTTCATACTGCAGGCAAACATGCTTTTTCTTCCTGGCTGGGTAGAGAACATAACTGAAACTGAAAAGCAGAGCTTAGGAAAGTCCAAGGGGTGGAGTCTAACTCTAGCCCATAGTAAACAGTCCTAATATTTAACTCTCCAAGGTTTATGTTACTATACAGGCTGTTTTTTTCAGGATCAATAGGGTGATTGTGATTATTAAAAATCCACCCTCATTCAGGGAAAGTTTTGAGTGAGCAGACTTTTGGAGGCACTTCTATATGAGGCTCTTGTTGTGCTGTGTGCACTCGCTCTGCCTTATTCACTGAATTTTTCAGAGGGCCCTATTCTTAAATTGCTTCTGTTCTCAAAACAAGCTGTCATGGGCTGTCTTTGCCTGTCATGCTATAAATTAAAAATATAATTTCCCAAAAATTCCTGGAAGGGGGGAGGAAACACAGCTTGGTGGGGCGGTACATCTATTTGCCCCACCCTGGCTACAGGCCTGTCTCACACATCAAGGAACATTGACTTCATTGTGTGTGACCCTGAGTTCTTGGATTATTTGAGAGGGAGTAAAATCCCTCTCTATTTGCTCTCTTCATGCTCTTCATAATTTTATAAGCGTGGACCTTGTTCCTACTTATTTGCTTCCTAAACTAAAAAGCACAAACCTGAGTTGCCTTTTCAAGTTATTATCATCATCTCCTCTTCTTTGCTTTGAATACAGTAATACCTCAGTTAACAAAGTAGATGCATTCCTGGACATGACTTCTTTAACATAAACTTTGGCACCAAAGGTAGGAATAGCAAGGAAAGAATAAGGATAGGTTTCTACACCCGCTCATAGATGGTGGGGGCAGCTTCAAAGGAGCTTTAAAGGGTGCCTACCTGGCCCCTCCCCCTCCCCTTCTGAATTGTATTGGATCTTTCCCTCCCCAGCCCCCAGAGACAGCAAGAGCTTTAATGCAAAGCAAACACACAGGCTTGTCCGTTTCACCCTAGCAAAGCAAAGGCACAGGCTTAGTCAGTATATTGATAGCAAAGCAAAGGCACAGGCTTAGTCAGTATATTGATAGCAAAGCAAAGGCACAGGCTTAGTCAGTATATTGATAGCAAAGCAAAGGCACAGGCTAGTTAGTTTCACCTTAAAGCAAAGGTATCTGCTTGAAAGTTTATCCATAGCAAAGTAAAGCTGGTCAGCTTCACCTTTTAAAAAGCCTTCCTTAAAAGGAGCTTCGTTCCTGGAGGATTCATTAACTGAGGTATTACTGTATCAGACAATAAATAAGCCACAAACAAGATTTTTTTAAGGATAAGGGCATTATTATCTAGAGGGGAAAACAACATTTTGTACCTTCACCAACCTCAGAACTCCTGAGGCAATTGAATTGAACTGTTCTTAGCCAACTCCCAACAAATATTGCCCAAATTATATGGTCTCTCACAAACCAAAGCCCACAAAGAGCTTGTCTTGCTGCTTCCTGTTTCAGATGGCAGCAACCTATCCTGACCAGATTGCTCAGACTGGGGCAAGGTGTCCATGTGGCCAGTTCTCCCTGTTATCCTCTACTGAGCTATTCCTAGTGATCTCTTGATGCCTTGTTTACAGTAATCACCTTCTTTGTCTTGCTTTCCAGATGAACTAGGAGATAGGGTGGATGAAACTAACCCAGCACCCACATGCTGTCAAAACCAAAGCCAAGGCAGCAATCAGGCTACACTCCAGATACGCATTTCCAGCACAGCTATGTCATGATGTTCTGCCTGTTTTGCAGCAGTTGAGTGTATGTGTGCCCATGGAAAGAGCTGTACCTCAGTGTCAGAGAACAGGCGTTGACTTTGAAAGGTCCCATGTTCGACCCCCAACAATGCTGGATGATATGGAGCAGTGGTCTGGCTTGGGCTTGTATCTCTTGTTCCATTGGGTATGCAAGACAGAGAGAAAGAGACCGGCATGTTCTCCTAATAAGCTGTCATAAGGCTCATTATCCTTTCTACCAACCCTTTGTATTGCTCCTCCTTTTCCCCATGGTGACCCTCCCAAAGCTATCGGAAAACATGGGCTGTTATTGCTTTGCCAGTTCAAGCCCCATTCATTCCAGTGGCTTCTGCACCATTGCATCTCTGGGCTGCAAAGAGGGGTAATTTTATTTAAATGGGGTGGGAGAGAAGCTTGATAAGAGGATGCCTGGCACATCAGCTGCTCAGAACCAAACCAGGTTGCCAACACAAATAACAGGAGTCAAATGGACATCCTTTGCCATCTGTCAGCTGTTCAACCTATGAGGAGTGAATCATCGGCTACTTCAGATATTTTTAGAGCAGCCTCCACAGTAGTTGGTATACAGAAGTCTCATTCTCAGAGTTCTTTTCACTCCAGGTATATAGTATCCATATTGTCATGTTCACTACCTCAGTGTTAAAAATAAGATGAGTCTTTATTTAGTGTTTCAGCAGAAAAGTTAAGGAATAAACAAACGTGAATACTCGGGGTCAGAAACCAATGGGTTTAATTTGCAAAACAGTTGAGATTTTATGAAGACCTTTGCTCTGATCTAGAACAGCCTTTCCCAACCAGTGTGCCTCCAGATGTTGTTGGACCACGACTCCCATCTTCCTGACCATTGGCAATGCTGGCTGAGGCTGATGGGAGTTGAGGTCCAACAACACCTGGAGGCACACTGGTTGGGAAAGGCTGATCTAGAAGCTCAGGTATTGCAAGAGCTGATCAAAAAGCTGAGCTTGCTAAAAAGGTTTGCAACACAGCCAATTGGATTTGAAGGCTGATTCTATTTCCCAGGAGCTAAAATGACTTGAAAAGACTTGGTAGGACTGCAAAGGGCCCCAGCTATACTGCAAAAAGTTTCCCTTTGGTCTCATAAAGGGTAGAAACACACTTACTGTTGTGCTGGTTCCAGTGTGTCTTCACCTCTCTTTTCTGAAAATGGGGCATACCCAGTCAGACCCCCCTTTTTTTACTATAAAACCTTGGCTGGATCAGCTTAAGTGCATTTTTAAAAATTCAGCCTCAGGCAGATTTTGCAACTGATTGGTAGACAAACACGTTTGTCTTCCAGGTATGGCCAATGGAAACGCTTTCCTGCAGGCTCAGACACAGACAGTAATTGGCCCAATGCTTTGCTATGAAATCATGAAAGCCCTGAAGTCAGCAGTGGGGAAAGGAGGTGTAGCTAGGAGATGATGGAGCCACTTCAGTAGGCAGCCAGAAAGCCCACAGTCTTTCAATAACCAACAACATTGTTTGGGAGATGAATATTTATTTTGGTGTATTATGCGTCCTTGCAGAAAACCAATATGTAATTGAGGATTCCAAAGCCTGCTTTGAAGCCTCAAGGAGGTGTGCATGAAATGCATGTGTGTCTTTCCTGCATTCCTAAGAACCTGCACACTCCTCTTTTTTAGACTGGGATGAAAAATGTCAATACAATACCTCTCAATCAAAACGACGGGAGTTTTGTAATTCATTTCAATAGGACACACATTATTTAAGCTGTGCAATGGAATTGTTACTGTGTCATGAGAAATCAACTTATCCTGAAGCTGCAGCTGGTGCAAAATGCTGCTGCCAGGTTGTTGGGCGGAGCGCCTGGACACACACACTTTACACCCTGCGCTGAGAGAACTGCACCAGCTGCCAATCAGCAGCTGGTACCATGTTGTGTTCAATGTCTTCTTGTTAAAATATAAAGCCTTGAACTTTATATTTGGGATCAGGTCACCTGAAACATAATTTGCCCCCGTGTAGACCTCTAAGATCATTTAGATCATCTGGGAAAATTGCACTTGTAGGGAAGTAGCATCCTGCAGAATATCATAGAGCAGTGACCCCCAAATGGGCATTTTCTCCTGTTGCCCTTTTTTTGTGCCCTTCCCTCTGCCATATAGTCGCTTCATACGTCTTGTGAAGTGAAGACGTATCTTTTTATCTAGGGTTTCCCTGACTCATAAGACTGGACTCTGTTTTATTTGCTTTTATATTGTTGCACTCCACCCCAATCTCCAAGCGATGAGGTTTCCAGGGGTCCCTGCGCTCACCCTGGGTTTGGTTTTCTTGGAAAGAAGGACAATGGAGACTGTGGTGTCTTTATGAAATATGGTTTATTTATTTACACACATTCCAACCTGAGCTTAGGATGGAGGGGTTCAAGGCAGTCCAATATCCAGCTTTTCCATCAGGGTTACAGGAGGCATCCTAAAGCCATGGTGCAGAGAGAGAGCCTCTCTGCCTGCCTCCAGTCCCCAGCCTTTTCCAGACACACTAAAAAACACAAGCCTCTCCTCGGCCCCAGGAGCGGGGAGGAGACTCTCCTGAAGAGTTTCAATGATGAAAGGATCTCCCTGTTCCATTCACCAGTTGATGGGCACCTGATAGACCCATTAACCACCCTGGTCAATCTATTAGATTAACAAAAGAAGCTCATCTGACCAGCAGAGTTGATTTCTCATCCCCAGGCACAGGATTCCAAATCAGAGGCTGGAAGGGGACTCATAGAAATCATCTATCTCGACCCCAAACCCATAACACCATGCTTTGGTGTGTTTTTATATAGTCCTCTTTTTTTAGGGTTTGTTTTTGTTTTAATATTTTTAATGATAGATTGTTTTTTAGACCACTTAAGAGATTTTTGAAATATTAAGCGGTACACAAATGTTTTTACATAAATAAATAAACAAATGAGATAAATACTTCCGTGAGCCCAAAGCACCAATAGCAGAGCTTGGAAAAGTTACTTTTTTGAACTACAACTCCCATCAGCCCCAGCCAGCATGGTGCTGGCTGGGGCTGATGGGAGCTGTAGTTCAAAAAAGTAACTTTTCCAAGCTCTGACCAATAGATTGCCCATTGCATCTCTGTGTGAGGTTCTGTGCAGGCTGGACCTCCTGCTGGCCTTCATTGTGTGGGGTTGGGTAATTCCTCTGGTCCACAAGCTTCAGTCAGGTGTTCCACAGCGTGTCTATAAAAATACAATCAAAATCATACAGCATTTAGCACAGTGCATTATAATTGCTGCAACGGGTAGAAAAATCATCTAGTGGTTCATCAAGACTAGGGTTGCCAGGCTCAGGGCCTGAGAATGATTCTGTATCTTTAAGAGAAGAGAAAATTCAGCCAAGTGCAGGTTTTCTTGCAACACTGTAATGGGAAAAACCACAAGGTGAAATTCTCCGTTCCCCCTGCACAACTTTTAATGATACAGAAGACCTTTTGGAGGCTGGGCCTGACAAATAAGAGGTCTTCTGTATCTTTAAAAGTTGTGCAGGAGGAAGGGAGAATTTCACCTTGCGGTTTTTCCCATTACAGTGTTGCAAGAAAACCTGCACTTGGCCAAATTTTCATTTCTCTTCAAGATACAGAATCATTCTCAGGCCCTGAGCCTGGCAACCCTAAAAAGACCCTTCACAATTTTCAAGTAGTGTATGGTGGTGGCGGGGAAAGGTTTGCTCTGCTTGAAGAGCTGTCCAGTCTACATGCAATTTAAGGACAAAAACCCCAAAGAAGGGAGAACTGGACCCTTGAAGTTGCCCACCAACAGTTAGCTCCCATACAGCAGACTGAGCTGGCACACAAATCAGCTGGTCACAGTCTTCCCCATTCTGGTGAGATGTATTGCACTTTTCTTTAAATTATAATAATTATTTCAATATTTGCATCCGTACATATGAATTGGCATTATGCACATTGTATGCATATATGTCCTCTTTCATTCCCCTCTTTTGTTGATGCATTTTCTCTTTTTCGGAGATACAGAAGCGGCCCCCCTAGTGAAACAAAAGACTTAAGCAAAAATGGCTCTGTGTCTTCTGTGATCGCTTTTCCTTGAGCTCAAGTGTACTTTCATGTGGCATTCAGACTGGCTCCAGTTCAGCCCAACAGAGGGTGATCATCAGAAGGGCTGCCTGGGGGCCAGTATCATGCCATGTGTGTTCAGTAAACAATCAGCAGAAATGTGAGCAAGTGCTGGGTGGGTGGTGAAGCTGGCTTTGGAACTTTGCAAAACAATTATCACCACATGTCGGCCATCTTGCCACCTGTTTAGTAAATAGACAGGGCTTGACAAATTGCCCCAGGCAGCACCCATACAATACATTCTACAGAAGGCAGGTTAAAAGGCACTTTAAAATAATTTTTAAAAGAAAAAGAAAATCTAATGTAGGCCTCTCATGGAGTTGTTGTGAAGACAAATCTAAAAGGCTTGATTTTGTCATTATCGTGAGTGAGGAACTTCCACTGGTCTCAGTGGGAATTAAGTATTAACAACCAGGGCCTGCAAAAACATGTTGCAGAGTGGTATTCTTACCTGCTAACAGGAGTGTTCTTGTTAGGGTTGCCAGGTGCAGGGCCTGATAATGATTCTGTATCTTTAAGAGAAGAGAAAATTCAGCCAAGTGTAGGTTTTCTTGCAACACTATAATGGGAAAAACCGCAAGGTGAAATTCTCCCTTCTCCCTGCACAACTTTTAAAGATACAGAAGACCTCTGTATTTGGCTACTTGCCATGCAGGTCCAGCTCTTTTCCGTTGCCCTACTGCAAAAATGGCTAGTACCTGCTGAAGTGCAGTTCATGTTTGTCCCAGGTGTTTTATGGTTATTTGGAGGGGACAATGGAGAACTGGTCACGCGAGGCTTTAGCGGGAAAGGAGTTCGTGATCACTGATGCTGTGATCAGAAGGTAAGAGAGAAGTGTAGCATGGGACATCTGGAGGAGGTGGAGGGTTGGGCCCTGCTTCTGTTCTTTAACAGCTCCATGTGTAGAAATAGGCAGGTAAAGTTCTCCAAAGCGATTATAGTCTTCTAATGCCTACCCATCAAGCTGCTGTTGCCAGGATGAATTGAACTGGAGAAGTGATTTTGAGTTAGGCTAGCATGTTGCTATTAGCGTGAAAAGCATAAAACTAGCTGGAAGAATATTTGGCTGGGTTTTTTAAGCTCTTTTAAATCAGCTTCTCAAAGGGTGATTCAGCAAACAAAGCACTCATTTAATCGCTTGCTTTGTGTAGGATGTGGATCGGGTGGGTGATCCCAGTAGCAGCCCATGCAGTGGGGTGGAGCCGCTCTTCTGAAACCAGCATTTCTGCAGCTTATTTGGGTGGGACTATGCGAGCCTGGGGCTAGGTGTGGGCACACTGGAGAGAGCGTTAGATTAGTTGTTCCAGTGTGCCTGCGCAGCCCCAAGCTCACCCCTATTCCGGTAAGCTGCAGCAACACTGGCGGCTCCATGCCACCACATAGGCTGCTGCTGCTGAACCTGTCAGTCACAATGCAAACAGTTTGAACCCCATGGTGCTTGATAGTGCGGGGATGCTTGATATATCAGGAAGTGCACATTTTTAAAAATGCTTTAAACTCTCCACTTCCAAAGGTCTAAGGGAGAAGGGGCTGCTTGCCCACTCCCTTCTGAAGCCTTAGGCAACCACTTGAGATGGGCTGAAAGGGAGGTCCCATCCCCACCTTCCATCTATGAATTTATCTGAACTTATACTAAAGCCGTCTCAGCTGCTACCTCTTGTGGTGGTAAATAATTCCATGTGAAGTTATTGACTCTGTAACAAAGTTCTGAAAATCCTGAACATACTGCCAATGTACTTGCATGTGCATGAATGATGGTACATAAGGATGCAAAAGAAGGCCTGCACTTTTAACAGTTGTGTAACAATGGGGCATTTTACAGGTGTGGTTTATTATGCAGTCTACATCTACTGAAATTCCCTCTTCTACGCAACTATTAAGATCCTCCATGACGCAGAGTGGTAAGCGGCGGTAACGCAGTCGAAGCTCTGCTCAAAGCGGAGTTTGAGTCCAATGGAAGGAAGAAGTTGAGTCTCTGGTAAAAGGGGTCGAGGTCCATTTAGCCTTCCATCCATCCGTGGTTGGTAAAATGAGTACCCAGCATATGCTGGGGGGTAAAGAAAGGCCGGGTAAGGAACTGGCAATCCCACCCCATATATATGGTCTGCCTAGTAAACATCGCAAGTCGTCACCCTAAGAGTCGGAAACGACTGGCACTATAAGTGTGGGGACACCTTTACCTTTACACACCTATTAAAGGTGCAGGAGACATGCTTCCTTTTTTTTTTTAACCTGGCCACTCTGGGCTGGTATATCTGCTTTCTAATCAGTTGGGTGGGTTGTGAAAAGTGGATTTACGGTTACTTTTCAACCAGCATGTGTTGTTCATGTAACCTGAGTGGACAGTGCTATTTCTAAACTATTGGTCCTCTGTTAACACACCAAAGAATTTTCTGGTTTAAGTCAGTGTAAGCCAGGAGTAAGGACCAAATGCAGCCCTTGAGATTCCCGCCAGGCCACAATTCCTCACTAGGCCTGTTCTTCACCCTCTTTGAGCGCCATTGCTTGGCTACATTATATCCTTAACTAATGCCTGTTGTTGCCTGGATGGAAGATGGAGAGGTGTGAATGTGGGCTGGGGATGGAGGAGAAATTCGATTCAGTTTGCATTAAAAGCTGAATTGATCAAATCACACTTTCCAAAATGATTTGAGAACTGAAACTCAGCCATCCTTTGAAATTTGCACTACTCTGAATTTTACAATGCACTTCTCCAACCAACAAGAGTACATATATTAGGGGAAATGTGTGTAAAAATAATATATTTGTGAAAATATACAAAAGTGCACTATATAAGGAGAAACTGTTTGCAAAAATGCATACATTCGTCAAATCTGTATATCGAAGTGTGTTTATTAGGAGGAAAATTTGCACTAAAATGCTTAAGAAGTTTCATGAGGATTTTTTTTAAAAAACGGCAAATTGCTGCAAAAATGTGAAGAACTAAATTTAAGATTGGAAAAATGAGAAATTGACAGATCCTGCCATCCTTAATGTGGATGTGTAGAAAGGTCTGACTTAGTACATGGCGGTAATGAAGATTACTGTACAAAGGTAGGAGTCACATTCATTGCTTTGCCCATATCCACCACTGGCATGCAGTCTCCAGAAGGCTGCCTATGATGGAATATGGCCCTCAGGGTGAAAAAGATCCCCACCCCGGTGTAAGATAACAAGAGGGGTCCCATAGCTTTCAGAGTTGAACAGAAGCAGGTATGTTAGTACCTGCATTATGTCATCATGTCCAAGTGCTGCAGGGATGAAAAAAAGGCTCAACCAGATAAAATGGACTCTGCCACTATTATGAAAGATGCAAGTGTCCTGTTCTCCTTTGTATCTGATCACCCTAGGTAAGTTGGAGAACATAAGCTCTTGCAGCCATTACAGTAGGAAAAGCTTTCTGTGTCCACAAAAGCAAATCAGCTGCAATAGCAGCATTATCAAAAAATTTTTTGATGATCATCAAAGTTCTTTTCAGGTATTAAAATATCATGAATAGAAACATCAATATGGATTATGATAATGAATACTACTACTTATATAGCACAGCAGAGTGTTCAAAGACTTTATATGTTATCTCAATGATCCTTACAGCAGCATAAAAAGAGCCCTGCTTGATCAGACCCTTTGCTTTGGCATCCTTTCTCCTGCAGTGGTCCATCTATACTGTAAATAAATGTTATTAATTATCACCATATTGCAGAGAAGAGACTGAGGCTGAGTAACAATATAATGCCACCGGCAACTAGGATGTTTATGACAGAAACAAAATTTGAACTAGGGACTTTCTGCTCCTCCTAGCACAGACTCTTAGCAACTATGCTACCAGTGGGGACTAGTGACTCAGTGGGAAAGTGAATCCAGTCCGGGTTTTAGTCCATACTTGAAAATTTGGACTAAAACCTGGACCGGATTCCCTGCCCCACGGACATTGGCGCCACTAGCCTCCACTGCATGCTGCACTAGTTCTTTAAATGTTAAAACAAATAGGCATGCTCAGTCTCTCTGGGGCCTCCTGTGGTTAGCAAAATGGTATGCCAATGACTGGTAGCTACATCCAAGGAAAGGTGTTCTTAAGTGTAAAAATACCAACCAGCAAAATGCCTGTGGTCTCGCCTTCTTTAAAATCAGAGAAACTCATTGCCATGAAGCTACAGTTGTCTTTATTACCTAATTTCGTTAAAATGTAACCTAACCAGAGGCCCATGTGGTGTGCCAAATCAGTCTGAACTTCTTTTCTGTCCCTACCTGCAGGTGCAATGATTCACTTACCCTAAAAGCTGTTATTGCTGTAGAGGACGCAGCTGGAGCAGTTTCATTCTCTACTATTTTCATGTGAAGCTGGCCTGCCTCCATGGAGATACAGCTTCCTCCCTTCCCTTGATTTCACTCTAGAAACCATGTGGCTGTCTAAGGTAGCAGTTGGGGGTATTTCCCCTTCAGGTTGGTTTCTAAAATGAAAAAAGAAAACACACACACACACAAAGAGTAGAGCTACTCAAAGTTTCATATTTCTCTTTTTCGCTCTCCAGTCTAGGTATAAATTAGGACTGTCCACTGATAAAGATTTTTGTACTAGATTAAGTATCTGCCCTTCAACCAGTTAATCAGTTAATTAGGCAATGGACCTTAAATACATTTGGGTCTCACAAAAGCTTCAAGCCCCTGTGAGATATTGACAGAAGCACAATATAATATGCGGTTTAATGGGGGGAAAGCTACCACTTATTGTCAGAAAGAAAAACCATTTTTAGTATCTTTTTTATACTTTAGTGTATGAGAACCAAAACAGCTAAAAAATGTGTGCCTTCAAGCTGGAGCCGACCAATTAAAAGGCTTCACTTTCTGATAAAAATTCACCCTGCCTCCATCCCTAAATAAACTCACTGTAGTTGATAAAGTAACCACTTAAACGTGTAGGAGCCCTGTCCTCTTTTGAATCTGACAGCCACACCAGGTCAGTCCAAAAAGATAGGCAATGTATGAATGGTAGGAAAGTCCAGTGCTACACTCAATTTTTGTGACATTCTTGTCCATCCCTACATGTAATGTTATAACAATTTATTTATATCCCACTGTTTTACGAAACGTACCCAGCACAGGGTACTGTGGTTAACAGTACTGTTAACAGGGCTGGTTAACAGGTGGCCCTCCAGATGTTGCTAGACTACAACTGCCATCATCCTTTATCATTGGCTATACTGCTTGGGGTGATGGGACTTGGAGACCAACAACATCTGGAGGGCCACAAGGTAACCATCCCTGGTTTACCATCACATTAGCTTTGCTCCATCCCCCTTCTTTGGCTGCCAGTTGTAGAGAGGGAAACATTAAAGCAATCACATCATTGCATGTGTATTTTCAACTGCATATTACTAAGAGGAAATAGGGGAAGGGAGATGCAGGCTGGTGGCATCTGTGTGTCTCCTCAAAATATGCACTTTGAGTCTCACTTTTGCCTACGGTGGTTCTACAATATAGACAGAGCTCTTAATACAGAGAAGTATAGTTGGGCCACAAGCCCTGTAGACATATCTTCATTGCATATAGAAACATACACATGGAGGAGGGGATCAGGATAGGATGGTCATATGTGTCTGATTTCAGACAATCTTCTATTTGAAGGAATCCTCTATATGTTTGGTTGTCATTCAGTGTCCAGTTTTTCTTTAAGCAGAGGCCTTTACATTGCCAATAAATGGACGGCAATCTGAACAGGTGCATGTATTGCACTTAAATTATAGCATTTTTTTCTAAGTTTCTATAGCTTAGCATCCGCTAATTTTGTGCAAGCCTGTGTCCTCTTTTTACATTCCCTCTTTTTTGGCAATGAAGAAGTGGCTACCCTAGAACAGGATAGTGCACAATGGCAGCATCCCAACCTCCATGCATTTAAGATGCTGCTTGTATAGGAATCTGTGTGGACACTGAAATTTGCAGAGGCTTCCTACATGCTCAGGTATATGACTCCTGGGTAGAAACATCTTGAACTCATAGAGGTTGAAGAGGTCAAAGCCAGAAGGTACAACTCTGATTCCCTCCACATGTTTTTATGTGGAATGAATGCTTTGCAAAGGGCTTATGTCCTGTTGGATCAAGGGGACAAATCGGTGTTGATTAGCTTAAGTCCAGTTGATTTCAACAGGATTTAGCAAAGATGAACTATCTCTGGATTAGAGCCAGAGCATATATTTTTTGAAACTCATTCTCAGCTAGCATTTCTAGCACAATAATGTGTATCTTCCTCTATTAAAAATAGCACACCTTAGTTTTGCCAATTGGAGTTCTGCCATGTGTTAACCATATCCCATACACATGATTTATAGGATGAGGTGTTTCACACATGTGCACATTTTTAAAAAAACACACACACCTTTAAATGGCCTTAAGTGAGATACAAACAAGCTGAGGAAGTTTAGAATGTATTTTAAACACTATTCATCAAGTTTCCTTCTTACCCATGGCTGTCGCCATTGCATGGATTTATTATGTGATTCAGCACATTAGCTAGCCCAAAAACATTTCTGGCAGAAATCTTCGGGCTGTGCACGATTAGATGCCTCACTGGCATTTTTTTAAAAAATGAAAAAAAGGTTCAGCTCTCCCTTAAATGAGAGCACCGCAGGTGTCTCATTTGGAGGTGAAACATATATGCCATAGTTCAGAGGTAACTATATGCAGTAGTTGCAGCAAAAGCCAGTATAGAGTATAATGACTACTGTTATACTGTATTTGTATCACATCTCTTGCTTTTCATAAGCGGGTGCCTCTCTTGTGTCTTTTAAGAGAAGAATTGCTCTCAGGAGAAATACTGGTATTTTGATTTTTGTCACAAGCTCTAACGGAAACCATCTATCTCTTTAGAAGACCTTTCCCCTGGGCATTCATATCAGTTGAGGTAATCATTTCCAAATACAGCAAAAAGCATAAATCAACCCAAAGATTAAAGGGGGGGAAAGCTGAAAACAATACTGTTATGTGGATCCAGTGCAAAAATTCTGTTCAGATTTCCTGTGAGATTGTGAACTATCTCAAAGGATCAAATGTTATAATAATCAATACAGGCCAAGTCTCCTTCCAGGTTTCCTGTGTTGCTTATCTGTTCTTCAAGTGGCAGTAACAAGTATACCTCAATAGCTCAAGATCATCATAGGGCATGAGCAATGAGCCACAGAAACAAAACTGAGGAACAAGGGGTGGAAGATGTTATTGGAAAAACAATCAAGTCCTAGCCCCCACCCCAGATGCTAATTATAAGGCATGGAAAGGGAACCTGTGGTCCTTCAGCTCCCATCATCCCTAGGGTTACTAACCATACTCTTTTAAAAGTACATGTACTCTTTTTGAGATGGTGCAACAGCATACTCCTGTTTTTCACTTATTGAAGCCAAATGTACCCTTTTTGAAATGACAAAATGATGGTAACCCATCCCTGACCATTGGCCTTACTAGCTGGGACTGACGGAGGGTGGAGTCTGAGGCTCCCCAACCCTGTTATAAAGACAGAAGGTGTAGTTATCCCTCTGTTATATATGTAGACACTTCTTAGCTACCCATATGAAATTCTCAGCAGCCATGATATATAAAGTGTGTTTTTATGTCACGTAGTCTACATACTAAGAGACTGTACTTTTCTTTGTATCCCATCATATCCGGTCATCTGCAAATGTTCTCTTGATGATGCCACCCATGTCTGAAGTTTAGGCGGCAAGAAGCACACAAAGAGGTATCATTGGTGGCTGCTCACTCAGTGCAGTTGTGGATCCCCCTGACCTTGCAGCCTAGATAAATATTTCTTGGAAATATTTTATTTGGACTGACTTTTTATTTGAGCTGTATACATACCATACATTTAAAGCACATCTTCCCCCTTCCCGAATAATCCTGGGAACTGTAGTTTGTTAAGGGAGATGGAAATTGTAGCTCTGTGAGGGGTAAACTACAGTTTTCCAGACTATTTAGGAGGGGAAAATGCGTTTTAAATGTGTGGTGTGTACATAGTCTCTGACTGGCTTTTGGTGGCCAGTATTTAAGGATTCTGGGATATATTTTAGTCTGATTTTATGACTGTCTTATTTTCAGATCCTAGTTTGCTCCAAGGCACAGGGAAAGGGGGACAGCTGAAACATGGATATGCAAATCAAGCTTTATTTCTGGTGTTGGGGGAGAGCTGCAATGTGGGAAATGTCCAGAGATTGAATACATTTGAAAATGTTACTCCCTCCCCCATTCAGATATGTAAAGCCCGAATTGTTCCTAAAGTAAGGTCAGTGCCTCAACGCTGGGTCACATAGGACTTCCTGACACATAGGAAGCTACTTTATACCATGTAGCTCAGGCTTGTCGAAACTGTCTGGCAGAGGCTCTCATGGCTTTTAGAGAAGACTCTTTCCCAGCCCCTCTTGGATATGCCAGGGATTGAGCCTGAGTCCTTCTGAATGCAAAGCACATGTTCTATTTCTGAGTTATGGTCATTCTCCAAAGTCTGGGGTATGGCAAATGCCATTCAAAATATATTTATTTTACAACTAAGGCTACATAGTTTTTTTCAGAGAGTTGGAGAATTGGATTTCTACACCTCTTTGAAGCCCAGCTATCTGACATGTGGTTCTGGATGATGATCAATAGCGCCCTACAGGTGAATACTACATATGCTCACAGAACAGTGGTAGAGCATCTGCTCTGCATGCAGAAAGCCCCAGTTTCAATCCCCAGCATCCTTAGGTAGGGCTGGAAAAGACTCCCAGTCTGAAGCCCTGGAGAGCTGCTATCAGTGTAAACAAGACTGAGCTAGATGGTCTGATTTAGTATAAGGTAACTTCTTATGTCCCTATGCTTTTAGTGTAGTGAATGTGCTCTCACTTGCTGTGGGAGGATCCTGGATCCCTGGGGTCCCAAACTGGGGCAATAACACTGGGACTGGGGCAATTAAGTTGGCGATTGAGAAGACCTCTTCTTGCTTTGGAGTGGGACTTCCCCGATTCATGACAAAACCATTGCCGCCTGTGAAGTTCACACTAACGTTTCTGCCACCATCACCTCTGCAAAGCTGTTTGATCAAGAGATTGCAATGAAACAAAAGCAACAAAGCATTGTACCATGGGCAACAATGCCTTAATCGTATTACATTTAACTAGCTGAAAACCATTGTGTGACTCCAGCTTATGCTTCCTTTAAAAACATTTAGAAACAATCTGTGCATTCAATGAATGGCAGCTGTTTCTTTATTGTAATATACATCAATATTTTCACTTAGAACAGTAAAATAGGAATGAAGAAAAAACTCAGTTTCTGCATGTGATAGCAATTTGGTTTAGCTAAGCCTTGGCAGAGCCAAATCAGACCAGGGCCCTAAAGTGCTAAAGGTATATTCATGTTCTGTTGCAGCAATGTGTGACTATGTTGCTGATTTCAAAAATTAATTTCCAGAGAGGCAACCATGTTAGTATGTGGCAGCCCCTTAAACCTTAATACATTTATTCTGGCATACTGTATAAGGTTTCAAGGACTAAAATCAGATGCATCTGATGAAGTAGATGAAAGTGCAGACAGCTTATGCCATAACAAATGTGTTAGTCTTTGAGGGGCTATGAGACTCTGTTGTTTCTAAACATTACATGTTTGTAAGAGTCTGAGGCAGTACATGATACTCATACCAGGCCCCTTACTCATTTGCTTTCTGTCATCATCTCCATATTCCTCAGTCCTTCCCGCACATGCCTTCTCCCACAATAGGAGATGTCTCTAGGAAACGATCAGCATGACAGGGGAGTGTGTTCGGTATTGAGAATAGCCTTCTTGGTGGCTGACTCACCTCTTTTCACTCTGATTGGCTCCAATCAGCTGGAAAGGACAAGGGAGCATATTAGAAGATTCTTCTCAGTGGCTTACATCCATCCAGCTTCAGCCAGCTTTGATGCTGATTGACATATAGGACGCTGGAGACATAGGGTCCTGGCTGGGACCCTGGTCCCCAAAATGTAAAGGGTCTAAGACTCCCTGAGACCCCGGACAACTACAGCCCTGGTCTGAGGACACTTCCAAACAACCTGTTAGGCCTTCATCCTGATTTGTTTGCAGGGAAATTAGATGACATTGGCTATTGAATGGACATTTGTTCTGATTTGTTTCCAGGGAGGTCAGATGATGTTGCATCAAATTAAGTGTTATCCCACACTTTCCAGTGCATGTCCTCATCACATTCCTTATTGTGAAAAGTACAATCTGCTGCACAAGACCTTCCAATCAACTATAACTGTGCAACCAGAATATGCGGATATGTGATTGAATATCACCTGACAATAACCTGGGAACACCCTGAATGTCATCTGTGATGTCAAATGAGAAGATATGGCAAAAGGGACAGAATCAGGAAAACAGGAACTGGGCAGAATGGCAGATTCCAAGATCCAGAAAGCCTGTTTCAAGTAAGGAAACCAAATCGGAAAACACAGTGAGGTTTTGTTAGCGTGATGTAGCTGGTGACTTGTTTTATACAAGACCAGGGGCAAGGAAACATTCTAGCAGGTAGCCAGTCAGGATTCAAATTATACACAGCCAGTAAAGAATTATGCAGTGTAAAGAGATTACCAAGCTCTGGATAGAGATGGACAGATAGTTTGTTTCCAATCTGTGTTACTTCCGCATGTACTCATTTGTAAATCCATTCTGTCCTATTTCCACATAAATCTGTGACTTTAAAAAAATATGTGGGAAAATTTGCATTTGAATAGTATTTTTGGATGTATTCTCATAAAATACATGTTTCTAAACATATTTTCTCTCAAAATACATATATCTGAATATTATTTATTTATTTATATGGGGCACTTTTAACCCACTCTTTATTAAAACCAGAGCAGGTAGATATATTTTATCTAAAACTACATGCTTTAAATCCATCTCAGTACAATTTTTGAGCCAAGAACTGGACCACAAAACACTGAAAAGTGTAAAACCCAAGGGATAATCCACATTAGCCTGGGAGGTGTGGATTAGATCAGTTCTTAACAGAATCAGTAAAGAGCTAATTCCTCAAGCATCCTTAGTCTTAGGTGGTCATAATAAAGCAGCTTAGAACCTTTAGTGTGGTGGCACTTGCCCTTTACAATGCACTTCCAGTGAACATCAGACAAGCACCCACAATATTAGTATTTAGGTACCTCTTTAAAACTCACCTGTTCACCCAGGTTTTCCCTGAGGGGTGGTCCAGCTGTGTTGATGTATTACTCTGATTTACTTATTTCTGATGTATTTTGTATTTGTTTTACAGATGTAATTTTATTGTTGATTTTATGCTGTTCACCACCATTATATTTTTTATTAATGTTGGTGATACAGTAATTTTTGCAAATAAATACACATTGCTGCCGGATCATAAACTCTTAAAATGCTCTTTCTATAGCCTTCACAGACAAGGAGTTTCTTTGGGCACATAAACAGTCACGGACAGTGTGGTGGAGCAGTGACACTCACCTGACTGCTGAGTCATTAATGCCTACTGGGAGAGGAAGAGGTGTGAAGCAGCAGGCAGGTCAGCCCAGTGCAAGCAGACTGGTAGGAGCACTGGATTGGCTGCACTGGTGCATTTGCACTGTGCCCACCTCCCTGCCACCTTTCTCCTCCCCCTCTCCTTCCCAGTAAGCATCAGCAGTTTAGCTGTCGGGTGGTCAGGTGAGTGCTGCCGTCCCATTGTGTCATCTGCTACGGCAGAGAAACCCTACTTCATCTTATAGACTATCTTTTACTTCATTACATTCCCCAGAATTGTTAATGATGCACTAGCAAACTGAGGGTACATTGAGCAAGTGGACACCAGAAATGGTGAACCTCCATCCATCCTGCACAGGAATCGAGATTTTGTAGCAGCTGTGATAAGGAGTACATGAAAGCGACCGTCAGTGTTTCCCTGTAAAGCGCACACATTCAGCCAGTAGAGATGGTGGGGTCTGAATGGGGGACGTTTGACTCCATTTCACAATGGTGGTTAAGTCTCAATCACTTGTTTGACTAAGAGCATAATAGGATTAACATCTAAAAATACATTAGATATAAAGCAGACTCTATTATCTAAAATATACATCCTTTCCTGTTCTTTCTGTAACCTCGGGTCACATAATGTAGACAAAAAACGAACTTCTTTCAGGGCTGTACTTCTTTCAGGGCTTGGCTAAAAAAAAAACCAAGAAAACCCCACCACCACCCTCAGTTTATAGCTCCTCACAGTATCACTGGATAACTGAACTGAAGAAATCCATAGATTCCAACATACACCCAGAGTCTAGTAACATGCTTGATGCAGTACAGTTGTCATTTTCATATAAATATTTAAAGTTGGAAACTTCTTGTCCTAGTTCATTTTACATTAAAACATTGTTTTGGTAGATTGTTCCCAGGATAAAACCATTATTTTTTCACCCATTGAAAAGAAATATCAAAACTTCCTGGATAAAGTACATAACCAATGGTGTGATTTTTCTCAGTTTATTTCATTTGTGTGAAATAGCTAACAGATTGACAACTACCTTAATCTGGTTTAATGCTCACTGCCATGTAGGGCTTTGCCATTGTTGTGAACAATGTGTTGCCTGCTAGTGTCTGTATCACAAAGGGCATATCTACACCGCAAATTGGTTTAATCGCCATTTCCTACTCAGTGGGGAAGAGCCACAGCTCAGTAGTAGAGCATCTGCTTTACATGCAGAAGGTCCCAGGTTCAATCCCAGGCATTCCCACGTAGGTTGTGTGGTTTTAAATTGTATGTTGATATTTTGATGTTGTGAACTGCCCAGAGAGCTTCGGCTATGGGGCGGTATAAAAATTTAATAAAATAAATAAATAAATAAACCCTTGTCTGAAACCCTGGAGAGTCACTGCCACCCAGCATAAACAATACTAAGCTAGATGGGTCAGTGGTCTGACTCACTATAAGGCAGGGTCCTATGTCTTTCTTTTCCAGCAATATTCTGTGAGAGAGGATGGATAGTTCAAACAGAAAATTCTGGGCACTGTTCCTAAACTGCCATTCCTATAGTTCTTTGGGAAAAGCTATGGCGGTTAGACTGTGTAAAGCCAATATGTTTGCACTTGGGATAGAAAGATCTGTCATTTTCTCTTCTCTGAGTTTCTCACTTTTCTAATATTAAATTCAGTTCTCTACATTTCTGCATCAATCTGTGATTTTTAAAAAAATCCTCATGGAAATTCTCTGTTTTAGTGTGAATTTCTCCAGAAAGAAGAATTTTTCTTCTTTCTAAACACATTTTTGTCAGCAGTGTTGACAAAGGTACACATTTTTACAAGCCATTTCTCATCACATCTTGCCTTTTTGCATGTTATTTTCACTCATGTGTTCATTTTTATGTACACTTTGCCCTAATACATGATTTTTGTAAATATTGTTTAGTTGGCAAACTGCACCCCAAAATTCTAATAAATGTGAATTTCGAAGGATGGTTGTGTTTCGGTTCTCATATTGTTTTGAAAAGTGCGAATTTGATAAATTTTGCTTGAAATGCGAACTGAATCGAAATTCTCACCCCTAGTTTGCACTTACAGATATGCCCTGAGGGGAATTAACGAAACCCCTGTGGCTTTTGGGTCATCCAGAGTATTGAGACCCAGGAGAGGCCCATCTTAATTCTTTTCAGAAAGCCAGGTTGGCTATTTTTCTCCCCATTCAATCCCCATCTGCAGTTTAAAGCATATTATAACACTTTAAACAATCATGGCTTACCCCCCAAAATCCTGGGAACTGTTATTTGTTAAAGCTACTGAGAATTCTTAGGAGACCCATCTTCCTTTCACAGAGCTATAATTCCAGAGGTCCCTGGAAAGAGAGCTTGATTGATAAACCACTCTGGGAATGCTAGCACTGTGAGAACAGTGCTTTTGCCTAGCTTTGGATGTGTCCTTGAACTCTGACAATGCCTCTTGCTTGCCCGGATGGAGGACAAAGAGTGTGTGTGAATGTGTGTAGAAGCTGGCCTACTGTACAGAGATAATATTTACATTCATTGCTCCACCCACTGTTCCCTGTGGCCCCACCTACCACTGACATGTGGCCCTCGGAAGGTTGTTCAGAAGAAAATGTGGCCCTCGGGCTGAAAAATGTTCCCCACCCGTCTTAGAGGATGATAATGGGGACCTGTATCTGAAAGATCATCTTGCCCCTAATATACCCAATCAATCCCTGCACTCTGCAGGTGAGAGGACCTCCTGCAGATACCACCTTATCAGGAGGACTGTTCTGCACAACAAATCTTTGGTGTTGTCACACCTATCCTTTGGAATTCCCTCCCCTTAAATATTAGACAGGCTGCATCTCTGTCAAATTTTTGGCACCTACTGCAGACCTTGTCTTTCAACAAGCCTTTTAAGTAGAGACTTTATCCCAATCTGTGTCTGTGTTGGAATTACTTTTTTAGATGTTTTCAAAGCTTTTTTAAAAAAAAGATGATTTGTTTCAATGTTTTAAAAGATGTTTTGTTTTAATATGTTTTAAAGTCTTTTGTTTTTAAGATGTTTTAGAGTGTTTGTAGTGTTTATGTTTGCCTTGGGCTCCTTCTAGGAGGAAGGGTGGGATATAAATCTAATAAATAAATGATAAATAATAATCTGAACTCACAAAACCATTTACAAGGCACAATTAGTGCCATTGCTCCCCCTTCCTCCTAAGAGGCTGCTGCACCAAGGAGACAAGAATGAATGTATGAACCTCAGTTTAGATGAAAAATGAAAGCATACAAGCAACTCTCCACCATAGTTTGCCTGTTGTACACATGAAAGCTCAAAACATGGTGCAGGGAGCACAAACCATGGCTTGGTGTGATGTCTGAATTGAGCCTATGTGTGGCGTGGTGTGGAAGGGAATTTTGGTCTCATCCCCTCCTCTGTATAAAATATTTGTTTATTAAATTTCTATCCTGTCCTTCCTCCTAGGAGTCTAGGGTGGCACACATTAAAAAGTCAAAATAATAGAATTTAAAATAAAATAAAAATATATTTAAAACCAATTTAAAAACCAAGTAAAAACCATTTTAAGGCCATCTAAAATCACCTGGAGCATCTAAAACATTAAAAATAATGAGAAAGCAAACACACCTCATCAGGGAGGGCACCACATGAGAGTCAATGTGGTGTAATGGTTAGAGTGTTAGACTGGGACCTGGGAGACTAGCATTCAAATCCCTTCTTGGCCATGAAGTTCACTGGGTGACCATGGGCCAGTCACTGTCTCTCAGCCCAACCTACCTCACAGGGTTGTTGTGAGGATAAAGTCAGGAGGAGAAGAACCATGTTTGAATGCCACCTTGAGCTCCTTGGAGGAAAAGTGGGATATAAATATAATAAATAAATAAACAAATTTCACAAATGGAGAACCACTACAAAGTAGGCTCTCCACAGCCTACACCAGGGGTGGGGAACCTCCGGCCCTCCAGATATTGCTGGACTACAACTCCCATCATCCCTGACCATTGCCCACATTGGCTGGGGCTGATGTGAGCTAGAGTCCAACAACATCTGGGAAGGCCATAGGTTCCCCACTACTGGCCTATGCATATTCAGAAGTAATCCCTGCTCAAATAATCCAATTGGGCCAGGGAGGTAATTCATGTAACATTTCAAGAGGACGTGGCCCCAGATCTCTGAACGCCAGTTGCTAGTGAACACTAGGGAGAGTGCTACTACACTCATATCTTCCTTGTGGGATATGCAGGATATCCCATATGGCTCTTGTTGGCAACTGTGGGAACAGAATGCTAGATTGGATGAGCTTCTGGTCTGATCCATCAGGGTTCTCTTTATGTTCTTATGATCTGGACTGGGACCGTGGTAGGGAGCAAAAGGTTAACGTTTCCAGCTTGCCCTGCCAGCATCCTAATCTGGATTAATGTCTGCTATTTATTTACTTTATTTAAAAAAATACGCAATTGCTAATTGTGTGAATGGTGTCATCTAATTTAGTGAGATGATACAGCTACTTTGCACAAGCCAAGCAGGCCTTTGTCTGGTCATTAACCTGCATGGGTGGCTACCTGGAACCCCTATGAGACCTACCTTGCGTTAGGTACATTCTATAACGAATCCTGTATTTCTTTATTTACTCTTCATTATATTAGATTTCAGGTACAAGCATAGAAGACAATAAAACAAAACACAAAAACAAAGGTAAAAATAAAGCTTTATTCAATAAAACATTAATTATGGTTCATGTAAAATAGGTAATGTAAAAAAGGTAGGTAATGTAAAAAAAGGAGACAGATTCCTGTTCATTAAAATTCCTGAATTTTGGCGCAAACCCTTAAATGCATCTAAGAAACAAAGAGAATATCTTGAACAGACACCAGATTTTATAAACTGCACAGACTCTTTATTCTTGACACTTGGAATTAAAAATTAAATAGCAAAAGTTTAAGCAAGCAAGCTCATCTTGTTTAATTAAGGCTTTGCATCTTTTTAACTGGCTTTCATCTCTAACATTGTTGGAGACTTCATGTGTATTAGCTTATTTGCTTTACAGCTTGTGGCTTTAGTGGTTTAGGCCTGTATTCCAAGATCATTGCCCTTTACAGGAAAGGGAAAGATGTGGAATGCAAAAGATCAGTTAAATACAAATAATAACACCCAACAAAGCCCAAATGATTTAGTGTGTGTGTGTAAAAAAGAAGATGAGGGCCTCACAACGTCAAAATAACTCTGAAATAACCATCTCAGCAGCACTGTTTTCTTCCCCGGAGAATGCTAGATACATGAAATCAATATTGACTTGTTCTTATTTATAGTGTGTCTTTCTGTTGCTGTGAGCAAACACTGAACTGCAAAAATTATAATTTTAATTTAAAGTTTCTGGTTTTAACACATTTCTCACCCACTAACCACCCAATAAATTGACACAAGTCTTCTTTATCTATCTATCCTGCAAACCAGTCACAGCTGCAAGGAAAGAACAGGGCAGAATTAGCAACACTCGTCAAATAAAATAAATATTTATAGTCTCTCTACCTCAAGTCTCTTACCCACACGTTACTTGGCTCGGTGTGATGGAAATGTTTTTCTCTGAGCGGACAATTTGCTAGAGGAACTAGTAGGAAGACATATATACATAGCACATCCTTTCAATATATCCAGTTCCCACAGTCCATGCTTGCTGAGGGGTTGTGACAGTTGTGACAACGGTTGCCCACTTGTCCATGTAGCTAACTGCTGGCCCAACTCCGGCTATACATCTTTGTGCATCAGCATGGAGGTATCCTTGGGTGGGGGTGGGGAACCTGTTGCCTTCCAAAGTTCAGATGTTGCTGGGCTCCAACTTCTATCATCTCTGACAATTGGCCATCCTGGCTGGTGTTGATGGGGGGTGAAGTCCAACAACATCTGGAGGGTCACAGGTTCCTCACCCCTGCCTTGGGATGGTATGTAATATTTCCAGAAATGCCTTCCACATTGCTGACTGTATGCTAAAATGGAAAAATACCAGCCCAAGAGCAGCAAAAAATTATTACCTGAGTTACTTGGATAGATCTCTATTACTGATATCATGAGAAATATAGGAAAAGAATCTAGAATAATTTCCTAGATTCTGTACATCTTATTCAGATCAGTTGTATAATATGCTATTCAGAACCATTATAATAATGGTTTGGGCCCAAAGGTTCCCTTCCTCCAATGGAAAGCATTCTTCCATCAGAGGAAGACTCCTTCTCTCCCAATGGAAATTTTGCCATTGTTGTGGGTCTATACTACACATTGAAACCAGAGACAAATCAGTTTAACTGTCATAGTGCCCAACAGTGGGAATGGGTGCTCTGTGAATAGACAAGGGATCTCTAACAAAGTGTTTCCTGCACTCTCACAGCACTAAGATTTCTGTCATTTAGGAAAGGTGGAAGCTCAGTGGCAGAGTATCTGCTTTGCATAAAGAAAGAAGGTTGCAGGTTCAATCCTTGGCATCTCCAAGTAGAACTGGGAAAAACCTCCTTCTGAAACACTGGAGAGCTGCTGCCAATCAGAGTAGACAATATTGAGCTACTGGGTCTGACTCAGTAGAAGATAGCTTCCCACATTCCTATGTTTTGTGGATAACCAATATACTAGATTTTTTAAACTAAATGTATCAGGATGTGGATATCAGTTGCCAGTGGCAATTCCAACCACTTTACTGTGAAGTCTTTTTTAAAATTTAATTTATTGAATATAATGAGATACGGGCATAATATCACCTTGACTTTTTAAAACCATTGAACATTCAAACTGTTCTTCTAAAAGCTGTTATTTAGAAGTAAATTCCACTAGGATTCCAATAGGACTTACTTCCATGTTAATGCATTTAGTATCTGAGCACATGTTATAAACTGCTTCAGGACAAAGAAATATATGGCCTATCACTGGAGAAGTAGATTCACACTTTACTTCATGTACACCCCCAGCTCCAGAATACTCAAATAGACAAAAAACAGACAGACAGATAGATACCTAAACCATAATACTGATAAACTAAGATGTGTCCAGAGGACCAGGATGGTAACACAGTGGTGGCTGGTGGCTCCATGTCAGTAGGGCAGTGTAATCCACTCTGGGTTTTAGTCCAAGCTTTTAAGGAGCTGGACTGGGGGGTTTTTTTGGAGGGGGTGGTGGAATACCTGCTATTTGCATTTCAAAAAAGCTCCCACTGGCTCAAGTGGGTTAGAGTGGTTTGAGTTCAAGAAAAATAGAGGCAGTGGCAGCTGGTGGATCCAGCACCTTGAAAAGTTCCTTTGGAAGACTTTATTTATTTATTACATTTATATCCTGCCCCTCCAGGGGTCTGGAAACCAGATTCTGTGAGGAATGATTGGAAGAGCTGGATGTGTTGAGCCTTGGGAAGACAAGATTAAAGAAAGGCATGATATCTGAAGGGTTGTCATGCAAACGATAGACAGACCTGTTCTCTGTTGCTTGTGAGGGCAGGACTCGAACTGATGGGTGGAAATTGCAGGCAAGCAGATTTTGGCTAAACGTGAGGAAAATCTTCTTAAAGGCAAATGCCGTTTGACAGACTATAGAACAGACTGCCTGAGGAGTTGGTGGGCTCTCCTTTACTAGATATACTGAAGCAGAAGCTGGTGGAGGGACATCTGTCAGGAATGCTGTAGCTGCATCCTGCACTGAACAGGGGGGTTGATTTGAAGGTCCCTTTCTAGCTCTTTGATCCTATATTCTTGTGATGCTCCAAAAGGGCTTGCTCAAAAGAGCTGTCCCCAAAGGCCTACCTTACAAATGAAGGCAGATGTGGGGACCCTTTGGCCCTCCAGATGCTACCGAACTATGGGCTCATCCACACAGCAATTTACTGTGTGTCTTGTGCTACTTGCATCCCCTTTCAATTCTCATGGTTCACATGACATTGCGGGCAAGCAGAAGCTATCATGCAGTTTCCCCTTTAAATCCATATTAAGCCAATCGGCTGATAACGTGAAAAGGAAAGGAAAAATCATCTCAGCTGCACAGCACTCCTCCTTGTAGGTGCTTTGCTTTGATGTTTTTTAGTGAGCAGGTGAATTGTCACTTTCAGCTGTTCCCCTTTCTCTACCCACTGTAACTCTCCCATGAATTCCATTTTCATTCCGGTGGCTTAACCAGTGACTTCTGACTGTCTGCTCTGTCCTCCCCGTCGGAGTTTGCTGCAGCCCTCCTTTCTTTCCCCCCTTTCTACCCCAGTAAACTTCCTTCACTCCTTGGAACCAGTGATGGGCTCCATTTCCACAGTATCTAATCAGAATTGCCACTGTATTTCATCCTGCAGGGGAGTGCATGTCCCCACTTTCCCAGATGCAGAATCCCCCTTTCTCCCCAGCCTTTTCCCCAATATGCTTTCATTGTACCTGCTGCCCACAAAAGCTGCCACAGCCACTACCAATTTGCCTTTCACTTACTCCCCCCCCCCCCGTCTACCTTTCACTCACGCTTGGTCAATGGAGAAAGGGGAGGGGGGGTCTAATCAGTTTCATTGTTTCTTATCAATTGCACACTCCTCACTTCAGGCTTGAAGCCCAAACGGTCATGGGGATTGCAACTGATGAAACTGTTGCCTTCTATCTATAGTCTGGAGGGTGTAAACATGTGAAATAGGGGGTGGGACCACAAGGAAACAGCAACACTAATCCTTCCTAGAGGAACGCCTACTTGTGTGAATGGAAAACAGCGAATTGGAAGCTACCATTGAGCAAGAAGTGTGGACCTTGAAAATCTATTCCGATGGTGAAACCAGCATCTTTAGTACAAAGTTAGGCTCCCGTGTGGATAAGCCCTACAACTCCTGTCAGCCCCAGCAATAGACAATGGCCAGGGATGATGGGAGTTGTAATTCACCAACATCTGGAGAACCAAAGGTTCCCCACACCTGAACTAGCATTTCCCCTTTAAAGAACAACATGCTGGTTTCAAAAATCTATATCCAATGATAGTGCTAATGCCATGAATAAGATTAAATTAACATTAGTTGCACAATTTCTGGCAGCAATTAACCTCATTTGACCTTGGCATTCACCTTGTGACTGATTGTCCCATGGAATTATGCCCACCTGCTGAGCAATCCACATTTTCATAAAAGTTCCTGTGGGATGTCAGTTTGCATAATTAGACTTGACATTTTACTGACCAGCAAAACAGAGGCCTTCTTTTTCCTAAAGGAAACCACAATGATAGCAATATCTTTATACCAATCTGTGCACTGCTGTCAAAATTATCTAATTTGTTTTTTCAGACATTTGCAATGTCGTTTGGCCATCAGGTATATCCTTTTTTTGCCAAAGGTGAAGTACAAAGCAACCCTCAGAGTCTGTATTTGCCTTTTAATACTTCTTTTTTAAAAATGTAAATCCTAACATTCAGGTTTTGTAGATTTCCCTCCCCGCTTTTGCTGGCATTTTAACACTTGAAATCTCAAATATGCTCTCACATACCTTTCTTTGTTTATTACTACTACAACAACAACAACTAATCCTCCTCCTCCTCCTAAGGTCCTCAGATTGGGTTGCAACAATTTAAAATACAAAATTAAAAATAGTTTAAAACAATTACAATCACAAAGGTAGGGTGGGTCCTACAAATACACATCTCAGGTGCCAAAGGCCAGGGTACAGAGGTTTACTGTTCAAGTCAAAGTGTAACACACAAAGTGTATCAGATGGGTGAAAGACCACTTTGAAAACTGAAGACAGATAATTGCTGTGATTTTGAAAGACCATTTACCGGTACATTCCATACTGCAATAGAATGTAGAGTTTTAACAGCTGAGAATTGTTAAGAGACACTGTTCCCTTCACAGAGCTACAGTGTCAGAGTTATTTGGGAAGAGGGACTGACTATTCAGCCATTAAGGAAATTGTAGCTCTATGAGGGGAATATAAGTCTCCTAACAACTTTCAGAGCCCCTTACAAACTACAGTTCCCAGGAGTCTTTGGGGAAAGCCATAACTGTTTAAAGTGAAAGGATACAACTTTAAGTGTATAGTGCAGACACCTCCCTTTTTGTCCCAATTTGCACCTCTCTCAAGCTGTCCATAAAAGGAAAATGACATTGGGTAGGTAGATGTGGGGAAGGCAGAGGAGGAGGTATAATTCTGAGATTTGCGGTTCTAGCATCCAACTAGGCAATGACTTTATCAGGATCCTCTTGTTTCTTCCAGTTACAGTGCTTTTGGGGAGGAGCATAGATATCAGAAGTTGTTTCAGTGATTTCTCTCCTTTTCACCAGTTCACTGTGTCTGTTTTAGCAGCAGCAGCAGCAGTGCTCAGGGCCTCTGTAGCTTCCGAGAACGGCTTGAGAACCACAACTAAATGGAAAATGGTGTCTCCCACTGTTGCCTTTTCAGTGGGTGGTTGACACCAAACTTTCCAATCCTGGCTACATAAATGACTCTTAAGCATCAAGAATATGGTTCTCCACTGAGTCAGTCCACACACGCTCTACTCTCTGTAGCTCCTCCAGCACTCTCTCCTCTGCTACCTGGTACATGAAAGGCACCACCTTCCTGCCAAAAGTGGTGTATGCTGGCTGCTTATAATAGAGGGCCATGCACTCCATCACAGAAGCAGTGCACCTGGGATCTGCTGCCAGCTCAGAATCATCCCAGGCTATGTTTTCCTGGTCCGGCTCCTGCCTGTAACAACAGCTGTGTGCTTGATTTGGGGGTGGAGGGAGAACTGATCTTGCCACCTCTGCTACCTTCTCTGATCCTCCTCCTAGACACAACTGGTCTTGAACCACAGTGACTAGCTGGGCTTCTCAGCTCGGAAGTGAATGCAAGAAGAAATCATATCATCTCTGTGTTTGAAAGAGCAGAGGGCTCAAGCTGTGATGGCTTTACTACTAGTGAGAAAAGTTTTACATTAGTGCTTGGTGCACGCTGTAGCCCTGTGCAATACATAGTCACACAAGCATAACAACAGACAACCTTGCTCACCAGCTTACCAACCAGCTTGCCAAGTGAGCAGGTATTTTCTATTCCTCATGTCTACATTCCCCTCTGTCCAAATCAACTTTGCAGTTTCTGATGCAAATTCAGCGGAAAGAAAAAAAATATAAACCTCAAGTAGTTTTTATGCATACCTCCCTAATCCCTGCACCTATTTATCTAAAATTTAGCAGACTTCTTTCCTGTGGAGGTGGCTACCAAGCCTACAAATTTCATCTAGTTCTGCAAAAAAAATGAATCAGGTATAGGCATTTGTTGATCTTCCCATTGTAGTCAATGAGCAAGTCATCCAAGGCTTCAGAAAATTAGGTAAAGTGTGGCTCTGCTTTGGATGTGAGGCACTGTGTGATGTCAAGCCAGCTTTCAAATGGAGGTAGCCCACAACCCATGCCAATGAGGTGAGTTTTCTGCAGAGTCTTGATTATAGTATGCACTGAACTTATGTAGAAGAAGGAGATGGATTGTATGCAAACTATATGTGTGTAGGGAGGGGGTAAAGCCTAGAGACCTGAACCCACTTCATTTCTATCTGTGTTCAATGAACACAATTAGAATGTATATGGTCCTGTTCTTTGGTATGGATTAGGGTTAGGGTTGCCAGGTTCAGGGCCTGAGACTGATCCTGTATCAGAAGAGAAGAGAAAGTCAGCCAAGTGCAGGTGTTCTTGCAACACTGTAATGGGAAAAACCACAAGGTGGAATTCTCCCTTTTCCCTGCACAACTTTTAAAGATATAGAAGACCTCTTAGAGGCCGGGCATGGCAACTTGTTGAAGGATAGGGTAAATGCCTCTACAGAACAAATGCATCCCATTTGTTGTAATGTGACTATCACATAGGGATACATGTTGGAAGAACATTTGGTCGGGGAAACCAATAACCTTTCACTCCTCACGGAAAAGCCAAATGTTGACTACCAAAGGTGACACTCAAGTTCCAACATGCCATTTATTGTGGCAGTTATTCCATAGAAAATAATGGGAATAGTAAGGCAAAAGCTGGCAGATTGCTCCTCAAGCTTGGCTTGCCACTTGTTCTGGATGTGGAAGACAGCATATAAATCAGCTTCCCTCAAACTGGTGCCCTCCAGATATTTAGAGATGCAACTCCCATCAGCCCAGAGCCAGTCTGGCCAGTAGTCAGGGATGATAGGAGTTGTAGTCCAAAACATCTGGAAAAAGACAAATAATTGGGTGATAGAACAAATTAAACTAGAACTAGCATTAGAAGCTAAAATGATGAAACTGAGGTTTTCATACTTTGGACACATCATGAGAAGACATGATTCACTAGAAAAGACAATAATGCTGGGGAAAACTGAAGGGAGTAGAAAAAGTAAGACCAAACAAGAGGTGGATTGATTCCATAAAGGAAGCCACAGACGTGAACTTACAAGATCTGAACAGGATGGTTCATAACAGATGCTATTGGAGGTCACTGATTTATAGGGTTGCCATAAGTTGTATCAACTTAAAGGCACATAACAACAACAACAACAAAGGCTATCAATGACTATTAGCCATGATGGCTGTGCTCTGCCACTATAGTCAGATGCGGTATGCTTCTGAAAGCCAGTTGTCAGGAGCCGTAGGAGTAGCTTGCAGGCTTCCCATGGGCATCTGGCTGGCCACTGTGAGAACAGGATGCAGTACTGGATGGGCCACTAGCCTGATCCAGCAGATTGTTCTTATGTTCTTTTCAGGATAGGATGCAGTTCACTGCCTAGTTCTGATCTGCTTGAATTCTGAAAGTCCAGCTTTCATTGCCCATCCACCATTTTTTTGTTCTTGCTTGCTTTCGCAATTGTCGATCTGCTGATTTTTTAAGCAAAAAAATAACGTAAATTTTAACGAAAATGGCTATGAAAATGCTTATGCTGTTCCACCTTTTCTTTTCTATTTACATATCAATTAGGCAGATGTCTGATAATGGAGGGAGGTTAATGGATGTAATGGTGATCATTATCACCTAGACATCACTTAAGAATGCATCAGCTTAGAGGAAAGCCAATTACAAAGACAATAACGTAACAAAAAATCACAAAAAATCAGTGCAGGCTGAAAGGATAGCAAATTGTTGGACTATGTCAAAATCTGGTACTAAATCCAATCTAGTGGATATTCTCCTCCATTCCCTAGTTCAGGAGCTGATTCTGAGTATCATGAAAGGGCAGCAAACAGCAGTGGTGGTTTTTACTACTAGGGTGAGGAAGAGGCAGTTGTGGGATAACTTGACCAGCTTTGGGTTCTGTGCTCCTTGACTAGCCAGAGGGAGAGGCGCCATTTGCTGCTGCACCTGTCTTAAAAATGTATTCAGTCATCCCTGCAAATTGAAATGAATGAGAAAAAGTATTTTAATCACAGGAGAATTCTCTTTTTTCCTGTGAGGAACATGAAAGCATTGCACATAAAGACACTGGCATAGCGGGAGTAAAAACTGCCCCACTGTGCCTGTGTGACTTTGTCTCCACTGAAAGGGGCCATTCTGTGCTCCATGCCATATACAGTAGGGCCCCCCTTTACAGCTCTTCACTTTACAGCGATTCGCTAATACAGCGGTCTCAATTAGATGCAATTAGACTAACACCCCACTCATACGGCGCTTGTTCCGCTTTTACGGCGGTTTTCAGGCATTACGCACCATTCTGTTCAATGAGTTCCGCTTTACAGCGGTTTTCACTTTACAACGGGGGTCCAGAACGTAACCCGCCGTATGAGTGGGGCCCTACTGTATACAGAACCTCTATATGGTCTGCACTAAACCCCAAACCATGGTCTTCAAACTCACTTCCTGCCATTATTTCAATCCAGCCTTTCCCAAGCAGGCACCATCAAGGTTTTTTTGGACTACGACTCCCATCAGCCTCAGCCAGCATGGCCAATGGTCAGAGGTTATGGGAGCTGTAGTCCAAAACATGTGGAGGGCACCAGGCTGACTGTTTTAAATTGTCTCAATAATAAATGCTTTGCTAGTAACAAATACAATTGGGACTTTTGTCAGATGTAGCATCATGAGATTCCAACATAACAATAGGTCTATGGTTCCAGAATACTAATCCACCACATCAAATTATGGTGACCAGCTGCTGTTCTACTATTTTTCTCTAGAAGAACAAGGACTGCCAATTTATCATGTCTGAAGCAGCTATGAAAGGTTTAGAACTGAAATCAAAGGAAACAGCTTGGACCTGTGCCTCTGAGTTTCTTATTTCTCTCTCAAAATGAGGGCACTTATTAGTGAAGCTGCCTTTTTGTCATGTTTGCATGGGAACAGTAGATTACATAGATTTCAGTTTCTTAAATTAAGAAACTTTAATATCTGTGGTTTCTGATTGTTTGATATGGTTACAGGGTGGGATGATAGTGGGTCTAATGGTAAGATATTTAAAACAACTTGGAAGGAACATTAGGAATGTCTTGCTGAAATCTCACAGGGTTCATGGCATTAGGAGAAATGGAATTATAGCATATCATTACAGCAGCTGCTATGTGGTATGACTGGCTGTAGAATTCTTCCAGCTCCTTGGAAAAATGTGTTTTAAGGGAAATCAACTAACTCAGTTCAAATAAAAGCTTGGCAGTCAGTGCACCTCCAAAGGTTCATGTGGTTCCCCTCCCCTCCTCCTCATATACTGGTTCCTTACACCGTGGCTTTGGTTTTTGTTGTGTGTGTATTTGCTTGCTAGGACATCTGAGCTGGCAAATTATGATTATTTATTTATTTATTTATTATTTGATTTATATCCCTCCCTCCTTCCCAGCAGGAGCCCAGGGCAGCAAACAGAAACGCTAAAAACACTTTAAAACATCATAAAAACAGACCTTAAAATACATTAAAACAAAACAATGTTAAAACATTTTAAAAAGCTTTAAAAACATCTTTTTAAAAAGGGTTAAAACATATTATTAAAAAAACCACATATTAACAAGCAATTCTAACACAGACGCAGAGTGGGATAGGTCTCAATTTAAAAGGCTTGTTGAAAGAGGAAAGTCTTCAAAAGGCACCAAAAAAATAGCAGAGATGGAGCCTGCCTAATATTTAAGGGGAGGGAATTCCACAGGGTAAGTGCCGCCACACTAAAAGTCCGTTTCCTATATTGTGCAGAACAAACCTCCTGATAAGATGGTATCTGCAGGAGGCCCTCACCTGCAGAGTGCTGTGATCGACTGGGTATATAAGGGATAAGATGGTCTTTCAGGTATGCTGGTCCCAAGCTGTATAGGGCTTTGTACACCAAAACTAGAACATTGAACTTTGCCCAGTAGCAAATGGGCAGCCAGTGCAGTTCTTTCAGCAGCGGGGTAACATGTTGGTGTTACCCTGCCCCAGCGAGCAGTCTCGCCGCCACATTTTGCACCAGCTGCAGCTTCCAGACCAACCTCAAGGGCAGCCCCACATAGAGTGCATTACAGTAATCCAGCCTGGAGATTACCAGTGTGTGGACAACAATGGTCAGCCTATCCCGGTCCAGAAACGGCCGCAGCTGTCTTACCAGCCGAAGCTGGTAAAAGGCACTCCTAGCCACTGAGGTCACCTGGGCCTCTAGCGACAAAAATGGATCAAGGAGCACCCCCAGACTACGGACCTGCTCTTTCAGAGGGAGTACGACCCAATCCAAAGTAGGCAACTGACCAATTATCTGAACTCGGGAACCACAAACCCACAGTGCCTCCGTCTTGCTAGGATTCAGACTCAGTTTATTGGCCCTCATCTAGCCCACCACCGAGTCCAGGCAGCAGTCCAGGGCTTGCATGGCCTCTCCTGATTCAAATGTTACTGAGAAATAGAGCTGGATATCATCATCATACTGCTGACACCTTGCCCCAAAGCTCCTTATGACTGCTCCCAAGGGCTTCCTATAGATGTTAAACAGCATGGGGGACAAGATGGTACCTTGTGGCACCCCACAGCACAACTGCCAGGGGGTTGAAAGACAGTCACCCAATGCTATTCTCTGAGAGTGACCCTGGAGATAGGATCGGAACCACTGTAAAACAGTTCCTCCAATACCCATCTCACCAAGTCGGCCCAGAAGGATACCATGGTTAATGGTATCAAAAGCCTCTGAGAGATCAAATAAGAATAATAGGGTCGCACTCCCCCTGTCCTTCTCCCAATAAAGGTCATCCATCAGGGCGACCAAGGCCGATTTGGTCCCATAACCAGGCCTGAAACCAGGCTGGGATGGGTGAAGATAATCTGTTTCATATAAGAGTACTTGCAATTGCTGGGCCACAACCATCTCAATCACCTTCCCTAAAAATGGGGTATTTGCAACCGGTCGGTAGTTGTCACAAACCAATGGGTCCAGGGTGGACTTTTTCAGGTGTGGTCAGATCACCATCTCTTTCAAGGTGGATGGAACCACTCCCACCCACGATGATGCATTGACCACACCCTGGATCTACTTGGTGAGACTTCCTTGGCAAGCTTCAATAAGCCAAGAAAGGCAAGGGTCAAGAGGACATGTTGCTGGCCGCATCATTGCAAGCACCTTCTCTACGTCATCAGGTGGCATCAACTGAAACCATTCCCAAGAAGTTGCAGCAGACGTTGCACTGGACACCTCATTGGGGACTACAGTAGATGTGGATGGGGCATCAAGACTGCTACGGAGGTGAGCAACTTTACCTTCACAGTGGCTTGCAAACAATTTACAGTGGACCTCCGAAGGGTCTAAGACTCCATTTCCTGGAGTTGATGTCAACAGACCCCTGACAATACGGAAAAGCTCCACCGTACGGCTACTTGAGGATGCAATGGAGGCATAAAAGTGGGCCTTCTTCGCCATCCTCATCACCACACAGTAGGCACAGTTATGATGCCTGATGAGCCTCACAGCATGTCTTTCACCACTTGCGGTCTAGCCGTCGTCCAGCCTGTTTCATTGCCCTTAGCTCACTGGTGTACCAAGGTGCAAGCCGGGCTCCACAATGCTGGAGAGGGCGCTCAGGGGCAACCATGTCAAGAGCCCAATGCGCCTCACTGTTACACAGCGTGACAAGGGCTTCAACAGGGTCACCTGCTTTATCTACTGGGAACTCCCCCAGGGCATTCAGAAATCCTGTGGATTCCATTAAGCTCCGGGGGCGGATCATCTTAATCTGACCACAACCCCTGCAGGGAAGGATAAGAACCATAAGTCTAAAAACTTCACCAGGAAGTGATCTGACCATGACAATGAGGTGACATCCACCCCCCTATCTCCAGACCACCCCTTCCTCCATCTGGAGCAAAAACCAAGTCGAGGGTGTGCCCTGTCCTATGTGTTGGGCCAGTAACAACTTGAGACAGCCCCATGGTCATCATGGAGGCCATGAAGTCCCAAGCCAGAACACTAGAGGCAGTCTCAGCATGGACATTGAAATCACCCAGCACTATCATTCTGGGCTCCTCCAACACCACAGCCAAGACGGCCTCTGCCAGCTTGGTCACAGAAGCTGCTGGGCAGCAGGGTCAGAGCTTGGAAAAGTTACTTTTTTGAACTGCAACTCCCATCAGCCCAATCCAGTGGCCATGCTGACTGGGGCTGATGGGAGTTGTAGTTCAAAAAAAGTAACTTTTCCAAGCTCTGAGCAGGGTGGATGATACACCAGCAGCAACCCTAGTTTACTGTCTCCTCGGCCCGACACCAGGTGCAGGCCCTCACAGCCAGCTCCAAGACAGAGTGGTTTCCTGGTGACAGAGATGGAAATTCTGTAGACCACAGCAACTCCTCCCCCCCATCCCTGCAGCCAGTGCTGGTGTTGCACCGAGTATCCAGGTGGGCAAAGTTGGGTCAGATCAACTCCTCCAAGCTCACTCACCCAGGTCTCGGTAATGCACACCAAATCGGCACCTTCATCCACAATCAACAATTACAGTTAATTGTCAAGCCTACTTCAAACCATGATTTCAATTGTAGTTAGGAGGGAATGCCCTAACCTTTTCAGCTGAAGAATGGGGTGAAAATGCCTTAAACAAACAAATACCCATAGTTTGCCAATTAAAACACCATAGCAAAGTATGATTAGTGGAAACCAGAAGGGAACCAGCTCATGAGAGGAGAGGAGACTGGGGACAGTGGGAGGGAGCTGTGTTTTGGTGCTACAGTTGAATTAAGCCTCACTGCCAATCTGCAGTATATGGGCTCATCTATACAGTAGTTTAGTGTGTGTTTGGTGCTACGTGCATCCCCTTCTAATTCTCATGGTTCACATGACATTACTGGCAAACAGAAGCTATCATGCAGTTTCCCCCTGTAAATCCATACTAACCCAATCCACTGACAATACAAAAAAATTAGAACAACACAGCTCCACTCCGCTCCACACATCTTTGAAGACACTTTGTTTTGAAGGTTTTTAGTGGGTGGGTGAATCGTCACTTCCAGCTATTCTCCTTTCTATGCCCACTAACTCACCCATGAATTCCATTTTGTTTCCAGTGGCTTATCTAGCAACTTCTGACTGCTCTGTCCTCCCTCCTTCACAGTTTGCTGCAGTCCTCCCTTCTTTCCTCCCTTTCTCCCGAGCAAACTTCTTTCACTCCTTTTGTTTCCTAAAAAAATCTAAAGTGGATTTTTAAAAAAAGTGGCATCTATATCAATACTGATATTTTCAGAAAATAATATTGGTAATGATATTTTGAAAAAATATCAATATTGGTATTGATATTTTCAGAAAATACTGATATTGATTTTTTAAAATTTGTTGATTTGTTTTTCCAGCAGGGGAAAATTAACTCAGAAAAAGCAAGGGGCAGCGGAGAAAGAGGGGGAAGATGACCCCACTTCTTTTCAACCACCAAACTTTAGGAATCAGGGGGGCAGGAGGGAGTGGAAATACTGCTCAGGTCAAAAATATTTGCACATGCCCAAGAATTGAGCAACCAGAGGAAAAATATAAAATTAGAGGGTGAGGGCATAAGGAAACAGCGACACAAATCCTTCCCAGAGGAATGCCTGCTTGTGTGAATGGAAAACAATGGATTTGAAGTTACCATTGAGCACGAAGTGTGGACTTTGCAAATCTGTTAAAATGGTAAAAGCTGTGTATTTGCTATGAAGAAATGCTCCCATGTAGATAAGCCTTACATCTCCTTTTACTGGAAAACAAGGGGTGGCATCCAATTAAATTATACAGAAGCTGTGAGCACACTTGTTGCCTACAACAAAGCATTTCCATTGGCCACACCTGTAGGGGGAACAGGTTGATCTGCCAATCACTTATGAAATCTCTTTGAAGCTGAATTTAAAAAAAAAACATGCACTCAAGTGGCTCCTACTGGGTATTACAATAAAAAGGGGCAGGGTTTGACTAGCATTCTGTGCTCCCATTTTCAGAAAAGAGAGATGGAGACTCATGGGAACCAGTAGAACAGTGAGTGTGTCTCTACCCTTAGAGTAGACTGTGAGGATCCCAACTCAGACCACCACCTGTCAGGTCCCTCCAGTCAGGATCCTGGGTTTTATTTGTTCTCTCACCGGCTCTATCACAGATCTCGCAAGATCCCACTGCTAGGCAGCACCACCAGCCACTCCCTGTTTCACAATATTTCTTTAGGACTTTGCCTTAGTCCCCTTCTGGCTTATTGTTACTTTGTGTCTGGGTGCACTTGCAGGCCACAACCCCCCTGTATCTTTGTGCCAATAAAGCATACAACCCTGGGTTGCCCTGGATACTTGATGATACACTATCTCTTCACCACTGCCACCATTTGATACTGTTTTTCCGCCTTGGTAAACGCCCTGCCCACCCTTCTGGTCTGTACAAGCCCCAGCCAAGGATCAGGCTTTTAGTAAACCAAGAAAATATTTATTTATAAACACCAGGAAATAACAAGATTTCTTATGGGATATTTAACAAGCGTATGGTTTCATATATTGTGTTACTCTTTATGTTTCTAGTCAAATATAATCTGCCTCAATACCAGCCTAATACCATCCAGCCCACAACCAACAGAACTCCAATCAACCCAAACTCCACAACCAACCAACCCAACCAACAGAACTCTTTCTCAGCTGTCATCCTCTCATTTATACCTTCAGCCACTCAAACGCTCAGCCAATCACAATACATCATTCTCCAGCATTCTAGCCCATGTACGCCCCCCATTCACTCACTCTACTTACCACATTTACCCTACAAAACCTGCACTTACCATATTTACAATAATATCTACATACAGGGACATCACATAGACCTATTGAAATCAATGGGAAGCTGGAGGTCTGACTCCCCTCTCTGTCTTCTAGCACCTAAAGCAATTATCTTACAGAGCACATCAAACACAAAAAGCACTGGAAATGTAGTCCTACCAGGGCTACAGATGTCTGCAGTGGCTCTGGAAAGAAGTAGATTTCCCAATGTTACTTGTGCCTGAAACTGGAAGGAGAAAGAACAAGACAGTAGAAGCCAAGTGCCAATGAGTGGGTAGTGGATTTGGAGGGGGAAGGAGTTGCATTTGTATTTGGCTCTGATTAAAATCACAGCTGAGAAGTGTGGTTCTTCTTCAGTTCGTTGCTGAACTACAACTTCTATCAGCCCTAGCAAGCATAACCAATGGCCAGGGATGATGAGAGCGGCAGTTCAGCAACAACTGGAGAGCCAAAGGTTCCTTACACCTGGCTTTAGAAGAAGTAAGTTGAACAAGAATGTAATGCTTACATCTGAAATGAAAGCAAGCATTCCAAGATGCTGAGATTCATGTCGCAAGCCAGGAAATATAAATGTCTGAGACATCTCTAGCCAAAATTAATAAAAGAGTTTTGTTATGGATGTTCTCTGTCTCCTGTATTGTTAAAAACTTTTAGTGAAGATGCACGGAAAAAGTAATTTTACTTACAGAGCAATCCAAAGGGCGCGAGGAGATTCAGTGGCAGAGAAATTTCTACTTCCTAATCCCTGGCGGCTCATGGTGACCAGGGTAGAAGGCACGGGTTGGAATTTCCCTTTTTTATTTTTCCCGTTCTGCCTTTTTAAACAAATTTCCTCCCTTTGACATTAATGAGAGGGGAAATAATTGCCTTTCTCCACTGTTGGAGAGGTCAGTCTGCAGCACCCAATATCCTCTCAGGTGCCCCCCTATGTTTTTCTAGTAACATAACAATAGTGGTACAAGTGGAAGAAAAGCTGTAAAACAGGGACAGTGAACCTTTTGGAAGGCCAGATTTTTATTACCTCCCACGCTGTGGGACAACTTTGACAGGTGGGCATGGTTAATCCTGTGGTCAATCATCTCACATCACAGTGACATCAAGTGACTGGTAGGTGGGAGGTCTGGCCCACCCGTCAGTTGGCCCCTGGGGAGAGTGATCTGCTTCACCAGCGTGTTCCTCACAGCACCCAACAAGATGGAATTCTCTGCTCACCAACTGAGGAGCAGAGAGTTCAGTCCTGCTGGCTGCAGTTTGCTTCATCAGTGCGTTCCTCACATGGAATGTGCTGGTGGACCAGCACCTAGCAGGAAGCCAGTCATATCAGCTGATTGGCAGGTGAGTGTGATTTGGGGGAAGTGACTTTGCAGGCAGAAGGGTATTTATTTACATCTTACTGTCAGGAACCAGCAGCAGCTGCCACCAGCTGCCACTCATCCAGCACACCTGGCCTGACCAGATGCAAACACAGGCATATAAATAATATCATAAGGCAGCTGGTTGCTTTGCCTCCCCAGCCAGCATATAAAGCAGGGGAGGAGAGAATGCAGATCATTGACTAGAGGGACAGGGGAACAGACATTATATTTGCCTATGTTAATGCTGTACTGGGAAGAGAGGTTGTGGGACTCGGAAGCCTTGAAGGACGTCATCACAAAAGTCTTATCTGGGCTACAGGACCCAGTGTTGAGCCAAAACACAGGCACCGCAAGGCAGGAAACCAGACAGCGGGTATTACACACCAGGGAGGGAACAGGAAAAACTAGAAAGAGTGTATGTTGATGACGTGAGCTCCCAACCTTCCGCTATTAAGAACAAAGGTCTCGCCAACCCTCATCTGCAGTTAAGAGACAGGGGTTGGGCTCCCTTCCCCTACCCTGTGTCTGGAGGGATGTCACGCCTACCTTTTGGGCTGTAACTCAGTGGTGGAACACCTGCTTTGCATGCAGATGGTCCCAGATTCTTGAGGTAGCTCTGGGAATGTTTCCTGTCTGAAATCCTGGAGAGCTACTGCCAGTCAGCACAGACAATACTGAGCTAGATGGATCAATGATCTGATTCAGTATAAGGCTGTTTCCTATGCTCCTATGTTTTTGGAACAAAAAGAAAATAGCCCCCAAGACAGCTTCTTGTTTTTCATAATTATGGCCTAGAAGTAGCCATTTATTTATTTATTGCATTTATATACCACCCCATCGAAGCTCTCTGGGCGGTTTACAACAATTAAAAACATTAAAAACAAATATACAATTTTTTAAAAAAACACATTTTTAAAAAGCAATTGAAAAACACATGCTAAAATGCCTGGGAGAAGAGGAAAGTCTTGACCTGGCACCGAAGAGATAACAGTGTTGCACCTCGTCAGGGAGATTATTCCATAATTTGGGGGCCACCACTGAGAAGGCCCTCTCCCTTGTTGCCACCCCCCAGCTTCCCTTGGAGGAGGCATCTGGAGGAGGGCCTTTGATGTTGAGTGTAGTGTACTGGTGGGTTCGTCTCGGGAGAGGCGTTCGAACAGGTATTGTGGTCCTAAGCCGTGTAAGGCTTTATAGGTTAAAACCAGCACCTTGAATCGAGCTTGGAAACATACAGGCAGCCAAAACAAGCAGGATAGAATCGGTTTTATATGTTCGAATCATCTGGTCCCTCTTACCAATCTGGCTGCTGCATTTTGCACAAGCTGGTTTCCGAACCGTCTTCAAAGGCAGCCCCACGTAGAGCGCATTGCAGTAATCTAACTTGGAGGTTACTAGAGTATGGACAACCGAAGCCAGGTTATCCCTGTCCAGACAGGGACGTAGTTGGGCCACCAACCGAAGTTGGTAGAAGGCACTCCGTGCCACCGAGGTTACCTGAGCCTCAAGTGACAGAGATGATTCTAGGAGAACCCCCAAGCTACGAACCTGCTCTTTCAGGGGGAGTGCAACCCCATCCAGGACAGGTTGGACATCCACCATCCGGTCAGAAGAACCACCCACTAGCAGCATCTCAGTATTGTCTGGACTGAGCTTCAGTTTATTAGCCCTCATCCAGTCCATTGTCGCAGCCAGGCACCGGTTCAGCACATTGACAGCCTCACCTGAAGAAGATGAAAAGGAGAAATAAAGCTGCATCTCATCAGCATACTGATATATATAGGAAACAAACTGAGCAAGTCCAAGAATGCAGATATCTGGGAAGCATAGTAAATGAAGATCGAGAAAAGGTAAATAATTTGAAAAGAAAAAACAACTGCTGACCTGAGGAATATTTTTCAGCACTGAAAAACAAATATACATGCACACATACACATACATATGGAGTAGAATCATTGAATCGCAGAGTTGGAAAGGGCCTATAAGGCCAGTGAGTGCAACCCCCTGCTCAATGCAGGAATCTAAATTAAAGCATACCCGACAGGTGGCTGTCCAGCTGCCTCTTGAATGCCTCCAGTGTTGGAGAGCCCACCACCTCTCTAGGAAATTGGTTCCATTGTTGTCCCGCTCTAACAGTAAGTTTTTCCTGATGTTCAGCCAAAATCTGGCTTCTTCTAACTTGAGCCCATTATTCCGTGTCCTCAACTCTGGGATGATCAACAAGAGATCTGGCCCTCCTCTGTGTGGCAACCCTTCAAGTACTTGAAGAGTGCTATCATATTTCCCTTCAGTCTTTTCTTCTCAAAGCTAAAACATGCCCAGTTCTTTCAGTCTCTCTTCATAGGGCTTTGTTTCTATTCCTCTGATCATCCTTGTTGCCCTCCTCTGAACCTGTTCCAGTCTAAGTAGACTCAGTAGAGCTTCATACAGACCTTTAGTATGAACAACAGGCAAAATGGAAGAAAGAAGACTTGAGGCTTTTGAAATGTGGTTTTGGAGAAGAACATGTAAACTTTATTGGATACAAAGGAAAACTAATAAAGAAATATTGGAGAGGAATAAGAGCTGCTGCAAAACGTGAACAGGTGAGTATAAAGCACCTTCTGAGAAATAGTGGACTAGTTCAAGTTATGACTGAAGAAAACTAAAGTGATGGCTTCTATTCTAGTATAGGAGGACAGAGCTACTCTTAGGCAGGGTCAAGTTTACTCACTAAAAAAAAGTACAGTTTTGTACCCAAGCAATCCAAATTCTGAAGCAAGAACTGAATTGTGAATTCCTGAAATGCCCCATATAAATTATGCAAATTATACAAATATGCATAACCATTTTCATTTTGCATAATTTATTACTCAGTTTTGTCATTTGTCATTATTTATTCTGGTTTTGCTCACCACACAAACTGTAAGGACAGGATACGGAATCCCTGATCCTAGTTATTGAATATTTTACTCAGCATTGCCCAAGCATTTACATAAGGGCTGGGTGATTTCAATGTCCATGCTGAGGTTGCCTCTAGTGTTCCGGCTCGGGACTTCATGGCCTCCATGACAACCATGGGGCTGTCTCAAGTTGTCACTGACCCGACACATAGGGCAGGGCACACCCTCAACTTGGTTTTTGCTCCAGATGAAGGGGTGGTCTGGAGATGGGGGTGGTGGATGTCACCCCATTGTAGCTCTGATCCTTCCTTGCAGGGGTGGTGGACAGATTAAGATGGTCTGCCCCCAGAGCCTAATGGAATCCACTGGATTCCTGAATGCCCTGGGGGAGTTCCCAGTAGATAGAGCAGGTGACCCTGCTGAAGCCCTTGTCATGCTGTGGAACAGTGAGGCGCGTAGGGCTCTTGACGCAGTTGCCCCTAAGCATCCTCTCTGGCATTGTGCAACCTGGTTTGCACCTTGGTACACCAGTGAGCTAAGGGCAGTGAAACAGGCTGGATGATGGCTAGAGCGCAAGTGGCGAAAGACGTGCTGTGAGGCTTATCGAGCACGAGTAAACATCATAACTGTGCCTACTGTGTGCCTGTGGCCCACTTCTCTGCCTCCATTGCATCCTCAAGTAGCCCTCCAGTGGAGCTTTTCTGTATTGTCAGGGGTCTGTTGACATCAGTTCCAGGAAATGGAGGCTTAGATCCTTCGGAGGCCCACTGTGAATTGTTTGCAAAGCACTTTAAGGGTAAAGTTGCTTGCCTCCGTAGCAGTCTTGACCACATCTACTGTAGTCCCCAATGAGGTGTCCAGTGCAACGTATGTTGCAACTTCTTGGGAACAGTTTCAGCTGATGCGGCCTGATGACATAGACAATGTGCTTGCAATGATGCGGCCAGCAACGTGTCCTCTCGACCCTTGCACTTCTTGGCTTATTAAAGCTTGCTGAGGGGGTTTGATCGAACAGATTCAGGGTGTGGATCATTGCGGGAGAGGGTGGTTCCAGCCACTCTGAAAGAGGCAGTGAGTGATCTGACCACACCTAAAAAAGCCCACCCTGGACCCATTGGTCGGGAACAATTACCAACTGGTCGCAAATACCCCCTTTTTAGGGAAGGTGACTGAGAAAGTTGTAGTGCAGCAATTGCAGGTACTCTTGGATGAAACAGATTATCTTGACCTGTTCCAGTCTGGTTTCAGGCCTGGTTATAGGACTGAATTGGCCTTGGTCGTCCTAATTGATGACCTTTATTGGGAGAAGGACGGGGGAGTGCGACCCTGTTATTCTTACTTGATCTCTCAGTGGCTTTTGATAACATTGACCATGGTATCCTTCTGGGCCAACTTGATGAGATGGGTATTGGAGGCACTGTTTTACAGGGTCTCCAGGGTCGTTTTCAGAAAATAGCATTGGGTGATTCTCTTTCAGCCCCCTGGCAGTTGTACTGTGGGGTGCCGCATGGTACCATCTTGTCCCTCATGCTGTTTAACATCTATATGGAGCCTCTGGGAGCAGTCATAAGGAGATTTGGGGTGAGATGCCAGCAGTACGCTGATGATATCCAGCTCTATTTCTCCGTAACATCTGAATCAGAAGAGGCCGTGCAAGCCCTGGACTGCTGCCTGGACTCGGTGGTGGGCTGGATGAGGGCCAATAAACTGAGTCTGAATCCTAGCAAGATAGAGGCACTGTGGGTTTGTGGTTCCCAAGTTCAGATAATTGGTCAGTTGCCTGCTTTGGATTGGGTCGTGCTCCCTCTGAAAAAGCAGGTCCGCATTCTGGGGGTGCTCCTGGATCCATCTTTGTCACTAGAGGCCCAGGTGACTTTAGTGGCTAGGAGTGCCTTTTACCAGCTTCGGCTGATAAGACTGCTGCAGCCATTTCTGGACCAAGATAGCCTGACCACTGTTGTTCACGCATTGGTAACCTCCAGGCTGGATTACTGTAATGCACTCTATGTGGCGCTGCCCTTGAGGTTGGTCTGGAAGCTGCAGCTGGTGCAAAATGTGGCGGCGAGACTGCTCACTGGGGCAGGGTATTGCCAGCATGTTACCCCATTGCTGAAAGAGTTGCTCTGGCTGCCCATTTGCTACAAAGCCAAGTTCAAGGTTCTAGTTTTGGTGTACAAAGCCCTATACAGCTTGGGACCAGGATACCTGAAAGACCATCTTATCCCTTATATACCCAGTCGATCACTGTGCTCTGCAGGTGAGGGCCTCCAGATACCATCTTATCAGGAGGTTTGTTCTGCACAATATAGGAAATGGACCTTTAGTGTGGAAGCACCTACCCTATGGAACTCCCTCTTTTAAATATTAGACATCTCTGTTATCTTTTTGGCACTTATTGAAGACCTTCCTCTTTCAACAGGCCTTTTAAGTTGAAACCTTATCCCAGTCTGCTTCTATGGAGGAATTGCTCCTTTAATATGTTTTTTAAAATTTTTTTAAAACAATATGTTGTTTAAACTTTTGTTTAAGATGTCTTCAAAGCTTTTTTTAAAAAAGTTTTAAAAATAGTTTTGTTTTAATGTATTTTAAAGTCTGTTTTTATGATGCTTTAAAGTGTTTTTAATGCTTTTGTTTGCCGCCCTGGGCCCCTGCTGGGAGGAAGGGCAGGATATAAATCAAATAATAAATAAAAAAATAAAATAAGGGCTAGAAACTGGGGAAATGTAGAGATTCCCAAGAAGCTGAGTACTGTGCCTGTTAACATTTTCTGAACTTTTTCTGCACTCCTGCTAAATTGTAATATATACTCCACCCTGCTCTTAGGCCTCCTGGCTGCCTGTCACCCACTGGTTGAAAGTAACCTTTTTAAAAGCACCTTTTAAACATGTTATGAATCATTTGATAGAAATACATACATAAACTAACAAACAAAATCTGTGTGAATACATTTCTCAGTCATGTGTCTGTTATATTTGTTTTCAATTACAAGAAGGAGGAACAATATCTACTTCATGACAAAATCCATAAATATTATCACCAGGTTCTAACAACTGTATCTCGTTTTCCTTGGCCTCCTAATATTTTCATTTTGTTCATAGGTTTTTCCAGCAGTGCTCCTTGCCAGACCTTTTGATACTGAGATTTCAATGTAGTAATACACTAAAGTTCTTTCAACGACTGGCAATAATAGCCCTTGTTGCAAATAACCTTTTCTCATCATTGTTTCTTCTTGCTTGAGATATAGGCAGGTCAGATAAGCCTCATGTATCTGGTAAATTGCTCCAATAATATCCAGGCCTTTCCAATCTGCCACCCATTGTCCCATCCCCATGCCAGCTCTACCTATACTTGAAATTGTAGAGGCTAGCCTGCCTCAGCCTCCATTCCCTAGAGGTGGCCAGACCACGTCACCCTGCCAAGCCCTCCCCCAAGCCGAGGGAAGTTTGTCATCTCACAGAGGAGGTGGGCAAATCCGGCAGTAATTTGGACAGCCCCAACTTCCCTGCCATCACCACCGTGCCGGTTTCATTCTCTAGCCCCTGGCCATCTTCCTGGCTATGTGGAACTCACTCTGGAAACAGCCACCTATCAGTCAGAACCCACCTGAGTCAAGAGCCCTATAAATAGGACTATTGGGACTATGGCCAACATTCTTTGCCTTTTTTGACCCCCTCAGCCTGCAACTCATGCTTGAAGCTGCTAATGCTGGAGGTGACCACTGAGAGTAACAGCAAAAGTTGTGCCTAGTTATGTTATGTTATGTTGTGCCTAGTTATGTTAGTTGTGCCTAGTATAGGAACAGTGAGACAAATATTCTGCTATAGCTTTTTACTTCCATTTTGATTGTACTTTGTTGCTGTTTCTTCCTCTTCCCCTGTTTTATATACTCCTTTTGAATAAACTGCTCAGTTGGATTTCTAGGCTGCAGTGGTTTCTGGACACACTCCAGGATTGGCTGTCCACCCACTTTGCTTAGACCGTGTGGGTTATGCCACTGGTTGTGCTTGGAGAGGGGAAGGGCTGGACTTCCGGGAAGGGTGACTTCGCTTGTGCCTGCTTTTGAGACGGGCTCCCGCCTCAAAAGAAGCTTATTCAGATATAAATCAGTCAGAACATTTTTTTTTTGACTGATGAAATTTCTCCCGGGCAGGGAGAAACGTAGAGATCAACCTCAAAAGCCTGTTTTTGTTGGGAGGACTGGATTTCATTAATTTATGAGAAAAGGTCCAGCCAGCAATGCCGGACGGACTTCCGAACAAGCTCTATCTGTTTAATGCAATACGTTTATCTTTTCTTCAAAGAGAAAACAGACAAACAGGCAAGCACCCTTCTTTCTATTATTTTTTTTACTTGGTTTAAATTGTTGCAGCAAAAAGAGATTTGTCAAATTAATCAGCTTTAAAGAACTTCTGGATGAGCTATAACTCTTCTCTGTTATTCACGAAATTAACAGCTTATCTCTGTTTCTATTGCAAAAAGCTGTCCTGGAAGTGCATTCTAAAGATATAAACAGAAGAGGGATTTCTATTCCGAGGAACATTATATTGTCTGGGACTATTCTCTTTTTGGTCTATTTTATTTTGACGAATCTGCTTCTTCACGACGCCACTAACTGTTTTGATGCTGGGAACTAAATTTGTTTTGTATTTTTGAACATAGAGAGATAAGGCAGGCTGCTCTGTTTATACTGTGATGTCATCAAGCCTGGAATATTAACCCAATTGTTGCTGAAATAAGAAGTGGTTCTTCTTTATTTTTGTTTTGTTTTGTTTTCGTGGTTTTAAAAATGGCAATCAAGAAAGTGGCTGAGAATCTGGAAGTAATTATGTTTCAGAAAATAATGGATGAGATTGAGATAACGAAACAAACCCTGCGACAGGGCAGTAAGGAGCTGAAAATTGAACTGAGCAAAATGACACAGGAGCTTAAAGAAATAGGGGATCCTGTGAGAGAGGAGAATGAGATCAGAGATGAGAAAAGAAAAAATAAAGGGAAGATACAAGCCCTGGAGATTGGAACAAATGTGGAATTGGAAAAAGATCTGGAGTTTATGGATATTAGAAATAAAATCTACTGTTTGGAATTTAACGTTATCTCTGAAGAAATTAATGAAGATATTAGAGATAAAGTTATCAATGGCTTGGATAATCTTCTGGACTGGAATGACGTGATGGAGCTTGATATAGAGAAAATCTATGGAATTAACTGCAGCCATGTGACAATGGAAAAACTCTCAAGAGATGAGCCAGTGCATTTTGTAAAAAAGAAGAACAGAGATATGACTTTACAACAATATTTCAGCAACTTATTCAGAATTGATGGCAAGAAAATATTTGGGATAGAGGAAATTCCCATCAGACTCTTACTATATGACTATGGTTATGACAGCAAGATTATTATGGAATACTGATAATGGAAGATTGGACACTGAAATTACTGGACTTAACAGGACTATTGAAGATGGAAGATGGAATTAATATGGATAATGGAATAATGGCTATTGAAATTATTGGACCTAACAGATTTTGATGAGATGGATTAATCGATATGTTTATTTGGACTATGGTTATGACAATAAGATTATTATTATTATTAACGAGATGGATTAATCGACATGTTTATTAGGAGAAAAATTGATAGATATATTTCTTAAAGAATTGAAACCTCTCTTTGACTTTTTGTGGAAAGAATAAAGTAATGTTTATGAGATTTGATGATTAATTAAGATAACTACTGGAGGAAAGTGATTTTATAATATAATTTAAGAGACAGGATTGTTATATATTGTAGACCTATAACTGATTTGATCTGCGACAAATGGGAAGTCAACATTTTATTTTTTTGTTTAATCATTTTTGTTTTGTTTTGTTTTTTGTCTTTGAATGTTTTATGATTTTGTTTTGTATGTTTTATGAAAATTTGAATAAAAATTATTGTAAAAAAAAAAGAGAGGGGAAGGGCTGAAGTTGTCAAGCAGGAGGCTTGGAGTTCAGCTGACTGTTTCCCTTCTCCCGAGACCCCCACAAGGCAATGGGAATCCTGCACCCTGTCCTAGGTGGCGGCAATCAGATTGAGAAAAACCAGACAGGACACCCATTGCTACTGGGCTAACTTACAGTGTTGGTGCTGGAGCAAGTTGGTGCTGTCTATCACAGAAGAATCTGCAGTGCCACAGATGAGTGTAGCTTCTTGCATCGACTTCCATCCCTAGGATTGACTACTTTGTGTTTTGAGAACTCTGCCTCCTGGGCTGGATGAGGACAGCCTGGGGAAATCTGATGGTTCCAGACAGGATTGTCCCTATCATTACGGCCCTCGAGCAGTTGATTTTTGCTGTCAGGAAAGTACAGCAAATTGCTATTTATTTATTATTATTGTCGTTTTAATGACAGGGAGCGGGGAAAAGCACTTGGGTTTTTTTCTGTCTCATATGCCAAAATAACTTGGCTGGCCTTTGGTACTATTCACTTTGACTTGCCATTTGCTGCTCTGCCTCAGGCAATAGAATGTCTCGGACTGGCCCTGCTTATGGGCGAAGGCAGGATTTGGTAGATAACAGAAGATATGGATGGTGCTGGAAAAGATCTGAACTCTAATGACTTTTCAGACATCAGTAACACACAACAGAATATTTTATATAACATTTGATATAGGCTGGTTCGGACCTTTGTCTATCAGCAGCCCTCAAAAGCAGTAATTGTCCTGGTGCGCCACACTTCACCAAGGAAGGGCCATTTTCTATATGTCCTGCATAAGAAGCAAAACAACAACAACAACAACAACCTGCAAGGGAAGCCAAAATAACAGCTGAAGACCTGCATATTACATCCACGTTAGCTTATTGTGGTGTTTACTTGAAATTGCTGTCTGCAAACATTTTTCTGTCCAGTGACATTTTAATAAGGACATACCTTGTTAATAGCTTTCAAAGGCTGCTTTCACACTGCACTTTATTCCATTAATCTGACGATTTCTTACCTGGTAATTTGCACATTATATTTGATCTTTCCCATGACGCACAAGCTAGCTCCAGAATTCTACTGGAATGTAGTGGAAGTTTAGCACTAATTTCCGTGATAAATGATACCAGAAATAACCCGTTAGCAAGGCTGGGAACCTGGAAGATTGCAGGAGTTTATTACTAGCTGCAGCCGCTCATGTGACAGGCATCCCAGCATGCAGTGCATTCCCTCCCTTTAGTCACACGGGATTTTTTTTTTTTATGAACGTTGCACCGGTATTCCAGCATCAGTGAAGATAGCAGCAGCATTTCCTACACATACCCCTGTCTTGATACAACTAAAACAATTTTAAAAGTCAGATCCTAAAGGGAGAGGGCTTTCATGGTAACAGGACAAGATCTTAGACCTCCTACACAGTGAGGAACACTGTGCATGGGTGAGGGATGAAAACAAGCCATGTGAAAGACAGTTGCGTGAAATGCAGGTATATAAGCTGCTGTTCCTTAATGCAACAGGTACTGCAGTGTGAAAGGGATTTTAGAAATCTGGATAGAATTGCTACCTTTTTAATCCGTTAAACTAACGCAATCAGCCCCATGTGTGAAAGCAGCCACTGTGGCACTCCTTCAATCAGGTAAACACAGTTTCTAGTAGCACGCGTGCAAAACTGTAGCTCAAGGGTGGGGAACATTTTTCAGCCTGAGGACCACATTCTTTTCTGGGCAACCCTCCAGGGGCCGCATGCCAGTGGCTGGCAGGGTCAGAGGCAAAAGTGGAAAGAGCAATTAATCTAAATTTTGCCATGTCTAGGAGGCTGGTTTTCACACACTCCTCTCTCTTCCATCCAGGCAAGCAAGAGGCATTATCAGAGTTCAAGGACTCATTCAAGCCAGGCAAAAACATAGCTGAGGGAGAGGGGGTGTGGCTGGGAAGAGACCCAAGGGCCAGACAGAGAGTCCTGGATGTTGCATTTGGCCCCCAGGGCTGAAGTTCCCCGTCCTGCTCTACAGGCTTTCAGGGCAGATGCTGCAAGTTAACTGCAGATTGACACAGCTTCAGCTCACTACTAACTCATGATAAAGTTTCCAGCCGTAGTTAAACTGATTTTACCAAGACAATGACAAAAATCCCCTTTGGCTAAACAGCCATGTTTCACACTTCTTGATTTTTTTTTTTTAATGTCACGGGTTATTTTAAACCACAGTCTGATCAGAACGTCTCAGTCACAAAGTTACCATGGCAAACCACTGGCTGTTATACTGCTGAACTAGATAATGAATTAAGCACAGCAGCATCTATTTTTCTTAAACTAAGAACAGACACTGTCTGCATTAAGTCATTTACTGGCTGGCCACATAATACAACCGTGATCAGCAAGAAAAGATGTTATCTTATGTTGATAATATATTAATAGTTCTTTTTATGCTGTTCCTTGAACAGAGGCCCCCTTTCTTAAAGATAAGAAATAATTATCTCACTTGAAAGTATGTGCTCATATTCATGCAGAAGACATATATGTAAAAGAGACGTCATTCCTCCTCTTTTTAAACAGAGATGGTACACGTGGAATGTGCTCGGGGCCCAAATGAGGCCAGGGAGAGGACAGAGGAGTAATGAGGAGACCTTTGAGTGCTACAACAAAATTTTGTCTCAAAACTCTCCTCTCCTCTAATAGATAGCGTCATTATATATCTTAGTCAGTAGGTGGCACTGGACTTAGTTGTATCTGGGCAGAGTCGGGCGTTTCCTGTGTCCTGTCCTTGTTTGAAAAAGAGTCAATAAACTTCTTGTCTAGGTCCCTTCCATGGCACCCAAAATTCCTGGAGACCGCAGGCTTGCATGTGTGCTGCTCTGATGGTGCCTGGAGAGCAGAGAGCCAATTATAGGCTAAAGGCATCATTTAACTTGCCATTAGGTTGAAAGGAATTTGTTGGGGGTCAGGGAGGATGCTTTCAGGCACATGCCCCATGAGTCCAGCTCCCCATCCCCAGTGGATCATTTGATCTGCCAGGGAAGGCGAAGAGCTGCTCCCCGGAAGCAAATAGGATTGCAGGAAGGGGGATTAGATTTGAGGAAGGCATGCCCTCAGGTGTGTAGCTCTCAAGGCCACTTTGTTTCCTCACAAAGGTAAGGAGGGAGAGAAGAATGGGGAAGAAGGGAACAGGTGGATTGGGTACAGAAAGGATGTGAACAGGGAAGCTGTTTGAGCCTGAGGAGGGAAGGAAGGGTGTACGTGAGAAGCTCCAATCCCAATGCTCCCCTCCCATTCGGTAGGATCCTTTCAGTTTTGAGAGGAACTGCTTTCTCACAGATTAAAGGGTGGCAGCAGAGGGGATGTGTGCCTGAATTGGGCCCGGCTGCTTCCTCTCTGGGAGTGTATGAGAGGGAGCTGCTGCTGAAGGGGTCAGCAGGGGGAGGCAAACATTCTGTCTGACATACAATAGATGGCAAAGTTGCCATCATATTGAATCCTGGGAAGGGAAAGGTAATTTGTTAATACTCTGAAGATGCCCCTGGTATAAGGGGGATATGGGTGGAGACATCTTCTTGTCGCTGGTATAGCTACAGTTACCTGGGGAGGGGGATAGGGCAGTGCAGCCATGGCTCTGTGGACGCACCAGTAGAGGCAAACCAGCACTCTTGCCAGTACAAAAACAAATCTGACCTTGCCAAAGTGCAGTCAAGGTAACTGCAGCAGCAGCTATGTCAGGAGAATTCTCCTTGGCTTCGCCCCACCATGCCAGACACTTCTGCTAAAGAAAAAGGCAGGCTCCCAGACCAGCTTGTTGGTGTGTTGTTGTTTTTTCAAACTCCCACTGATTTTTTGTTGTGGATGGCTAGTTGTTGATGGTGTTTTTCTTTTGTTAGATTTAAACATCTATGAAGATGCTTTTATTGATTTTTCTGAAATGTTTATTTTAATGAATTGCTGTTGAGATACTATGGAGGTGTTGAGGTTGGGTTAAATCAGCCTTGCCCAGCCAGGTGTCCTCCAGATATTTTGGACTACAACTTCCATAATCCCTGACCACTGACCATATTGGCTGGGTCTGATGGGAGTTATAGTCCAAAACATCTGGAGGACACCAGGTTGGGGGAAGGCAGGTTAAGATACTAAGTTGCTCCTCATTCTCATCAGGTATGGGGTGATTTCCACCAGTTCCCCACTCAATCTGCGGTATCCTGCACCATATCCTACCATTCCAAAGGGTCCCCCAGGTATAGGCAGCAACAGAGGAAAGGGGGAATTAGGAAAGCCCCATTCCATGGATGTGAACTCTCTCCCATGCATAGACGGAAAATTAGGATCCAAGCCATTATATTTTGAAATGTTCTTGAAATGTTTTTTTTTTAAATGTATTTCTGTTCTTGTTGATTCTTTACTTTAGATATTTTGAACTGCCTTGAACACAATTTCCTTTGTGGAAAGGTGGCATATAAATAAAAGTGTAAAACTAATCAGCTTTCCATGCTTCTGTAGTAGTCCTGAAAAAAAATCAGTGGGGAAGGCTTATTAAGGATTATGAGTAAGTAATGAGGAGACACTGGTTGTCTTTTTTGCACAGGGACAATCTTGGCAACCTCTACATGTGAATTAGGGTCTGTCAGAACCAGTTCTCCTGGGGTAACAATCCCTGTATAGGCTGGTCAGATGTCCTCTTTCATACTGGACATTACATTATTTCAAGTGCTGTCTGAACTGACGTCCACTTTCCTGTATGTCCAACAGTAAAGATAAGGCTGCTGCACCACACAAATGGAAGCCTTAAATGCCTCCTGGAATACCATTGTTTCTGTTGCTAAGGCCATTGTGCTTAAAGTACAGCACACAGGTCCATGTGTCCTCTTATAATTGGATGGGAGGGGGAGAGTCTCCAGGCAGGCAGGTGGTGCAAGACACGACTGAGCTAGGATGCTCTCTCCCGATTCATTTGCCACCAAGCATAGTGGGATGGCCACCCACAAGATGCACTTACTACTGAGCTGACCACGAACATGGACAGAAAGGACTGTAGTTTAGTGGGACACCATCTGCTTTGCATGCACAAAATTCCCAGTTCAATCCTTAGGATCCCCAGGAAAGGCAGAGATAAACCCTTGCCTGAAACCTTGGAGAGCTGCAGCTAGTCAGTGTTAACGATGGGAGAGAAATTGGATTCAGTTCGCATTTCAAGGAGAAGTATCAAATTTGCACTTTCTGAAATAATATGAGAACTGAAACACAGCCATCCTTTAAAATTCACATTTGTCTGAATATTGCAATGCAGTTTATAAAAATGCATCTTTCCAGGGAAAGTGCATCCAAAAATGAATATATTTATTTATTTACTTCATATCCTGCCCTTCCTCTCATACAAAAATGCATTATATTAGGAGAAATTGCTTGAACAAATGTGTGAATTAAACAGCATACAAAAATGTATTTATTAGGATAAATTCACACTAGAATGCTGAAGAATTTTCATGGGAAATCACAAATTGCTACAAGAACGTGAACTGAATTTAAGATAGGAAAAAATGAGAAACCAAGAGAATCAAAATGGACAGCTCCTTCCATCTCTTGTCAGGGTTGACAGTGCTAAGCTAGATGGACCAATCATCTGCCTGGGTAAAAGGCTACTTTTTTCCTATGGAGGTGGAGCTGAAGGTTTACAACCTGCTTTCATGGGCTGCACCTAGGATCAAGCCCTTGGTTGCTACTGTTAAGTTGCAGAAAATGCTGGCCACAGCTTCTGTTATTCTCCTCCTCTCTCTAGCCAGATTCAGGCAGCAACAAAGTAACAACACTGCAGTCCAAGGCAGCAGCAGGACCCTAAGCTCACAAACAGAGGTCCAATCTTATCTCTTTGCAGCCCACCAATTTCTCCCACCAATGTGCATATCCAATGCACATTTAAAGCACATGGCCTCCCCCAAAGAATCCTGGGAAGTGTGATTTTTCTCCTCACAGAGTAACACATTCCCAACACCCTTAACAAACTGCAGTTCCCATGATTCTTTGGGGGAAGTCATGTGATGGTACAGGATGTCTTCTCTCCTGTCCCCTACAGGGAGGGAACTGATTTCCTGCTAATATCTGCAGGTCATGTACAGGCAGAGGAGCAGGGGGCACCTGAGAAGCTAGCAATGCTGTGAAGAATCTACAGGCGCTGGAGTCTTGGAGGGAAGTCCTCTTCACCATTTACATTCTAGCAGTTATTTACATCTATACATATCAATTAATACATGCAAATGTTATGCAAATCTGTGCCCTCTTTTTTGGTGGTGCACATCCTCTTCTTCAGCAATATGTAAATGGCTACCACACTAAGCCTGTACTCATTTCATTGTCGGGTTGGTCTACACTTTCAAGGGAAATGTCCGAGACAGCTGCTGCCTTCACTAGTGGAAGAGGCATTAGCAGCTTGTCTGCTGGTTTGATACAGCCCCTGTATTTCCAGGGACAGGAGGACTGGGAACTTTCTGATCTCCACCAGCCACTAAGGCTTAGACACAGATGTAAAGGGGAGGAAGTTAAGTGACAGGCATTAAAAATGAAAATAAGCAAATCATATCCTGGTCAACTCTTATCATTTAATGTGCTCTTGTTACGCCACTCAGCATAAGATAAGGCACAAGGTTGGTAGACAAAAAGTTAATGTCTATGGCAACAAAAAATGGCCAGACCTGCCTGTGTAATCACAATAAAGCAGGGATTGCAGTTTGCACTGAGACCTCCCTTATAGCATAATTAATTATAAATGTAGCAGCGGTTCTAGGCTGAATTATTTCACAGAAAACTAATTTGGTGTTTTGCAAAGTATATGCTAATAAAAGGTGGAAGCCCAGAGAGATGAGCATACATCAGGGATAGGGAACCTCAGGCCCGGGGCCCAGATGTGGTCCTCCACACTGCTCTATGCAACCCTTGGGAGTGACTATTCCCAGGCCACACACCCTCCCGAGCCACACTCCTCAGTAGCCCTGCTTGGTAAGTTGCCCAGAAGGGAATGTGGCCCTAAGGCTGCAAAAGGTTCTCCACCCGTGGAAGCAGCTCATTTGTATTCTTTAGAAAGTGCCGGGGGCGCCAGTTACAAAATGGCTGCTTTGGGGCATGGGGTGTAACACAAAATGGTAGCTGTGATGGTGTGGCATAACACAAAATGGCTGCCACATCTAAAAGATCAGAACAAGAGACCACAAGAAGGTGTGGGCATGTCCCCCACATCTTGTGCACAAGGATGGAAAGATCTGTCTGTTTCGTTCTCTCAGTTTCTCATTTTTCCAATGTTAAATTCACTTCTCTACATTTCTACAGTGATCTGCGATTTTTTTTAAAAAAAATCCTCATGAAAACTCTCCATCATTTTAGTGCGAATTTCTCCATATAAACACATTTTTGTAGGCAGTTTTGACAACAGTACACATTTTTGCAAGCCGTTTCTTATCATTTCATGCTTTTTTGCATATTTTCACTCATGTATTCATTTTTATGCACACTTTCCCCTAATATCTGCATTTTTATAAATGTTGTTTAGTTGGTGAACTGCATCCCAAAATTCTAATAAATGCGAATTTCAAAGGATGGCTGTGTTTCGGTTCTCATATTGGTTCGGAATTTGCAAATTTGATAAATCTGCTTGGAATGCGAACTGAATCAAAATTCTCACCCATCCCTACTTGTGCATTGTGGATTTTTGAGGGGATATTCATAGATACATTTAGGCATCAAAGGAGGTGTTGGCGGGTGCACTGGCATTCCCAGACAGCGGCTTGGTAATCCTGGAAACCAAGCTAGATGGACCAATGCTCTGATCTGGTATAAGGCCACTTTCTATGTAACCTCCACCTTTTCTCTTTTCTTCCTTCCTTTCTCTTTTCCTCTTTTCATTATGCTCCCCTCTCTCAGCCTCTTATTTTCTATTTTTAGTATTACCTCTTTTTGCTTTGATAATCTCACCACCCCCGCCAAATATCTCTCCTCCTAGTCCTCCTCATTGAATATGGTGGCCACTTGCCCAACAATTCATTCACTGAGGGAATCTTAGTTACAAGTGAGCCTTGAAAGATGATTGCCTGGCAGACTGGCCAGGTTGGAAAAAATAGCCAGCTCCAGTACATACCTCTGAATCCCGGAACAGTATATATGAATGGATACAGGGCTTGGGCAGGCCTTCAGTGTTCTCACAACAATGGGACCAGAAACAAGAGGTATTTATTTTTAGATATTCCCCCAGGGGGCAGCAGCTAGTCAGAAACGAGTTCACAACTGGTCTGTGGGCCTTATGTTGTGCAGACCTGCCTTAACAAAATTGCACCCCTTTTCCGCCATTCCACAATATTATCATCATAGCAGCAAGCCCAGGGACATATTTTTATGCCCAGGAATACTTTAAAAAGTCTCTTAAATCCACATATTAAAGTTTTGAAAGTCATTTGGAAGACCAACTTGCTGTTATGTTTGCTTCTGAAAAATCTGCTGGGTATGAAATCATGAGTAGCCAACCACATTAAAGGCTGCTCAAGAGACCATAATATATCATTTATATAAGGAAGCAGACAGACCGGTGAATGAATGAATGTCAGGTGTGTGTGACCACAATGGTATCAAATCAAACAGATTTGAATGCATATTCAGTGCACCTATATGGTCCCATGTCACTCTCATTAGCACTGGCACTCATGTGGTGCTTTCATTGTAGAACTCTCACAAACAACTCTAATTTTCTCCCACAAGCTACAATCTGAGCATACTTTCTTGAAAGCAAGTTCCCTTGAAATCAGTGGGATTTTCTTCCAAGTGCCAATCAGATAACTGTCTCTACAAGTAACAATAGGCCTCACAAAGACTGTTATTTATTAGTTCATTTCATTTTAAAATGTATTTAATTTAATATTTGTATCCCACTTTTTCTTCCAAAAGGAAGCCCAGAGTGGCTAACAATAACAACTTATCCAAACAGTTACAATACTATCAAAAATAAATCAAACAGTACGAAAAAAATTACCTAACACCACAAATTCTAAATCATATCTATTAATACAATTTCAGTTCAATACTTAAGGAGGAAAATTACATAATACAAAATTAATAAACATTAAATCAAGAAATTCCCTCATTACAAGCATTTCAAAAAATAAGTGGCTAACGATGAGCAGATCAGACTCTTACAACACCCTGTAACGAGGCACACAGCCATTAACATGGTAAATGTGCAGGATATGAGAGCTACCTGATCCCCCACCCCATCCCTAACTCCCCACCCTTTCACCACAGGTTAAAGCTCACCTTTCTATTCAAACTACCTTTTAAAGCAGTTCATAATCATATAAAACACACAATAAAATCACAAATAGCATGATGAAATAAATTCAATTAAAATTATAGCTCTAAAAACATAAACCTAGGAAGCTGCAATACATAAACATGTTCATCTTTTCGTGTGGTTGCTTTTTATTCTTGTTGATGGATGGACACTTTTATTATTATGCCTTTATCTTGTATGATGTATTTCAAATGTTTGCTACATTATCTGTGTTTTAATATTTTGGAAGTCAATTTGTGACACTTTCTAAAAAGTGACAGACAAACAAACAACAACAACCCTGTCCGAACAAAAAAGTCTAAGTTGACTTCCTACAACTAACAAGTGCCAAAGCCTGGCAGGCCTTTCTTGGAAGGAAATTCCACATTTGGGGGGCCACCCCTGAGGAAGCCCTGCCTTTTGCAATCACCAAATTAGAGGTTACCCTGAGCTGCAATCTGAAACAAGTTTCTGGAAAACTTCACCCTCTTGAAACACACTTCCCATTTTGGCAATTTAGGGGGCGGGCTGCAAAATAAGGAGACTAATGTCTACTCATTTAGAGTAATGGCACCCTCAGTCAGAAGCAGTATGCTTCTGAATACCAGTTATTTATTATTTATTTATTATTTGATTTATATCCTGCCCTTCCCTCCAGCAGGAGCCCAGGGCAGCAACAGAAGTGCTAAAAACACCAGTTGCTGGGAACTAGGAGTGGAGAGTGCTCTTGAGCTTATGTCTTGCACGTGGGACCTGTAGGCATCTGATTGGCCACTGTGAGAACAGGATGCTGGATTAGATGGGCCACTGGTCTCATCCAGCAGGCTCTTTTTAAGTTCTTATTGCAGGATCTTTTGTGAGAAGAGAGTTGGCTCAAAGGATGTGTGCCACAAAGATGCACATCCTCCGAGTTCAGTTTCCTTCCCTTTTTAGGTCTCGCACTGAAGGAAAGGAATTCAGGCTGTTTGCTTCCCTTTAGCTGGGTTAACTCCCAGTTGCAATCATCAGTGGGCTCACATCTACGTTCCTTGACAGTATGAGGACAGCACGCTTGTGAAGTCTTCAATCAACGCCTGGTTTGCAGGTTTGGGAGAGCTGGTGATCATTCCCAATATTTTATATAAGGTTAGGCAGTCTTAGTAAAGAACCTTTCCTATACTGCCCTTCTCCCTAATTAAGCTTCTGGACTATCTGCATATACCCGACTTTACAGGAACTTGACAGGAGTGTCAAGGAGTGACAGGAACTTGAAAGAGGATTGGCCGACAGGGGTATAGTCGTGCAGGGTCTTTGGGGGTCTTAACCCTTTACTTTTTTGGGAGCAAGGTCCCTATGTCTCCAGCATCCTACAAGCCAATCAGCATGAGAGGGAGTGTGTTACCACTGAGAAGAGTCTTCTAACATTCTTCCTTGTCCTTTCCTGCTGATTGGAGCCAATCAGAGTGAAAGGAGGTCAGTCAAACAAGGAGAAGACTCTTCTCAGTAGCTAACACACTCCCCTTTCATGCTGATTGGCTCCTAGACATTAACAAGGATCTCATTCTCAATCCCACAGCAAAAAAAAAAAGCAGGGAGGGGGTCTGGCTGTGATTAATATGTAGGGACCCTGCACTTCTGAATTTGCCACTACCCTACTGTTAGCTGAGCATCCAAGCTCAAGGAATTTGACTGAAGATCTTCACAGTTCAGTCATGCTAAAAGCTGTCCAAAAGGGTAAAAGAGTCTTTTTGTAGGACTTCCCAAATGTATGTTGAGGAACATGAAGCTCGCCATGGAGTTTGCACCAGGCATCTATATTTTGACTGTGCTTATGGATTTTGGACTTAACGTTTTTGCATCGTAATACCCTCACTATAGTCTCATTCCTTTCTAGGCTTCAATAGCTAGCAGGTTTTTCTCATATTTAGTGTTTTTTATTTCTTTTCATTCTTATAAAACAGTCAATTCCTACGACTCCTGCAGTAAAGACATAAAATGTGAAAGAGGATTTGAAAGACTTGGATATGAATTTATTTATTTATTTTGTTATTAAATTTACATCCTGCCCTTCCTCCCAGAAGGTTTCACTTTAATCCTCCCAGGCCCTTTAGCAACCAATAATGTCACAGGGACAAGTGGACAATGAACGCTTTTAAACTTTCATTTTACCCATCTGCTTAAGCGAAGAGAAAACCTGCAAGGTCGTTCATAAATCTAAACCAGACTTATGCAAGGAAAAATAAAGTTTGTAAGCAAATTCTGTCTGAAGTACATAAGACCCCAAAAACCTATTTAGTATCAGATGGAGTTGCAACTGAAGTAACAAGAGAATCTATCTGAGCCAATATCTCGCTGCAAATACACCCCTTTTACCTTCAAATTTGATTAGAGTGGTCCACCCCGTGGGCTCAATTCAAGCAGCAAAGCCAATGTTTTCCAGTCATACCAGTGGGTGTTCCAGCATGTTGGATCAATCCCAATTAGGGCTGCCAGGTCAGAAGCATCCCAAAACCTGAGATTTTAGGGGCGGGCCCAAGTGATGTCATGGGGCAGGCCCGAGGGATGTCACAGGGTGGGCCCAAGTGATGTCATTAAGCATGATACATTAAGCATCAATCACAGTTGCTTGGAGCGTACAATTAAAAAAAATCTGACTGGAAATTAAGCTAGACATCTTAGCTAAAAGATGGAGCCTGGGTAGAGAACATTTAATCTAGCCTACTTGCTTTCGGCAAGAAGGGTTTAAGTGCCTTCAGGCCAGGCCAGTCACCAGAAGGTCACTGTAGGAAGAAAGGAGCCTAGTGTTGTGGAGATGTTAGATGGAAGCATTCAGCAGTAAAGATGGATGCCCCTGAAGGCTGCAATTCTAAACACATGTACTAAGGAACTAAGCCCCCATAGAACTCAACAGGACTTACTTCTGAGTAGATATAGTTTGGATTGTGCTGTTGGTAAAGCTTGACTAGGGATCCTCTGCAAAGACATCCATATCCAAGCAGGGTTGGCAACCCCCTGCCTGGAATGCCCTGCCCTTATCTTTTAATGTGGCTGCTCCAAACTTCTTTACAGATTTGACCCTTCACTTCAGAAAGAGGTCTGAGAAATTAGTAAGAGTAAGAAGATTCTCTACCCTTTCTGTCTGCATAGATGCCCTCATCCTTCCCCTGCGCCCAGCAGAAGCTCTGGGCCAGGCAGGACACAGTGGCATCTCATAGAGGACACCCTCCCCTTTCATGGGGTGTATGATTTGTCCTGGCCCAGAGCAGATTTTGGGGTGGGCACCCACAATTACTTATTTTTCCTGTATGTCTTTTTCTGCTTTGATTTTGTATAGATGCCCTGTTCTGTGCCCTGCTCCCAGCAGAAGCTCTGGGCCAGGCGGGACACAGTGGCATCTCGTAGAGAACACCCTCCCCTTTCCTGGGGTATATGATTTGTGCTGTCCCAGAGCAGATTTTGGGCTGGGCACCCCCAGTTACTTATTTTTTTCTATGTGTTTTTGTCCATTTTGATTTTGCATTGATGCACCCATGCGTGCCCATTGCACAGCAGAAGCTCTGGGCCAGATGGGATGCACTGGCATCTCGTAGAGGACACCCTCCCCTTTCCTGGAGTATATGATTTGTCCTGTCCCAGAGCAGATTTTGGGATTGGCACCCCCAGTTACTTATTTTTTCCTGTATGTTTTGGTCTGCTTTGATTTTGCATAGATGCCCTCCTCCATGCCGTGCGCCCAGCAGAAGCTCTCAGCCAGGTGGGATGCAGTGGCATCTCGTAGAGGACACCCTCCCATTTCCTGGGGTATATGATTTGTCCTGTCCCAGAGCAGATATTGGGGTGGGCACCCCCAGTTATTTATTTTTCCTGTGTGTTTTGGTCTGCTTTGATTTTGCATAGATGCTTTCCTCCGTGCCCTGTGCCCAGCAGAAGCTCTAGGCCAGGCAGGACGCAGTGGCATCTCATAGAGGACACCATCCCCTTTCCTGGGGTATATGATTTGTCCTGTCCCAGAGCAGATATTGGGGTGGGCACCCCCAGTTATTTATTTTTCCTGTATGTTTTGGTCTGCTTTGATTTTGCATAGATGCCCTCCTCCGTGCCCTGTGCCCAGCAGAAGCTCTAGGCCAGGCAGGACGCAGTGGCATCTCATAGAGGACACCATCCCCTTTCCTGGAGTATATGATTTGTCCTGTCCCAGAGCAGATTTTGGGATTGGCACCCCCAGTTACTTATTTTTTCCTGTATGTTTTGGTCTGCTTTGATTTTGCATAGATGCCCTCCTCCATGCCGTGCGCCCAGCAGAAGCTCTCAGCCAGGTGGGATGCAGTGGCATCTCGTAGAGGACACCCTCCCATTTCCTGGGGTATATGATTTGTCCTGTCCCAGAGCAGATATTGGGGTGGGCACCCCCAGTTATTTATTTTTCCTGTGTGTTTTGGTCTGCTTTGATTTTGCATAGATGCTTTCCTCCGTGCCCTGTGCCCAGCAGAAGCTCTAGGCCAGGCAGGACGCAGTGGCATCTCATAGAGGACACCATCCCCTTTCCTGGGGTATATGATTTGTCCTGTCCCAGAGCAGATATTGGGGTGGGCACCCCCAGTTATTTATTTTTCCTGTATGTTTTGGTCTGCTTTGATTTTGCATAGATGCCCTCCTCCGTGCCCTGTGCCCAGCAGAAGCTCTAGGCCAGGCAGGACGCAGTGGCATCTCATAGAGGACACCATCCCCTTTCCTGGGGTATATGATTTGTCCTGTCCCAGAGCAGAGTTTGGGGTGGGCACCTCAGTTACTTATTTTTTATGATTTTATTACATAATTATATATTTATGATAATATCAGAAGCCTGGTGGTTTTGATTGCATAAATGTATTGTTAGTCTTGATGGGGAGAGTCCCCCGATCACAGTGATATATCATAAAGGGTACCCCAACATATATTTTGGGGTTCAGAGACATGTTAAGTTTGGTTTGAAGTTGCTGTAGTTGCCAACTCTTCTTTTTTAGTGTTTTGAACTTTCAAGCAAATAAGGAACTGGAAACTAGGAACAAACTTCAGCGTCGTATCAGTGAAATAGATTAAACAGTCGCAGGGGGCGGCTGACGTTTTGGTATATATCTCGGGAACCAGACCACCTAGAAACTGAATTTGTTTTTTTTAAATTGAAGCTGAGAGTCCACAGATTAAGGGGTGCTAGCCGGAGAGCCAGAGGGCCCCGAAAAAACCGGAGACTCCGACCAAAAACCGGAAACCTGGTAACTCTAATCCCAACGTTTGTTTGTGGCCCTGCCTTCTAGTTTGTGAACAAACTGGGCATGCACAAGGTTGTTTGACCTACACACAACAGCCTTGGAAAAAAATGTTCCTCCCAGGAAGGAAGGAAGCAATTGTACATATAGTGAGCAGTGAGAAAAAAGAGCAGACAGACAGACCTCCAGGCAGAGACACGTGCGGTTGTGCTGGTTTCAGTGTGCCCCCACCTCTATTTTCTGAATGCAAGGACACACAAAGCCAGTCAAACGTTGCCCCCTTTTACTCCAAACCCTTGAAAGTTGCAGCTGTAGTGCATTTTACCTTGAAATCAGCTTCACACAGACTTCAAAACTCATTGGCCTATCAACCCTACTGCCATCCCAGGTGTGTCCAGTGAAAATGCTTTGCTGTAAGCTCACGCAGATACAGCGATTGGCCCAACACTTTGCTGTGGGGTGTCCTAATCTACAGTGGGAAAAAGAAATGTGTCCAACAGTGGGCAGAGTCATTTTAAAACACAGCCAGAGAAAATGGTCTGGCTGCTTTTGAAGCAACTAGTGTGTCTGCAGCCTGCATTGTTTATGTCCTGAATATCTAGAAATCTGCACATTCTTAAACTGATGTTCCAAATGTAGAAATTTGTAATCTGGACTTGCTTGTGTATGGGGCAAGGGTTGCACAAATCTGAGGAATCAAAAGAAAATATGGATATGTAAGACTACACTCCTCCATTCAGGAGCATGCCAAAGACAGTTACGAACATGACTGGAAAAGAAATAAAAGCATGGAGGAAGTAGGTGTGGAAAGGGCAGTAGCAGAAAGTGACCACTGATCCAACTAAAAACACCAAAACAAATAGTCTGCAACCTTGAGTGGAGCGGTCTTGAGCCTGATTTTCCACAATTTATTGGATTATCCTCACATGGGATAAACCCAATTACAGGGGAAAAGCATCAGTATTGGTGTTGTTGAGGGTAATGTCATGTTGGCTACATAAATTAAATGGGAATGCAAACAGCTGCAAACATACAGTAAACTCCAGTGTGGACAAGCCCTCAGTGTATTTTCAACCATTGCATGCAGTGGTCAGGCAGTGTTGGATTCCAACTGGGAAGAGCGCAGTTCAAAGCCTCACTCAGCCATGAAACTCACTGGGTGAGCCTGTGCCAGCCTCATCACATCTCAGGCGAATCTACCTCACAGGGTTGTGTGAGGAAAAATGGGAGGAGAAATAAAATATGTAATATACATAAAGGGTGGGATATAAATATAATACATTCAAAAATTAAACCAGATATTCTAGGGAAGAACAGGCTTTCAACAGCTATGACTGGGTATTTTTTGTTTTGTTGTCCAGCATGGCTTTTACTTTTTCACAGTCTCTGTTTTAGATAATAGACAGGTCTAAATTTATATGCATTTCTAAATTTATATGCACTTCCATAAACAACATTTTATGTATTTATTTTGCATCTAGAGAAATGAGAAACAAACAGAAACCTGTGCTGCAGGGACACAGGCCCTGCTTAATTTTTGCTTATGAAACTATGAAATTATGATTTCACTGGATAGACAAATAAACAATAATTTAAGGGAGGTGGATATGTACCTCACTTTAACTGGTGGTTATGAGGAATGAAAAAAAGTAACCACAACAAAAGCTCTTAAAATACACTGGGTTGAATCCAAAGTTGCACATATGTCCCATTGAAAACAACCTGAAAAGTTCGTTGTGACTTAAGTCCCAACATAAGGTGGTATTCAATAGTAGTCCTACTCAAAGTAGGCCCACTGAAGTTAATAGACAGGACTAACAGGTTCATTAATTTCAGTGGATCTCCTTTGAGTAGGGCTTAGTTGAATACAATCCTTAGGCTGCAATCGTAACTCCACTTATCTGGGAGTAAGTCTAACTGAATTCAGTGGAACTTACTTCTGAGAAGAAATTGTTAGGATTGCAGCTTTAGTCTAGCTCTAGCCCATTTTTTTGTTTTTTGTTTACAATGTTTCTGTTGAACTGGCCTTTGCCCATTTACATGAATTTCCACACACACCCCACACACACTGAAATCTCTTCCCCCAATAGAAACTAGGAATGTCACCTTTGTTAAGCAGTGAAGCTTGACACTATAAATGTTTGGAAAGCAATGTCAAAATAAGTGTTCAAGCTAGATATTGAAAATTGCTATCAGTGGATTCAAATGCATTTTGCCATTTTTTGTACTTCTGCAAACTTTAGGGAGTTCCGAAGCCTGCTGATGCCTCCCTCTTGTGTGTGCGTTGTGCCATTTTAACTACATAAGCAACAGCACTCACAGCGTGAACATCAGAAAAAGAAGAAACATTGAATGTTAAAAGCATGATCCTTCCTCGTTAAAGGAAGGAGCATCCTTATGCAGAGAGACCTCTAAAGGGCAGTGCATTAACAACATCCTGTTTCCCCCTCTCCATTTGGCAAGTGCAGAGGCACTCAGCATAACAGGGCAAGCCACCAGAGAGCATCTTCCTTCAGTTCCAAGTTTGCATTCCTTGCCTGAACAGAGGAGGTAGGCCAGATAGGGTATGCAAGGCACACACCACTCCCATGGCATAAATGATTCCTTGTTCTGCTGCAGCTTAAGCTACTCCATAGCCTTGGGCTGCTGGACCAGTTTACTGAAGTATGTAAACATCAGGGGCTTGTGAGTCATCCAGTGAGTTGCTTGTGATATATCCTTGAGTTTCTCTGCATTCATAATGTTATGAGATACACAATTCTGTTGTGCAAAGCAAATGGATGACCTTCTCTCTAGATTTTGTAAAGTGTGATAGCTGAAGGTGCTTGTTTAAGCACTGATGCTTCTGGAATAAAAAATGCAAGTCACTCATAGCTTGTCCTACAGTAGGGGGTGAGTATTTTACCGGGGGGTGTACATGTGGCAGGAAATTGAGGTTGTGGGAGAAAGACATTAAAATCTGGCAAGATCTTTTGCAGTTGGCTAGCAAGTAGATTTGGTGGGTAGGAGCAGGCTACTGTTGCTTTTTATAGCGATATTGTGGTAAGACCCATCAAGTGACGTGTGACAGATAGCATCTGGGCAAAGGACCTTCTTAGTGGTGGCACCTTAGTTATGGAAATCCACCCTAGAGATGTTAACCTGGCACCTTTCTTTTGCTTTTTTCAGTGCCATATGAAGATCCGATGGTGAACTTTTCAGTCAACCAATTTTTAGATGTTATTCTCTGCTACTGAACATTTATGACGAATCTTTATGCTGGAATTTGAATGCTCTTTTTATTGTTCTGTGATAATTATTGTATTTTAATGTTGTATTGCTATTGCTTATAAGTTGCCCCAAGAATTCTGTCACTGATTGGGCAGCATATAAGAGCTGGAGATAAATCTATAAAACAAAATTAAGGCCAGCACTACTACCTCTTCATGTACCTGCCTGTTCATCCTTTATATTTGTAATCACCCAGAAATTACAGAACAATACCTCTATAGTGAGCTGTCCTCACAAAGACATGGATCTCTTTAATGACTGCCTCTAAGAACTTCCTACAACTCAGAAAATTGGAGAGTACAAAGCAACATCATTTGAGACTTGAGTCGGTGCCCATTTGGTTTATTTTTCTTATTTATTTCACTGAAGAATTAATCTGCTTAACGTGAAAAATACCAGCATGGTCTAGACCAGGGAGGACCAACTTTTAATCAATGTGTGAAAAAAGAAAAATAAATGTTCCCTCTTCCTTCCCTCACCTCTGCAGCTGCCTGTGTTCCCTGAAAAACATATTTGGAGGGTTATGGGGCCTTTTAAACCAATGTGTAGTAGGCTGCTGTGGGAGAGGTAAAACCAATTTGGAGAGATTTCCCAGTTCCCTGCATGCCATCCCACATGATTCAGGAGGACCCTTCCAATCCTCCAGAGTAGCTGGGCAGGGGGACAGACACAGGGGAAGGAGGGGATGGGAAACTTTGCTTTTGTGAACATCCTTATGTTAGTTTATCTTAGGATCCAAGCCATAATACACATTTCCACATCCTATCAGTATGGTGTTCCTATACACTGTCCCAAACCTTAAGGACTAAGAGGCCAGTTGTGTGGCAAAATGTATCTGCCTCACCAAAACACGTATCTAGAGAACAGTGGCCATCCCTAGCCAGACAGTAGAGCTCATCTCAAACATATCCTGCCTTTAATTGAAAACACAATGTTCTTTCAGTACTGCCGATGTTTATTGAGAAGTGCTGTGTAGCACAGCAGTTAAACTAAACACGCCAGTTCTGTATTTTTAATATGTTGTTGTAATTAATAACTGCCAGCCTCTTATCTTGTATTGCAGTTGAGAAACATTTTGATTAAAACTAAAAGTAAACTGAAAAATTGGTTGTTTTGTAACATAAGAACTTGTATTCTAGAATGTCTGTGACTACAAAACATACAGCCGAGAGACTAAAGGCCTATCTAAATATATGTATTTAGGAGCTGCCTACATTTTAAGCCAATGGAAAATGTAAAGCAACTGTACAGATAGCTTGGGGACATGTTATGTTCAGGAAACAAGGAAAACAAAGCAATACTATTTTTTAAATTATAGTAGTAATATTAAGAATACTATTTACTTGACTAATGTTATCAAAGAGGCCTACCAAATCATGCTTTAACTGCTGGCATCCAGTCTACACATTTGGACAACTCAGTCTCTTCCCTACAGTCTTCTTGGGTTTTACATTTGTTATTCGTTCTTCTCAGTTGTGATAGTCTGAGCCTGTTCTTCTGCTTACTCTCTCCACAGATAGGAGGATGGACTTCACTTGTGATTCATGAATTCAATTTTAATGGATTCAATTTTAGGCCAGTAGCAATCTGCTTCCAAGGAAGTGGATGTCATGTCCACCTTTACAGAGGACAGTCCTCTGTCTGAAGGAGCCCATTTGAAGGGCTGTCCAGTCCAAGTCCAGTTTAAAGATAAAGTACCATAAGAAGGGAGAGCAGAGACATTCAGTATTAGCATCTGGACAGCAGACTAAGCAGGCACACAGGTCATCTGCTCACAGTCCTCCCCACCATGGAGAGATGTATTGTATATCTACTTAAAGTATAGTCATTATTTCTATAATGATTTAGTATAGTAATTGTTTCTAAATTTGCATCCACCCATACACATTAGCATATGCACATTGTATGCAAATCTATGTTCTCTTTCTTTGTGGTGGTATGTGTGAAGTGGTGATCCTACCACCATAAGCTTCAGGGATCAATATATCCAACAGCAGGTAGTAGGACAAAACATTTTTTGACTTTCCCATTTGGAGCACAGGTTTTTCATCCTATTCAGTAACAAAGCTCAGTGTGAATAGCAATTTTAATGTACATTCTTCAAGTAGCTGGTGCATATCACTGAAATGCAACAGACAAACACGACCTATTTATTTTGGAGCAGAATGCCACAGGCTGACATCTTAATAGAAACTGTGTGAGAAAGAACAGATTAAACAAAGATTGCCCGTTACTGGCCTTTATTCATCTGCTGACAGGATCTGACTATATTTGCATAGCCGGTATTACCAACTAGCAGTATCCTGTTGTGATTAAGCCCGACCTGACTTATGCAAATATTCTTTCATACTAACTAATCTCAAGACAGCTTGGCCAACAGTACTATTGTTGTCTCTTGTGTCTTAAAAGAATACATTAAACAGCACACCATTTGATTTAAAATTATCAGGAGAGGAGGAAAATGCCAATATTGTTCAACAGATGCATTTATAATATAAGGGCTGATTTGTAAGCTGATCATTTTTGTCAGTGTTGGAAAGCATCTTTCCATTTCAGCAATTTGGAGAGAATTTCTACAAAATGGGACAAAAGTGATGTGTGTTGCCCTGTTCAGAAAGCATTTGCCTCATTCTGAATAGGCTTTACTTGCTTTCAGGTCATTAGTACATACACTTGGGTACATAGTATTGTGACATATTGTCCTTTCCAAGCCAGGCAAGGAGCTGGCGCTACAAAGTTAAGGACCTACTCATAAAGCTATTACATTGAATACTTGGGGACTGATGGTTTTTATAGAGGACCTGATTACCCTGCCTGTTCCTGGACCTGCTCTTGGCACTTACATTCTTCTCCCAAGTAGGCCTAATGGATGGGATATCTCAGGCGGCTAGATGAACTTCAGCCCAGACCTACCACCATTCCTGTGGTTCTTCTCTGATCTGTGAGGTAAGGGGAAAATAGTCCATGACTGGGTTGAGAGTCCCAATAAGGGATAATGGGTTTCCCGTATTAGAACTTCTTGGGCATGGTGTCTTCTGGGGAAGTGGCCTCTGGTTGTGCCTCAAGAGGCTTTGGGGCCCTCATGCCCCTCTTTGTACTAGGGGACACCTTTTTCAGAGAAGGTCTCGTTGAGGCTGAGGTCTGAGTATGGTGGGCCTGACACATAATTACATTTAATACATGATCCCTAATTTGCTAGGATCGCTCTAGCATGAAGAAAGCAGCCACAATCAGGAAAAAAATGCTGCTATAACAGAAGCAGTTAGCAAAACAATGGCAAGGAACCACTTCAAAAAACAAGTCACACTGTCATACATTTAAGGTGTATGTTTTTCCCACTTCAGAAAATATTTCTGCCTCGAGTGCACTACTTTAATTTTAACCAGATGAACATTTGATGTAGCCTTAATTATAAACATGCAATATTTATGTATGGAAATGTTATACTGAAATCTGAAGGGCAGAAGGAGCAGGATTGGGTTACTATTATTATCATATGCAAATAATACAACATAATTAGTATAATTATGCAAAATAGCCATGGCTTTCTCCTTTTAACAGATGGAGAACAAAGGCTGGGATAGAATGGCTCTCCCACTCAGGGTTAACCAATGAGCCTATGGCTAAAATGGGGCATAGACTCAGACCACCTAGGTGCAAAGCCAACTAATTAAGCCATAATTCTCAGTGGTGTTATGGTGGCTACCCTTGGGTTCTAATAACAGTGACAGCAATCAAATAAAATATTATCATCAAACAATATTTGGGAGCTCAAAATAATCTATCTCTTTCATGTCATCACAGGTGTATCATCCCAGGGTATGCTCTGAAGGCACATGAAGCCACCATGGCTGAAGGTGGACAAGTCTGGATCTGGTCAGTGCCTGGGTGGGAGACCTCCTAGGAACCACACGCGTGCCACTTTAAGTGCCATGATGGAAGAAAGTAGGGATATAAATGTAATTAAATATATTTCCCACATCTATACTATGAATGTGAAACCCTCCTTGACTATGAGCCTTCTTCAGCTTCCTATCCAGCTTAGAAATCATTTACATTTACACATAATGAAAGTAAGAGAAACTCAGATGCACTTTATCTGGGTAAAAATGCCTGATGACGTTTTGTTTCGTTATTTTCTTTTTCGGGTGGGGGGGTGGAATGCAACTATACCAACGATTTTTAAAATACATTACTAATTAACAATCAAATAACATTTAGGGTGGGGAAACAGCTAAAGATGACGCACAGCCAGCTAGACGTTGGTCCCTAGACTCTCGGGCCCATGTGGAAACCATTGAGATTCAAAACTTCCTGTTAGAGAGAGCCGGTGAAGTGTACAGATGATATTATTTATTTATTTAAAACATTTATATACCGCTTAATCATTTGTATTTCTAAGTGGTGTACATAAAAAACAAGCCACACATAAAAGAGACAATGAACAATAAAAATATCATAAAACCAACTACCTTAAAATGCCGGCTGCAACAAGAATATTTTAGTCATATGAATGAAGTTAAAAAAGGAGGGTGCCTGTCTAATCTCAGTTGGGAGGGAGGTCCATAGGCTTTGGTCCACTACTAATAGTTAGACGCCATGCATCTGAGCCATAGGGGACACCAACAGAGACTCCCGCAAAGATCTCAGTGATCAGGCTGGGATATAAGGATATTGTAAATTTATACAAGAACCTTGAACCCGGCCCAGTAACATATGGGTAGCCAGTACAAGCTTTTAAGCTCTGGAGTTATGTGCTGGCAGTAGTCTGTCCTCTTCAACAGTCTAGCCACAGCATAAGAGCATAAGAACATAAGAGGAGCCTGCTGGATCAGACCAGTGGCCCATCTAGTCCAGCATCCTGTTCTCACAGTGGCCAACCAGGTGCCTGGGGGAAGCCCGCAAGCATTTTGCACCGGCTGAAGGTTCTGCACCAGGTGCGAGGGTAGCCCTATATAGAACACATTGCAATAATCAAGTGTTGAGGTTACCAATGCAGCTAGGCTATCTCTGCCAGGAATGGCTGCAGCTGGTGCACCAGCCACGGCTGGTAAAAGGCACTTCCAACCAATGAGGCTACCTGAACCTCAAGTGACAAAGATGGATCCAGGAGCACCCCCAAACTATGCACCTATTCTTTCAGAGGGAGAATAACCCCACCCAGAGGCAAATGACTAATTTCCTGGACTCTGGAATCATCCACCCAGAGTACCTCTGCCTCCCCTGGGTTCAAGCTCAGTTTATTAGTCCTCATCCATTCCATAACGGCATGCTGACAATGTTCCAGACCATGCTCAGCCTCTTCTGACTTAGATGCTATGGAGAAACAGAGCTGTGTATCATTAGTGTACTGATGACACTTTGCCCCCAAATTCCTAATTATCGCTCCCAACGGTTTCATATAGATGTTAAACAGCATTGGTGGCAGGATCATGCTCTGCAGTACACCATACCACAAATACCATGGGGCCAAGACACAATCTCCCAATGCTATTCTCTGGACATGGCCCTGCAGGTAGGAACTCCTATAAAACAGTGCCTCTAACAACTATCCCACACAGCCAGTCCAGGAGAATATCATGGTCAATGGTATCAAAATATCACATCAGATATATTTTCAGCAATGTGTTACTGAACGCATGGGGGAACACATACATTGATGGCATCCGTGCTGCTCCCCATAAAATGTATGAGTGCTCTTCCTAAAAAATAAGTAAAACCAGATCAGTTAAAATGGGAGCCTATGGCCCTCCAGATGTTGTTGGACAACAGCTCCCATCATCCCTGATGGTTGAGCATGCTAGCTGGGACTGTTGAGAGCTGGAGTTCAAAACTACTGGAGGGCCACAAGTTCCCCATTTCTGGCATGCAGATGCAGAGCAATGCTCCATTTTGTTTAGGCTTGTCAGTCATGATTTAGCAGCGGGTGTCAAACACTTTAGCATCATAGGGAGCGATATTTCTCAGCTGTAATATCCCCTTAACTGAAGCTTCTAGGGCAGCCTTTCCCAACCAGTGTGCCTCCAGATGTTGGACCACAACTCTCATCAGCCTCAGCCAGCATTGCCAATGGTCAGGAAAGAGGGGAATTGTGGTCCAACAACATCTGGTGGCCCACTAGTTGGGAAAGGCTGTTCTAGGGATTGAACTGGGGAACATGTAGATGCAACAGGAACATATGAGCAGAGGATACAGCCTGCTCTTTGAATTGCAACCCAAGGAAGACATTATTTAAAGTATAAGGAAGGAAAGGGCAAAAGTATGCTTTTCTCCATCATAGGTTATATCTACATTTTGCCAGACCTGATTATGCCACTGAGATCCGGCATGACCATCTGTTTCTACAAGGCCTTTGATGAACTTTCAGTTCATATGCAAATGTACAAAATTCCCCCATGTCTTTAATTATATAAACAGACCCCAAGGGCACATATCATTTGTCATGTCTCAGGATAACATGCATTGTTGAAATACATTTTTCTTCACCCATTTGTTTATATTCCCATTTTGCAGTCGTACAATATTGCAGCAGCTAGCCTAAAGGCAGAAAAATAATAAGACTTACTCCTATATTATAAGGCTGGTTTTAAATTCATGAGATCCCCTCCCACTGCCTTTTTTCTTTTTAATTTTAATATATATATATATATATATATAAATAAGGTCATATACATCAAGCAGCTAATAAACATACATTCAAATAAATGGCCAAGACAATAACTGCCATGGGCTCCTACTGGGAGGAAGGGCGGGATATAAATCTAATAACTAAATAAATAAAACTGTAACATGTATTTCCAATACATCCAGTAATACCAGGGGGTATCCACTGGGCTGACAGATGCAAAGATCAAAAGGACGGTAAGCAGAAAATGACAAATTTCTCCAAATAAACTCAGATGGAATGAAACTCTGACATGGCTGTTTGTTCAAGTGTAAAATAAACTTCCAGAGTGTTCTTTTTTCTTTTTTGAGTAAATATCATTTATATTGGGTTGTGTTTAACTAAGATCTACTCGGAGTAGACCCATTGAAATGAATAAACCTAAGCTAGTCTTGTCAATTAATGGATCTACTCTGTGTAGGACTAGCATTGAATATCACCTAGTGTTAGCAAACATGACATGAATGGGTAGGCTTTCAAAGCAGGTAGATCATCCTGTACTGTTGGCAAATTTCACATCATGGTCGTTTGCTGAAACGTAAGTCTGGGTAAAACAAAAACATAAAACCCCCTGAGGGGGATCTCCCTGCCTCAACTGTAGCAATCAAATATCAGATCTGGCTTCTCAAACGAGCTGTTTACTTAGCTTCAACGCAAGTTGCATATTCTAGTTCCAGAAAATAAACATTCACAGCAATAGCCACACTCAGAGAGCTAATGTATCTCCCCCAAGGGAAGATATACATATAAAGAGGTCCACTTCTGGATTGTGTGTGTGTGTGTGTGTGTGTATGCGATAGAGATCCTCTGGCCCTCCACCTATTGTTGGACTACAATCACCATCATCCCCAACCATGGGCCATGTTGGCTGGGGCTGATGGGAGTTGGAGTCCAATATCTGGAGGGGCACAGCTCCCCCATCTCTGGCCAAAGCCTCTTCTGGGTAGCTCTCCCACAAATGGACCTATTCAGGAGGAAGCTGCCAAAACTGATGCTTGCCATGGCAAGCTGGGCAGCCTGCAGCAACACAACCTATCATGATGAACACTATTCTTGTATAGTGAGGCTGGCAGAAGCTAATAATAAATGTTTTATTCTTCTAATGTAGTCATTATGATATTCTCCATAATGTAGGCTGAATTCACGCACACACAAGTGCTCAGAGAGTGCAAAACCTGTGTGTGCGTGAAACAGCAATCACAGATCAGACACCACAGTGCCATCGAAGTAGTAAGCTGGCTTTTTTTAGTCCATTTGCTTAATTTTCTGTTTTCAGTTACAAGATCAAGCATATTTTGAAAGTGATACTTTATGAAACACTGGGTTAAATGCATTTGAGATTTAAGGTGGCTAATATTACAATACCTTCCATTTAACCAAAGGGGAAGACAAATGGACTGTATCCAGTAAAGAGCTGCTGCTTTAAAAGAAAGGGATATGCATGCATGAGATTCATTCATATGATCCAAAGACAATGAAAATTAGGTTATGTCTCCTTGGATAATATGTTCCTTAGAAGCAAAGGGAGTGGTGAGGGCACAACACAAAGTTATGATCCTTATAGTAATCATGTTTTTGTCATGCTTCATGCTTTGTCTCTTCTACTGCTATATTAGGTAGGAAGCCACATTTACAAACAAAGATGGAGAATTACGTATTGCAACCGCTCAGGAGCTGCTTGAAGACAAAACAGCAAACAAAACAATTATTTGCATCAGGTTACAAGAGACACAGTACGTGCTCAGGGAAAATCTTAGGAATAGTTGATAACTTATCCATTCAAACTCTAGGGCAATTTCACTTATCCTCCTTCCTGCTATCCCATTCAAAAATTATATTTTGACATCCAAAGTTTCATCCTTCAAATCATTTATTCTAGTGTAGTCACATACTAGACTATTCTAGACTAGTGGTGCCACCCAAACTAAAAATAAGTTGACTCCTAAGTCGAATCTAGCAGGTTTGTAATTCTTGAATGTATCTTGAGCCATGAATTCAGGCCAACGAAGTTTAATTGTTTCATAATTCAAACCAAGATTGATTACAAGCTGTTTATATTTCCTGTACCTACGCAGTGGGCATGGTTGGCTGGCATGACTCATCAGCCAATCTGTCATCTTTGCACATGTTCAGTTGTTTGTTCCTCTAACTTTTTACTTTCCAAGGAAATGAAAAAGCCCCATTTGCAATGCACACGAGTACTTTATCTGCTTTGCTAGCTACTGCCTCCACCTGTGGCTCCAGCTCCATGTCAATCTACTATTGTAAACAAAGCACGTGTAATACCACAGTCAGTGATGGATGCATCGTGACTCATTATACAATACATTGGGCAGATCCACACCATATGTTTAAAGCACATCCAATGCACATTTAAAGCAAATGCCTTCCCTCAAAGAATCCTGTGAACTGTGGTTTACCTCTCCCATAGCTACAAATTCCCAGCAACCTTAACAAACTACAGTTCCCATGATCATGAGTAGTGATGGGAGAGGAATGGAATTCAGTTCGCATTTAAAAGTGAATCTACCTGATTTGCACTTCATGAAACAATATGGGAACCAAAATGCAGTCATCCTTCAAAATTCACACTTTTCTTGATTTTGCAATGCAGTTCTTCAACCAAGTAATTTGTACAAAATATCCTATACTAGTGTGCATAAATATGCATATATTAGTGAGAATAACACAAGTGCATTATGTTAGAGAAGATTGCTTGCAAAAATATGCATATTGGGAGAAACTGTGCAGATTAATTTTCATGAGGACTTAAAAAAATAATTTGCAAACTGATGTAGAAATGTGGAGAACTAAACTTAAGATCAGAAACAATGAAAAACCGAGAGAAACCAAAAATGACACATTCACCTGTTAGCAAGACTCCTTTGTAGAGACGTGTTTCACATTCACACATTGTAGGAGTCTTGTGAATAAGGAGATTTAGACTTTGGCAATAATGCGTCTTGGCAGATTTACCCAGTAACTTAACACTCACACTGATTTCTGGGCGGTTTACAGTAACTAAAAACATTAAAACAATTATACAAATTTAAAACACATATTTTAAAAACAATTTAAAACACAATGTAACAATTTAAATCAATTTAAAAACACATGCTAAAATGCCTGGGAGAAGAGGAAAGGAAATAGATCGTAAACATGGGGATATTTATTGAGCAATATACACACAAAATCAAAATATACACATTTAACACTGCAATGGGGAATAGCTCAGTAACAATACATATCTATTAGCATCAATGCAGATAGCTCAGTAACAATATGCATGAGGGAATTAGCTAAATAAACCTAATCATAACCAAATTAACACACAGAGAGAGACAGGAAGAGAGACACACTAGCCTGCCTTTTCTCTCTTTATGTGGGCTCACTTTGCAGACCAGGCCTCAGTCATGTGCAGCTGGGCAGGGAGGACCAGAATATGGCTTCTGAAACACAGTCACAAACAGACAAAGACAGACAGAGAGAGCAGATGTGGAGGCTACAGTTTGTAGGGAAAGGACCTCCAGAAGACAGAATAGAGAGCAAGATATACCTTTCCAAGCCCTGACGGGCAATCTGGAAGTAGGACTGGAACACGCTGAAATTCCTAGATCAGCCAGGAACACAGCAAAGGCAACAGGCAGGTGCTGAAATGGCTTCTTGGATCTCTGCTTTGCAAAGGTCCAGAGGAAAGCAGGAAAAGTAGTGGAGCCCTGAAAAGAGCTTTTGAAGCAGCTTCAGCAAGCAGAGACTTGTTTCAGCGGGCAGGGCCCCAGGGACAGTGAAGGAAGAGCAGGGGAGAGTCAGACCTGTTGGGTTCTGGCTGGCTAAGTGATTCAGCAGGTGATTTCAGACAGAGCGATATTCAGCAGGGTGGCTGACCAAGACCCAGAACAATGATTCAGCAGGTGATTTCATAGTGGAACTGGGCAACCAGAACTTGACTTTAGGAATCCAGTGTTTATATCTTTCTGGACAAAAGCCTCAAAGGAGAATGCAGAATTGATTGGATCAGGCAGGTATCCTTCCTTAATTTATATACCTAAGATGAGTCGTATGGTCAGGGTCTTTTGTGAAAACAGGGGGTGGCATTCATCTTTTAGCTAGCTTGATAAGATTTAAACAATGGGCTCTTCTCTTGATGGCCAAACTTTTACAATTACTTTTGGGATTGCATTGAGTGCATTGCCGAAGGTCACGTCCTGTGCATATGACTGGCAACATCTTCTCAGTTGAAATGATACTTAACGCTTTTAGCTACTTTTCCCATCAGGTCTCAAGCAGCCTTTTTGTAAAATGAACCATACTGAAGCCATTTTTAAAATCATATAGGCCACGTTGGGGTGGCTGTCTCTCAGGTTTATAGGCTTGTAGCCAGCCTGCCAACATACCCATCCCTACCAGAGAGCACATAAGACTGCCACTGGCTTGCAATGTGATCAGAATCTCATGCAAACACTACACAGGTGGTGGCGCTAGAGAGGTGGGATGCTTCATGAGGATGACCTGGGTCTATAACAAACAAGTACTGTATAAGCCCATGTATGAAAAATGCTGTCCCTGAATTGTACACAAACCTCGCTCACTTAAGTGGTAGGTTTGGGAGCTACATTTCCCTCTTACTGCTTCAAAGCTGGCAGATATAAAGATCATCAGTAAGGTATATTCTTACTGTTCCTCCTCTGGGAGAACAGAATATGATGAATAGAGAGTGTGTGAGACATGATTAGAGTCTCCTCTGGCCAGGGAACAACACTCCAGTCTGTTCCTATTAAAAAAAACCAGTCAGAAAGATATAACGATAATTCATCACTATCACTGATATTTTTTGGAAAGTTTATTTCAAATGGACAAAGCCATTTTAAACTTGAAGCAATTTAAAACTACAACTCAACAGCAGTTACAAATACAGCATCTCTTTTATAAATGACATCATAACAAAGGAATAGTTCTTTACAATATTTGTTGTTGTGATGAAGGCTAAGATTCTCACAGGCAGCAACGGGAAATTATAAAAGGGGCAGAAGTAATGAAAAAGTTCACAAAATATTTATATTGAAAAGAATAAGGTAAAATATAAATTTTGCAAATCTATTTCAGGATCATCACTAATAGCTGATCTCTTTGGAGGTAACCTTGGATCATACTGTATAGATTCACTCGAAGGATCTGACCCACAGGCTAGATTGTTTTTAAAAAGTGTTAAAAATGTGGTTCTTAAACTGATAGCCCTTTTAGGTTACTGACAGGCCTCCCAACATGGATCAGCAGAAGAATCCACTGATTAGATCATTTATGCCTAACCCTGCTTCATGCCATTTTCCTTTCCCAAGGCATGGTTTACCCATCTCCAATTTCAATATGTGCCATCTTATTTGTTAGTATGCAACTTAATCTTTCACACATTTTATGTAAGATTTAAAATACAATGTGTGCTCTTTTAATTTGGGTTATTGCTTCGGTGACATTTATATTTACTTTTTTATGCTGATCAGTTACAAATGGCCTCCAGCAATTTGCTGTATGTTTATATGAGTGGCCATGCCTCTCTCTCTCTCTCTCTCTCTCTCTCTCTCTCTCTCTGTGCGTGTGTTTTTCCTTCCAACTATTTATATTTTTGGTAGTCTAGGGAAATAACATCACTAGAATGCTAAACTTAGCTAGCAATTGTATGCACAATAATAACATTTTCAAGTATTCAACACACTTTATAGGCATTATCTAGTTGTAATTTTACAACAACTCTGTAAGGGGGCCTCCAGCCCTTAGGCATAATTAGGACTGGCAGGTGTTCCAGTTTGGCCTGTGAGGCCATTTCCCCCAACCTGTCTGCCCCACATCTGATGTTATATATGATGTCATCATGGGGCAGGTAAAGATGTGGCTGCAAAGCAACAGTTGGGAGACTTGCAGGGTTTCCAAGTCTCTGGTTTTGTCCAGAGACTCCAGTTTTTGGGGGTCCTCTCTGGGTCTCTGGGTGAGTCACCTTAATCTCTGGACTTTTAGCTTTCTTTCTTTTTTTAATTAAGTTGCTAGCTGGTCTGGTTCAAAAGATATAAACCAAAATGTCAGCTCCCCCAACTTCTGTTAGTACCGGCTGCTCTAATCCCTACCCTTTCAGCTATAGCCAGTAAGTGAAATCGAAGTCAGGGTTGTGATCGACAAGATTTGTTGACCCCCCAGGCAATAGCTAAACCCACAGTTTCCTTTTCCTGCTTGGCTCACATCAGGAATTCAGTAAATATATAGCTTTCAGCAGTATAAAGAGTAATTTCTCTGTACAGGACTTGCTTCTGAGTGATCATGCCTAGGATTGCACTATAACAGAAGATCACAGCAGGACCTTGGTAGGCATAAAAGTGTACATGCAGGGTTTGTTTTAATTACTTGCAAAAATGTCATATTATATTGTATGTTTCAAATAATTTTTGAACAGAAGTTTTAAAAAGTGTGCATGCTGCAGTGTGATACTTTTCTAATTAAGGAGTCAAACAAGCTTAAATTTTACTGGACTGCTGAAAATGACACTTTATTTGTTTTACTCATAACCTGTTTTGAAAACCTTTCCAATATGAAGCTTTTCTGGGAGAAAAGCTGCAATGGTAATTCCACATACCTGGGAGCTAACCCCATTGAATTTAGTAGGACTTACTTTTGAGTAGACATGGTTAGGATTGTGCTGAAAATCAGTGGAACTTTTGAGTGAACATAGAAAAGGATTGCATTGTAAATCTCTCCCCCTCTGATCCTTTTTTTTTTTAAGCAGTTAGGCAGGGCTTACTTAGGCGTCACTGCTTTTATTTGGCAAGAAACGAATACTTATTTTTTTTTAAAAAATGTTCTGCAGTGGCCAACTGGTTTTGACAATAAACATATGGGGTGTATGTTGTGATGTTCCTGTTTATAGTGTAAATTTGGTAAGTGCTGTTTATATAGAAGACATATGGTAAGTGGAGTGAAAGAGGAGGGGGGAGTACATGAGCAGTAGAATGCTGGATGATTGGCTGAGCGTTTGAATGGCTGGGAGTATAAATGGAAGAATGACAGTTGAATCTGGGTGGATGTTAGTAGGGTGGAGAAGAAGGTGTTTGGTGGTGGATGTTGGGAGTGTGGAGAAAGAGGGAGTTGGAGTTCTGATTAATAATAAGTCAAGTACAAAACAGGAATAGATGAAACCATATGCTTGTGAAACATTCTAAAACTAATCTTGTTATTTCTGATATTTAATAAATACTTATTTGGTTTACCAAAGGCCTGATCCTTGGCTGGGGGATATACATACCAGAAGGGAGGGCAAGGCAATTACCAAGGCTGAACAGAAACAGTATCTAATGGTGGCAGCGGTGAAGGGAGGAATAATAACAATTCAAGTATCCAGAGCAACCCAGAGTTGTATGCGTTATCTATAAAGATACAAGGGGGTTGGGAACAGCATAAGCACACAGTCACAAAAGTAACCAGCTAGAGAGAGACTCAGGCAAAGTTTCTGGGAGTATTGGTTATAGGACGTGACTGGTGGTGCTGCCTAGCAGGGGGATCTAGTGAGATCTGTGCTAGAGCGGAGTGAGAAACCATATAAAGGACGGTCCGGACTGGTGGTGTCCCTGGTGGTGCCTAGTGAAAGGCAGTAGCCACAAGTAGGTGGGAACCTGACAGGGAGAACCAGGGAAGGACGTCACATATGTATTTTTATATCTCCAGTGTGTATATATGGAATCTTTCCAACAACCCTGTGAGGTAGGATTGGAAACCAAGGCTGCTCACAACAAGAAATAAAGCCATTTAAAATCCCATAACCATAAAGCAAATATAAAACAGTTTCAAAACAGCGTAAAGTGGCATGATCCTGAATTTTGGATTGGGTGAGTGAAGTTCCTTATCACTAAATTACAGTCATGTGCATGCTTCTCTGTCTAAGTAAGCCCCATTGAATACATTCGGACTTGCTTCTGCATAAACATGCATAGGATTGCACTATAAATATCTTTACAGGATGTGTAAATAATAAAACATCATGCTTATATAAATATTTCTTCATACTATGTCTTGATATGTATCTGATTTACCCCTATGGTTGTAAATTATTATTTCCTCTATATTTTATGTGTGCCCTTCTTTCTTGGGGTGGTCATGGTCTCCTTCTGTTGTTTTCACCCTGAGGGGCAGATTAGGCTGAGAGATGGTCATCCAGTAAACTTTGTAGTTTATCTCCATTTTCAAATTTAATTAAAATTATTTATAAAGTTTATAAAGCAATGCAGATCCACATAATACATTTAAAGCACATCCAACTCACATTTAAAGCACATGACTTCCCCCAAAGAATCATGGGAAGTGTAGTTTCCCCTTCACATTTATAGTTCCCACCACCCTTAACAAACTACAGTTCCCAAGATTCTGTGGTGGGATTCATGTGCTTCAAATGTATGTATGTTGAATGTGCTTTAAATGCATAGTGTATCTGCTCTAGTATGCTGTGCATTCATTAGTGAATTGAAAAGAACAATTTTAAAAGATACTTTTTTAAACAGGGTTGTAGCTCAGTGGTAGGGCACATGCTTTGCATGTAAAGGTCCAAAATTCAATCTCGGGAAGAGACAATTAGCTGGAATCCTGGAGAGCCAATGCTAGTCCATGTCATCAGTAAGCTAGATGGTATCAAATGGCCTGTGTTGGAATAAGGCAGATTCCTTCATCCCTAAAAGTGGAAAGAGACCCAAGGGCCACAGTGACTCTGAAATTAATTAATTTATTTTATTTACAACATTTATATACCACTTTATTGTAAAAAAACTCAAAGCGCTTTAGAGAAGGAATTAAAACAATAAAATTCTTGGCAAAAACAGTTAAAGGTATTTTAAAACATTCAAAATAATACCAACAATAACTTAAGAACAGATGAAAAACATAATAGCTTCTACATGGCTGGGTAGGCTTGACTAAACAAAAATGTTTTTAGCAGGTGCCAAAATGAGTACAATGAAGGCGCCTGCCTAATGTAAATAGGCAGGGAGTTCCAAAGCATAGGTAGTGCCACACGAAACGATCAATTTCTTACAAGAGCAGAACAAGTACTTTGTGGAACCAGTAACATGGAAAGCACAACTTGAACTTGGCCTGGTAGCAAATTGGCAACCAGTGCAGATTTCCGAGCAGAGGTATTATGTGCTGATAGGATCTTACTCATGTCAGCAGTTGTGCCGCAGCATTTTGCACTAACTGCAGCCCCCATGTCAGGTTGTCCTGCATGAAGATTTCTGTGACTATCTGACTGGCTGCCAGGATTTTTTTAGTTTTGATTAGGAACCCAGACTGGTTGTGGGAGGCTGTTTTTTGTCTTACTCATAGGAATCTTGTTGTGGTTCGCATGGTATTGTATTTAGGAAATAATCACTGTCTTTCATTTTTCTTTTTTGCATTTCATTTACCTCTGACCTTTCTCCCTTATATCCATAGAAGCAACAACAGTGGTTCTGTGTTTTTCAGCTCAACCCCCTTAAATCCACTAATGATGCACCTTGTTATTTGCATGATGGTTTGTTTCTTGCCCAATAGCGGTAAAAGAGAATTCACATACTGGGAAGTGTGGCTTCAATTGCTGCTGTTCCCAGTTTCCTGCCCATGAAGGTAGACCAAACAATGTGTGTTTTCTCTCTCTCAATTATTATTCACTGGAATTGGGTTGGCTGTCAAAGTGAGTTTATAGCAGCCCACAGAGTAGGCAGAAGAGTGGAGAATCTTCTTAACTCTTACTCATTTCTCAAACCTCTCTCTGCAGTGAAGGGTCAAGTCTGTAAAGAAGTTTGGAGCAACCACATTAAAAGGTAGGCAGGGTATTCCAGGCAGGGGGTTGCCAACCCTGCTTTGATATGGATATTGTTATAGAGGATCCCTAGTCAAGCTTTACCAACAGCACAATCCTAACAATATCTACTCAGAAGTAAGTTCTGTTGAGTTCTATGGAGCTTAGTCCCTTAGTAAGTGTGTTTAGAATTGCAGCCTGAAGGGACATTCATCTTTGCTCCTGAGTGCTCCCATCTAACATCTCTACAACACTAGGGTTTCTTCCTACAATGGTCTTCTGGTGACTGGCCTGGCCTGAGGGCACTTAAACCCTTCTTGCCAGAAGCAGGTATGCTAGATTAAATGTTCCTACCCAGCTCTTTAAGCAGGTGAGAAGGAATGATCCCTTCACTTGACCTAGAGCTGGAAACACTCTCATTTAGCTAAGATTTCTATCTTAATTTCCAATCATACTCCAAGCAACTGTGGTTGATGCTTTATGTATCATGCTTAGACATCATTAGGGTCCGCCCCTGAAATCTCAGGATTTGGGATGCTTCTGACCTATCATAAGAACATAAGAAGAGCCTGCTGGATCAGGCCAGTGGCCCATCTAGTCCAGCATCCTGTTCTCACAGTGGCCAACCAGGTGCCTGGGGGAAGCCCGCAAGCAGGACCCGAGTGCAAGAACACTCTCCCCTCCTGAGGCTTCCGGCAACTGGTTTTCAGAAGCATGCTGCCTCTGACTAGGGTGGCAGAGCACAGCCATCATGGCTAGTAGCCATTGATAGCCCTGTCCTCCATGAATTTGTCTAATCTTCTTTTAAAGCCGTCCAAGCTGGTGGCCATTACTGCATCTTGTGGGAGCAAATTCCATAGTTTAACTATGCGCTGAGTAAAGAAGTACTTCCTTTTGTCTGTCCTGAATCTTCCAACATTCAGCTTCTTTGAATGTCCACGAGTTCTAGTATTATGAGAGAGGGAGAAGAACTTTTCTCTATCCACTTTCTCAATGCCATGCATAATTTTATACACTTCTATCATGTCTCCTCTGACCCGCCTTTTCTCTAAACTAAAAAGCCCCAAATGCTGCAACCTTTCCTCGTAAGGGAGTCGCTTCATCCCCTTGATCATTCTGGTTGCCCTCTTCTGAACCTTTTCCAACTCTATAATATCCTTTTTGAGATGAGGCGACCAGAACTGTACACAGTATTCCAAATGCGGCCGCACCATAGATTTATACAACAGCATTATGATATCGGCTGTTTTATTTTCAATACCTTTCCTAATTATCGCTAGCATGGAATTAGCCTTTTTCACAGCTGCCGCACACTGGGTCGACATTTTCATCGTGCTGTCCACTACAACCTCGAGGTCTCTCTCCTGGTCGGTCACCGCCAGTTCAGACCCCATGAGCGTATATGTGAAATTCAGATTTTTTGCTCCAATATGCATAATTTTACACTTGTTTATATTGAATTGCATTTGCCATTTTTCTGCCCATTCACTCAGTTTGGAGAGGTCTTTTTGGAGCTCTTCGCAATCCCTTTTTGTTTTAACAACCCTGAACAATTTAGTGTCGTCAGCAAACTTGGCCACTTCACTGCTCACTCCTAATTCTAGGTCATTAATGAACAAGTTGAAAAGTACAGGTCCCAATACCGATCCTTGAGGGACTCCACTTTCTACAGCCCTCCATTGGGAGAACTGTCCGTTTATTCCTACTCTCTGCTTTCTGCTTCTTAACCAATTTCTTATCCACAAGAGGACCTCTCCTCTTATTCCATGACTGCTAAGCTTCCTCAGAAGCCTTTGGTGAGGTACTTTGTCAAACGCTTTTTGAAAGTCTAAGTACACTATGTCCACTGGATCACCTCTATCTATATGCTTGTTGACACTCTCAAAGAATTCTAATAGGTTACTGAGACAGGACTTCCCCTTGCAGAAGCCATGCTGGCTCTGCTTCAGCAAGGCTTGTTCTTCTATGTGCTTAGTTAATCTAGCTTTAATAATACTTTCTACCGAAAACTTCCGGGAAGGGTGACTTCGCTTGTGCCTGCTTTTGGGACGGGCTCCCGCCTCAAAAGAAGCTTATTCAGATATAAATCAGTCAGAACATTTTTTTTTTGACTGATGAAATTTCTCCCGGGCAGGGAGAAACATAGAGATCAACCTCAAAAGCCTGTTTTTGTTGGGAGGACTGGATTTCATTAATTTATGAGATAAGGTCCAGCCAACGATGCCGGACGGACTTCCTAACAAGCTCTATCTGTTTAAGCGATACGTTTATCTTTTCTTTAAAGAGAGAACGGACTAACAGGCAAGCACCCTTCTTTCTATTATTTTTTTTACTTGGTTTAAATTGTTGCAGCAAAAGGAGATTTGTCAGATTGATCGGCTTTGGACAACTTCTGGGTGAGATATAGCTCTTCTCTGTTATTCACGAAATTAACAGCTTATCTCTGTTTCTGTCTCAAAAAGCTGTCCTGGAAGTGCATTCTAAAGATAATAAACAGAAGAGGGATTTCTATTCCTGATTTCTATTCCGAGGAATATTATATTGTCTGGGACTATTCTCTTTTTGGTCTATTTTATTTTGACGAATCTGCTTCTTCACGACGCCACTAACTGTTTTGATGCTGGGAACTAAATTTGTTTTGCATTCTTGAATATAGAGAGATAAGGCAGGTTGCTCTGTTTATACTGTGATGTCATCAAGCCTGGAATATTAACCCAATTGTTGCTGAAATAAGAAGTGGTTCTTCTTTATTTTTGTTTTGCTTTGTTTTCGTGGTTTTAAAAATGGCAATCAAGAAAGTGGCTGAGAATCTGGAAGTAACTATGTTTCAGAAAATAATGGATGAGATTGAGATAACGAAACAAACCCTGCGACAGGGTAGTAAGGAGCTGAAAATTGAACTGAGCAAAATGACGCAGGAGCTTAAAGAAATAGGGGATCCTGTGAGAGAGGAGAATGAGATCAGAGATGAGAAAAGAAAAAATAAAGGGAAGATACAAGCCCTGGAGATTGGAACAAATGTGGAATTGGAAAAAGATCTGGAGTTTATGGATTTTAGAAATAAAATCTACTATTTGGAATTTAACGTTATCTCTGAAGAAATTAATGAAGATATTAGAGATAAAGTTATCAATGGCTTGGATAATCTTCTGGACTGGAATGATGTGACGGAGCTTGATATAGAGAAAATCTATGGAATTAACTGCAGCCATGTGACAATGGAAAAACTCTTAAGAGATGAGCCAGTGCATTTTGTAAAAAAGAAGAACACAGATATGACTTTACAACAGTATTTCAGCAACTTATTCAGAATGGATGGCAAGAAAATATTTGGGATAGAGGAAATTCCCATCAGACTCTTATTATATGACTATGGCTACAACAGCAAGATTATTATGGAATACTGATAATGGAAGATTGGACACTGAAATTACTGGACTTAACAGGACTATTGAAGATGGAAGATGGAACTAATAGGGATAATGGAATAATGGCTATTGAAATTATTGGACCTAACAGATTCTGATAAGATGGATTAATCGAAATGTTTATTTGGACTATGGTTATGACAATAAGATTATTATAATTATTAACGAGATGGATTAATTGACATGTTTATTTGGAGAAAAATTGATAGATATATTTCTTAAAGAATTGAAACCTCTCTTTGACTTTTTGTGGAAAGAATAAAGTAATGTTTATGAGATTTGATGATTAATTAAGATAACTACTGGAGGAAAGTGATTTTATAATATGATTTAAGAGACAGGATTGTTATATATTGTAGACCTATAACTGATTTGATATGTGACAAATGGGAAGTCAACATTTTATTTTTTTTTGTTTAATCATTTTTGTTTTGTTTTGTTTTTTGTCTTTGAATGTTTTATGATTTTGTTTTCTATGTTTTATGAAAATTTGAATAAAAATTATTGTAAAAAAAATTAATAATAATACTTTCTTCCAGTTTTCCAGGGACAGAAGTTAAGCTAACTGGCCTGTAATTTCCGGGATCCCCTCTGGATCCCTTTTTGAAGATTGGCGTTACATTTGCCACTTTCCAGTCCTCAGGCACGGAGGAGGACCCGAGGGACAAGTTACGTATTTTAGTTAGCAGATCAGCAATTTCACCTTTGAGTTCTTTGAGAACTCTCGGGTGGATGCCATCCGGGCCCGGTGAGTTGTCAGTTTTTATATTGTCCATTAAGCTTAGAACTTCCTCTCTCGTTACCACTATTTGTCTCAGTTCCTCAGAATCCCGTCCTGCAAATGTTAGTTCAGGTTCAGGGATCTGCCCTATATCTTCCACTGTGAAGACAGATGCAAAGAATTCATTTAGCTTCTCTGCAATCTCCTTATCGTTCTTTAGTACACCTTTGACTCCCTTATCATCCAAGGGTCCAATCGTCTCCCTAGATGGTCTCCTGCTTTGAATGTATTTATAGAATTTTTTGTTGTTGGTTTTTATGTTCTTAGCAATGTGCTCCTCAAATTCTTTTTTAGCATCCCTTATTGACTTCTTGCATTTCTTTTGCCAGAGTTTGTGTTCTTTTTTATTTTCTTCATTTGGACAAGACTTCCATTTTTTGAAGGAAGACTTTTTGCCTCTAAGAGCTTCCTTGACTTTGCTCGTTAACCATGCTGGCATCTTCTTGGCCCTGGCGGTACCTTTTCTGATCTGCGGTATGCACTCCAGTTGAGCTTCTAATATAGTGTTTTTAAACAACTTCCAAGCATTTTCGAGTGATGTGACCCTCTGGACTTTGTTTTTCAGCTTTCTTTTTACCAATCCCCTCATTTTTGTGAAGTTTCCTCTTTTGAAGTCAAATGTGACCGTGTTGGATTTTCTTGGCAATTGGCCAGTTACATGTATGTTGAATTTAATAGCACTGTGGTCACTGCTCCCAATCAGTTCAACAACACTTACATCTTGCACCAGGTCCCGGTCCCCACTGAGGATTAAGTCCAGGGTTGCCGTCCCTCTGGTCGGTTGCATGACCAACTGGTCTAGGGCATAGTCATTTAGAATATCTAGAAACTTTGCTTCTTTGTCATGACTGGAACACATATGCAGCCAGTCTATGTCCGGGTAGTTGAAGTCACCCATTACTACCACATTTCCTAGTTTGGATGCTTCCTCAATTTCATATCTCATCTCAAGGTCTCCCTGAGCATGTTGATCAGGGGGACAATAGATTGTTCCCAGTATTAAGTCCCTCCTGGGGCATGGTATCACCACCCACAACGATTCTGTGGAGGAGTCTGCCTCTTTTGGGGTTTCGAGCTTGCTGGATTCAATGCCTTCTTTCACGTATAGAGCGACTCCGCCACCAATACGTCCTTCCCTGTCCTTCCGATATAGTTTATATCCAGGGATAACCGTATCCCACTGGTTTTCTCCATTCCACCAGGTCTCCGTTATGCTCACTATATCAATGCTCTCCTCTAAGACCAAGCACTCCAGTTCTCCCATCTTGGTTCGCAGGCTCCTAGCATTAGCGTACAGGCACTTGTAAGCAGTGTCTCTCTTCAAGTGTCTTTGGCACTTGTGGTTAGGCCTGTGGTAATTTTGCTCTTCTGAATTTATATCCTGTGCCCCTGCTCTCACAGTGCCTACTTCTAGGCCTACCCCTTTTAAAATTTCATCATTTCTTTGGTTTTTATCCCAGGGGGGAGGTTTATTCCGAACCGGACCTTTCTCAGCTCCTGTCGGGTTTCCCCCCTCAGTCAGTTTAAAAGCTGCTCTGCCACCTTTTTAATTTTAAGTGCCAGCAGTCTGGTTCCATTCTGGTTCAACCTGAAAGACTTGAAATGCAGTCCCAGTTATTCCTTGGCAAGCGGGGCTTATATTTAGCATCTTTTAAATTTGTCACTGAACACAAGCCCCACTGGGCTTGGTTCTACTCAGGAGCATCTGGAGCCCCCAAGTGCAGCTGATCCCTGCCAAAGCTGGACTGGTATCAGCCACAGATCAGCTTATTGGTGGTGTCTGCAAACTAGACTGGGATCAGTCTGCAAAGGGAACACTTCCTTTACTCATGAGGTCTGAAATCAAATGACATGGGCAAAGGAACAGTTTTCCTTTGCAGACCGGCTGATGGTGATGTTGGGTGATTGACAGGTGGGTGCCCCCACCCACCTATCAAAGTGGTCCATGGGGACTTGGGGATGTCAGGATTTGGCCCACCAGCCAGATTCACTTCTCCACCCTTGCTGTAAGTTAAGTCAGTACTACTATCCTATGTGTTGAAGAGTTGTGGGAAGGAGCTGAGGCTGAAAGACATCAGTGTGCTTAAGGCTACCTAGGGACTTCATGGCAGAGGCGAAATTCAATCTGAGGACTTCCTGATTCATATCTCTGTCTCTTAGTCACTAGGCCACATCAGCTCTCAGTCAGTTATGAGTAGGGATGGAAGGATCTGTCAGTTTCGGTTCTCTGTTTCTCATTTTTCCAAGCTTAATTCGATTCTCCATATTTCTGTAGCAATGTGGGAATTTATTTTTTAAAAATCCTCATGAAAATTGTCCAGTGTAAATTTATGTTAATGAACACATTTTGTATGCAGTTTTAATTAATGTACAAACAATTTTTCCTAATATAATGCCTTCTTGTTTTCACTAATATTTTCATTTTTACACATATTTTCCGCTAACATATGCGTTTTTGCAAACATTGCTGAGTTGAAGAACTGCATTGCAAAATTTGAGTAAGTGTGAATATTGAAGGATGGCTGTGTTTCGGTTCTCATGTTTTTTCAGAAAGTGCAAATTTGATAAATTCAGCTTTAAATGCAAATTGAATCGAATTTTTCCCCCATCCTAATTTATGGGTTGTAAATATGGATGCAAAACCAAGCCTTTACAACTTATTCTCTCCCACAAGAAGCAAATACATTTTCACTTGTGGAGTCAGATCAGAAAAGGCAGACTCTTTAGTATTAAAGAACTCTATATGACAATATGACAGAAATCTTCATATGAGATCTAGATTTCCTCTGGCTAGTGGTGAAGGAAAGAGAAGCCAAATCTGTTGACAAGCTCGATCTTATTCTTTTCATTTCCTTAGTAGTCAGAATCACATGAACTCTCAAAAGAACTGGATCGGAGATGATTATAAAATCATTATTCTTTATAATGACTTACAGAAGCAAGAAGCAGGAAAGACCCTACAGACTGTAATTTTTTTTTTTTAAAGGAAAATAACATTTACTCAGTGAATAAAGAAATGCCTATTACAATCATCTTAAGAAAATGAGAGAGAATTTTTCTACGTATCCCCAAAGTCTAATGTTTACTTGGAATTAACATAGTAACATATATTCATACTTTTTTCTTTTGCTCTCATATAAATGCTGCTGGGGTCAAAAGATATTATGGATCAAAAGATATTGTTATCTTTCAATCCATAATAACTGGCCTATGTCAAACTCAGACAGCTAGAAATACAAAGTCCTGGTGAGGAGAAAGAAAGTGGCTTTGGCCTGCATCTCAGAGTCAGAGTGAGCAGTTCAGGCACTTAATAGAGGAAGGGTTCAGGAGACTAACACGCCCTTTGCCTGTATCTGCGTTTGGAGTAGTGGGTGGGGGCAACGACACCCAGACACCCACTTGACATCAGCGACACTGTTGTTTCCCTGCTTACCTGAGTATCTTGTGGGTGTGTGGGCAGGACCTCCACTACCCAGCACTGAACCTCCATGGGCCAGACTTTGCCACTGACCTGCCCCAGCACAACCCTGTCCAGGTAAGCAGTGATGCTATGCTGGAAGGGCAGCTCTGCGGCTTTGCCCCACCACATGCGTCACTACTGTTTCCTTGCATGGGAGAACACAACTGACATCTATGATAAGGGTGCATAATGATAGGGATGGAGGAGTGATTGGGCTGATGGGAGTTGGATTCCAGTGACATAAGGAGGGCCCAAAGTTCCCCATCTTTGCTTTAGATAGTGGAGGATCTAAATGATGCATTGTTAGCCATTTTCTTCCAGTTCTAAAATTCTTGGATAAGATCATAAGAAGAACCCTGCTGGATCAGAGCACAAGGCCATCTAGTCCAGCATCCTGTTTCCCACAGTAGCCAATCAGATGCTTCTGGGAAGCCAATAGGCAGGGCATGAAGGCAATAGCCCTTTTCTGCTGCTATCTTCCTTTGTAACTGGTAGAGGCATGTTGCCTCTCAACATGATGGCTCTATTTATCTATCTTGGTTAATATGATAGGCTTATCCTCCTTGGTTCTGTCTCATTTATTTTTAAAGCTATTGAACCTAGTGGCCTTCACGAGATTTTGTGGTAGCAAATTCCACAAATCAATTAAATACTGTATGAAGACTGACTTACTTTTGTTTGTCCCAGATCTTCTTGTTATGTGCCTTCAAGCTGATTATGACTTAAGGCAACCCTATGAATCAGTGACCTCTAAGAGCATCTGTCATGAACTACCCTGTTCAGATCTTGTAAGTTCAGGTCCGTGGCTTCCCCTATTTATTTTATTTATTTATTGTATACCGCCCCATAGCCGAAGCTCTCTGGGCGGTTTACAGCAACCAAAAACATTACAACAAATACACAATTTAAAACACATATTTTAAAAACAATTTAAAACACTATTTAAAAATTTAATACAATATAAAACACATGCTAAAATGCCTGGGAGAAGAGGAAAGTCTTGACCTGGTGCTGAAAAGATAACAGTGTTGGTGCCAGGCACACCTCATCACAAAGATCATTCCATAATTTGGGGGCCACCACTGAGAAGGCCCTCTCCCTTGTTGCCACCCTCCGAGCTTCCCTTGGAGTAGGCACCCGGAGGAGGGCCTTTGATCTTGAACGTAATGTACGGGTGGGTTCGTATCGGGAGAGGTGGTCTATCAGGTATTGTGGTTCCAAGCCGTGTAAGGCTTTATAGGTCAAAACCAGCACCTTGAATCGAGCTCGGAAACATACAGGCAGCCAATACAAGCGGGCCAGAATCGGTTTTGTTACCAATCTGGCTGCTGCATTTTGCACAAGCTGTAGTTTCCGAACCGTCTTCAAAGGCAGCCCCACGTAGAGTGCATTGCAGTAATCTAATTTGGAGGTTACCAGAGCATGGACAACTGAAGCCAGGTTATCCCTGTCCAGATAGGGATGTAGTTGGGCCACCAACTGAAGTTGGTAGAAGGCACTCCGTGCCTCCGAGGTTACCTGACCCTTAAGTGACAGAGATGGTTCTAGGAAAAACCCCAAGCTACGAACCTGCTCCTTCAGGGGGAGTGCAACCCCATCCAGGACCGGTTGACATCCATCATCCAGTCAGAAGAACCACCCACTAGCAGAATCTCAGTCTTGTCTGGATTGAGCCTCAGTTTATTAGCCCTCATCCAGTCCATTGTTGCAGCCAGTCACCGGTTCAGCACATTGACAGCCTCACCTGAAGAAGATGAAAAGGAGAAATAGAGCTGCGTGTCATCAGCATACTGATGGCAATGCACTCCAATGCTCCGGATGACTGAACCCAACGGTTTCATGTAGATGTTGAACAGCATGGGGGACAGAACTGACCCCTGCGGAACCCCATACTGGAGAGTCCAGGGTGCCGAGTAATGTTCCCCAAGCACCACCTTCTGGTGGCGACCTGCCAAGTAGGAGTGGAACTACCGCAATGCAGTACCTCCCACTCCCAACTCAGCCAGTCTCCCCAGAAGGATACCATGGTCGATGGTATCGAAAGCCGCTGAGAGATCAAGGAGAATCAACAGAGTCACACTCCCCCTGTCTCTCTCCCAACAAAGGTCATCATACAGGGCAACCAAGGCTGTTTCCGTGCCAAAACCAGGCCTGAAACCTGACTGAAATGGATCCAGATAATCGGTCTCATCCAAGAGTGTCAATCAATCCATCTTGTTTGGCCTTCCTCTTTTTCTACTCCCTTCTGTTTTCCCCAGCATTATTGTCTTTTCTAGTGAATCGGGTCTTCTCATTATGTCCAACCTCAGTTTCGTCATTTTAGCTTCTAGTGACAGTTCTGGTTTAACCATTTTAAGAGTTTCTTCAGTCATCCATTGAGGTCTTTCTCTCTTTTTAACTAGAAATATTGTCTTTTTGCATTCTTCCCTGATAATGTCTCTGACTTCACTCCATAGTTCTTCTGGCTCTCTGTCAACTAAGTTTAAAGACTCAAATCTGTTCCTTATTTGATCTTTATATTCTTCAGGGATGTTATTTAAATTGTATTTTGGCATTATGATTGCTTTGTTCTTCTTTAGCTTTACTCTGAGTTTTGATATTACCAGTTCATGATCTGTACCACAGCCTGCTCCTGGTCTTCTTTTTGCAGAAAGTATGGAACTTCTGCCTATTAATCAGGTGGCTCTGTGTGTTAGTATTATGGAAGATGGTGAAAAGGTTCTCTCTGTCCATCTTGTGAACACCATATATACGTTTGTAAATTTCTATAGTATCATTCTTCCCTTGCTCATCTTCTTTTTAAACTCAAAAACACCCTTCCTCACAGTGAAGGAACACTTTATTTGCCATTTTCTGCACTTTTTCTAGGTATTATTATTGTTATTATTTAGACTTGTTAGTCACTTGTTACTTGAAGGTCTCCAAGTGACTTACAAACATTAAAAACATAAATATAAATACAAAATACCATAACAGAATAAACACCCCCAACACACAACAGCCACATGAAGCTTGGCTGCACACTAAAAACAAAATAACATCATGTCAGTCTGTCAAATGTCTGAGGGGGAAAGCTAAGACTTTACTTGGCGCCGAAAGGATGTTGCTGGGGAGAGCATTACATAACCTGGGAGCCACAACTGAAAAAGCCCTTTCCCTTGTCACTGCCCACCAAGTCTCCTTCAGAGGCAGGACCTGGAGAAGGGCCTTAAAAGAAGATCTAAGTGTCTGTGTAAGTTCATATTGGGAGAGGCATTCCAGAGGACATTGGGGTCCTCAGCCATAAAGAGCTTTATAGGTGAAAGCCAGCACTTTGAATTGGTCTTGGACCGGGCAGAGAGTCTGGTTGTAACAGAATTTGGGTTATTTGATCTGTTCACCTTGAACATGTCAACAGTTGGGCACCTGCATTCTGCACTAACTAAAGCTTCCGAACTGTTTTAGAAGGCAGTCCCATGTAAAGCACATTGCAGTAGTCCAACCTTGAAGTTACCTGCACATAGATTACTGTAACCAAGTTATCCCTGGCCAGATAGAGTCTTGGTATGGCCGCTAGCTACAGCAGATGAAAGGCACTCTGTGCCACCGAAGCCACCTGTGCCTCAAGTGACAGCAATGGATCCAGGAGAACCAAACTAAGATACAATAGGTATACAACCTCATTTTTGAGATAGGGTGACTAGAACTTTACACAGTATTATTCTAAATATATAACTATGGGCATTTTGACAATGGAACCAATTACCTAAAGAGGTGGTGGGCTCTCCAACATTGGAGGCATTCAAGAGGTACCTGGATAGCCACCTGTCGGGTACGGTTTAGCTTGGATTCCTGTTGGGGTTGGACTCAATGGCCTTGTAGGCACCTTCCAACTCTACTATTCTATGTTTCTGCTAAACTAGTTGTTTTATTTTAATTCCCTTTCCTAATCATGGAATGTGCCTTTTCCACTGCTACTGCTACTGCACATTGTTAACATTTTCATTGAGCTGATCACCACAACTTCAAGATATCTTTCGTGATTGGTCTCAGCCTATTCAGATCCTATCAGCCTGTCTGTGAAGTTAAGTCTTCTTGTATGTTTTTTTTTGTACATCGCCCAGAGTGGCTGGACAGCCAGCCAGATGGGCGACTAATAAATTTAATAAACAAATAAATAAATAAATAAAATTCTTGCCCCAGTGCTCATCAGTTTAGATTTACTTACACTGAGCCAATTAAATGTAAACCTCTACATTTATTCACATTTGCCATTTTGTTTTTGTACATTTACCCACTTAGGAGATCTCCTTTTGGACTCCTTGCAGTCCTTCTGGATTTTCACCATCTTGACTAATTTGGTGTTATCTGCAACCATGGCAAACACACTGCACATCTCCAGATCATTTGTCAACCTCATCAGTTGACAAATAGCACTAGCCCCAACAAAAAGGCTTGGTTGATCCCTACTGCAGTGCTTGCTTACTTCCATTGTGAGAACTGTTATTTTGCTCCTCCCCTCCGCCAGCTTCTTGTTTTCTAGCCAACCGTTTGTTTATTTCCTTATTTTATTTAAAACATTTATATCCCACCCTTCCATTTTGCAATATTCAGGGCAGCTTACATTAATATAATATTAAAATAGCATCAAACTTACAGCAAAAGATAAACATAACTAAATAACATTAAAAACAGCAAGATGGTGTTTTTAAAAATATATAATGGTAAAGCCAATACGTTTGTCAATAGCAATAAAATAATCTCATATGACATGTTGAAAGGCCTGGGGGCAGAAGTGGGGGAAGGGGTCTTCATCTGATGCAAAAAAGTCATGATTCAGCACCACCGGAAGCATCTGTGGATACGAGTATTCCACAGATGAGGCACCACAACAGAACACCCTCTCTTTCTGACCTCAGAAGGTGGGAAGGCCCAGAAAAGGGCTTCAGAAGAATGACAGCATTAGCTACTGATCCATGAAAGGATTTGCACTCTTATCCCATGACTACTCAATTTGGTAATTTCCAAAACGAGTCCAAATCAGACAAAGAAATTTGTCCGTTATAACAAAATTAACAAAGCCTAATAATAAGCAAAAAAAATAACACTGGGAAGAAATGACATAGTTTCTTTACTTCAGGGGTTCCCAAACTGTGGTCTGTGGACCACCAATGGTCCACGATCTTCATTCTGGTGGTCTGCAGCCTGTCCATATTAAATATTAATTTCTATTTGTATTTTTATTACTTCTTTTGTTTCTTATATTGTATTCTATTGCATTACAATTTAAATTCCGTGTAATGCAAATTGGAATACTATAAAAGACCATTTAAGAAATAAATGAAGCGATAAAAAAAATTCAAAACCATGCAGCATCAGCATCAGTTGCTACCACAGGGAGAAAAACCATCAAGCGGTCTGCCAGGACCATCAGCAATTTTCAAGTGGTCCGTGGAGGGAAAAAAGTTTGGGAACCATTGCTTTAGACAGCACAGATGGAAGAAATGATGACATATCCAGCGTTCCTTTCTTGTCAAAACTCAGGGTGCTGAGAAGACCTATAGAGCTCTTTCAGAGACTAAACAAAAAGGCCAAATCTGAAAGGACCAGCATGATAGCTCTTTGTTTACCAGTATGAGCAATTGTCAACAACACCTCAGGGTTGATGGTATCAAATAGCAGCTGCTGGATCCAAAGGAATCAGCACCATCTTATCTCTTCCCAGAGATCACAAGCCAAAATAATGACTGTGGAACATTACCTAAAACACTCTGACATAATGAGAGACAGTGTCCCTAGTATCTAAATTTGCATGGCACCTAAATGTCTTGCTAGGATTGTTTGAAAAGTCTTTTCATGCTTTTAAACTATCCAGAATCCAAGAAAAATGGAGAATTTTGTTCTGGTGTCAGATTTTCATTCAGAAGTTCACCCTTAGTTGAGTTGCTCTTTGTCTTGTTGCTATAGGGTTGGTGTTATAGCACCATTGTTGTACAAAACACAGAAGGAAGAAAGCAAGGAAGGAAGGACTGTCCCTACTTTATCGGGAGAGAGACAGGGGGAGTGCGGCCTTCTTAGTTCTCCTTGACCTCTCTGCAGCTTTTGACACTATTGACAATGATGTCCTGTAGTGGCTCAAAAGGGTAGGAGCTGGAGGTACCGCCTTGCAGTGGTTCCACTCTTACCTGTAGGGCCACCACCAGAAAGCAGTACTAGGAGTTTGTTGCTCAGCTCCATGACTTTTGGGGCCCCACAAGGGTCCATTATGTCCCCTATGCTACTTAACATCTATATGAACCTGTTGGGAGTTGCCATCCAGGAATTTGGGGCATGATATCATCAGTGTACTGATGACACACTGCTCTGTCTCTCCATTCCATTTGGAATCAGGAGAGATTCTGTAGATGTTGAACTGATATCTGGAAGCAGTAACAAACTGAATGGGGAGCCAATAAACTGAGGCTGAATAAGGTGGAAGAGCTTCAGGTGGTTCCCATGTCCGGAATTAGGTGTACCACCTGTTCTAGGAGGGGTTGTTCTCCCCCTGAAGGAAAAGGTCCATAGCCTGCGACTACTCCTAGATTGCAGCTTGTCACTGGAGTCTCAAACAGCTTCTGTAGCTAGGAAAGCTTACAACCAGCTTAGGCTGATTCGCCTGCTATGACTGTTCCTGGACCAGCATAGCCCGGCCTCAGTTATCCATGCTCTGGTGACCTCCTGTCTTGACTACTGTAGTGCCCTGTATGTGGGGCTGCCATTGATGACGGTCCAGAGGCTGCTGCTAGTGCAGAATGCAGCTGCTAGTCTCGTAAATGGGACAGCCTGGTGGCACAGTGTCATTAGTACTGGAAGCACTGCATTGGCTGCCAGTGAGCTACTGGGACCAATTAAAGGTTGGCAACCTGGTTGGCCTTGATCTGTGACAGAGTCTTTTCCATAATGGCTCCCATTTGTGGAATGCCCTCCTTAGTGAGATGTCTGTCTCCCTCATTATTAACTTTCAGGAGGAATAAAAAAACATTCATATTTACCCAGGCATTTGATGGCTGAAAGACACTTTTCCTGGCAACCCTGAAATCATTGGCTGAAAAAATGCAATTATTTGTAATTGTTTTTAGAATGTTTTAACTGGTTTAGAATGTTTTAATTATATTGTTATTAGGGCTATGCAACAGATTCAGCCCTAAGTCAAATTGGGCTCATTCGGCTGTTTAGTTGGGTTCTGACAGCCATGGAACTCTATGAGTCAGTTTTGATGACCCAGAGCAATCGGGGCAGGACATCACACAGAAAGAAGAGGCAGCTGCAGCCCTCCTTCCTGCCTGATGAGCAGAGGCAGCAATTCTCTGGGGGTGGGGGGTGCTGTTTGTAAGGAAAGCCCTTTGCAAAACAGCATCCCCCAGGATCACTCCCTCCTTCGTGATGATGATCCTGGGGGATGTTGTTTTGCAAAGCGCTTTCCTGTAGGAAAGTCCTTTGCAAAACAGCATCTCCCAAAGATCGCTCTCTCCCGTGGATGCTGCTTTCCTACAGGAAAGCCCTTTGCAAAACAGCATTGGGAAGGGCAAATTGATCCTGCTCTCGGTCAGGAGTGGGGGCAGCACTCTAGACAGCCTTCCTTGTTAGGTAGGGCAGCCATTCTTCTAGGTGGGGCATTGTGGGGGAGAGGTACATAGTGCCAGGTAATCCCCCCTCTACTGGTGGAGAGGATGTGTGGATGAGGACAGGCGAAGGGAAAGGCAGTGACCTTCCCCTTCACTCTTCCTCCATCCAGCGAGTGTGTTAACTTACATAAATGAAGTTTAATCTGTTGAATTGTCTCACCCATTCTTGAGAGATCCCCAGGAATACTAGACTCAAAAATTTGACTTTGCCTATAGCTACAGTCCCCTTTTGCCTGTGGTCTGTCCTTGTGTTCTCATTCTTCATGAACTGACCTACTTTGGTAAAGACAGTGAGCTTGGCTTTGATACTGCATTAGGATCTCAGTTTTAGATTCCGTCTGAAAAACAAACTCGGCCATACTACAAGTTTAGGGAAGGGTACAGAGAAAATAAATACGATAGGGTATGTTTGTTAACTTCTCCTTGAGAGTCCCTCCTTTTAGTCTTGCTGCTGGCCTTTAGGTTTCCTTCCTGTTGGACAATAATGGAAAAACTTTTTAACAATGCTATATAAAGGAAGAACTAAAGAATTGGAGACTAATTGTGGAAAGCAATTGGATTTTTTTAACTGGCTGCTGGATTGATTTTTCTGTCCAGCAACCCTGAAAAGGCCTCACACTCAGCTGCACATATTGGGAAAATCAGAAATTAGGCCTGAGTTACAGCCTAGGTGTCCAAACAGCCAGCTTCTAACTGCAGTGTACATAGCAATATTAATATTCCTCTAGGGCTGTTTTCATCCTTTGCCATCAAGTAATCAAGAAAAATAAGGAAAAAATAGCCAGTATGATTATGAGTATAGTGAGTGCTTTAAAAGAGTAAAGGGTAGCCATTTTTAAAGATCACTTTAAGTTACCTCTGTATTTCACCTTTTAGCAATATGCACCCAATCCTTCTCTACTCATTATAGTAACTGCAGAAACTTATTTGGGAGTGGCTCTGAGCTTGGCAGGTTGACCTGATGCTCCCTGCCCAGATTTGAACCACAGGGCAGATAGGGGGTCTGTGCACAGCCCTAATTATTATTGATATGTTTGCCTCCCTGGGCTCCTTTGAGAGGAAGGATGGGATATAAATTGAAATCATCATCCTTTAAATCTAATATTTGCCAGTGGGGAGAAAACAGATGGAGATGAGGGAAGGGAGAGGCAAGGGTATCAGGGGATGTTTGTGCTTCTTGCATCAGCAGAGATGCCTCACTTCTTTCCCCTTACCATAGTTTCATCACTGAGTAGAGTAAGACAGCTGAGCCCATCCACAAACTCACAGAATGGGTCCTCATAAAATCTAAAGATTGTTGATATGCCTTCCTGTATGCTGTTTTTAAATTCCATTGGGGAATATAGTATATATGAAATACCCAAGCTGAACATTTAATAATACCACAGTCAGGAAATTAAAAAAGTAATGGTTTCCACTACTGATCCATTCCCACTGCCTAATATGTAAGCATACCTGATATTTACAAGCACATAAATATGAAAATAGACTTAGCAGTTGCTGAAGAAAGTACACTTCTGAATTGTGTTTCCAGCCTCAGCCATAGTTTTGCAGTAATCTGATTTTTCAGAATGCAGTATTACATATTGTATTCCTGTGACATAATCACACAAAATGTTATTTTCTTTTAAAGAAGGAAAATATCCACTGCTCTCTGGTTTGATTGGACACAGGAATTAGAGACGCATTTAGTGAAAAAGTATTTTTGAGGTGCTTTTCGAGATAGTTTAAAATGCCATACAACATGGATGTCATACTGCAAAAATAGATATCTACTCTGAACCTTGAAATCATTAGCTTGAACTGCAAATCATTATAGCTAATTAGCAAAAGCAAACAATGTTAAAATAAGTGAGCCATTCTGATATACGCAATAAGCAACTCTTTAATTATAGGCATCCTCAAACATTCTGCCTCCTTCTAGCACACCAGTGTCTTGTGGATCAGTTACATCTCCATGCAAAATGGAAATGATCATTTCCCCCCTATTTTTTTTAAATTAGATATAAGCAAATTATATAATTTGTATGCAGAGCCAGTGTGGTGTAGTGGTTAAGGTGCTGGACTGTGACCTGGGAGACCAGGGTTCGAATCCCCACATAGCCATGAAGCTCACTGGCTGACCTTGGGCCAGTCACTGCCTCTCAGCCTCATGAAAACCCTATTCATAGGGTCGCCATAAGTCGGAATTGACTTGAAGGCAGTACATTTACATTTAAATTATATAATGTACAACTGAGTCAGTGACTTGTAAAAGCTAGAAATCCATAAGCCTGGACCAAATTTGTTATGAAACATACACCTAGAACTGTCAACCGACCAGTATTTTACTTATCTAATCTGAGCAATAAAACTGTGTTCTGCAGTGATATATTTTGAAGTGCAGGAACTCACCACGACAGTCCCCATAGCAAAACCCTGAAAAAGAAGAGTTCAAAACTGCAGGCTGCTGTGTTGATCCATTGTTAGATACACAAAGGGGGAGGGAGGGAGACTGGCAGCAGTAGTAGCACATAGCATAATATCATGTTTATTAGGATCTGCATCAGGGCCGGTTCTAAAGGGTGGCCAGGTGGGGCACTGGCCAAGGGCCCCTACGCTCCCCTTCTGCAATCTGCGGCAACAATCCTGTAGCGAAAAGCAGGGCAGGAGCTTCAGAGCTGCCCGCCATTCCCCCACTTCACCTACCTTTCTCTTTGCTGTTTTTTGTGGCTGTGGGCTGATTGCAGGTGTTACCACTCACCATATGCTCAGAGGCACATGTTAGCAAATTCTTCCAAGCTACGCAGCAAGTGGATTGGAATGTGAAAGACTAACCCAAATTGTGTTTGCATTTTGACCAATTTGTAAAGCAGTACAATATCTCAGAGAGGAGGTCAGGTCTCTTGCTCCCCTGTTGCATTCACTATAGCTGCCCAATTTCCCTGCTTTTTAATGTTTGATAGAAATATCTGTGGGCTATTGGTACATTCTTGAACCGCAAGATTTTTTACCTATTAGTGAATTTCTCTGCTTTTTAAACTGGGAGGTAAGAAATGGGATCCTGTGCAAGTTTGCTGAGAATGGATTGATCATTTGCATGCTGATTGAGTTCAGTGGGATTTACTCCCTTGCAATCATGCTTAGGATAGGTGAAACTGACCACAGGGGATGGGGAGAGGAGGGGAGGAGGAGGAGGAGGAGGAGGGAGGGAGGAGCAGGAGGAGGGAGGGAAGGGGAGGAGAGGAGGAGGAGAGGAGGGGGGATGGGGAGGAGGAGGAGGAGGGAGGGAGGGGGAGGGGGAGGAGGAGGAGGGAGGGAGGGGGAGGGGGAGGAGGAGGAGGAGGGAGGGAGGGGGAGGGGGAGGAGGAGGAGGAGGAGGGAGGGGAGGGGGAGGAGCAGGAGGGAGGGGGAGGGGAGAAGGACAGGTTTGATCATTTGCATGTTTATTGAGTTCAGTGGGATTTATGCAATAATGCTTAGGATAGGTAAAACTGGCTGCGGGAAGGGAGGGCTGGAGTGGGAAGGGGAGGAGGAAGAAGGAAGCAGGGAGGGGAGGAGGAAGGGAGAGGAGAGGGGAAGGAGGGGAAAGGCAGGTCTGATCATTTGCATACTTATTGAGTTCAATAGGATTTACTCCTATGCAATCATAATTAGGATAGGTAAAACTGACCATGGGGGAGGAGGGGGGGAAAGGAGCAGATTGGAGGGGGACAAAGGAAGCGGGATGGGATGGGAGGAGACATTTTATCATTTGCATGCTCATAGACGTCAATGGTATTTACTCCCATGCAATCATGCTTGTTGTTATGTGCCTTCAAGTCGATTACGACTTATGAATCAGTGACCTCTAAAAGCAATCATGCTTAAGATAGGTAAAACTGACCATGGGGAGGAGGAAGGGGAGAGGAAGAAGGGGATTGGAAGGGGATGGGGAGTGAGGGGCAAAGGAAGGGGAAGGGGAGGGGATAGGAGGGAGGAGAAGGGTGGGTTTGATAATTTGCATACTTTTTAAGTTCAATTGGATTTATTTCTGTGCAATCATGTTTGGAAATGGACTGCCTTCATGTCAATCCCAATTTATGGCGACCCTATGAATAGGTTTTCATGGTAAACGGTATTCAGACGTGGTTTACCATTGCCTTCCTCTGAGGCTGAGAGGCAGTGACTGGCCCAAGGTCACCCAGTGAGCTTCATGGCTGTGTGGGGATTCGAACCCTGGTCTCCAGGTCCTAGTCCAACACTGACCTGGGAGAGGGGGAGGGGAGAGATTGGGTGAGTGGGCACTGGGCAGAGGGGAAGCCGCTTTCCTTTCCAAAAGGAAAACATTGTGAACAGTATCGTTGGTTTTCAGCGTTTCCTCCACCTTTTTATTCTACAGCAGGCACATGTAGCCTCCCACCCAAATTTAAACCAAAGCTGTCCCTGGCCACATCCACACCAGGCCATTATTTTACTTTGGACAGTCATGGCTTCTCTCAAAGAATCCTGGGAAGTGTAGTTAGTGAAGGGTGCTAAGAATTGCTTGGAGATGCCGTGTTCCCCTCACAGACCTTCAATCAGAGTGGCTGACTGTTAAACCTGGCCACTGGAGCTCTGTCAGTGGAACAGGAGTCTCCTCTCAGCACCCTTCACAAGCTACACTTCCCAGGATTCTTTGGAGGAAGCCATGACTGTCTCAAGTGAAATCAAAGTCTGGTGTGGGTGTGGCTCCCTGATTAGCCAAGCCCAGCAGCTGTGAGTCTGGCTTTTAGAGCACTGACAGTTGGTTCTTACTGAGCATGCCCAACATTCTTATTCAGTTCAATGCAAAATTTATTAAATTAATTAAAGATCAGCCAGGTATGTTTTAAACTGCAGAAGATGAAGGTCAGAGTATGGGGCAAGGTCAGTAATAGGATTACAGGTACTCTGTGAACATGGCTGATTTTTAAATAATTTCAACGGATTATGAGAACTCGGACAGAAAAAAGTCCAAAAGGGCTCTGGGGTTTTTCTCTCTCTTTTTAGACTTTGAACTCTGTATTCTCTCTGTTTTGTGCATCACCATGAAAATTTAGAGTGTTGTTAAGCAGGCGTTTCTAAGTTCAGGACTATATGTTTTGTAAGGTTTTGTTTTGAAATGAGTTTATGGGAAGCATCAGAATGGCATGGGGGGTATTTTCAATTTAACATTGGTGAATGTGAAAAATCCACGCTGGCTATAGTATACAGCCACTCTTGTGGCTGTATAATAAAATGTATATCCCACCCTTCCTCCCAGTAGGAGCCCAGGGTTCAGGTTCAACTTGTGAAACACATTGAGCTTTAACATAATATCTTCAGCCAACTGAAATGCAACCTTTAGCTTTTAATTAGAACTGCAAACAATATTGCAAATAAGTGTTACCATTTTAAACTTTTAGCACAAAGTAGGAACCCTATCAAAGAAAACAAAAGGAGTAACCAAACTCTGCTTGATGATTTTCCTCATGCTCTGTCTTCATCCACGTTAAATCTATAACAAATAAAACCTCATTCTCCCATGTGAAGTTGGCCAGACACTGAGGTCATTAGAAGCAGCCCTAGTTTATGTCCCATCTGACTATCAAAGGCATGGTAGGTGGGGAGAAAATATGCTTCTATTGTACCATTCAGCCTATGGAACTACCTGTATTGGGTGAGCCAGCTGTCTCCATCCTTACTATTGCTCAGAGGTCAGGTGTAAACTCTTGTTCTGCCAGGTCTGTTGCCTAACTGGTTCTTTACTTCTTTTTCTCTACTTTAAAAAACAACAAACTACTGTGCTGTTTGCTAAACATTTAAATATTTTATTTTATTTTTACATTTTGTGGTTTAGCAAAATGGGTATCTCCAAGATGAGATTTAAAAGGGAGGGGGAATAAATAGTTTAAATAAGTAAGTAGCAGCTGAATCCTATGCATGTTTACTCCACAGTAAGCCCCACTATGTTCAAAGGTATTTAGAATAAGGTATGCTCACATTAAGAGTTATGTCTAGCTTTTAGAAGGCCTCTTCAGAAGAATGCCCTCAGAAGGGACTCAATTTGGGAAGAGTGAGTCTCACATCCAGCTATCACAGGCCTGAGCTGTACAGCAAAGCAGGTGTTATAACGGGTGTCTGTCTGGTTATGTTTACTTAATTTTGATATTTTCCCTGTACACATTGTATTTAGGAATGGAAAATTACTTAAGAGATCTTACATAAATATATGTCTGTTTCAAGCTGTCCTTTCCACATCAATGAGCTGCCTAGCCTACACATCTGTTTGGTAATGCCCCTACCTGCTGCCCACCAGGTTTGCCTGCTTTAAAGCAGGTCTAGACAATTCACGGCTTGGGTCACCAAACTAAATGCATATCACCAGCCATATATTGTGACCTATATGGAACTCAACAGCCCCACCTTTTTTTTGCCCCGCCCCCCAGGTTTGTTGATTGATTCCCCCACCCACCGACCCACCCACTTTTTGGCTTGGTTGATCACAAGTTGTGCAGGCCTGCTCTAAAGGAACAAATTTTTAGATTGGCGAAAAGTGGAGTTTCCCACAAAGAGTTTTTTTTTTAATAAAATGGCTTCTAACTTGAATTTGCAAAATAAAATTAAAGTGCATAAGTTAAATGTTACACAACCAATGTAGATATGTTTGAGAAGATATGGATTGTTGAGACATGTGTACCAAAGGAGACTGGATTCATGGAGAAACTTCAAATGGTTGCCTTATTTTTGGACAAATTAAGCCATATTCATTCTGCAGGATCTAGGACAAACAGCCACAAAACATGGGCTAGTCACGACATGTAAAAAACGTATTTTTGTTTGTTTAAAAAATCTTTTCCTCTAAAGAGAAGTATGATAAGATTAACCTTAATATGAAATGAGTTTCTAAGTAATCTATTTGATATAAATATATCAATGAGCACAAGTAACTGTATTCTGCTTTGCACACAAACAAAAATGGATGCATCAGACAAAAGGGGTTCCCTGTCAAAAATGAAAACAAGCAAAGAAATGGTGAAACAGAAATTTTAAACATACAAGTAAAGTCTTTCATCTGATGCAGCCAGAGCATATGGGATAAGGCTGTTTACCTTTGAAAAAAATTGACAGTTTGGGGCAGGAACAAAAGTAGCATCTCACCGCTGGCAATTTCTTTCAAGTATCTGATGGCCTTGAACAATAAGAGGGTGAAAGATAAATTGTCGTTTATTCTGACGGTAGCTGCATTGTTATGAACAGTAATATGTCTTTCTATCTTTGTATAGATTTTCTTCTGGCAAGTTGTTTTGAATTCTCCCATGAGTAAGCAATGTGCCGTCTTTGGAATATTCATTATATAAATGGAGATAGGACTTCCGTGTATGTCTGTGTTCCCATTGTTTACACAGGCTTACTAGATGAATCTATTCTAACGATTCAAAAAGTTGACAGAGAGCCATGGATGTTGTTTAGGGAGGGTGTGTGTGTTAATCCCTGCCTCCCCATATTTTAGGCCCCATGTGATTATCTGTCAGGCCACCTATAGCTCTGGGCAGCTACAGGTGAGTGAGTGCTGCAATGAAGCAGTGTTTTTCTTACTTTCTTCAGGAAACCCTATCTATATGGACGTGTCTGTTGAAAAATCTTTGTTCATTTCAGAAAAACAGAGAGTATGTTCTGTAGTGCAGTCTCACTTCACATGAAGCATCAACTTGGTATGGTGGTGTTAAGCCAACCTGTCTCCTTGCACTAAGAGTGTACCCTAGAATGAGTTTACTGTTCCCTTGCAGCTGTACAAATCAGTAATACAAAAGACCAGTTTGGGAGACAAAGAATGCACATAATGCTAAAGTAGGATTTAGTGTTATGAGGATGAGGTACAGTGAGTTTTGAGCTTGTGCATTCCCCCTTCCTACCTCTCTCCTGCTTTCCTTCAGTATGGCCATGTGGACATTGGAAGTTTCTGCTTCTGTTGTAGATTAATTACAGATTAGGGTTATGTCCTAATTCTAAACTATGGTTAATCTTAACTATGGTTTGTTGAAACAAGTCAGTTTCCTAAACCATGGTTTGAAGTTGGCTTGTTTCAACAAACCATAGTTAAGATTAACTATAGTTAATCAGGTTCAGATGACAAGGCAAGATATGTTGCTTTAAAATAGAAGTGAAAGCTTCAGCACATCTCACAGCTGTGCTGGAACGAGGGAACGGGAGCGTGTGAGCTCAGGGTTTAGTGTTACTTGTGAACTAACCCAAATTATATTTTTGGCAGCTGATCCTCTATTACTTCTTTTCTTTTTGAAATAAAATGCTTGCAAATATCTAAGCAACCTTACTCCAGGGTTGCTAGGAACACGATTGGAAAATACTGTTATAGCCATGTACATAGGTTTATAAACCTGTTCTGCATGCCAAAGGCACAAATCAATTGCTTACAAAAACCAACAGCAACAGCAAAAACATTTAATCTTGTGTAAAAAGTGTTCACCAAAAACAATTTGAGATGCACTGGGTGTTTTTTTAAAAGTTTAATTGTGGATATTTCCATGATCTAGGTTTTGAACCTTGCTGTAGTTTTAACAACCTCTTTGCCTAACAAAATATCATGTTTTCTGAGAGCACTTTAAACATTAAAAAAGTGGCAAGAGAAGTGAACTCTCACTTCTCTTCATGCTTCTGCAACCAAAGTGTGTGGGGAAAAGAAAGGGAGTGATACTCACTGGCTGCATCTGATGTCACACTTAAGGGGAACAAGCCAAGCCCTCAGCTAAAGTTTATACCCTCCCTTCTCTGCCATTGTCACAAGCAGGCCACCTTTTAAAAAAATTACTCATATAAAAGGTAAATGATTTCTCTTAACTGTGTACATTAAAATGCTGCAAGAAGAAGCAGAGAGAATTGGCAGGTCTGATAGGCTCCCTTCACTCCTCCTTCACTCCCTTCATTTACTCTGAATTCTAAACTGTGGCTAATCATAGGTATAGTTTGTTGAAACAAGCCACCTTCATAAACCATGGTTTGCAGTTGTCTTGTTTTAAACAACCTGTAATTAAGATTACTACTATAGGTCAGGTTTGGAAACACAACAAGTTGTGGTTAATTTAAAAAAGGAAATTAAAGCTTCTAAATTTCTCCTTCCAGCTGCACCAAAAGGAAAGGGAGAGTGCGTTTTCATCATGATAAATTGTTTGTGATGGTTTATCATGTCTAAACACACATATTCTTAACATCAGGGATGCAGAACCTGTGGCCTTGCAGATGTTGGGCAACAACTCCTACCATCCCCAACCATTGGCCATACTGGCTGGGATTTACTTGCTTGCTGCCTCTTTGGAAATGACGAAAGCAGCTCTGAGAATGAGCGCAACACAACAAGCATAAATATGGGTCTAAAATAATCTTAAGCAGAATTGGTATATGGTGCAGTTGTGTGAGAATGGTCAACTATGAGCCAAATTGACAACTATGCTCACATTCACTTTGCTATGCTTTTCAGTGGTACAGCAAATATACTACAAGTGGCATATGGTCGCATCCTGTGAGAAGCTACAACACACACAAACCACCATATACCAGACTCTGCATCCATTCTTTCAGCTCATTTTGTCTCTATATATGCCTGTTTGGTGTGTGTGTGAACTGGCTATTCTTCAGTAAAAATGCTATAATAGAAATTGTAAACAATAGGCATAATTTTCTTAACAAGCATTTTAAAGGCTCCTTAATTTTAGTGGGGGAGATTGGTAAGGCCAGACTTAGCTTTTTCATTGCAATGAGTGGGACAAAAACATGCTATACTTTGGCTGGATGAGAGTGCCTTTTTTTCTGGAGATGCACAACTTCATATAGACTCAAATGACTTACAACTGAACATCTCATAAAGAACTGCTAAATCCTCTAACAGCAACCAGTGCAAAAATGTTTTCTTACAGAGTTTTGATAGAAATTATGGTGGCTTTGATTGTTTGAGAGCTACTTCTGCATTGCATCTTCCTCCTCCCATGAAAGAAAAACCACACCACCTTCTTGGATTTTTTTTTTAATTACGCATATAAAAAGGTAAATGATTTCTCTTAACGGTGTGCATTAAAACGCTGCAAAAAGGAGAGAGAATTGCCAGGTCTGATAGGCTCCCTTCACTCCTCAACATTACCCGCTCCCCCCGGACCCCTGGAGTTTGAAGCACGAATATTGTCTGCCTGAGCCAGTGGGCTGCTGGAGAGCGAGCGAGAAGGCGTGGCTGTAGGAGGGGGGAGGCAGCGTGAGTTGGACTCCCCGCGCGGAGCCTGGGTTTGTTTCTCTCTTCAGCTCTGTCTTTCTTTATGCGCGCTGGGGACACTTTGCCTGAAAGGTCAGCCTGGAGACACTCCCCGGTTGGAGGATCAGACTCCGGGCAACGGCACCATGAGAGGCTCCTGGGCTTTTTTGGGGGTCGCTTTGTTGGCGCTTCTGTGCAAGGCAACAGGTGGGGAGCGAGCGTCTCGGATCCTTCTTAAGAGTGGCGTTCTGGGAAGCATCGGCGGTACTTGGCAGCTAAGTCATAATAACGAAGACGATTCCGCTCAGCAGCCGAACAAGCGGCGCGCGGAGAGCGGGCAGGGGAGGCACAAATGGAGAGGGGCGCGTCCTTTTCATTCGCGCCTCTCCCTCGAGATCGGTGTCGGGGATTGTGAATCCGGGAATCGGTGAGCACGGAACATGCTCTCACCTGAGGTTTAGGCGGAGAGGGGGAAATGGGGGGGAGCGATTGTTTTGCACCTAGCTTCTATGGCAGCTCAAGTTTGGGTGAAACAGTTCGGCCCCTTTTCTCAGAGGCAGGACAATTCGAGTTTGAAGTGTTCCTCACCCATTTTCCATTCAGATGGATTTTCGAGCCGGCTGTGGCGCCGCTTAACTTGCAGCTGGTCAGCAGGTTATTCTTTCCAAGCATGCGCCTTCTGTTACTCTCCGATCCACAATCCCGTTAAGCGGCAGGAAAGGCACGCGGGGGGGGGGATTAAACCATTTCACTCCCTGATCCTTAAATGCGTTACTTTTAAGTTATGTTGGGGGTGGGGAGGGTCAAAACAAAAAGTTGCGTTTCCTTGATTTCGAGAGACCTTTCCCAAGTAATGTGTTTTAGGACGATTCAAACGACCGCCCCATTGAATAATATCAGTGAGTTGTGCCTTGGGCTGTCCCTAAATGCTTTTGAAACGAGGGGGCCTTCTGCAAGAAGCCCTCACGCCTTAAATGTACGGAATGGAAAATCAAGTTACGTGGAAAAATCAAAGGAACCCTGCAGCCCCATCCTGTGCATGGTTATGCAGAAGTAAATCCCGCGGAATTCCGTAGCACTTACTCCCAAGTAAACGCGCATAGGATTGCAGCCTTAGTTTAAAGGGTTTGTCAGAAATTGAATCAAGTGGTATCCTGGTGGTTTGAAATCAGGATCAAGATTTTCAAAGTAAGTGATTTGGCAATCCTAATCAGAGAAAACTCAGGAGGAAAAACATCCCTCAAGCATTGGTTTGCAGTTTTCTTTGGATGCTCAGTGAAATCTTACTGTTGGATGCAGACTGATAGATAGATCATTGAATAGATTCATTGAAATCCAGGGAGCTTTTAATCCTACTAACAACAAATCTCATTGATTTAAGTGGGTATAACTACACATTACAGAAACCCTTGCTTTGGAAGCCAGGTTTTTTAATGGTTTTAAAAAAGAAAGATGTAGTTTCTATAAATCTCTTCATATTTTTTTTACAAATATTTTTGTCATGTTAGGTTTGCAGAATATTCCCTCCCACCAATGCTTGCTATACTGGGTTCCAGATGCTAGGTTGTGTTGATTCACTCCGTGCATGGGTATTTCTTGGTGCATGGCTATCTCTTAAGAATCGTTTTAATGCCAACTCCCAGCCTACGTGTAGCCAATCATGTGCATCCACTGTCACACACAACATCAGATCCAGCTTTTGGCATGCCATCTCAAATGCTGTTTTTTGAGCGTCGGCCAACACGTGCAGAAAGCGGAACCTGTGTACGGCAGTGGATGCACACAAATGACTGGCCACTTCTGGGAGCCAACACAGAATTTTAAAGTGGCAACTGTTGCTACTTCGTAGAAAGATCATTTCTTTCTAGCGCACCATAAGGTGATTTCCTAGGGTGATTTCCTCCCCTTGCCCACCAGTCACCTGACAGTGAGATCCACATGGGACACAGGAAGGATCCAGTATAATTATTGCTTAAGCCCATTATATATAATGAATTTACATTTTTTAGCCTGCAATCTGCGGGCTTTCCTGCTGGTAAGTACATGTCTGACAGCCCCCCCCCCCCCCAAATACCACAATGGCGTTTGCACTGCAGTGAAATCTCCACAAATATGTGTTATCGAACCTTGCCAACAACTCATTTCTACCTGGGAGTCAATGCTTCTGAAATCTGTGGCTGAAATCAATGAGATGTTGGCATGGCTCTGGACATACACTTGAAGTCCATGGATTGACATATGCACTGCTCCAGTATGTAAACTGTCACACACAAAGAAACAACCCTGCAATCACCTTGCCACTATGATCCTTTGGCAATATTATTTACTGGAGATATGGGATGTTGTGTATCTCCACTCTCCCTCATCGCCTTTGCCTCAAAAGAAATGTGTTTCAGACCAGGATGTTAGTCAACAACAACATTTTTATTGGGGGTGGGGAGTTTCTGTATAGAGTAGTGGCAGCTAGAATGTGTGACAAGGATTAGGAAGGATCTAGCTTAAGGACAACCTGGAGAAGTAGTTGTGTTCCCTGGATATAACAGATGCACAGTAAGAGTGGCTTGTAGAGGATACACAGTGCTGGTTGCACAGGAGTAACCTCAAATCAGTCTATATCAGCTGGAGTTCTGGACTTCCAACATTTTGGTTTGGTTGATCTTACATGGGTTTTAAAATATCTTAACATGTGGTTACATCTTTTTTACACCATTTCACAAAGAGTCTGAGCTGCATGCTGTGCAGGTGCAATATCAGAATTTGCCACTGAGAGGAGACTTTAGCACCATACACAGTTATCACTCTTGAATGCCTATGGTAACGTGACGTTTTAAACTTATTTTTTTTGGTAACCGCGCTGGTTGGGTTTAGAATATCTGTCTTAGGGAGAGAGTATGAATCTCTCTGTGCAGTGCTGTTTTTGAGGCTAACTTATCTCCTAATCAGTAGCATGTCTTTGTGGTTACAATGATCGTTGAAAAGCATAGCAGCAACAAAAATATGCACAAGATTGAGGCCACGTCCAGCGCTTTCCAGTGGAGGTGAAACCAACGCTGTGTATATCTGTTCTTTCGTTACTGTAGGTGGGTTTATTAATTCTGTATTTGCCTATGCAACAGAGCTATTAATGGTTATGTGGCGTCACCCATCATATCTATTTCAAGGTTTCCCTGATGGCTAATTGAGGAACCCAGCAATGTAATTTTGTTCACCTATATCCTTTGGTCCGAGTTGTGGGTTCCATGTGGACTGTCACGAATCTCTTACTTCTTAGTTCCTTATGCCCTATTGTGTTCAGTACTGAGTTCTGGCAGTTTGGTGGTATACCTGCATGAAGCCATCTTTAACTTTGAGGAATATGAACCAGTTCACAGTGCACCTTTTGTATCCTCAAATCTGTATGCGAGTCAAAAATAGATGCAGTTGCACCGATTTCTTATTGGGTGTACATGATAATGAGTTGCAGCTTTTGGCTGTAAAATACACCTGCGCAGTCTTTACCAGTTCATCACTCACGTTTGTTTTGCTAGTGAAATCCCATAAACCTGCACTTTGCTGACCAGTTTAGAATTGTTTTGGGGCACAGAAAACAGTTTATGAAGCAGTTTTAAACCATGGCTAGAATCTCAAGGCTAATAGCTTGATCCCAAGAGCAAATGTGCACAGCATGAGTTACGCAATTTGCTGCAGAAGCCCACCATTATATTTGCATTGTTGCTTGTCACCTTGAGCACTAGTGGTGAAACGGTGGCGTACAATGTAACACATAATAAACAAATAAACAGAATTCATGAGGTTGTGCAAGGAGTAGTATCAGCATAGTAGAAAGGCTGGCAATGCTGTCATTATCCTCCCAAGTGTTTGGAGATTGACTCTATCGATGGCTATTAACCACATTAGCTAAACTCCATAGTCCTCTTACTGCATTCAATAATAAACATGTAAAGAGGCTTCTGAGAACTCACTGGCTAGCCTTGCCCCCCTAGATGCCTGTACGGTACACATGTTGACCATGTCCACAACTGGCATGTGATTGGCCTCAGTGTGAAGGAGGGGAGCATCTGGAGGTATGTGTGTAGAGTTCTTCCCATGGGACCCATGGGCAATGAGAGGTGCCATCCTCATGTGCATGGCCTCTATTCAGACTGACATCAATTGCGTGTCTAGGGGACAGGGCTAGCTGGCGTGTTCTCAGAAGTCCTTTGGCATGTGTTCAGTATCCCTGGGAACCAAAAAACTGAAAAGGGCTCATGTTTGGGGGCAATGTATCTTGTAAGTGCCAGGTACTGTGAACATCACAGTGGCAATAAGCAAAGAGATGGCCAGAGACTGGATGTGATGGTGGCAGTGGAGTCTAGTAGGAGTGGGGACAGTCTTATCTCTCTAGTATCCTGAAGGTCTTTGGACATTGCGTGTTCAGCTAGGTAAGCACATATCCCTTAGTGTCTGCTGTATTGTAGTAAAATGTTAACAATAGAATTGCAGTTGGCAGGTGGTATAGGAAGACAGATTCTGACCTGCCCTCCCCCCATATACATTTCAAAGGTTGCTGCTGTAGCAACAGCTGTGTAAGTGGAATCAAGACAAAACCAGGGACACAAGTCAGAGGAAGCTGCAACATACTTAAATAAGTCCTATTGAAAGCTGTGGCGCATAATCACAGTGTAGCATCACAGTATTATGGATTTTCTGGATTGCATCTAAGGCAGAGCTGACTAATGTGGTGCCCACCAGATGCTGCAAAGCCCATCAGCTCATAGCCAGTGCTCAGGGATGATGAAGTTTGTGGTCCACAACATCTGGAAGGCACCACATTGGCTGCCTCAGATTCAAGGCTTTTAGAAAAGTCAAAGCAAAAATACTTGGGGAAACGCTTTAAAAATATTTGAGGTAGATGCTTTGTTTTTAGCTGCTCTCAGGTGGTGCTACACAGACACAGAAATATCTTTATAACTGATCGGGTTGCACGCTAATGTCTGGGTTGTGTGTGTCTCCTACTGGAATTGCAGAGTACGTTGGCAATATCTTTTATCTAAAAAATGATATGGTCTTGCAAAGGACAAGTCACAGAAGAAGGTACAACGTACAACTTGGTGTGAGTAAAGTTTGATAAAGTGATCCAAGGAATTACGTTATGTATACAAAAAAAAAATATGCTGGCATTCTCCTCCCAGGAATAGGGAACAACTGGGCCTGATCCCTTACCTGAAATGTTGCTGGGTGTTGTTTGAGAAGCTATCAGTACATCTCTGAGCAGCAGTAACCTTATGCCCGCATTTGCCGCCCTGGGCTCCTACTGGGAGGAAGGGCGGGATATAAATCAAATAATAAATAAATAAATAAATAAATGTTCTGCTTAGCTGGGGCAAGTAGCAGCTGACCCTTGACAAGTGTACAGGTGACAAACTACTCCACCTGATACAGTGCATTCTCCCTCCCTCCAGCCTTATGTGCAGGCTCCATAGTGCAGCACGTATTGTGCAAAGCTTGGCCCAGTTCACACATTTACGGAGCAGCACTGGTCCAGGGGCATCTCTCCACCTGTATGCCACACCTATAATTCTGTGTGTGTATGTGTGTATATATGTGTGTGCGAGAGAGAGAAATATCACACACATTGGATCTCATTGCATACAGCTGTCCACTTAAAGCATTCACTTCACACAGTTTTTTTTAATGCAATGGAGAGGAATGGTGTGCATCTGTGCCTCCACCATGCAAATGTGTGTGGTCTTACCAGAAAGCGAACCAGGCCAATTTGGAGTGGGTATATATAAGGGTAACTACTGGCCAGCAGGTTTAAAGGTGAAATGGAGTAGAAACTGATCTGCTTGTACAATCAGCTCAGCAATGCCCTCCATTTAACACAGAGAAGCAGTGAGCTGGAGTTCTCCCTCCCCTTTCTGACCTCCGGGGTCTACCGGTCTACATAGGGGAGAAGCAAAGCTGCCTCTGTGTAATGGTGGAGAGAATGAGGGAGAAGGAGGAGGATAAGAAACAGAGTAGGCAGATGGAGCTAGACAGGGTAGACCACCCCCTAAATAAATACTTGCAGACTTGCTATAAACATTATTTCAAGAAGCAAAGAATATAGACATAGTTGGTTGTGCCAGCTTGGTCTTTCCACCTGTTGACCTCTGTATTAATGGTGAAAGCCATATCTATTTTTAATGTGTTTCTGAACATTCTGCTTCTAAACATGGCCTTCAATGTTGACATTAATAATGGCTTATTAAATAACAGTTCAGAGATAATGTAATATATCTTTTCTTGGCTGTTTCCCACACCTGTGATGGGTGCCTCATAATTTCTGTCTGATCCCAACAGTAGGTCTTTTTCCTCAGGAAAAACCTGGGAAAACAGGGCTAGCCTTACAGCGTCTTTGGAAGATCATCACATCTTAAGCCAGTGATTCTCAAATGGTGCGCCCAGGCACACTGGTGCGCCCTAAGAGGTGGCTAGGTGTGCCTCAAATATTATGAAAGTATATTTTAAAAATGACAAGAAACCCATTTGTATAGGGTAAGTAATCATTTTCTATAGTTTATTTTTATTCATAGTTTAAAATATATTAATATATTTTAAATTTTGTACACGAAGTGCGCCAGAAATTTTTTATATGTTTTACAGTGCGCCGCGAACCAAAAAGGTTTGAGAACCACTGCCTTAAGCATTGTTGCACAGAGGGCAAGAGGTTGCTGGAGTGATTATTTCTGCCTCCTGTTTCTTTGTTTAACCATATGCAGGCATTGGACATTCTCTGGAGCCTCACGGAAGAAAGCATTTGTTTGTTTTTGCTCTGAGTGACACATTGGATTAATTTATTAATATTGAGGAGAAGCATGAAAATACAGGAGACACACTCACTTAATGGATCTCTACCTGGGCAAACATAACTCAGACATTTACATTAGGTTTAATATGTTTGTTGTTCAGCTTCACTCTTTCCAGTAGAGGGGAACTGGCACAAGATCCAACTGTAAATGTAACCTTCCTATGAAACTGAGCTGTTATCTCCTTCAGCTCTCTGATTTTTTCACATTTTACATCTTCTTTGTGGCCTTGGCTAAGCGAGTGGGCTTCCAAACATCCCCACACTTTCCTTCCTTTCACGCTTATAGTGGAAAGTTGCATACTGTGACCTTATTTTTTTTTCTAGACTTCCCAACCAGTATTGCCTCTTGAGTTGTAATTTGAAGTGTTGGACTTGGATCATGGAAATCTGGAATCTTCAAATCCCCATTTGGCCATGAATTTTATGGGATGACCGTGAAAAAGTCAGTCTCTTAACATCTTTGGCAGGGTTGTTGTGCTGATGAAGTTGGGAAAACCTGACAAGTGCCACCTCCATGAGCCCTTTGGACATAGCTGCCACCTTACCATTTTGATTTCATCTCACCTGCAATGCTGTATTGAGATATGATTGAGAATTGCAGATAAGGATTCACACTACTCTGCTGCAGTGAAGACAGAGTTCCATGACACCTTTAAGGCTGATTTTATTGCGGCATAAGCTTTCGTAGGCTACAGTCCACTTCTTCAGATGTGTAAAGTATCTTGGAAAGTTGTCAAATGATACAAAAACATATAAAAATACCAATCTCAGGCTTGGCTAATATAAACCTACTATCTTGATCCCATAACCTATGTCTTGGGGACCTCTTTATGAATTGCTGTACTGTAATGTATTTACATGGGCCTGTCTTTGAAGACAGTTCAGAAATGTTAGTGGGTACAAAACCTATGCAAGCTGCAGGGCCATGATCCTAAAAGATCAGTAATGGTTAACTGTTTGCTTCTGGGCCGATTCCAGTTGATAGTTTTGCACTTTAAATTCATATATGGCCTAGATTCTGCCTATCATCTTCTCTTGAATATTTGCCCCCATTCATTGAGATTGTGCAAGTGTGTTGGGTAGCTACAGAACTACAAGCCTTCACTGTAATGGCACCCCAGCTGTGAAACCCCCTGCCTGGGAGAGTTTGCTTGAGGTCCTCCCTATTGGCATTCAGATGGCAAGTGAAAAGTTAAAAAACAAAAAAGTTAAAGAGCTTTTAATTGAATTGTTATTGTTTAGTCTCTTTTTTTTTACTCCTTGCTATTTTTAAAAGTTGTATATCGCCTTTTTTTTTTGTAAACTGCTCTGAGTGTTTTTGTTTGTAGAGCCATGTAGCAGCATTTCATTAATTATTTCAATAACAAGGGCTGCTTCTTGCAATCTGATGACAAAAGCTCAAGCCACAATACATTGGCTCGTCTTTACAGTGTTGTAGAATTCTTTGCCGTTTTTGTTGCAGACTGCTTTGTCCACTTTGAATGAAGTACTTTCTTTAGCACAAGGATTTCCACTTGTGCAATGGAATTTCCCCTTTGTCCTGTGTCTCCACATGCCAAAGCGGCCTCCCCAAATCTGCTCCAAAGCATTTGGTGAACCCCCCAGAATAGATTTAGAGGGGTGTACAGGGAGAGGAGAGGTAAGGGAAGTTCCATTGCACAGCCCAAAGTCCTTGTGCTAGCAGAACTAGTTCATTGGATGTCACCTAGACACAGAGTCTTATTTTCTCCCTATCCAATGCCATGCTGAGCTTCTACGTTCTGTGATCTAAATCATAGAATTTTAGAGTTGGAAGAGTTTGTCAAGGTCATCTAGTCCAACCTCTATCTCAGTGAAAGAACTTTGCAACTACAGCATCCCTGACAAGTGGCTGTCCAGCCTCTTCTATTACCAGGGCAGGAGAGCCCGTCACCTTCTGGGGCAGTCTGTTCCTTGTTTGTCCACAAAACACTCTGAGGAAAGGAAGATGCTGGCTCAGATGATGTAATAATCCACACAATGCGAAGAATGACAAAATGCTGTGCAACATTTGCCTGTTTTGTTCTCCCTTGCTTTGTTTCCACCTCTTCTTCTTATGTGGTACATTAGAAGCTTAGGAGGCTTCTGTGGGGGCATGTCCAGAATTACAGTCCTATATTGAACAGCGTAGAGTATATACTGTTTCAGTTTTCAGCATTGGAAAATATATAGAGAGAGACAGAAACTGCAATATCTGGGACTGGCCAGCACTTCATCAGTTGTGGGTGGGTGGAGGTATTTGCATTCTTTGCATTCTTCCTCCCTTGCCTGTCCAGGACTGGAAAACATTTCAGAATACCTAGAAACCAATATTGGAGTTTTGACATGCCAAAAAAAAAAGCTAAATAAATATTTCAAGTTTGTAGTCACCAGCATCAAATTTCTCAGCATGCAGACAGCTACCTGCCTGGGATTTTTCCAGTACCGTCACTGCCTTCCTCATCCACCCTTCATTTTTGTCCACAAATATTGACGGTTTACTATTTTTAGCTGTTTTTACTACCATCAACCCTAAGGCCTCTGGCATGCCTCAGTGAGAGGCAGAGATTAGAGAAGGTAAGATAGAGTAGGAAATACTTTTGTTGTTCCTTAACCACTCCAAACTTTGGTGCAAGAGAGAGCTTAGGGGAGGCCTATATGTGTTGTTTGGTACCCCTCTTGTAAAGAGCCAGTGGTATTCACCTCTAGTGAGGTAACTTGATTTGTGGATGCCTGCCCACATCCATTCCTCAATATTGTTTTGTGTATCTGCATTTGCCCATTTCCCACCTGGTTTGAATGTTTGTTCCCTGTGTATTTGCATATATTTTGTTATCAGGATGCACAGGGTAGGCTTTTGGAGGCTGTCCCTTTCCTGTTGTGCAGTTGTGGGATTCTCGCAGGATCTAAATCCTGCAAGAAAAGACACGCAAGTAAGTCTTACCTGCCAACAGAGGCAGTCGTTTGCAGTGGTGGCTGGTGCCCATTGGGCCTGGAAAGGCAGGGAGACCAACAGTAGGTGGAGCCAGAGGCAATGACCGGCCCAGCCAAATCTTTTTACTTTTCTCCCTATCCCCTGGTGAGTTCTGCAAGGGCAATACTGAGGCTAATGAGGAGAAAGCTGACAGGCCATGGCACCCCCTGGACTTGCAGTTAAAAGGCAGGCAGGTGCAGGCTTGCTGAATGCCCCAGTTGCCCTAATGGGTCAGCCTCCACTGGTCCTTAGTTATGCAGTTCAATGCATGTAGACATCAAGAAAGAAAATGTAGGAGAATGAGAAAGAACAGACAAAATATGACAAATTCCTGTGAATATTGCAAGCCAGAAAAGCACACTGGTTAATGAGGAAGTCCTACTCTGGAGGCAGTGTAATAGTCTCTTCTATGTCCTTTAAAATGCCCTTTATCCCATCCAACCTACAATAACACAAAGTATATTCCTTCTGTCCAAAGGGAAGAAAGTAGTCTCCACAGTGCTTCGAACACCTACCACTCCACAAGGAAAGAGCTTTCTGATAGTGTTTCCACTAAATCATTTGTTCAGCCCATTTCTTACCTGAGTGCCTTCCTTCCTCTCTCTTAGTTTTGACCTGCTTTGTTTATAACTTTATTTATTTATTTATTTATTTATTTATTTATTTATTTATTTCATTCCATTTCTATACCGCCCCTAGCCTATGGCTCTCTGGGCGGTTCACAGCAAGGAATAAAATACAATACAGTAAAAAAAAATCAGATAAAATCCCTAAAACAGACAGCTTAAGCATTTAACAACTTGATATAAAATTAACTTAACATTAAGCAATTAAAATGCCTGGGAGAATAAAAAGGTTTTAACCTGGCGCCGAAAAGATAGAAGAGTAGGCGCCAGGCGCACCTCATCAAGGAGACTGTTCCATAATTCGGGGGCCACTACTGAAAAGGCCCTGGATCTAGTAACTTCCTCTCTTCCCCTTCACCATTTGCTCCAAAGTACTGTCAGGAGGCAGCTACAACATCGAGGACACGGTAGTCCTTAAATCCTGCACGCCATCATCATTAAATGTGTTTCCGTAGTGCATTCAGCGTGCATTGGTGCTTTACAGAGTACAAGATAACAATTTTCTGCCCCAAGGAGCTTACAATCTAAAATTCATCCTGGGGGAAACAGCAGCAGAAGGGAAACAAATGGAGGTAGGGATAAAGAGGGGAAGAATATGTGATTGTTTGTTACATCTGCTTAGGTTTGGGTGCACGCTTAATTGCAAGAAGTATATGAAGTTACATATAACTATATATAGTATATGCTAGGATGACCACATCACATACTTTAGATTAGACATGTAGCACACTTGCCAAAACTTGTTGGCCACCACTGTTTTATAGGGTCCTCTTTTATTATGAGTCCTTTAAGGGCTATGGATATATAAAGTAAAAACTACTGTTACATCACAATCCTATAGATGTCAGCTCAGAAGCAAGCTTCACTGAATTGCCTTAGGCTGCAACCCAGTATACACACTTGCCTGGGAGTAAGTCCCTCTGAACTGAGTTTCTCCTTAGTAGATATGTATCTGACTGCACTGTGTCTCATCTTAAGCCTTCAAATTAGGGAGGGAAGCCATCAGCACAGCCCATCTCATCCTCCTACTGAAACAAAGGTTTTAGTATGTATAACTGAATTGGATATATTCAGTTTACACCTGATGCCTTTCTCGCCTTCTTGTATTACTTTCCGTATGTCAAATTATATTTTATAAACACTTTTGGGGAAAAGGGCATATCTTTTTGTTGTGGCCCCATAAAGTGCCTTGGGAACTATAATATACAGTGTTAGCGATTGTTACCATTTTCAGAAGTCAAAATTAAAATATACACAAAATAGTTATGTTAGAGTGTCTTAGTGGTGTTATAATTTGAGCTTTAAGCTGTTAGATATTAAAACTATTTTGAAACAAACCTAGCATTTGTTCAGACCATGGCTCTGAGCACACTAGTTGCCTACAGCAAAGGATTTTCATTGGGCACACCTGGAGGGGCAACAGGTTGATCTGCCAATCAGTTGCGAACTCTTTTTGAAGCTGAATTTTAAAAACACACACTTGAGCTGCTTCCACCAGGTTTTACAGTAAAAGGGGCTGGGATTAGCACTGAGTGCCCCCATTTTCAGAAAAAAGGTGGAGACGCACTGGAACCCACAGAACAGTGTCTCTACGCTAAACTAATATGGCAAAATATGAGGAAATGGACAAAGCTGGAGGAAAAAAGCACTGAAATGTCATCAGGACATACATACAATACATAAAACCGAGGCTGCAATGCGATATGCAGTTCACTGGGCAGAAACCCCATTGAGCTTATTGGGACTTTCATCTGAAAAGTTATGTATAGGATTGTGCTATTATCAGGCTCCAATCTCTTGCCCACTTACTGGAAACTATGTCCCATTGAAATCAATATGACTTCAAGTAAGCATATATAGGATTGTACTGTTAACTTATGAGATGCATTTTGTAAACAGAGATGTTAATAAGTCAAGGTTAAACCACTTCAGGTGTGGTCTTTTCTTGTCCTGTCATTTTCACTGTTTCGAAAAAGTGCCATCCCACACGGTCTTTCTTCAACACCACTTTACAGATGTTGTTTGTCTTTTTAGTGTAGTACAAACATCTTCCAGGATTTTGACTCATTTCCTCAAGGTTCTTTTAGCTGTTTTAAAAGGACAAGAGGAAATTAGGTCTAATATCCTAAAAGAGATTTTTTTTCTCTATGGTAGTACTCAGTTAAGTAAAATCTCACAGTTTATTAACAGTTTTTTCCTCTACTAGTAGTTCTTTTTTTCCATCCAAGAGAGAGGCACTCTACATTTATTCTATTTCCCTGTTGTTACTGTTACTGGACAAAACCCCAGTCAGAGTCTACTCTTCTGATTCAGCCCAATAAAGTTGGTCATAAGTGTGTTTTGAATTGGACTCAAAGGTAGTTGAAGCTGAAGACATCTCTCTGGACATTTCATGTTGAAAAAACATTGAACAAGATTTCTGAGTCATAACTGAATTGGAGATCTTTCATCTTTCTATTTGTGTTCTTTGCATTTGCTTTTAAGGATTCTAGGGAGTGAATGTTTTCATAGTAAGATTATTATTATAAGAAAGGATGGTGTTAGACCCTACTGGCCCACATTAATGCTTAGCCGCTGTACGTACTTCAGGATGTTACTCTAGCTAGTCCCCCAAGTGAATCCTGCATGTAAGGCTTATGAAGACCCAATTTCCAGGGAGGACAAGAACTTCATCCTGGCCTTACTGTTCTCTAACCTGAACTATCTAAACAATAGAAGTTTTCTAATTTGAAGTATCTAAATAAAAGCCCCATTTGTTTGCCCAATTGTGCATTACCTTTTAATGTGTTGGGGTCAAGTCACATCAAATTGTTTCTTTGCCACTCCCTTTAAGTAACTGGTAATGCCTGCCCCTATGGGTGAACTATTGGGAATTGCTTGCACCTTTTAGCTGCTCACCCCTCCAAAGCTTCATCCTCTTCCTGGTTAAGATTGTTTACCTTCACAGGAAGCAACCTTATACTGTCCAACCTGGCTCAATATTGTTTACGCCACCCTTCCCCAAGCTGGTGCCTTCCAAGTGTTTTGAACTACAATTACCATTATCCCTGGCCATTAGCCATGCTGGCTGGGGCTGTTGGGAGTTGTAGTCTCGTTGTAGTTCCACTGGTTTTTGATGACATGCCAAAAGTACCCTTACAAATTAGTCCCATGATGTTTATAAAAGTAATGTAGGAAAGATTCCTATTATCATTGTAAGAGAAGAACATTTGTACTTAATATCTTTGATGCTCTGATTGCAATCAGTGGGACTACTTCTGGGTAGATGTGTTTAGGATCAGACTGCAAGCCGTAAGAATAATTATGGCTTTCATTCTTTGGGATTTTACAAAGGCAGGTTGTACAGTAGACCCCAAATAATATTTCTTTTCTTTTTTCCCTAGTCATAGTGAATCTTTGTAAAAGAACAGATTATGCAAAAACAGAAAAGAAAAAGATTCCAACTTTCTTTTTCTTCAGATGCAGGTACAAAGAACATGTAGCTCTGTCCTTAATTTCATTGCAGTTTTACTAAAATGATTTTAATAACACAAACTGATTATGAACAGTACTGATTATGTTCCATTAGTAACATAATCAGCTGCACATTTTCAGCTCAGCATTTTACTTAATTAATCAGTGTTACTACTATGCATCAAGCGTTTGTGTCTGTTTTCCTGTTATCCTTTATTTGAGCTGTTGTTAGAACCACCTAACACTGGGAAAATCTCACAGCCACACCTGCAGATTAGTTTGGAAGACTAGAACTGTGAACAAGACATATTCACTTAAAAAAAAAAAAACACCTGACTTGATTGGACATTGGCAGATCCCTGTGACTGTAACTGAAGAATTTAGCTTTGAATCGAGCAGCTCCAAATCCGTTGTGTTTGTGGTTAGCAGCACAAGTGGGATGTTTCTCTTTGGAAGCCTGACAAATGAGTTAGGCTATTTGGAAGGAGAGATAACAAAGGTATTCGGATGTGTTGTGCCTTTTCTTTCCTGTGAGTAGTAGACTTAGCTTGGCAGTAGTTCGACGTACTGAGAACGGATGTCCTCATGGCATCAAGTGAGCTGTTACAAACAAAGACCTTCTGGGAATACAGAAAATACAGGAACAAAATCTCATAGGGTCTAATATCTAATGAACATTTGAGTAGGATTTTTTTTTTAAGGAAATAAAAATTCAGATGAACAACAATGAACAACAGCAGAAGCTGAATAATGTTACTTTGATTTCCTGTAGTGTGAAAGTATAACTTTAGAGGAATTTACTTTGGAATAAGAAAGCTGGAATTGGGAATTTTCTCATGTTTAAGGTGGGGTTACCAACCTTTTTGAGTCTGGGCAGATTTGGAATTTTGTGTGTCTGTAGGCACAACCCTCTCCAGTTGCTTCTCTCCCACCCCAGACAAAGAGAAAATATCTCATGTATGTATGCTTTACTTTTCTGTGGCTCTGGGTAAAATTTCGATCCAGTAGAATTAAAATAGATCCTCTAGAACAGGGATGGGGAACTTCAATCCCGGGGGACAAATGTGGCCTTCTAAGCCTCTCTGACTGGCCCTCAGAATTCTCCCCAGGCCATACTCCCCGTCGGCTTCACCCCCTCTCCCCGGGCCAAACCTCTCACCAACCCCAATTCATATGCTGCCTGAGTGTTTTTGCCTGGCTTGAACTCAGATAATGCCTCTAGCTTCCCTGGATGGAGGATAGAGAGGGATGTGTGAGTGTATGTAGAAACTAGCCTACTGTACAGTGGAAATATTTGCATTCTTTGCTTTTGTCTCTGGCCCTGCCCATCATTGGTATGTTGCTTCCGGAGGGCTGCCCAGATGAGAATGTGGCCTTGGGTCTGAAAAAGTTTTTCTACCCCTGGGCTTGAGTTCACATGGTTTTACAGGTAGACACCCCCCCAACACCATCAAATTAAAGTTTGCATTGGTAGACTGCAGAATAAAAATCACAGATCTGGTGCTTGCCAGCACCACAAAAATATGGATCCAAGGTGTGGCTTCTCATGGATCTTCATTATTTTAATATACAATGACAACAAAACCACCAACAAACCACAGAAGGGCACAGAACTGACCTACAATTTGATGTAGTTTTTGCAGCAACTCCTTGTAGAAGCTACAAGGAGCCATGCCTCAGATCCATGTTTTTACACCATGGCAATTTTGAAAAGCACTGGATCCATTGTTTTTACATTTCAGTCCATGGAGACAGATATGATCTGCAATTGATGGTGGTTGGGAAGGTTATGCAAGCTCAAGAGGATATATTTTTTACTGCATCCAATATGTGTGTACAAACATGCACCTTTTCTCTGTTTCTACATATTCGTCTCTCTGTCTCCTTTTCCTGACTTCCTCCACCACTCCATTTTCCTACCCCAAGTCTCCCAGACCACTCCTCCTTCCTTGTTATCCTCTCAGTCAGTCCACTTTATGTTCATCAGCTCAGGTGCTGATCTGAGGTTTGAAAAATACATAGACCTGAAAGGGGGAATGGGGAAAAAAGAGTATTACTTTTCCAATATCTGCCTTCAGTATGCACTTTTTGGGGGTGGGGGAGATAACCACCCTTGCCATCTCATGACGGAGGCAGGGAGATGAGAGCTCAGAGGCTTTGTGGCTAGCAAGAAAAGCCTTAAAGGGTGCTGTTGGACCCACAGGTGCCACAGTGGTGGCCCCATGTTTAAGGATTTGATAGAAAGATGTTATTCTGTTAGGGGAGATACTGTACTATTAACATGACTTACACATTCTTCCATCAGATGAACATTTCCTCTATATAGGGTCTTTATATAGCTCAGACTCTTAAGGTTTCCTGTTCTGCAACACTTCCACATATTCTGAAGGAAAGTGGGTGGGAAATGCCACATTGCTTTTAACTTCACAGTTCACATGTAGGGTTTGAGACTAACAGTGCACCCAGCCAGCTTTTTAAATGTATTATATTTATATCCTACCTTTCCTCCAAGGAGCACAAGGTGGTTTACAAGTATGGCGCACTCTCCTGATTTTATCTTCACAGCTCCTCTGTGTGATACATTAGACTGAGAGACAGTGACTGGCCCAAGGTCACCTAGTGTGCTTTATGGCCAAGTGGGAATTTGAAACCTGGTCTTGCGGGTCCCAGTCTGACACTCTGGCCATTACACCATACTGGCTCTGAAGTGAAGTTGGTATCTGTGATGCGTCCTTCCCTGGCTCTCCCTGTCAGGTTCCTACCTGCTCGTGGTTACTGCCTGTCTCTAGGCACCACCAGGGACTCCACCAGTCCGGACCGCACTCTCTTATGGTTTACCTATCCGCTCTAGCACAGATCTCAACAGATCCCCCTGCTAGGCAACCACCAGTAACGTCCCAATACTAGTATTCCCAGAGACTCTGAATACTGGTATTGTTATTCTCTTCACCGCTGCCACCATTTGTTACAGTTCCCCTTCAGCCTTGGTCATTACCTTACCCTCCCTTCTGGTCTGTGAAACCCCAGCCAAGGATCAGGCCTTTGGTAAACCAAATTAAGTATTTATTACAGATAACAAAGCTAACAAGATTAACAAGATTTCTTCTTAAGGCACATAAGCATATGGTTTTACTCAATACTAATCCGAACTCCACCTCCCTCCTGGCAAACAACTCTCTAAACCCCACCAACCAACCCACTCAGTTCTCTTCTCCCCCCTCTCATTCCACTCTCACTCTTCCTTTTATACATTCAGCCATTTTAAACACTCAGCCAATCATCTCGCATTCTACTGCCCATTCACTCCCCCTCTTTCACTCCACTTACCATGTATCTTCTAAAACAACAACACTTACCATATATACATTAATATAGGAACATCACAGTATCCTCTTCAAAATCTCACCTGCCAGTCACCTACCTCAATTGCCATTATGAGGCAATGTTTCAAAATAAACTATGTAATTAGTAAAAATGATAAAAAGTGCTCATTAAGAACAAGGGGACCCATGCTATCCATGCTGAATTAATGCCAGGCAATGTGGGATTTGTTTTTTTTTTTAAAAAAAAAACACTAAAGGATAATTAACTAAGGCAGTCATTTCCAAATGGTGATTCAGAATCCATGGATTAGTCACAGCAGTTTTGATGGTGGCTTGTCAGGCTGTAGGTGATCTGTAGTTACCAATGTAGCACAAGAATTTTAAAGAAAATACCTTTTCCACTTCAAGGGTTTGTGATTCAAGGATTAATGGCTTTTCTTAGAAGCCGTTTGGGAACCACTAAAACATGGGGCTGGTTCACACAGAAATTTAATGTGAGATGGGTGCCACCCACCCCCATTTCATTTGCACAGTTTACATGACGTTGCAGAAGGTGTGTTGCTGCTTTTCCCTTTAAATCCAAATCAAAGCAACCCGCTGAAATGAGATAAGTGAAGGAAAAACCATCTCCGCTTTGCTGCTTTCTTCCCGTGTAGGCTCTTTCCTCTGAAGTTTTTTGCTGGGGGGTGGATCGCCACTTCAGATACTCCCCTTTCTCCGCCCACTAAACTCTCCTGAATTCCATTTCACTTTCTGTCGCTCAAGAAGCAACTTCTGACTGGCTGCTCCCAAACTGCTGCAACCCTCCTTTCTTTTGCCCCTTGCCTGGTAAACTGCCTTCCTTCACTCCTGTTCTTTCGAACTCTTACCACCCAAGCTCCCTTGGGCTTTGCAAAAGCAAAGCTGAATTATCCCCACAACTTTCCCGTACAGTGGGGGCGGTGGCAGCAGCGGCTACTTCTCATTGCATCATTGTTTCACTCACTCACTCACTCACTCACACTCTCTCTCTCTCTCTCTCTCTCTCTCTCTCACTCACTCACTCACTCACTCACTCACTCACTCACTCACTCACTCACTCACACACACACACACACACACACACACACACACACACACACACAACCTGTATCTCACTACCGAATTTAAAAAAAGGAAAGGGAAGAAAGGGTTTGACTAGGAATAGGAGGGAGGATCTACTTAGTGTCATGTCAATTTCACACTGAGGCACTCTCACAGCTTCAGCCTTCAAGCCTGAACAGTCATGGGGATTGCACCCCTCTCTCCATTCTGAGTTCCATACACCCAATTACCGATGTGACAGAAGGCATGTGCATGCTCACACTTACACTAAAAATTGCATTTCATAAGTACTTAATAAAAAAGTGGTTTTGCTATAAATATGTCAGGAGGACATGAAACTGACAAAATAAAGTTTTTTGTGTAAATTGCACCCCCACACTCTCCCGGCTTCAGGAAACCCGCTCCCCTTCTCCATTAGCAATACTCCAGAGGGAGTAAACATGTAAATGTGGGGGCGGGGCCACAAGGAAACAGTAATGCTAAATGTGACTGCAAAACAGCAGATTAGAAGATGTGTGAACCTTGAAAATCTATTGCGAAGTTTAGCTCCCGTGTGAATCAGCCCATGATGTCCTCACAGTGGATTAGCCCACACTGTACACCCAAAATGGAATTTCTGCTTTGGGTTAGATAATTATTGACAGTTGTAGTATCACTTGACATTCAGATTGATTTTACTCTGGATTTTGTGGGTTCCGGCTAGGACAGAAACATTTCCAGAATGGAATTAGAAGGCCCAGTAAGGGCATCCTAGCTTTCTCCATAACAAACAGGCAAGGTGAGAGCCTACCATGGCCTGGGACCACCCCAGAGCAATGCTGTGTCTCCACATCACATGCTGGGAAGCAGAAGGGTAGAAATGACAAACCCCTTTACTGCTGCATTAAGGACCTTTGGGCATGTGTGGTGGGGCTGTCTAGCATGATGAGGGACAGTGATTTCCTTAATCCTTCACTTCATTGTAAGCCTTTAGCTTTGCAAAAAGAGGTCCAGCAATGTTACCGCTGATTCTGCCATTCACTTCAGGCTCCAGATGGAATGGAATAGGATCATTCCACTTTCCAGCAAAACTCTTGAGTGGAACCTAGTGGTTCCGCTTAGGCCTCACTGAGATCACTGCAGTGGTGTGGATGCTGGCAGTCTACCAGCCATTTATTTTGGCTTCCCAGGGGCTTGATGCCCCCACCTCTCTTTAGCAGTTCCAATAGGCAGAAAGAACAGGAGATTTGTCAAGACTCTGGTGGACTGCTGCGCATAACTGGTGCAATGGAGCTGTAGGTCACAAAATGTATAGCCTTGCTATAAGCAAAACGAGTTCTCCATAAATTGATCATAAGGTTATTTGTAAGTCTTGCCATCACTGCTATTGCTATATCCCAACTGGATATTACAGTTTTTAAAATGCAGTGGGCTTACTCCAAGGGTGAGTCATTTGAGGACCATTTTTCTGGTATATCTATATTTGTAGAACCTTAATCTCATCTATACCTATATGATTTAACAAGCCAGTGATTAAATTAGTATCATCACCAGTGATCGTTTGTTTCAGAAAGCAACTACCCTGCTCCCCATTTTGGTGAGCCATTCTGTACTGCAGATTGAAAGGTTCTTGGGCTATGATGTCCTCTCAGATTCCAGAATGACTACCCACTTCTGGACTTCCTCCTGCTATGCAGGTATTAAAGACATAGGCACCCCTTTTGTGGACAGTCACTGTCAATTTTAGTTGAGATATATTATTAGAATTCTTTTGTCCTCAGTTTAGTTGTGTAGATTATTTTAATCTGCATGTTTTATTCATCGTTGCATTTGTCTCGAAATGAGATATTTCAGAGGAAAAAGTCCAGAGATAACAAAATACCAACAGTAGAATAATTATGTAGTTATTGCTATTTTTTCTTCTTGTAAAGGCTTTATCTAGGAGACTATCAGAATATCTTTAATGAAACTTCAATATCTTGATTAAATTGCTGCCAGCCCTTGAAATAATTAGCATTCATATTACCAAGAAAGCTGTACTTCAGTTTAATTCGGCGTTATCTAAATGGCTGGTGATTCCTGCTGTCGGGAGGAATGCTTTGTGGAGTTCCAGCTTTCTTGCATTTTTATTTTATTGATGCTACTTTCTCATAGAAATCTAAAAAACATCCTCTCACATTCTCATGGCACATTACAAGAAATATTTATTTCAAATAAAAACAGAGTTAAAAGATAATGCACTTTTAAAAGTGCTTCCAAAGTTAAGTTGGGGGTTGGGGTGGAAATGCAAAGCATTAAGCAAATTGTCAGGTAAAGGTTGTAGTGAATGAAAAAGTAAAAACCCAACACATTTGAATAATGAATTTTCCATTAGTGTGTGTTTTGATCCATTTTAATTGTTCCAAATTAATTATTTCATATTTTGTATATTTAAGTGTATAATGGTTAAAAAAAATTAAACAGTGAGAGTTATTAGCTGATTAGCAGTTTACTAATATGAAAGAAAAATGAGTACATTTCAGAAAGCATCATTAATTTTGTAGGTTTACCTGAAATCAGAATTGTCACATGTTCTCAGTAGGCAATATTTTGACTGAGCAAAATTCATGGTTGCATTGGTGCAAAAACTCATCACGGTACATCTGGCATGTCACTCCCCCAATAGTGAATTCAGGTAGTGAGTGTCAACAGGGCCAAAATGGGGCCTCTGAGAAACAAGCAAGAGGCATTAATATATGTGGGATAACCTGGAGTTTAACAGGTGGTATAGCATAGTGGGGGGGGGAGCCTGGCTGGGGGGGAGAGTCTGTGAGTTCAAATCCCCGCTCATGTCTCCTGGGTGTCAAAGGCCAGCTAAAGATCACCCCCACAGTGAGTGGCTCAGGAGTTATGTGCCCTGCCACCTGCGCAGCTGTGGGCAAGCTGCATAGTCCCAAGGAGCCCAGTTGCCCCCCAGCTGGCAGTTGCAGACAAGGAAGGGGCCGGCTTGTGCAGCTGTGGCAAGCTGAGCAGGCTCTAGCCAACTGGGGAAGACTAGCCTCAGAGAGACGCAATGGTAAACCCCCTCTGGATACTGCTTACCATGAAAACCCTATTCATAAGGTAGCCATAAGTTGGGATCGACTTGAAGGCAGTCCATTTCCATTTCAACCTGGAGTTTGATGAAGTTGATTTTTTTTAAAACAACCCAAAGGGGGAGGTTTTCCCTTCCCCAAAAAAATCCCAGTGAGGATTGAGTATGTTTATTCAGGGAATGTTAAAGGTCAGTTGGAGGGGATGGAAAAATACCTCTGTATGTGTGTATGTACATGTACAGTGGCCTCCTTGAGCTTCTTATAGTATGTTAGAAGAAGCCATTGCTGGCTGGCAGGAACTCTGAACAGGAGCACTGTCTCTGGGAGGTGAGGATCTATTGTAACATTTTGTTGCAGGTCTAACTTGTATTGTCCATTTAATTCATATGACTGAAATCGATCTAACTTATTTTTGATACAAAGATTTGACTTTATTTTAATTCATAAGCTACTACATTCTATTACCAATACACATACCTTTATTTTTTAACATGAATGTTTTCAAGGTGGCTTTCAAACAAATGATCTTTAAATAGTAAACGTAGTATCAAAACTAAACATCAGTAAAAACCACAAAATAAAACTAGTGGATGCAGCCGCTAACAACAAATACTATTAAAAGCACAAGCAAATAGGAACCCCCCCCACACCATTCAATTAGTTGTGCCCAGAATAGGCATGTTCAGTTTAAAGTGAGCACATTAAGTCTGCTTACTTTACCATAGGCTCTTACCAGGACAAGGAGAAGAATCTTCAGCCAAATACATTTGAGCGCTTCATGTACCTTGTGACCGCTTATATTTATTAATCTTGAGATTAAACTCTAACCCAGCTGCCAGTGTGGAAGTCTTCTCTGGCTGCTTTAATACATGGGGCTGATTACGTTAGTTTCACTAAAAAGGTAGCGCTTCTGTCCTGATTTCTAAAATCCCTTTCACACTGCAGTACCTGTTGCGTTAAGGAACAGCAGCTTTTTCAGCCGATATACCGACATTGTGTGCAACTGTCTTTCCCACGGCTTGTTTTCGTCCCTCACCCATGCACACTGTTCCTCACTGTGTAGGAGGTCTAAGATCTCGGCCCGTCACCATGAAAGCCCTCTCCCTTTAGGATCTGACTTTTTAATTGTTTTAGTTGTATCAAGACAGGAGTATGTGTGGAAAATGCTGCTGCTATCTGCACCTATGCCGGAATACCGGTACATTCATCAGGCAGAAAACAAAACAAAACCCTGTGTGACTAAAGGGCGGGAACGCACTGCATGGTGGGATGCCTGTCACATGAGTGGCTGCAGCTAGCGATAAACTCATGCAATCTTTCGGGTTCCCAGCCTTGCTAACAGATTATTTCTGGTATCATTTATCACGGAAATTAGCGCTAAACTTCCACTACATTCCAGTAGAATTCTGGAGCTAGCTTGTGCGTTGTGTGAAAGATCAAATATAATGTGCAAATTGCTAGGTAAGAAGTCATCAGAACAACGGAATAAAGTGCAGTGTGAAAGCAGCCTCTGTCTCCACTTGGGGATCACTCCAGTGTTGCTGAAAAACAACCCTGGCTTGGTTCCAACGAGCCATTGCTGGTCTAACATCATAGACACTTGATACCATCTCAGCTGTAATTCAGTAGAGACAGTTTCTCCCATTCATCTGCCTTCTGCCCTCCTCATTCTGGCTCCTTCACACCCCTTTGTGTCATTCCGACCAACTAGCCATTTACTCACCCTCTTCCTGCCTGCCCACTTCTACCTCTTTGCCTTGGTGGCTGCATGAAAACTCCCTCTTCCTGGATCACATCTCTTCAGCCATGCCACAGGAAACATTTTTCCATAACAGGGACATTTAGCTCTGTATTGTCTACCACTGACTGGCAAACACGGCCCTCAAGGGTTTCAGACAGGGAATCTTTTCCAGACCATTCTGGAGATGCCGGGAGTTGAACTTCCGACCTTCTGCAGGCCAAGCCAATGCTCTGCCACTGAGCTATAGCCCTTCCTGACAAATATTGTAAGCGACGTTTCCCACAAGGGTTCTTGTTTTTTATTTATTTTCTTTTTTAAAAAAATCACCCTGTGAGATAAAGCTCAGTTTTTTTCCCTCAGTCCTTTACATTTTGGCTTGTTGCTCTTCAGAGTGTTAAAGATAATGGGATTAATGTTAAAAAAGAGAAAGAGATTATCATTATCACATTATCTCCACAGATGGTGCAAACATCCCATTTGGTAAACAACAGAGCCCTTGTTAATCTTGTCTCTTTATCTTCCTCCTGCTTAAGAGTTTCCAAAGAAACCACTATTGATCTGAAAACCTTGGGATATTTAGCTCAGAAACTAACTGTGAAGGATAATTGACCTGTTCTGTTAAGCCCTGCTAGCCTAGGGTGTCAGTTGTGTTTAATTGTGGCAACAAAATACTTTGTTCTAAAGCAAGACCTTGCAAGGTACATGTTTGTCACTGTAAACAATGAACAGGTATTGTGGCTGTTGTTTTCCCTGGTACTGAGAATATGAGAAGGAACATCAGGGACCTGAACTTTGAATAGCCCTTCCTTGGATCAAATGAGAAATACAGGTGATAATCACCTCTGATAACATTGTCCTTGGTTAGTCATGTGGAAAATGCACCACAAGTCAGTTTCAATTGCTAAAGAGAAGATAATAGTGTCAAGTTGTGGGAGCTCATAAGTGCAGCTGAAAGACACCAGTGTAGCTGAGCAGCTTTGGTACCATTTTAGGTGCAAGCCCTGAAGCTAAGTAGCCTTGTGGTATCCTCTGTGGTATCCCTTTTAGGGAACCTAGGCAGGCCTTGCCATGTTTCCTTCTCTGTAGAGGAAGAATATAGTGGTGATTTGCCTTCCTGCATGAGGCAGGCCAGCTGCCTCTGAGCTCTTTCCTAAAGAGCTGCTTGACATGAAGACAAGAATTTTGGGCAGCCATATGTTAAAGTCTGATTATTGTTCTTCTGATGGACTAATTGGAGACCTTGCTGTTACAGATAAGAAAACTTTGGAGCAGCTAACAAAAGGACTGAGTTCATAGTATTTACTTGATCTATATAGCCTTAAAAGAACTAACAACCAAAAGGTGTTACTAGATTAGAAACTCTACAATAACAGTGGGGAGGTGTGTTAAAACTTAGGGGCTATCTTCCACAAGTCACAGCCACCTGCCCCACACGTGATGTCACATATGATGTGGCTACAAAGGAACATTGGGAGTCTTAGAGTGTGCTCCTGATTGTTCCTTGGTAAGCAGAGTTTGTATTTTGGTGCCTTTCAAATTTGGCATCGTATGGAAGCCTCAATGAAAGTGGACCCTAAAGACCCATTTCTTTTACCTGCCTAGCTTGAAATCAAACCATGCAGGCAAAGGCTTTCACCTGATGCCATGGTGACAGGTGGGTGACCCTGCCCCCATGTCAGATTGGCCTACAGAAGGTGGGGGATGTCAGGATCTGTTTCCCATCCCACTGTATGGCACGAAATCTCAGTATTTAAAGAAGGTAATTAAACAGCCACAAGAGTGGCTGTATACTATAGCCAGCATGGATGTTTCACATTCCATAATGTTAAATTGAAAATACCCCTCCATATCCTTCTGATGCTTCCCATAAGCTTATTTCAAAACAAAACCTTACAAAACTTACAGTCCTGAACTTAGAAAGGGCTGCTTAACAACCCTCTAAATTTTCATGGTGATACACATAACAGTCAGAGATAATAGAGAGTTCAAAGTCTAAAAAGAGAGAAAAAAACCCCAGAGCCCTTTTGGACTTTTTTCTGTCAGAGTTCTCATAATCTGTTGAAATTCATTACAAATCAGCCATATTCACAGAGTACCTGTAATCCTATTACTGACCTTGCCCCATACTCGGATCTTCATCTTCTGCAGTTTAAAAGTTTAAAAAATGCCTAGCTGATTTTTAATTAATAAATTTTGGCTTGAACTCAATGATAATGTTGGGCATGCTCAGTAAGAACCAACTGTCAGTGTTCTAAAAGCCAGACTCCCAGCTGCTTGGCTTGCCTAATCAGGGGGCCACATCCACACCAGATGGTGATTTCACTTGAGACAGTCATGGCTTCCCCCAAAGAATCCTGGGAAGTGTAGTTTGTGGAAGGTGCTGAGAGGAGACTCTATTCCACTGACAGAGCTCCAGACTGGTTTAACAGTCAGCCACTCTGATTGAAGGTCTGTGAGTGGACCAGGGCGTCTCCTAACAACTCTCAGCACCCTTCACTAACTACGCTTCCCAAGATTCTTTGAGAGAAGCCATGACTGTCCAAAATGAACTAAAGGCCTGGTGTGGATGTGGCCAGGGGCAGCTTTGGTTTAAATTTGAGTGGGAGGCTATATGTGCCTGCCGCAGAACAAAAACGCTGCAAAACAATGATACTGTTCACAATGTTTTCCTTTTGGAAAGGAAAGGGGCTTCTCCTCTGCCCAGTGCCCACCCACCCAATCTCCCCCCTCACCCTCCTCCTACCCACCCTGCCCCTCCCCCAGGTCAGTGTTGGACTACGACCTGGGAGATCAGGCCAGATTTCAACCCAGATCTCCCCAGTCCTATCCAACATGCTATCCAATATACGACACTCAAGGTCAAAATATACATCTTGTGCTTAATGCTCAGTTACAGTTGTGGGAGGGTGTTGTTGTTTGAGGGATTGCAACACACAGGGAGCTTTCCCCTGTTTCTCCCTAGCCGTGACTGCCCCCCCAAATCAGCCCCTTGGGATGCCAATGTCCTTCAGCAGCTATAATTAATTTAAGAAAAATGAGAAACATGGTCACATGCAATACATTCAGTATAGCATGTAGTTTGACTCTTAGTCTTTATTGATTGGAAAGGGTGTCTTGATTAGATTCCCTAGAGAATCTGACCTTCCCTCTTTGCCTTGTCATGTTCACTTTCTTTGGATTTGGAGTGTTTATCTGACATCCTCTTCATCCGTTGTATTTCTAAGAGCTGTAAGGTTGTGAGATAAATAAATTTGAGACTGCACTATAATGCAAACTTCATTTGTAGACTTGGCTGATGACATTGTCCCTAATACTGAGAAAAATAAACTTAAAAGAAACCTATTAATTGAAGTGTTCTTACCATCAGCATCAAATGAGCACATTGTGAGCCGAGTAGGGCTCTACTGACAATTGATACACAGAAAGTTAACATGAAATAACCAGATTATGATTCAAGTGACTTAGGTTGGGGTGTTGAATAGCTTGTGAATGGCTTCTGAGAAACATGGCTTTCCTTTGTGGGTATCTACAAATCATAAGCAAACTATAATACATGAAGTGCTTATATTTAAACCAGTTTCAGAATCCCCTTTAGTAGCTAAAGCTAACATACATTTTTTGTGGGGCTGTGATAATACATACACACAGTAGCTGAACTTGAACTTAGATCTCATGGAGTTAGTCACCATTAAGTCCCTTTCATTCAAATTGTAGCTCAGTGGGAGAGCACATGGTTTGAATGCAAAAGGTCCCACATTTAATCACTGGCCTCCCTGGGTAGGAAAGAGAATTGCATAGCATCAGAGAGCACATCCTACACAATTTCTTTTCCTATCCAAATGTCAGAAGAGGAAACTGGAAAGCTAGATTTCTTTCTCCTCTATTATGTTATCACATATACATCATGTGAAGGAAAAACAGTGAGGTACATGTATTATTCTTCCATTTTCAAACAAAGAAATACTGTGGATGAAAGTGCTATAATTTGAAGGTGGGCAGTGATTGTATGATTGGTGCCTTTATAGATATGGTGTCTTGATTCAAATCTTCTTTTAGTTACCATAGGTAACATCCACACCATACATTTAAAGCACAAGGCTTTCTCCAAAGAATCCTGAGAAGTGTACTTCGTTAAGGGTGCAGGGAATTGTGATTCTATGTGGGGTAAACCTCAGTTCCCAGAGTTCTTTGGGGGAAGCCATGTGCATTAAATGTATGTGTGGATGTTTCTGGATTTTTAACAACCTGGCCTTGAAGGGGAGCTGGAGAAAAAGCTATAATGAAAGTGCAGTGAAGGTGGGGAAGTACTTTATAAAACTTTTCAGAGAACGAAGAAATTCTTTGAGTTTTGGGGAGAGGATTTACCTTTAAATGAAGCCGCAGAAGATAATTTTCTTTTCCTTTTTTTGACAAAAAGCAAAATTTCCCTCTTGCTTCAGGGTTACCCAGCCTGGCTGCATCCATCTTCATTACTATACAGATGTCCAATGGGAATGACACCACATCATGATATAACACCATAATCAGCCACATTGTTTTGTTTTTGTACAGTGTCCTATAATGGTGTTATGTTATGATGTAGTGTCACTCATATTGAGCATCTGTTTGTTAATAAAGATGGATGTCCCCTGTTGCTTGAAGCAGGGAAGAGGGTATTGGGAGGCGGTTATACCAAAAAGAGAGAGAGAGAGAGAAATGTGCTCTCTGTTGCCTCATCTGAAAGGTGTAACTTCACCCCAAAATCTGGCATTTTCTCCTTATCCCTAATGTCTTTGGGGCCTGTTTTCATCAAGCCCCAACCCTGCAAAATCGCCTTAAAAAGGCTAAACTAAAAACAATGTAGTTTAGCAGCCAAGAAATTTCAGTTACCAGCCATGGAATTGAGTAATCTTTTTTTTAAAAAAATCTAACTACAAATTAAATTTGTGTAATTCTATGCAGCTTGATTTTTAAAAAATGAGATGTACAAAACACTAAACACTAAATTTTATTTTTGGCAGGTGGTACAAGACCTTCTATTCTTGCAGCAAAGTCTACTCTGGTTGTGAATAGCGGGCAAGAATTAAAGCTGCTGTGTAGTGACCATGGCCCTGTGACCTGGTATTTTCAGAGTGCGGTCCCATCAACAAAGCCAGTGAATTCCAAAAAGAAGGAATTTCACATAAATAAAACACAAGCAAGCCACACAGGAACATATACATGCATAAACAGAGAGAATATGAACAGCTCCATTTATGTTTTCGTTAAAGGTAAGATATTGTTGTTTTTCTCGTCCTTGTTACCCCAATAGGACATTACCTAAAATGTAACGGGAATGGAAGCTTGGTTTGTGCTTGTGTTTACATTCATTACAATGATATTTATTATGTGATCTTTTCACATCATGAGAAACCAGAGTATCAGATTAAAAAAACCCTTCAGATATCTGCTGCACTTGTGCACCACAAGGTAGACATGATGTCTGAGTAAATGCTTAGCTGTGCATGCACCTGTTAAGCTATTTAAAGTCCCTGTGGAGACTTCCTGCCTCCAAAAGGGTGAGCAACTCCTTTCTTGAACCATTGTTGTAGATAGGTGCAGTCTTGATCGAAGGTGGCACTACTCTGAAACAACCACTCCAAGAAGCATTCTTGAAATGTGTGTGGCATAATCCCTTTGCTCTTCTTGGTGGGAACATAGGGCAGTCTGGCAAGGTATGCTTGTTTCTAAGACTTTAAATAGCAGCTGTGCTCCACCACCACCCCAGTCAGGACCATAGGGAGGGATCATTCCACCTACACCATTGTCCCAATGAAAATTCCTCACCTCCAAACTGCTATGTGGCACTAGAGGAAGCTGCTCTTGGCACACGTTACCAAGCTATGTGTTGAACTTGATGTGTCATTTGGCCCAGAGATGTGAAAGAAGGTAGTCTTCACTCTTTTACAACCTCTGGGCTCCTTTGGGAGGAAGGGCAGAATAGAAATTTAATAAAGAAATGCAAAAAATAAAACATGGGATCCACTTTTAACCTAAGCATGTATTTGGGGAGCCTTTTCTTACTTTTTATCATATATTTGTATGCTTGTAGAGTTTCTGTTGTGACTTACCTTAGATCAGGCTTTGACCGAGTAGTGGGTCTCAACCCCACCAATTAAATCCAATGGCTTAAGATATGGCAAAGATGTGGCAGCCTTAAAGCAACCTTAGTTATCTGAAGTGGAGACTTTGACTCTACAGCACAAAGCCAGCCTTGTTTTTTACTGTTAAAGATTGTTAAAAGTACAGCCAAAGATTGCAGTCCATCAGAAGACCTACTGCCTTAACAACAAGCATCAGAATAAGGGCTGATACATTCAGATTTACTAGGGAGAACATTAAAGTTCCTTCAGCAGTTAGTAAACTTACTTATTTTGTAGTTAGGATTAGATATGTAAAATTTCCAGAAATTTTGAAGCCATGGCATTCTCCCTGGCAACCATGTGGGTGGATGGATCTCTGCCAGTTGGGGAAACATGAGCTAAGATACCAGTTTGGTGCTGCCGGATCAATTTCAGTCTCATTCTGTCCATAGTATTGGTTGTTTGGTTGTTTATGAAGAGGATCGTACAGTTCAGGTAGGTACTTGTGTTCATAAGCACAGAAAAGAGGAATCGTTGTAGTTTAACTAGCCATGTAGCCTCCTGGATCAGAAATGGGCAGTGAAGTTCTGCCTCCCAACGATAGTGGCTAAGCTGTGACCCGCCAACTGAACTACAACTTCTGTCAGCCCCAGCCAGCATGGCCAGTAGTCAGGTATGATGGGAGTTGTAGTCCAGCAACCTCTGGAGGGCCACAGATTAGCCATCCCAGAACTATAGGATCAGAGAACTTCCTTGTGGTATCACTCTACCACCATGAAATTCTTTAATCCTGCAGTTAGGTCCAGGGTTCTTTGCATCTCTGTTCATTACTCATTCCTGATCCACTGGCTACATAGCACAACACTATGTCTACTACCTCTCTTTTCCAGGATCATCAGGCATAGTTTCTTATTGTCATTTGATGAGAAACCCCATAGTGTCTATGAAGAAATATTTGCTCTGCAGCTTTCCCTGCATGAGCCACTTTAGGGATGCTTAGTGTAGGTATGATTGCTTGATTTCTGTACACTTGTTGACTAGATGTCAGGGGAGCTGACTGTGGCATCCTTGCTCACTTTAAAAGGCAGTACCCTGTCTTCCCTAGGCTTTTACCACATCAGGTAACGCCTTCTAACCTAGGCCATATATTTTGCTGACACCAGGACCTTTACCTTAGGTTCAAATTCTTATACGTTAGGATAGGTGTGAAACCTTAATATTACACTGTATTATTCTCCTGTTCAGTAATTGGGCATTAGGCATGGGATGATGAAAACAAAAAGATTTTTATGGATACATTTGATAAATATAACACAATAAGAAGTCACAATTCCAGCTGAACCTAACCCTATACTAACTCTACCTGTTCTTCTTTAAACCAGACCCTAACTGTCTCTGTCACTGAGCCCTATTAGTCCTATCTCCGTCACTCTCCAGAACTATTCCCTATCAAGCTCAAAACCAGTACTCTATCTGAATCCTCAAGTACACACTCTTGCTCTGTATATCACACTCCTCCTCCCCCTTCCACTCGCTCAACCAATCACCATTCGTATGCAGATACTACCTTCCTGACTCACTCACTCAACCAAACACTTCTTCCCATAAGCATCATACATTTAAACATCAGTAATATCACACTGACTCCATTGAAAGGTGATATATTGGAAGTGCTTTTTAATACATTTTTAAATCTCCTTTTAAAAAATAGATGTTTTTAATATGTTTGTAGTGGTTGTTTTGTCTTAATATATATTAAAGTCTGTTTTTATGATGTGCTAAAGTGTTTCAGTGCTTTTGTTTGCTGCCCTGGGCTCCTATTGGGAGAAAGGTTGGGTTATTAATCAATCAATCAGTCAATTCTGAGTTCATATCAGTAGTGGTAGATCTGTGATGGCTGATTCACACGTTCAAGTAATCAAGCAAGTTTGCAGTCATCAAATGATAAAGATGCACATGAGAACTGCTATACCAGTGAACCCTGCCTGGTAGCTATGGCCTCCATATTTAGAGGGTTTAATATGAACCAAGATTCAACCCTGAAACTGGACAGTATATATGAAGAAATAATAGTCAGAGGCACATCTGAGCAGCAGGCTTTTTCTTTGTTGCTGAGTAACCCCAGTCTATTGCCACGGAGCTGAAGATGGAAGCAGGACTGAGCTTCCACTAAGACTTGAGCTCCTGTAACTCTGTTTCAAAGTATCAGCTGTGGGATTTGTTTTGGGCTACGTGGCTCCATTTCCTTTCAAAGGGAGCTGAGGATCTAAAGTATGGGCTTCTAATGAGTCCTCTGATGCTGTGGACAGCTGTTCTCTGGTCCTTGATAGGGATTTATGGAAGTACCACCCCAAGTGAATTGCATGTTTTGCTAGAATGTCCATAGTCTTTTGCTGGTAATGCTTGAGAGCTGGTTCACGCGTATGTATAGATCACTTAATTTCCCATTATTTGATTATTCAACAATCAGTGATAGGTGGTTGAATGTACAGACTTACTCCATGGAAAAACTTTGCTTTTGGGATGCAAGAGGATCTGGAACATCTAATTAGTCGTATTAGATTTGCTTCATTCCCATATGTAAGACATGAAATGGTAAACATATATATATATATATATATGGACCAGAGCTTGGAAAAGTTACTTTTTTGAACTACAACTCCCATCAGCCCCAGCCAGCGCCATGCTGGCTGGGGCTGATGGGAGTTGTAGTTCAAAAAAGTAACTTTTCCAAGCTCTGATACGGACTATATTTTGTTTAAACTCCCAACATTTTCTGGTACTGCATTTCTGGTAGCATTTCCACCACTGTCTGGAAGTTGCCTTTTCTGTGGTGCTTAGTTGTGTATGCTCAGCTGAACTGAGAAGTTCCTCTTCACATCTATTGGGTGATGCCTTTGAATTACTTTTGGACTTTGATTTGTTGATTTCGTTTGCTCTGAGAAGCCCCTTGTACAGAAAATCCAGCAGTTCTGTCCATTTCTCTCAGGGAGTCTATTTTCTTTGCAAAATGCCATGCTTATCATTTGTAGTAGTCTGGATGTATGGAGTGTCTGTCTTGGAGGTTGTTGTTGTTGTTATTATTATTATTCCATCATGAAACCCACATTGGCCTATGGATCTCAGGTCTCCCATCCAGTCACTGACCAGACTCAGAGTGGCTTAGCTTCTGTTATCTCATGTGCCTTCTGACCATAATCTGGGACCCAGTAAAGTGAGATGGGGTTATTTCTGTGAAACTGAGAATCAGATGGATTATCTGGTGTAGTCCCAGTGAGATCACATGACATGAATAAAGATTGGTTCATATCTTTTGAGTGTAGGGTGGTTGCTGCTTCCTTGGGGCATATTTTGTGGGAAGTTCCTATGTCGGCGCTACACCTCCCTGAGGACCAGCTGTACCGATATGGAAACTTCTGACATGGACTACCTGTCCCATGAGATTTCATCATTGAAATGTTACCAGTGTGTTACAGGTTCCATCCACTGATGGTGAATCAGTAACTATACCACATTAGCAACATAGAATCAGTCTTTTCTCAGGCCATTTTACCTCACAAAAACTATTCCAGAGAAATCCTGTAGCCCTTGTAGTTATGGAAAGTCCAACATGAACACAAAACCTTTCCTGTATTAGATGACGTTTCCATTTATGAAGGGGATAGTTCTGCCCATGCATATGGATATGTTTTAAAGCCATTGGTGGGAATAGTGAATCCTGCTCACACAAGCTCGATGTGCCAGAGTGAATTAAGGCCTGTGGATTTTGGGGATATGTCTGTTAAGGTGTCTTGAGGATTGCAGCAGGTAGAATAAGCCTTTGCTACCAGTTAAACAATTTTGGTTAAGGCTCTGTTCTGGTAAGGAGGGATTAAACATCTGGCCTCATACCACTTTCCATAGGAATTCTCCTTTGTAAATGAGATGCAAAAAAAGTTATTCATGGTAATGAACTAAAGGGTGAATTTAACTGTGTAGGCTACATTTTGCACTGAAATTTCAATAAAAAAAGAAATTGTACTTTGGTAGGAATTCTGACATTCTGTGATCTTATTTCCCCTGTTACAGTTTACTACCGAACAGTAGGATGATCTGGAAAGCATAAGCAAAGTAATTCATATGCTCACGTATATAGATTTATTTATTTAAAAACATCATTTAATCTGCTCTGTTCTTCTGGTAACTTAAAAATACCTCACTGGTTTCCAGGAGAAGAGAGATACAGTTTTAGCATTTCCTTTGAATAACAACTCAGTCTCAGCTTCTGGCTAAAATCCCAAAGTACATCTAGATTGACATTCAAAAGCCCACATCATAAACACAATACTTAAGACTGCTAATTTCACAGAAGTTCATTTTAGACCTCAGAAATATGATTGTGAGGTTTCTCTCATTCCCAGCCCTTCCTCCCGAAAGGAGCCCTGGGTGGCATGAATTAAAGGATGAGGTGGTGAGTACAAGACCAGCCCAAACAACCTTTGCCAACCTTGGGTCCCCAGATATTGGATTACAACGCCTATCCAGAATGGGCTGTGGTCAGGGATGACAGGGGTTGTAGCCCAACAACATCTGGGGGCCCAAGGTTGGGGAAGGCTAATCAGGAGAAATGATCATTGAGGCTGAGAACACATCCTACCGACAACCCATTAGCTAGCATGCTCATAACTTTCTTCCATTCTGTTCTTTTTCAAGTCATAAATGTCCACAGTACGCTTGGAGACGTATTTACAGTGTTTTGGGGACAGTCCCAGCAAAATGCTTTCTAGTGGAGTTTTTCTGCTTTCTCAATTACACAAGAAAGGATTGTAATGATGATTAAAAATTCATAAAGATTATTTTATGCAGAGTTCTTAACTGCCTAAATTTTAAAACAGAAAGGACAGTTGAGTAGTTCTGAAAAATTTAGTCTTGGTGGCTGTCTGTCCCTTTAACTCTGCTGATGTGGGCTAAGTCTGCATTTTCACAAACAAGTCACAGCACTGTAGAATTACAGGGGCTACAAGACAATAGAATCCAAACCCTAAGCAAGACTTTTAATCAATACTCCATGCTCAGAGGAAATATACCTATTGAGTATCGGATGATGGGAACAAATAACAGTGGGTGGCTCTTGCTTTCATGCTCTGCTTTGTGAACTTCCCACAGGCACCTGGCAGGCCATTGTTTCCTTGAAACTGAATCCTTGGTTAGATGGAAGTTTCTGTTCTTAGGATAAATCGGGGTGTGCAACAAGCAGAGAAGATGCACTGCTGGAAAAGGTTGGCTCCAAATTTCTCAGTGTGGCATCCAACAACACTCATTGATTCAACATATTTATTTATTTATTTATTAAACTTCTATCCTGCCCTACCTTTCAGAAGGACCCCAGGGCTGCAAATGACAAAACACCAAAAACATCTATAAAACATAAAAACAAAACACTATTTATTTATTTATTTATTAAAAAAAAACTACAAAAACAGGTTTAAAAACATCTTAAAAACAATTCCAACACAGATGCGGATTGGGAAAAGGTCTCTACTTAAAGGCTTGTTGAAAGAGGAAGGTCATCATCAGGTACTGAAAAGACAACAGAGATGGTGCCTGTTTACTAATTAAGGGGAGGGAATTCTAAAGTGTCAGTGCCACAATACGAAAGACCCAACTCCTACGTTGTGTGCCATATTTAATATTTCTAGCATTGAGTTATTCCCTCCCTTATGTTCCTCCACTATTCTCTTCCATTATTGTCTTCATGCCACCATCCTCACATTTTGCTGCCATCCTCTTCCTTGTGCATTTTTTCCTGCCACCATCCTCCATTTTCATTCCTCATAGTTTTCTACTACTTTTTCCCCTTCCTCACCAGCCTGCCCACCATTCTGTCTCCCTCTTTTCCGTCTTCCTGCACCTGTGTAGCCCGCTCTTTATTTTGTGCCAGTGGCAGAGGAAATGACTTCAGGGAAGATCGAGATGGACAGGCTTGGTGTAGCAGTAGTAGTGCTGGTGGATTGCTGTATGAGCTGTCTCTGAGAAGGTGGCTCTTGACCTATTGGATGGATGCATCTTTTCTTTTGTTGCCTCCTTCTGTTTGCCGACTGTAAGTGGTCAGAGTTCATCATTAGCACACTCTTCTTTCCAAGCTATTAATTCATGAGAAACTATTACTTTAGTAATATCCATCTTTGCCAAGTTGCAACTCTGCCTAGTCTCTCTTTATTTACCAGAGAGAAGTTTGCTGATGACAGTATGCTCATGACACACAGCTTGCTCTCTCCATTCCAACTGAATCAGGAGAGGCTGTAAAGGTGTTGGACAGGTATCTGGAGGCAGTGATAAGTTGGATTGGATGGGGCCAATAAACTGAAGCTGAATCCTGATAAGACAGAAGTGCTGCGGGTGGGTGATTCCCGTTTCTGGGAATTAGGTGTACATCCTGTTCAGGGAGTGGTTATACTCCCCCTGAGGGAAGAGGTTTGTAGTCTGAGAATACTTTTGGATTCCAAGTCAATAGAATCCCAAGTGGCTTCTGTGGCTAGAAGCGCTTACAACCAGCTGAGGCTGATTTGCCAGGTATGGCTGCTCCTGGACCGGGATAGCCTGGCCTCAATTGTCCATGCTCTGGGGACTTTCTGTCTGGACTTCTATGATGCGCTGTATGTGGAGCTTCCCTTGAATACAGTCTGGAGGCTGCAGCTAGTGCAGAATGCGACTGGTAAGTGCGGCATCCTGACACGGCCATGTGTTACCAGTTCTAAAAGTGCTACAGTGGCTGCCAGTGAGCTACAGGGCCCAATTTGGGGGGTTAGTACCCATAAAGTCCTAAATGGCTTGGGACCAAGTATCTAAAAGAGTACCTTCCTCAGTATTGACCATTTCAAACCCTAAGATTGGCAGTGGTGGCTCTTCATTTGTGGAATGCACTCCCCAGTGAGGTGTGTTTATCTCCCTCACTGTTGACTTCCAGGAGGAATTTAAAACATTCCTATATACCTAGGCATTTGGTAGGTGAAGACTACTGTTCCTGGCAACCTGAAGATCACTGATGAAACAATGTTTTTAACAGTAACTGTATTTTAGAATGTTTTAAACTGTTTTTTTATAATGCTTTTCTTATTTCTTGTTAAATTGTTGTATTGATATGTTTGCCACCCTGGAACGTGCTCTATATAATAAATAAATCAGTGAACATAAATTATAGCAGTTATAGATAGTCTTATTCTCCATTAATCTGTCTAATTTGGAGGCAATTACTAGATGTTGTGATAGTGACTTTAACTATGTACTGTGTGAAGAAGTAATTTTTTTCTCTGTTCAGAATATCCCACCAGTGATTGGATGACACCAGGGTTTAGTTAATGGGGGAGAGAAGGGAACAAACTTCTCTCTCTCTCCCTCCCTCCCTCTCCCTCTCTCTCTCCCCCAGTATGCACAATTTTATTGTGAAGAAGGAAGAAAAACGGAAGACATCGGAAAAAGCCAATGTGGCTACACGGAAGACTAGTGGAGGAGGTAAAAATAAAAAAGAGCATGTATAAAGAATGGAAGGAAGGACGCATCACCAAGGAAGAGTACCGACGAACGGCTCGGGCTTGCAGGAATAGCGTAAGGAAAGCTAAAACCCAGAATGAGCTGAGGCTGGCGAGGGAAGCGAGGAACAACAAAAAGGGGTTCTTCAGATATGTTCGAAGCAAGAGAAAGACCAAGGAAACGGTGGGACTGCTGCTCAATGAGGATGGCAAAATGTTGACAGATAACAAGGAAAAGGCAGAACTGCTCAGCCCCTATTTTGCCTCCATTTTCTCCCAAAAAGGGAACAGTGTGCAACCTTGCATCGGTAGCAATCTCAGTAAGGGGTCGGGATTGCAGTTCAAGATTGATAAGGAGATAGTCAGGAAATACCTAGTTAACCTAAATGAGTTCAAATCTGCAGGGCCTGATGAACTGCATCCCAGAGTATTGAAGGAACTTGCTGATCTACTCTCGGAACCTCTTGCCATCATCTTTGAGAAATCCTGGAGAACGGGAGAGGTGCCGGAGGATTGGAGATGGGCAAACGTCATCCCGCTCTTTAGAAAGGGTAAAAAAGAAGATCCGGGGAATTACAGGCCGGTCAGTCTGACTTCAATACCGGGAAAGATATTAGAACAGATAATAAAAGAGTCCATTGGCAACTATCTAGATGACAATGCTGTGATTAGTAGGAGCCAGCATGGGTTTGTCAAGAAAAAATCCTGTCAAACTAATCTCATCTCTTTTTTTTATTGGGTCACTAGCTTAGTAGATGGTGGAAATGCTGTAGATGTCATCTATCTAGATTTCAGCAAAGCGTTTGACAAAGTCCCCCACGACCTTTTGATTAGCAAACTGGTCAAATGCGGACTACATGGAAATACTGTCAGGTGGATTCACAACTGGTTGGAAAACCGTACTCAAAGAGTGGTCGTCGGTGGCTCTGCTTCGGACTGGAAGGAGGTTTCGAGTGGAGTGCCACAAGGTTCTGTCCTGGGGCCGATACTCTTCAACATTTTTATCAGTGACTTAGATGACGGGGTGGAGGGAAGCCTTATGAAGTTTGTGGATGATACGAAACTGGGAGGGATAGCTAACACAATGGAAGGCAGGAATAAAATCCAAAGGGACCTGGATAGACTAGAAAATTGGGCTGAAATTAATAAAATGAAATTCAATGAAGACAAATGCAGGATTCTGCATTTAGGCCACAAAAACGAAATGCACGGGTACAGGATGGGAAATACCTGGCTTAGCAGTAGTGCGTATGAGAAGAACCTTGGAATTGTAGTGGATCGCAAGTTGAACATGACCCAGCAGTGTGATGCTGCGGCAAAAAAGGCAAACGCGGTTTTGGGCTGCATAAACAGAGCTATAGTTTCCAGGTCGAGGGAAGTAATAGTCCCACTATATTCTGCATTAGTCAGGCCTCATCTGGAATACTGTGTTCAGTTCTGGGCGCCTCATTTTAAGAAAGATATAGACAAGTTAGAGCGGGTTCAGAAGAGGGCGACGAGGATGATAGCCGGTATGGAGAACAAGTCTTATGAGGAAAGGTTGAAGGAACTTGGCATGTTCAGTCTGGTGAAGAGAAGGCTGAGGGGTGACATGATTGCACTCTTCAAGTACCTGAAGGGCTGTCACATAGAGGAGGGTACAGATTTGTTCACTGCTGCCCCGGAGGGTAGGACTAGGTCTAATGGTTTTAAGTTGCAGGAGTGTAGATTCAGATTGGACATTAGAAGGAACTTCTTGACAGTAAGGGCAGTTCGGCAATGGAACCGACAGCCTAGGGAGGTGGTGGGATCCCCTTCGCTGGATGTCTTCAAGCAGAGGTTGGACAGCTATCTGCGGGAGATGCTCTAGCTGTGGATTTCCTGCTGTGAACAGGGGGTTGGACTCAATGGCCTACAAGGCCCCTTCCAACTCTATGATTCTATACATGTCTAATCAAGTCCCACTTTCCTTACTCACCCTTTTTCTAAACTCATAAACTCCAAACATGGTAACTTTTCCCATATGCTGCCAGGCCAAGTTCAAAGTTCTTGTATTAATTCACAAGATCCTTAACAACTTGGGTCCAGGATGCTTTAAAAACAAGCTGATTCCTTACGTCCCTACCGGATCACTGAAGTCTTCCAGGGAGTCACTGTTTGTGGTCCTCCCATGGCTCAGACACATGGCTCATATCCAGCAGGAGGTGTGTGCTGAGGATTGTGGGACCAATTCAGGAACTTCTTCTAAGCTGAGATCAGGCAAGCCCCAATTAAACTTCAGTCACGAAGACTTTTTATTTCAGTAATCATTTTAAGTAAGTTTTACTGATGTTATGGTTAATTCTAACTGAATTTATTTCTATTTTATTTATTTTGTGACTTCATTGTGCAGCCCTTAGAAACAATGGTGTTAAGTGGTATATAAATTGTTGGAAATCATAAAAAATTACTTGTGTGAATGCTTGTGTTTCAATACACAGTCTTCAGGAAAATGTTTTTGTTTTCATTACAGATCCACAGGTTCTCTTCTTGCATGAGCCTGTCACATATGCGACGGAAGACAGTGACGCTCTTGTTCAGTGTCTAGTGACAGATCCAGATGTTTCAAATTTCACCTTGAAAAGCTGTGATGACAAACCTCTGCCTCAACATATTGTGTTAGTTCCTGATCTTCGGAAAGGAATTACCATAAAAAATGTACAAAGATCATTTAGGGGTTGTTACCAATGTGTGGCACAACAAAATGGAGAGGAGAGAGTATCAGACACCATTCCTCTCAGTGTGAGGCCAGGTAACATAAACCTTCATCTGCACTGGAATTCCATGCTTTATTGACGACTGCCATTGTTGTTTACCAACATCCTCCTGCAATTTAGGCAGCCAATAAAGTTGGTATATTTTTATATAAGATTGCATGTTAACAAGGGGAAATCATTATATAATTATTTCTTGCTAATGGTACCCTCAGCTGCCATCAGTGGATGCAAAGGCAGTTGGGTTGTAACCTTATAAAAATGGTCACTGAATTAGTTTCCTGATTATGCTTCAATCTTTGCGGGATTAAATATTCTGTATGTTTATCTGTACATGTTATGTAGTGCCAGTAAATGTTTTCATACTTTAACTAAGAGATGTACTTGGCTTGAAAGAACAGTGCTAATACATTACAGAGATCTAAAATACCTCTAGGAGGTCTGATATTTTATTGAGAGGTTAATAACTAGATTTTTTCCTCTTCTCTCTTGGAGGCTCTGCAAGTAATGAAAAATAATGCACATCTAAATTGTTTTCCAGTTCACAAATCCCTTCCAGTCATCTCCTTATCCAAAACCAACCAGCTTCTCAAAGAAGGTGAAAAATTTGAAGTTATGTGCACAATCAAGGATGTAGATAGCACTCTGCAAGCTAATTGGATTTTTCAAGGCAGCGCGGTGAGTTCATTATACCCCATCAGTCTTAACTAATGTACTTGAAAGAACAATCTAAAAAACACACCGCAGGATCACTTTGGGGGTGCATACTTCATTAGTTATGACAAAACAATATTCCTGAGAAGTGGTGTTTCCCAGAGCAATAGCCTTGACACATTTCAGATAGATTGTCTGTAGATTCCTATCTTTTCAGTGGATTTCTACCCTTTCTGCCATACATGGCTTGCCAACAACCTATGTGGAATCTCATGATCCGTCTCTGTCCCTCCAGTTGGTAGCAACTACTGGATTCCACCCGCAAGGCTTCTCATCTGCTTCCTATGATTTATTTAAACTAGAAGTTATCCTCCCAGTTCAGAGCAACATCTGCAACATCTGCTGTCTTGCAGCTTTAGATTCCTTTTTAACTTTCCTGCTTTATTCTTATTCCTCCCTGCTTTGATTTTTTTTTTTTGCTTTGTTTTGTTTTGAGTCTTCTAACCATACTTGTCCTCATTTCTATCCCTGCTTTCATTCTTTCCTTTTGTTTTATTATCTGGACTAAGCCAATGTCTCTGGTTGTGTTTGAGCTCACAAGTGCAGAGATGCTCAAGAACTTCCAGGCCTCAAAGGGACTCCATTCTCAGAGGTTAAATGCATGTTATATGTTAATGCATAGAAGAGAGCCAATCCAAATAGTTGTTTAAAAAGGTAAAGCGGAGTGGAGATGCAAGGAGGAGGATTCGTCTCTTTGTTGTCTTATCATTTCTCTGTCCCATATCATCCTGCAGTGTACAATCCCACCCACCTCCCTGAGTCCAAACATGTTTGGTAGAGCAAACACATGTTTGAGTTCATGGGAGAAAATAGCGGGCAGTTTGGAACAGAGAAGTGGTTGGCAGGTGAAAGGTTAACTATTCCCTCCCCTCCCCCTGCTTCTCTGCTTTAAATTTCTCCCTTCTGAAGCTGCTTTGCTTTTTAAAAAATATACATTTGTATGTGATGTGTAGCTAGTACTCCAGGAGCTGCTGTGTAGAGGGGAAACTCTTCAGAGGCTCTCTGGGAGGCAGACACCAGTGGCTGGGTCTGAATCAGGCAATTAGTCAAACGAGACAAGGGGGAATGAGAGAGTTCAGTAACAGGAAGCTCAAGGACGTGAGGAATTGAGGCACTTGTTGAGGGATCGAGGTTGCAATGAGAAAGCTTCAAGTTCACAGTCACAGGTTGCTATTCACAGTGCGTCAGGTTCCTGAGGCTGATAGGGCACTTATGAATTGCTGGCATATGTGAGAAGATGATCAAGTAGTTTTCCACCTGTCGGGCCTGTTAGCCATGAGCAAGGGCTAGTCCCAGGAGTGGAACTCAAGCAAGACCATTGGGGTTTATTTATTTGATTTATTATTTGATTTATATCCCGCCCGTCCTCCTAGCAGGAGCCCAGGGCGGCAAACAGAAACACTAAAAACACTTTAAAACATTATTAAAAGACCTTAAAATACATTTAAACAAAACAATTTTAAAAACTTTAAAAACATTCTAAAAAGAGCTTTAAAAACATCTTTTAAAAAAAGGATTAAAAACATATTATTAAAGAAAACATATTAAAAGTAATTATAACACAGACGCAGACTGGGATAGGTCTCAACTTAAAAGGCTTGTTGAAAGAGGAAAGTCTTCAAAAGACGCCGAAAAGATAGCAGAGATGGCGCCTGCCTAATATTCAAGGGGAGGGAATTCCACAGGGTAGGTGCTGCCACACTAAAGGTCCGTTTCCTATATTGTGCAGAACGAACCTCCTGATAAGATGGTATCTGCAGGAGGCCCTCACCTGCAGAGTGCAGTGATCAACTGGGTATATAAGGGGTAAGATGGTCTTTCAGGTATCCTGGTCCCAAGCTGTATAGGGCTTCATACACCAAAACTAGAACCTTGAACTTGGCCCGGTAGCAAATGGGCAGCCAGTGCAATTCTTTCAGCAGTGGGGTAACATGTTGGCGATACCCTGCCCCAGTGAGCAATCTCACCGCTGCATTTTGCACCAGCTGCAGCTTCCGGAGCAACCTCAAGGGCAGCCCCACATACAGCACATTACAGTAATCCAGCCTGGAGGTTACCAGTGCATGGACAACAGTGGTCAGGCTATCCCAGTCCAGAAATGGCCGCAGCTGTCTTATCAGCCATAGCTGGTAAAGGCACTCCTAGCCACTGAGGTCACCGGGGCCTCTAGCGACAAAGATGGGTCCAGGAGCACCCCGAGACTATGGACCTGCTCTTTCAGAGGGAGTATGACCCTGTACAAAGCAGGCAAACTGACTTATTTTGAAGGCATCTGGCGACTTTCCCTTACCATTCAGTTCTCTGCTCAGGCTCTCATCCTTTGCAGGAACTACAAATGCACCACATGCTCTCCCAACCACCATCTCCTCTAGATTGGTTTAACAGAAAATTAAAGCAAACGAAAAGAAACGTAATAGAAGGGGGGTAGCGCCCTCACCCTTGGGACTCCCTAAGGGGCTCCTGTCTGCCACCCAAGGGCAGCTGGGCTTTTATGCCTCCTGCCCCAGCCAGAAGCTGATTCAAGAGGCTGCAAGATTAACTGCAGCCTCTCTCTGGAGCCAGGGTCAGGCAGGGGGTCCCAGTCCTTGCAGCACTTACCAGGGACTTCAGCTGTCTCAAGGGACAGCACCCCAAAGGAGCAGGCAGCAAGCACCCAAATGCTCAGATACTCCCAGGGCAGATCTTCTTCAGTTCCCTAATGCTGTAGCTGTTCTAAGCAAGAACTCTAGATAGTGCAGCCAAGACCAGGCAACTGTCTGTTGAATGCAATTATGGTTTTCCAAAAAAAAGCAACAAGGCAGAAAAGTAGGTCAAGCATAAATGTGAGGTTCTAGGGAGAAGGGGATAGAAGGCCAGGCACAAGAGAGGACACTGAAGATCTAAAGCAGCTGTACCACCACATGAAAGACCTGGACTTTTCATAATCCCAAGAGCTGTTCAAATAGTGATGTTGCTGAAATTTGCAGTTCTTTGGTTTGGAAAACAGATGTCAGCAATTCATAATCCAAAACTCAGACTCTAGCCTGGAACACTTTACAGACCCCAGAGGCAGAGGACTCCTCAATCCTTCACATACCCAACTAACCTGCTCCCATTGCACCTACCCTCATTTAGCCTTTCTTTTTGCCCTGCTCCTCCCTTTACCTGGCTGTAGTGGTAGCAGAGGTGGTAGGTAGATCCCTTGATCCCTGACATGTGTCACTATTGTACCAGGACTCGCAAACCAGGGTACAAGATAGCTGCAGCAGGTAAGGAGATATGAAGGACTGAGGCCAATGGGGATTGGTAGAAGGAATTCCAATCCCATCATCCTCTTAATATGGTTGTTGGGATTGTGAAATGGAGGTCAGAAAAAAAACTTTTAATTGGACTCAGAAATAACTGAATTATTTTCTGATTTTGAAGGGGAATGGTTTGGTGAACCAAATTCCAATTTGAGCCTGGGGGTGGGGATGGCTTCACCCGTCACTAGTTATCTGTGAGTAATAAGTGGGTCAGAGGCACTAAAACAAATAGGGCAGAAAGAGTCATGCAAGGGGTTTGGTCTCAGCACTGCTGGGGACCTACCCACACTGTGGAATTGCAGGGGCATTTTTGTAATAACCACTTTGCTTAGGTAAAAGTTGAACTGGCTCTAAATCACTGGTAGTTTGCAGGTTGTCTGCAACATATCTTGTAATTTCAGTGCGTAGGGAAAATTTCTTAGAAGGCTGCTTTTGACCTTGCTGAGTACAATCCCACTGTTAATTGTCAACTGTTAATGGCAGTTATCAGAATATGTAATCAGCAAGTCATGTGTGCCCAGACAAGGACTTGTGCAGCACTATAATGTTAGATACGTCGCACAACCTCAGGAAAATACGTCCTGGGTAATCTCTCCCTGGAGCCCATTCTCAGCAGAGCTGCTGTCTCTTAAGTGCTTATCTGTCGGCAAATCACAGCTCACCCACTTCAAGGGTGAAGCAAGCCACAGTAGCATGCGGTCAAATGTGGGACCTGCAGATGGGTGTTCTGGGACAGTTCCAAGATCATTATAAATTTTTTATTCAAAAACTTGTTTTCATATGTTCTCAGATTCATATTCAGATTCTCGTCCTTTTAGTTTTGTTTGTGCATTCTATTCCCCCCCCCCGCATTTGTATGAATAAAAAGCTCCCAAAATATTTGGGAGGGGTTGACACTTTCAGGCTTATTTTTTCAAAATAGCATCAGATGAGGCAATCTACTAACTTTGGAACAAGAAATGAAAATGTGTCTTGAAATTGTTAGGATGTCTTCTTAGCACTGGGCTGGGAACATTGATTCCTTGCTAAATGTGATCAGGAAATCAGGTATATTAGAAATGGGTACTCCCTCCCCTTCCTAGAACATGCATTCTCCCTTCCCTTGCTTAATTGGGATGTTGGTTAAGCAGCTCATCAGGCATCAAGTGTAACCATGGTTAAGGCTAACCAGGGGACATTAGACCAGAATTATGTGGACAAAAGGTACAATGGTTTGAGACTCATGTTTCCCTGACATGGAATTTTGTCAGCCCAAGATTGAAATCCCTGCAATGTTGCCTCAATGGTGTAGGAGTTGTCTCTCCTCTGAGATCACATGGGAGGAGCCAGTAAGACAGCTACTTACAAAGCTAGTGTTTTACCTGGTTTATCTGTGCTTCATGGTTTTAAACTTCGTATGGTTTTTTATTGTATGTTTGTTTTTAATGGTCAATGTTTTTAATTTTTGTAAACTGCCCAGACAGCTTTGGTTATGGGGCAGCAGGGCTGTGGAGTCGGTACGCCAAACCTTCGACTCTGACTCCTCTATTTTTCTACTGTCCGACTCCAACTTCTTCATAAATGGCAAATGTTTATTAATGAGTAATAACAAATTTACTGTAGTAAAATGGTAGCACAAGGCATTTCATCACCACGTGAATCATCAGGCTAGATTGATAGAACATAAAATATATTTATTTGATTAAAATTTCTGAACAAGAAAACTTTCCTAAATTCCTATGAAAGTTTTTATTTTGAAGCCGGAGTCGGTACAGTTCTACCGACTCCACCCAAAATTGCTTCCGACTCCACGACTCTGACTCCACAGCCTTGTGGGGCAGTATATAACAGTAATTAATTAATTAATTAATTAATTAATTAATAAATAATAAATAAATAAATAAATAAATAAATAAATATTGTTTTCCCTTTTTGGGAACTGGGCGGTGTCATCTCAGTGCTGAGAAGTGGCTATACTGTAGGTTCCACCCCTCCCGCATAATCCATGTCTTCCAGTGTATCACAGCACCACTGCAAAAAAAAAAGCTGTAACGGCCTCCATGCTGCTGAGGAAATATTGGAAAGAGTCTCAAGATTGTACATTTCTTAATAAGGAAAAACCACCTAATGGTGTAGTTATCAGTAGAAAAGAAGGCAGGATTCCAAGAATGCACGACTAGATCTGAAGAAAGGAAATTAGAAAGAAAGAAAAAAAGGAGGGGGGAGTGAGTACAGCTCTAAGAAGGACATATTTTTTTAAAAAAGAGAGAGCTTTGAGAATGTAGATATTTTGTATGGAGAGGTTCCAGTGACAGGTTTGTCATGAAGGCTTATTATTCTGGTTCTGAGTTATGAATATTAATATGGTGAAGTTATAATTACATCTATTTTTAATTTATCTAGGAAAGATGCTGTATACACTGTATCTTAGATGTTAATTTTCCCCCTCTTGCCGACAGAATGTTACAAGGAAAAGCAAGAATATTGGTGCTTTTGAATATGAACAAAAATTAACGTTGAGCATCCATTCAGTTGGAGTTAATGATTCTGGAGCATTCATGTGCCGAGGAAGAAACCCTTTTGGAACAGCCAATGCCACAATAACCTTGAAAGTACTAGGTAAATGGCTATAGTGGAGGCATATAAGATGTCTATGCAATGTGGAGAACACACCATTTATACATGTATTTCCCCCCTCTCTGCTTCAGTGCAAAAGAGGGGGAAGTTGTTTGAGATAAATACATGGTATATATTTCATATTATGCTCAAAAAAAAAATCAAATAACAGTTTTGTAATGTGTACATTAGTATGTGAAAACAAGACCTTGCTTGACAAATGAGAACACCTTTGGATTGGTATATGTGATCACCTCCTCTCTATGGCACCATCAGTGTATCACACACTTTTTTTATACTGTGCCCATTTTAAGGAGATACTCATATAGATCCTTCTATATGAATATAGATCCTTCTATATGAATAGGGTGGTTAGGTGCTAATCCATGGGAAAGACCCATTCAGATGACCAATGATTCATTGTGATTGAATGTTTCACATGCAGCCGTGCGCACACAACCCTTTTGGTGGAATTGCCATGTGGGGCATGCATCTGACAGTACTTATTTAAACCACAAAAATAAACTGATGCTTCAAAATTTGAGGGAGACAGAAGTGCATCAGAGCATCATCCCAGAGGAGACCTACATTAACAACACTGCTTTATATTGCCATTGCAACATGATTCCCTGATCTCATATGAGTCTTTGGGGTACACCTATTCTGCAGGATGTGAAGTATGGACTGGGCCTTAAGGTACAACTCTTGAGTATAAGAAATGTTTCTCCCCTTTAGCAAGGTATCCTTGCTCTCAAAGGAAAAGCCAGCCAGCCAATATCTGTTTTAGAGTGATATTGGTGCCCTAATGGGAATTTGGATATGCACAAGCATCTTATGCATATCTGTTGTAGGGATAACACACCCTCAATCTCCTAAGTCACAGCATTAGGGCTATGTTCCTAACTACCTTTAAGTCAGGTATTCTGGCTTCAGTGGTTTGTGCACCCGTGTCCTAACCAATTTAAGAAGAAACATTACACACTACAGTAGTCAGCAATCCATAAAGCAGGTGTTCTAATTCTTTCAATGGAAGTTCTTTTGAAGTCGCAGGGATTTTCTAGAAATATGTAAGTTGTGGATTTCAGCCCTTATCTTTTCATTCATCTTTGCCTTGCCCTTTAATTTCTTTCTTCATTAGTCAGCCTCAGTCATTGTGTCAGTCAATCCTCAGTCAACATGAAAGACATATGACCTTACCCCATCTCTATGCTGAAAATAGAGGGCAACATTATATGACTGTGATCCAGCAATGCATTTCTACTCTCACCCTTTGTGCTCACAAAGCTCTATTTGCTATAGATTATTGGGTAGCTTTGTGTATGGCATTTTGTTGGATTGTATGTTGCATATGATCTTCTATTTGATATACACTCTTATACTATAATATAATATAAACTATGGCTTAGTGTGAATAAGTAAACTTGTAGGTGAACATTATGGGTGCATCGCTCCTCCCCTGGTCTTGCTGCTGATGTGCTACCCAGGACTAACCTGTGGTTTGGCTTAGTGTTATGTCTAAACCTGGGTTCATGGTTTGCTTTACTCCAGAGAAACCACAAGCTATATCCAAGGTTTGTTCATGTTCCATACAAACTGGGCCACTCTGTAAGAGTCTAGAATGCTATCTGTGTTACATTTTTATGTAAAGTGCCATCACTTAATGAGATATGAATTGATTGGTTGATTAGATTTGTGTTTATAAATCTCCCCTCTGATTAAAAAGTGCCCAAGACAATGTACAATAAAGTACTAATGTACTATTTGTTGCATATGATATAATTAGGATGCAATCCTATACACACTTACCTGGGAGTAAATCCTTTTGAACCCAGTGGAACTTACTTGTGAGACATGCCTAGGATTGGGCTGCAACTCTGAAAAGCCTTAAGGAATAGCATGCAATGACAGTAGGAATCTTTGGAAAAACTAACCTGGTAAGATGGGCACTGCAACTGAGAAGACAGAGTTTATATACATTAGCAGATTTTTCCTTTCTAAATGGAAAACACAGAAAATAAGGTCCCATCTGGTACATATGAGAGAAACCGCTTGCTAAGGTATGCTGGATTGTGCCCAAAAAGTACATTTTAGCATGAAAAGTTTGATTTCCAGAGCCTGCTAAAAACCTGATCCATTGTCTCACTCATTTACTCTAGATTAGTTCCATCAAGAGCCATCAAATGTGCTTACATTGCCCTGTTTATTAACATGCTTTCCTGAAAAGCAGCCCAGAGTGTGGGAATAATGTGACACATAGTACTTTTTAAATATTAAAATTACCATAAGTGCTAAACTGATTAGGAGCATATTCATGTTCTGTAATTAGCAGGAGTATTCTGAACATGTCTTCACCCGTAATTGGCAAAAAGGGTGGGTTCCCCCCACCCTCCAGTCACTCATCGCTCCACTTCTTAGACCTTCTTATTTCACATAGGAAGTCACTAATACCTAGCTGTTATATTGTAGCATTTCCTGATTATGTGAATATTCCACAGGACCGAATTCATTATCAGCTGCAAATATTTGTGGGCACACTCCCAGCAATAGGGTGGGAAAACATCAGACCTGTGTTAAAATAGATTTTTTTGTTGCCAGTTGCTCGGTGCAATGCAAGGTACTGATGTCTTACTTTCAAAGCCCTAAATAGCCTGAGAGCATCTTACTTTATTTAAATAATTTCTGTACTGCTTTTCATTTCCTAAAAAAAGCCAATGACAACCCTCTAAGCAGTTTATAAGCTATTTAACAACATCAAATAGAATTTTACAAAAATAACAAAATATGATTATTCATTTTTTCAATTTTTATACTGCCCTTCCTCCTCAAGGAGCCCAGGATGGCAAACACCTGTAATAATTTTCTTTGAAAGCATTCTAGAAACAGTGTAAAACATTCTTTCAACATGAAAGGCTGCCACATGGAGGAGGGCCGGGATCTCTTCTCGATTGTCCTAGAGTGCAGGACATGGAATAATGGGCTCAAGTTGCAGGAAGCCAGGTTTTGATTGAACATCAGGAAAAACTTCCTAACTGTTAGAGCCATACGACAATGGAACCAATTACCTAGAGAGGTAGTGGGCTCTCCGGCACTGGAGGCATTCAAGAGGCAGCTGGACAGCCATCTGTCGGGAATGCTTTGATATGGATTCCTGCATTGTGTAGGGGGTTGGACTTGATGGCCATTTAAGCCCCTTCCAACTCTGATTCTATGAACCAGTGATCTCAGGGTTGCCAGGAATAGAGTCTTTCAGCCATCAAATACCTGGGTAAACAGGAATGTTTTTAAATCCCTCCTGAAAGTCAGCAATGATACATTGCAAAAGAAATCAATAAATAAAACATTACAAATTAAAATCAAATACCAAATATAATAAAGATCCATATCTAAAGCAGCATAATTAACAGGAAAACAAAATAGTGTATTAAACATGACAAAAACTACAAGTAAAAATCAAATACGAAAATACTATACAATTCCATATATAGAGCATCATTAGTGGCTAACGACATAACTGAGGTGAAAGCTGTACCTACACTGCTGCCTTCCGAATCCCCTCTGGTACTTAAATCATGCTGTGTAACCCTAACGCCTTGTGCCAGGGCCTTCAAAAAGTAGATTGGTGGCTGTAAGAAGTAGGGCTTTTTGAAGCAGTGGCTAAGGAATGCCTTCTTTAGGGAGGCCAAAGAGTCCCATTTGCTTATAGGTGACTGTTGAAGACTGCTATCAATTCAAGAAGCTTTTGGTTAATTTTCGCTGTTGCACAGGTTATTTTACTTCCATGTTAGTGTTGTAGGTGTTTCTTATTGTTTACTGTTTTATATTTACTGCCGTATTTTGTACGATTGTATTGTATTTTTATGACTATTTAGTGCTGTGGGCTGTCTCAAGGTCCTAATATAGACCAAAAAGTAGGACATAAACAAAATAAAATAAACACGTAAGTAAATGTCCCACTGACGTCAATGGCTAGATCTAAGCCTCTCATACAAATGTCTGTTCAGGATCCCTTTGTAAAACACAGTTATTGCTCACCTCACTCAGTAAAATGTCATTGGCACTCAGTCTTACATTTAACTGATAAGGCTTGCTTTTCTACAGGTTGCAATTTCTAGCATACTTGTCAGTAATGTTTCCTTATACCATTGACCTTGGATTAATTATATGTGTTTTTAAAAAACCCAGAAAGATTCCTGAGATTTTTTTCTATCTTTCCATGTAACAACTACCAGGTAGAGGATATGTCAATTTATCAACTTCAACAAACACAACAGTAAATGTGAATGATGGAGAAAATCTGGATTTAATAGTGGCATATGAGGCGTATCCAAAACCAGCTGAAGAAATATGGATGTACATGAATGAAACATTGCTAAATACATCTGATCATTATGTGAGAGTCACAAATATAGACAAAAACAGGTAATGTAACACGGTACAACCAAACATGCTTTTATAAGGTTACTGGGTTTTGTCCCTTTTCTGGGGGTGGGGGAGCACCCTGAATCATTCTGTCAATTCCCTGTAGCCGTTAGATGTGATGTGACAGGAGCTGAGAAGGCAGTGTTTTTTTAGGATTTCCTACTTCTCTAGTGCCCAGTGACTACTAAACTTAATGATCAAACTCAGAACTTGGCCCAGGTTCTGCCCACTACGACCACCACCCTGCTGGGCCCTCCCTCCTCTGGTATAGCACCTCCCTCCTTCCCTTTACCTTAATAATGGCAGGCAGGTGCAACAGTAGCAGAAAAAACAGTCTAGTCATCAAGTGCTATTGGTGGCAACCACCATTTTATTCCCTGCACAAGGCTTTTGGGGCTCCAACATAATGCTACTTCAGGGCCACAGTGTGTGCATGTGCATGATTAACATGGTGGGTCCACCCACAACTGCTTAGGCTTCAGCACTAAATGGCTATGGGTTTTCCTTTGCCTGGCCCCGAAAGGACCGCTCAGCCTGGGTGGCTGTTGATGGCATTTGGAGGCAGTGGCGGGGTCAGAGGTGGGCCCTTCTGAAGGCTTTAACTGTCAACAGCTGCCAACCACTGATGCTGGATGAAATAAGTCAGTTGTCACACTGCCATTATAGCCTGAACATTGTAAGCCTCTATTGTCTTCTGGGGTGGGAGCACTCAGTCTTCAGTTTAAGGAGATGCTCTGATAAGTCCCACCAGCCATAAGGTGAACCAGAGTTGAGAGAGAAAATATGAAGCCATATGTTTAGTCATAGACAAGTTAATGGCTGCAAGCCTACATTTACCTCAGGAAAAGCTTGAAACAATTGTGATCCCAGGGAATGCAGTAATTATCGAACTATTGCCTTAATATCCCATGCAAGTAAAGTAATGCTCAAGATTCTACAACGAAGGCTCTTACCATATATGGAGCGAGAAATGCCAGACGTCCAAGCTGGATTTAGAAAGGGAAGAGGCACCAGAGATCATATCACAAACATACATTGGATAATGGAACGGGCCAAGGAATTTCAGAAGAAAATCATCCTGTGCTTTAGAGATTACAGCAAAGCCTTTGAAAAACTATGGAATGCTTTAAAAGCAATGGGGGTGCATCAGATTGTCCTGATGCGCATCCTGTACTCTGGACAAGACGCTACTGTAAGGACAGAATATGGAGAAACCGATTGGTTCCCAATTAGAAAGGGTGTGAGATGGGTGTATTTTATCACCCTATTTGTTTAATCTGTATGCAGAACATATCATACAGAAAGCGGGATTGGATCAAGATGAAGGAGGTGTGAAAATTGGAGGGAGAAATATCAATAATTTAAGATATGCAGACAATACCATACTACTAGCAGAAACCAGTAATGATTTGAAATGAATGCTGACGAAAGTTAAAGAGGAAAGCACAAAAGCAGGACTACAGCTGAATGTCAAAAAACCTAAAGTAATGACAACAGAAGATTTATGTAGCTTTAGAGTTGACAATGAGGACATTGAACTTGTCAAGGATTATCAATACCTTGGCACAGTCATTAACCAAAATGGAGACAATAGTCAAGAAATCAGAAGAAGGCTAGGACTGGGGAGGGCAGCTGTGAGAGATCTAGAAAAGGTCCTCAAATGCCAAGATGTATCACTGAACACTAAGGTCAGGATCATTCAGACCATGGTATTCCCGATCTCTATGTATGGATGTGAAAGTTGGACAGTGAAAAAAGTGGATAAGAGAAAAATCAACTCATTTGAAATGTGGTGTTGGAGGAGAGCTTTGTGGATACCATGGACTGCGAAAAACAAATAATTGGGTGTTAGAACAAATTAAACCAGAACTATCACTAGAAGCTAAAATGATAAAACTGAGGTTATCATACTTTGGACACATCATGAGAAGACATGATTCACTAGAAGAGACAATAATGCTGGGAAAAACAGCAGGGAGTAGAAAAAGAGGAAGGCCAAACGAGATGGATTGATTGCATAGGGGAAGGCACAGACCTGAACTTACAAGATCTGAACAGGGTAGTTCATGAGAGATGCTCTTGGAGGTCACTGATTCATTAGGGTCGCCATAAGTCATAATCGACTTGAAGGCACATAACAACAACAAAGTGTTGGAGACCTTTTCCAAAGCAAATAGAAACAAATAGCAAATTAATCCAATGCAACAGTGCCTAGCTTTGCTGAGTAGCTGGTGGGTGTTACTAGATTTGTTTCTGTCCCATCCTGCAGCCAAGGAGCACTTACAGTATGATCCTATATAAGTTTTTTTGTGAAGCAAATCTTGCTGTGTTCAGTGAGGCTTTCTCCCAGGAAAATGTGTTTTCATTTCATTCTTAGTGTCATGTTAGCCTCCCAACATCTCCAATGAAAGTTAGCCTGATAGATAACAACTGTTGAGATAGTGGATGGTATTCAATGATAATCCTACTCAGAGCAGACCCATTAACATGAATAAACATGGCTAACTTAAGTGTATTAATTTCACTGGGTCTACTCTGAGTAGGACTTAACTGAATAAATCCAGTGATTGTTGAAGACCACCCACTGAGCTCCATCTTGGGTAGGCTGTAAAAGTTCGCACAGCCAAGCTGCATGAAGCTGACTGGCACTGAGATTTGCACATGGATCTGCTTCAAAGTACAGAAGGGACTTTAATTCAGGAGCCTTTTGTGCAGTGGCTGTAACATAGCAAAATGGAATTGTCCAAAAGGAAGAAGCAGACCAAAATAGTGGTCATTGATGCAACAAAGTTTTAAGAATCCATGTGTGAACACAGTCCGTTTAATTTCACAAGTGCCTCATGACAGTGACTGGCCTTTCTGCTTGTGCTGTGAGTAATATGAGTAATAAAACTAAATTGTTTCCTCCTTCTGTAGATATTCTAGTGAGCTTCACCTTACTCGACTGAAGGGAACAGAAGGAGGTGTTTACACATTTTTTGTGTCCAATTCAGATGCCAACTCCTCTATAGCATTTAATGTCTATGTGAACAGTAAGTAGAAAAGAGCAGCCTACAATATTTCTTTATCACAGTTCATTACATTTAACAAAACAAAATGTACATGCAAGGCATCACGGTACCTTGTAAAATATGTTTTGCAAATTGGGAGCTAGCCACAGGTATGAACACTCTTTCCTTTCTCCCCTTTTAAGAGCATTTCTCCCTCCCTTCTCTTCTTGGCATTAACCATGGTTTAGTATTCCATTATAAGCATGGTCTCTCAGAATTATAGTTTCAAATTCCTCTCTTCCCTTTTGGCATTAACTGTGTTTTAGTGTTCACACCAACAGTGTTTTCCCAAAGCTCAGCTTTCCAAATCTCTGCTTCCTTCCCTCCTTTACATTAACCATGGTTTAGTTTAACATGCTAACCACGCTCTCTCAAAACTATGGTTCGCAAAGCATCGTTTCAAATTGTAGTTTTCGGAATATCATAGGAAAGAGGAGGAAACAGGAAGGAGCATACATTGTTCCTCAGACTGATTTCTCATTTGCAAATCATGGAGTAAATCTTATATCTTCACTAGTCTCATAAATGTAAAAAAAATGATGTTCATAAAACTTACTGTGTATTATACCTTAAATCAGGGGTAGCCAATGTGGTGCCCTCCAGAAGTTGCTAGACTACAACTGCCATCATCTCTAGCTATTGGACGTGCTTGCTAGGGCTCATGGAAGCTGTATTCCAACAGCTTGAACCTACCTGCTTGAATCAATGGTATACATCTGACTCATTTTCTTTTTTTTTCAATAATTTTTATTCAGATTTTCATAAAACATACAAGACGAAATCATAAAACATTCAAAGACAAAAAACAAAATCAAAAATAGTTAAACAAAAAGAAAAAAAAGAAAAAAAAAAAAAACAAAAATAAAAAATAAAGAGTAAAATATTGACTTCCCATTTGTCAAAGATCAAATCAGTTATAAGTCTATAATATATAACAATCCTGTCTCTTAAGTCATATTATAAAATCACTTTCCTCCAGTAGTTATCTTACTTAATCATCAAATCTCATAAACATTACTTTATTCTTTCCACAAAAAGTCAAAGAGAGGTTTCAATTCTTTAAGAAATATATCTATCAATTTTTTTTTCCAGATAAGCATATCGATTAATCCATCTCATTACTAATTATGATAATCTTATTGTCATAACCATGGTCAAAATAAACATTTCAATTAATCCATCACATCAGAATCTGTTAGGTTCAATAATTTCAGTAGCCATTGTTCTATTATCTCTATTAGTTCCATTTTCCATCTTCCATCTTCAGTAGTCTTGTTAAGTCCAGTAATTTCAATATCCAATCTTCCATTATCAGTATTCCATAATAATCTTGCTGTCAAAGCCATAGTCATATAGTAAGAGTCTGATGGGGATTACCTCTATCCCAAATATTTTCTTGCCATCCATTCTGAATAGGTTGCTGAAATACTGCTGTAAAATCATATCTCTGTTCTTTTTTTCAAAATACACTGGGTCATCTCTTAAAAGTTTTTCCATTGTCACATGGCTGCAGATAATTCCATAGATTTTCTCTATATTGGGCTCCATCACATCATTCCAGTCCAGAAGATTATCCATGCCATTGATAACTTTATCTCTAGAATCTTCATTCATTTCTTCAGAGATAACATTGAGTTCCAAACAATAGATTTTATTTCTAAAGTCCATAGACTCCAAATCTTGTTCCTGTTCCACGTTGGTTCCAATCTCCGGGATCTCCTCTCTCACAGGGACCCCTATTCCAGTCTCCAGGGTCGCCTCTCTCACAGGGACCCCTGTTCCAATCTCCGGGGTCTCCTCTCTCACAGGGACCCCTTCCAGGGTCACCTCTCTCACAGGGACCCTTATATCTTTAATCTCCTGCTTCATTTTACTCAATTCAATTTTCATTATCTCAATCTCATCCATTATTTTCTGAAACATAGTTATTTCCAGATTTTCAGCCACTTTCTTAATTGCCATTTTAAAAGAAAAATATAGGAAAACCACTTCTTATTTCAGCAACAATTGGGTTAATACTCCAAACTTGGTGACATCACAATATAAACAGAGCAGACAGCCTTATCTCTCCAATAGTTAAGTAAACAAAATGCAGTTCCCAGGATCGAAACAATTAATGGCAATCGTCAAGAAACAGATTCGTCAAAATAAAATAGACCAAAAAGAGAGTAGTCTCAAAACAGTATAATATTTTTCAAAATAAAAATCTGGAATAGAAATCCCTCTTCTGTGTATATCTTTAGAATGCAAATCCAGGACAGCTTTTTGCAACAAAAACAGAGATAAGCTATTAATTAGTGCGTAGCAGAGAGAAGTTATGGCTCCCCAGTGAGATGTCAAAAACTGATCAATCTGGCAAATCTCTTTTAAACAGCAACAATTTAAGTCAAGTAAAAGAAAAATATAGAAAGAAGGGTGCTTGCCTGTTAATGCGTTCTCTCTTAGAAGATAAGGTGAACGTTCGCTTTATCAGATAGAGCTTGCTGTTAAAAATCCGTCCCACCTCCGTCGGCTGGACCTCGTCCCATAAATTAATGAGATCTGGTCGTCCCAACAAAAATAGGCTTTGAGGTTAATCTCTTCGTTTCTCCCTACCCGGGAGAAGTTTAATCAGTCAAAAAAAAAGAAAAAACTGACTGATATATCTGAATAAGCTTCTTTTGAGGCAGGAGCCCGTCTCAAAAGCAGGCACAGGCTAAGTCACCCTTCCCGGAAGTCCACATCTGACTCATTTTCAAAGGCTAAGTTTTCCAGAGGTTAAACTAACTATATTATAAGCTTTAGTGCCTACAAAATTTAAAAAACAGTATTTTTCCTGCATATTTGACATATGCGTAGTGGAGTGTTACTAGAAGTCTTAAGATTACTTATGGGGAACAATCAGCTAACCCAGTTTTGTGATCAGAAGAAAATACTTACGCTAAAATCAATCATACTCTTTTAGTCTCTGAAATGATATTGTCTGTACACAGCCAGTGAGACTTGCCTGGTTTAAAAGGTTTTGTACGTTGCAGCTGAGGCATGACTTTTGCTTGTGCAGCTTTTCTTCTGACTGACAAGGTTCCAGAAGAAATCCGTAAATATTACTTAATGCGCTTATATCTTAGCCAGTTTCAGAGTGCATACATCCCAACTTCACATATTTCATATATTTCATATTCATTATGACTTTTGTATCCCAGGCTTCATCCAGTAACTGGGTTACTTCATTTTCTCTTTAGAACACTCCTTGAGGGGAGGTTAATCTAATACAGAGCAGAATTTTCTGGACCAGAGGGCAAATTTCAAATGTTGAGAGGGTGGTGGGGGCACCAGTCACAAAATGGCTGCCATGGGGGCATGGCCTAATACAAAATTAGAGAAAAGTCGTGGTGAGGCTTTTATCATAATTGTATTTTCATATTTAAAAAGCTGAATTTCTGCCTGCTATACAACTGCTAAAGATAACTGGGGAAACTGTTTTTCCCCAATGCCAACCTTAAACCAAACTGCCATCCTGTACCCATTTACCTGGAAATAAACCCCATTACAAACAAAGACTTAACTTCTGAGAAGACATATATACAATTGTACTGAACTATACAGTGAATTCATTATGAGTCCCTGGTCTTCAGCTTCTGCAAAGCAGGAGATATGCCTAAGCCTCTTTCCAAAGTTTTCATATTTGCCTTTTGGGAGAGAGGGGGATTCTTTAACATTCATCCACACTTCTTGTGTAGTAGTATTTGTCGAAAATAATTTCAAGGTGCTATCTGATCTCAGGCAAACCTGAGGAAAGATGCGTCCTGGTTGCAAGGAAAAAAAAGAAGGGCAAACTATGGAGATTCCAAGGACTAAGAAAAAAAGACAGAGGCAGGAAAACTGCACTAAAGGGGAGGGGGGAATAATAGCTCTTTAGGAACCTAGAATTCTTATTGCCTGGTGTCCATACAACTCACTTGTCAATCACAGCTCTGACTTCACTCATTGGCTAATAACACTGATGCAGGAGTAGGCAGGCTGGCTCATTTCACAGAAATTTATTAGAAGGGTACCTACATATTTTGTTCAGTAACTTTCTTTCTAGGGGGACAAGGGACTTACTTTTTAAAAATGAAAGCTCAGATTCTGGGTACCTGCTGAGGGCACCACTGAAGGTCTTTGGCTATGTGGGTGCCATGACAGCCGCAGGTGACAGGTTGGTGACCCCTGATCTAAGACATAGTGAGTGGCCCAATGTCACTCTAAAGCTACAAGGGTGAACAGATTTTTGAATATTACTGCTGGCCCAATACCTACAGTCTCTTCTTCCTTCTCCTCCCCTGATGACATCATCTTCATCATGTATAGTGAAAGAGATATAATGAAACACTGATCCAAACATGGACTGGGGCTAGCAAATGTGCACAGTAATACCCTCTCATAGCCTCATCCAGGAAGCTATTTTACAGGGGCTGGCTTGATGCACTCCACTGTTTTTAATTATCCCCAATATCAGAAGAAGAAAAACCCACCCCTGAGGTAATGGCTATGTATTGCTCACTGCTTCAGCTGCAACAAATTAATTATTGAACGTTTCATTAAGCTGTTTTGCATAGTTCCATCCTCTTGTCAATAATCAGCCATAAAGTGCTTTAAATCTCTAATTTCATTAGTTTATTAAGTGCTATTGAGCACTAGCAAGACAGATTCCAAGCGCGGTTAAAGAGGGCTTAAAGAAGTTATTTCCCTACTTTTGCATCTCAGTAGTCATCACTTCAGCGCCATTGAGTCAATTTGTGTTACTTTTATTGCCAGTTTCTTTTTCCTCCTAATTACTAGAAGCAAATAAATATTTAAGATTACACGGTGGCATTGTGTACGTTATCACCATCATCCTCTGGAGAAGTATTTGTTACCCATAGCCTGATTTTGTGCACTGCTGGGCTGGCACACAGATCGTGTAGGCTGAACAGAAAGACTGGCTGTGCCAGTGCTGCTACAGTTTACAACACAGAGGCATGAGTTGATGTACAACATTGAATTAAAAGCTACTGCTGCTCTCAGATAGCCAGAAGCAGCTAGTGGGGAGGAGTGGCACTGTGGACCTGGCCTCCTGGCACTAGCATCACTGCCTGCCCTCTTTTATCCATGACTGGTATCCACCCACCCACTCTTAGGTGACAGAACAGGAGCATCTGGTCATATAGGGATTTTTTGGTTGCCAGACATATTGCCACTGAGGGATCAGTTTTTTTGCCTCTTCTGCTCTGTTTAACTAGGTTAGAATTTTGGCAGCTTGGGTACAGGGTGCTGATTAACGAGGAAGTCAAGTCAGGTCAGAACAGTAGGACTGAGTGACAAATACAGTCAAGAACATAAGTGAGCAGTCAAGGCACCAAGATGGTGAAGGGTGTTGCCAGATCTGCTCATGTGTCTATACACACATACACATGAACCCATATCATATACAAGTCTTCACAGACCAATTAATTAGGGATCCTAACTGGAAACGATGGCATGCCACAGATGCTATTGCAATGGGCACAATTACCAACACCAATATTATCTTGCTTATCAGTGGCCAATAAATGCCAATATTACTCTACTTGCTTAGGGGAAGTAGTAGAAACCCACAATTGCTTTGCTTGAATTATTTATTTTCGCGCAATGGCTGAGAACAGGTTAAAAATGGCTTTTGTGGCATGAAGTGCCAGTGTGAAAATACTAAAAGTTTCAAATGATAGTTGGTCTTGTTGGCCCTAGTTTAACCCAGTGACAAGTGTCGGATCTCTTTATTTTGGATGTCAGTGCAAGTGGCATAGAAGCAGTGGTCAAAGCTATTATATGGCTCAGAAATGGGCTGAGAGGAAGCATGGCAGAAGCAGAAGTAGGATGGGTCAGGAGGCAGCACATCATCCCAAAGTTCTCTTTGTCAACACAGAAGCAACCAGGGATGCTGGCAAAAGTCTCTGAGCTTGGTTGGGTTTGGAAAGTAATTTCAGGGGTGTGTAAAAGCCCACCTCAAAAGAGAGGTGAGCTTTACAAGCCCAGCTAATCAAGAACAACAAACCCTGAATTCATTTCATCCACCAGTTTGTTTACACGTTCAGGAATGAATCAGAGACTGTGTTGAGGAATCCTTGATAAGCCTCTCTTGGCTCATCTCTTTCATCCTAGGATCTGCAATTCTGAAGAGATTATTATTTAATAAGTGCTTTTAATGAGGCACTTAAAAATGTAGTCTAAACTTAGGAAGACTTTTTATCCTGAGAAGACATCCAGTTCTGTGATATTTGAAATCTGTACCTGCTGACAACAGCCAGATGAGTAAACGGTAGAAACTGCATCCTGGAAACATATTTGCAAAACTCCCATTAACTTTGGTGACAGTATACAAACAGAACTGCCAACACTTGACCCTCAGTCGTTATACATATACTTGCATTATGTAGCAAGGAATGACTGCAGTTGCTTTTTGGTAGCATGATATTGGGAAGTTACATATGGTGAACAATCAGCTAACCCAATTTTATGATCAGAAGAGAGTTGAGTGTGTTGCTGTAAATGACTTGATCGCTCTTACCTGGATCCTGATGGTAGGAAAGTAGGATATAAAACTGATTTTAAAAATGTTATGGTGGGGGCCCACACTGAAGGAGCGCCTCCAGCATCGTCAGGGATGCCGCTCAACAAGATCAGCCTCAGAAGACCTTCTCTCAATCCCACTGGTTAAAACAACTAGACTGGTGAGGACTAGGGAGAGGGCTTTTTCAATTGTGGCCCCCACCCTGTGGAACTCTCTCCCAAATGATCTCCGCCATGCCCCTTCTATGATGAGCTTCCGCCGGGCCTTGAAGACCTGGCTCTTCAGGCAGGCTTTTGGGGTGGGTTAGGTTTTTACTGTTACGGTTTTAAATTTTAACGTTTTAATGTATTGTTTTTTATCTTGTACGTCGCCCAGAGTGGCTGGACAACTAACAAATTTAATAAAATAAATAAATAAATAAATAAAAAATAATAAATAAATGCATGTGAACAACAGCAGACCTCAACAAAGTAGTTAAACATGTAATCCCACCAGCCTCAGTTTGATTCAGTCCAAATATTCTGTCTTAACTAGCTTGTGTCTCAGATGCCTGTGTGCATTTTATCTTATCAATGTTAGTTGCAAACAAAAAAGTAAAGACAAGAATACTTGGGTTGTTAGTTCATTCAGTCCCATGGATGAAGACAGGACTAAATCAGTTTCAATCCAAGTACTATGGCATAACTGAATCATGGGTCCATAGCCTTAAGGCATGTCTGCATGGGCTTTTCATTGGAATTAAGAGCCAAACTGGATGAGATGCCATTCATGCAATTAGCAAAAAGTAAACAGCAGGTGTGGGGGGGGGCTGGTCCAGACTGGGATCCTGGGGGATGAGTAGAGTGGCTTTAACCCCTTGTAATCTCAGGAGCAATCTGTTCTACAGATAGTGGTCTGAAGGCTTTTTTCCTCTTTTTCCTGAACACTTCATTCCCTCTATCCATCAATGATACAGTTGGTACTTCATCATAAGAAGATTTCACACATGTGAAAAGCATGTATTCTTGCACAATTAAGGGCATGACATGCTCAGACAGAGCTGTAAGGGTAAGAGCTGAGATGTCTTTGTCTCTTACAACTTTTGAAACAAAATCTTTTCCCCATTTTTAGTGAAATTGCAGGCAAACTTCACACCTTGAATAAAATTTGGCAAGTCCATCATGGGCCAGACAGAATTGCTTTGTTGACCAGATATTGCTGATGGACCACTAGTTGAACACTCCCTCGTCTACAGTAACAAGAGTATATGCACAACAGCACCGGGGGGTTGGGGAGCATACCTTGCCAGGAATACTGGTTGTACAAGAAAAAGGTTTAATTTTTATTTATCTGTTTATTGGATTTGTTGGACGCCCATCTGGCAGGTTGTCCTGCCACTCTGGGCGATGTACAATAAAATACATAATACATTCAATATAAAAACATATACACAAAAATTAAAACCACGACTAATGACTACAAAACCTGAAGAACCTAACCCACCTCCCCAGCCTGGTTGAAGAGCCAGGTCTTCAAGGCCCAGTGGAAATCAAACAGGTTTGGGGAACGATCCTAGCCTCAGTTGGAAGGGTCTCAAGAAGCAGCTCTTTTGCTGGTGGAGAAAAAAGAATTCCAGCAGGATGGCAAGTCTTCTGGCTTGTTGGCTGAAAACAGGTGTGTCGGGTGGGCATGAAGACTGTGGAACTCTGTGCCAGCCAACCCTGAATCTGACATAGTTCCCTCCCAGTGACTATGGTAGGAGGGATGATGCTCCCATCTCCCGCCCTTCCTGCAGCAGAACAGTCAGGCAGTAGGTAGGATTATTGGTCCATCAGCGTTTCTCCCCCTTACATAATAACAACAGCAGTTCATTTAGGAATCACTTCCTATGCTGCATTCTGAAACAATCTACAATAAAATTAAAAACATATATAGAACAATTGCATGTATAAAAACAATGTGGCATTCAATGCTAATCCTACTTAGAGTAGACCCTGTTGAAGTTAATAGAGATGACTAACTTAGGTTCATACATTTAAATGGGTCTACTCTAAGTAGGACTTAGTTGAATACAGCTCAAACCATTTAAAACAACAGCACACCTATAAAATCAATTCATATCCAATGCAGATACCAACAGGGATAAAAATATCTGCAAGGTTTGTTGAAAGTGGAACCTTTCCAACAGGTGCCGAAAGGACAATAGAGAAAGTGCTTTTCTGATATATGAAAGAGGGAGTTCCAAAGGGTAAGTGCCACCCCACTGAAAGCCTGATTCTGACATGGTACATAATGGACCATCTGAGAGGATGGCATCTGCAAGATGCCTTCTCCTGTAGAACCCAGTGATCAGTTGGATATGTAAAGGCTGAGACAATCTTTAAGGTATCCTGGTCCAAAGCTGTATAGGACTTCGTACATCAGTGCCAACTCCTTAAACTTAGCCTTGTAGCTAATTAGCATTTAGAAGGCGCTGCCTGAAGTTTCCAAACCATTGCCAAGGGCACACAGTTTTAGGTCAGGCTTCAAAAGACACTTGACAGTCAAAGTATATTATGCAGGATAGGGTAGTACTTGAATAGGATTGTTTGGGAGTTAAATAAATGAAAGGGTTTTTCTTTTGCCTGAAGCTGTTTTTCCTGACGCTTCCTCTGACCAGGATGTGCATGATCCTTGGGTTCAACACTCAGTTGAGTGATGTTGCAAATCGACCCTGGCAATTTTGCAAAAGGATTGGTGGCTTGGTCTGATTTCCCCCCCCTGAAGTGCTACATGCAAATACAGAGAGAAAGGAGGATTTTCAGCTCCTTCAACATAATCCATTGGGGGGTGGCAAAGCAAAAGAGAACACACACAGAAGCAAGAGCCCTTCATGCATAATCTCAAGAAATATAAATAATCCCGGTTAGATACCTGGTAAGAAGCTGGCCTGCTGCCACTCTGCTATAATTTTTAAAATCTGTTTGTGAATTTGTAACATCCACCAAGACAAAAAGAACACCTCTTAAGTGGATACTTCGCATACACTGCCTCAGAAAGTGGCTTGTGGAAGGGTGAATTTGCACTGGAGATCTCCTGACTCGTAGTTTATGACATTCCAAATGTTTGAGCAGCATGCCCTGCTTTCCTCAAGCCTGCAAGAAATGAAACTGCTTCCTTTCTCTGTCTGTAGGACACGAGTAACTTACCTGGAAGAGGGCAGTGAGTTGCAGTGGATGCTGTTCATGCAAGGGCACAGAGTGTATTTTCTCACTGGGGATGGGACTGGGGCTATCTTGAAGGGCCTTCTCCCTTTTAGACTGGACAGAAATAGTGTTTACTGCTAGAGATTCTGGGGCTGGTAGTTCCAGTCTCATTTCTGATGGCAAAAGATGATCCAGCAGGGCCCAGTGAGCATCCACTGCCACCCTGCCCTGGCCCAGGTTCATTTCTGAGCTCTTGAGAGAGAAGGGGGGGCAGTGGCAAAGAGTACTTTGCAAGCATCCGCTGGGCTTTTTGTGAACGTTTAAATTGAATGTTCTCAAAAAGCTGGTGCTTTTGTAAGGGTGTTGCTTGAGTGTTTGCAAAGATTTGACCCCTTTCGGGGTGAGCAGCAGGATCCTTGTGCATCTCTTTTCTCTGCACTAGCTTTTCCAGTTGGTCTTTCTTTTGTATCTGGGGATTTGGAATTACTGTGAATGTCAAAATTATATTGGCCTCAGTTCCTGTTAGAGCTGTCCAGCTCCTCCATTAAATAAATCCTTAACAGGATGTTATGGAAAAGTTTGTCAAAAGTCTTTCCTTGGCGTACCTGTTCTTCGGACGTCTTTTCAAAGACAGCTAGAACAAATGTCTGTAAATCCTATTTATTGCTGCTGGCTTCTCATGGGCTCTGATAATAATCTTTTAAACACAGCAGTGCTGTGATTTCTTAAATGTAATAAAAGAAAGTGTAATGTCTTGGAAAAGGAAGCAGAATGCCACAAACCTCAATCAGTGGAGGAGCATATGTTAGGTACATAACAGCATAACGAGGTCTTAATCTTCATTTTACTTCATGAGAAACTTCTTTTTAAAAGGGGAGATGAACAATTGCACAGAAATCTGTTTAAAGTATCTTAGCTGCACTCATGCTAAAGACTGAGCAGGTCTAGGCATCAGCCTTATCTCCAATATTTATGTCTTTGGAGTAAAAACAAGAGGTCAGTATGTGACCAATATGACCCTGTAGAAAGACCAGATAGGTTTATGCATGTTGATGGCATTTTTTTCCTTCTCTCTTAAAATTCTTTACCTTCCCTTGGAAATTTGTTTGGTTATTTTTGGGGGGAGGGGATTTCTCTGTAGCCTTAAAAAGGTGTGTGTTACACACACATACAAGGTCAATGTAATGAAGTGTTCAGGGAGAACCCTTCTTATTCTGTGAGCTGCAGTCTCTCAACATCCACCTGTAAAGTTGGAAGAGTAATACCAATCTATCCTCATGGTAATTTCATATTCTGAGGCCTAGCAGCTACTTCTCTGGAAAGTGGTGTTAAGAAGCGGTGGCTTTGTGACAGAGTGCTTAACCCTCCTCCCACCCTGCATCTTCCCCTTGCAAGCCACTTTTCCCCTAGCCTGGGCTCTAGACATTTGGTGTCATGGAAAACTTGCATCTGGAAGCCTAGCTGGGGTAAAAGCAGCTGTTGCAGGGGGGTGAATGTAGAGAGTGGGGGAAAGATTAAGCACCCTTTTCCTACCTTCCACTTCTCTTTACTACCTCCCAACGCAACTTTGAAGAGAAACAGCGTCCAGGATTTCAGGATACAAAATGACTACGGAACACGTAATTCTGTCCTTAGAGTGCTGTTGGCAAGGCTTGCTGGGGCAAACACTGTGAAATGCTTTGAGCACTTAGGAGAAAAATGATGAGCATTTTTAAGATCATTATTAGGTTTCTGCTTACATGCAGTGCAATCCAATGTATGTTTATTCAGAAGTAAGTACCGCAGTGTTCAGTAGGGTACTTGTAGGTGAAGCGTTGATAGGATTGCTGTCTTAGGCAAACACTTTAGTTATTGACACACATTTTCAACGTATTTCTATTGTTTGGGCCAAAGTATGAGTGAAGAAGGAATGCACAGTAGTAGACAGACCTAAGGAATGACTATACATCTATCCATTTGCTTTCAGCCAAGCCGGAAATCGTTGCTTCAGACAGACTTAGCAATGGCTTGCTTCGTTGCATGGCTGCTGGGTATCCGGCCCCTAAAATAGACTGGTATTTTTGCACAGCAGCTGAACAAAGGTGAGTGACTTGAGTCATTTTCAACATGAGTTTTGATTTTTAATAAGATCTAAAGGACAATAAATTAATATAATCAGCTCCAAATGTTCAAATAAGTGGTGTATTACTCGGAGAGCAAGGATGATATAAACATTCCAGTGAAATAAATAATACGTATGTATATCACCGTGTTCTACAGGCCTGATCAGCAACTCATTTTTCTTTCCGGGGGGGGGTCACTTGAGAAGTGAGTGAGGGTCTCTATCCCGTCTACCCCAACATGTAGTGTAAGCTGTCTGCAAAGTTCTGTCATCATAAATGTCACGTTCTTCATTGAGCTGTTCAGACAGGACCCTCACCCCCATATTCAGTAAACATATGAGGGTGAGAAGGACCATGTCTGCCAGCACCTACTAGCCACACCCCTCCAGTAGTTGTGCATAGAGCCATAGATACATATCAACTTTTCTTTGCAGTCAAAAACCAGGTCATCCGGGGTCCCAGTCAGTGAGCCCTTCGTTAGTATAGCTGTACGCATGAAGGTCCCTTTCAGTATAAGCATGGCCATTGGTTGTGTCAGGAGCAGGGCTAACAGGTATTGGTTCTGAATGTGTGGGGGGGGATAGGGATGGGAAGGTTTATCTGAATAGGCTCCATGTGGCCCTAGGTTGGCAACTGTTGGCAACTCAGCATCTCTCAGGGGGATTGGTTAGGCTGGGAGGACTCTTCTTACTAACACCCTTTCTATCAGTAGCCTTATTAATGGTGGGACTTCCTGTGGTTTGCTGCTTGTTTTTATCCTCAAGGAGTCCCTGTAATTTATGACTAAACATTAAGGGCCAAACGAGACTTCAGAGGACTTCACCCAATTACAGCTGGGCTGTTCTTGGCCCTAATTATTTAACCCTGTAGAATGACAATTACAAAATAGCTTCTGTGTATGGCTATTATCATTTGGATTTATCATATAATAACACAATTTTCCAGGACACAGGGTAATTAGATTTCCATTTACACACAGTAGATTATAGGGTAAATGTGTCTTGTAAGCTTGGGGAGAAAAGAGAATTAACTACAAAAGTAATTACCAAGTTTCTAAGAAGATTGTATGTACTTTCATTGCAGGTAGAGGATTTGCAAACAGAATTATAAAATATTTGCTTATTTTGACAGTGTTCTAGATGTTCTTGCGACCATATAATGCATTTCCTATATGAATCATTTTTCACAAGTTATTTTTTTCCAAAGTTTTCTTTTGAAATGTGCATTTTTCATCAGTGGCAATGGCAAAAATTTCTCAACTCGGCACATACGCTTCATCCAAGGATTTTAAATTGTAACATTGCATTATATTATGAAAAAAGTGAATGAAGCCTTAAAAAAACATTTCTAGGATGGCCAAAGTTTTGTCTATACTAGAAACAGAATTTGCTACAGGAAGCCCTCAGAGCCAGCCCAAGACACTTTGCTTCCTGAGGCAATGGACATGATGGTGCCCCCATCCCATTCCATATATAGAAGCCAGCAGGACTGTCAGTTGAAGCTTATTACAACACTGAAGAGAGGACAGCATCCTCCACCACATTTGAGGGCAGCAGGCTAGTTTAGAAGATGTGGAGTAGGTCACGGGGCAGACCCCAGCTCTGCCATCCAACAGAATGGCATGCATGGGTGTGTGTGCTCAGGAAGAACAACCAGAGATGCCACCGTCCGCCCCTCCCACACACACTATAGCATCCACTGCCTGTGGTGGCTTTGATACTTCCCAATGGTAGGGCTGGCCCTAGGAGGCCAATCCTATCCCTAGTGCTACCCTGTGTAAGGAAGATATGTGACTCTGTCTCACCTGCCCTCCAAACTTTACCCCCAATATAGATTTGCTGATTCAAGCTAGTGCCTGTGGTATGATGCTGTTCCCATGAATCCTATGCAGTGGCTGTGAGTGTCTCAAGCCCTTCACATCCTAAATATGCTCTTGCAGAGCGTTCCTGGCAATGCAAGAGAGGAAGCCAGCTTTTGGCACAACAGAATGGAATTCCCCTTTGCACAAGTGCTTGGAATCCCGTGCATAGGACTCTGGGCTCCCTTTTGATCTCTGTATAATCAGCAGCCCTCTTATACGATGCTCCCCTTTCATGATGATTGGGTCGTACATAGGGACCTGACTGGGACCCTGCCCCCCCAAAAAGTAAGGGTCTTCGACCCCCCCAACCCTGAACAACTACACCCCTGCCCATTCACAACATGCTTTAATTATAATTTGGTATTTTAATTCTGTATGTATTCTATAATTGATTTTATGCTGTAAACTGCTTAGAAGCCTTTTCAGCATATAAGTGATATAGGAATAAAATCACCATCGTCGTCATCTGAAATCTGCAGGGAGATTCTGTCCATGGTCAGCTGAATGCAATAAGAATCCTCCCTTGGAACCTTGATTATTTGTTTGTTTGTTTGTTTGTTTGTTTGTTTGTTTGTTTGTTTATTATTTAATTTGTATCCTGCCCTTCCTCCCAGCAGGAGCCCAGGGCGACAGACAAAACACTAAAACACTCTAAAACATAACAAAACAGATCTTAAAATACATTAAAACAAAACAGCATTAAAAACATTTTAAAAAACAACCTTGAAAAAGGGTTAAAAACATTATTAAAAAACATATTAACCAATTCTGACACAGATTATGCGGGGCTCCCAATCATGGGGAGGATTCTAACTGTGCAGCTGAATAGATTACAATCATACTCAATGGATGAAAGGTCCAAAGAGGAAGAGGTGGGGCTAGCATGTATGGGGTGATTGGAGTTCAACCCCAAGCATCTGCACCGTCAACCCAGTTTGAGCCCTTCTAGATTATTTTAAACACCAGAAGAGGGCCATTGTGATCATACCATTAGTAGTACTCCAGTTTAGCTAGTTCTTCCCAGATACAAGTCACTTGTGTCTTGTCTTCTCAGTAACCATTGAAAGCTATCCAAGTTGTTCAGCAAAGTCATGCCTGACCTCTGCCAATGAAACTGGGTCGGAAAGGAGATTTCCTGGTGGATGACGCCTACTGCCTTCTTGGCTGAAAGTACAACATGACTCAAAGGAAAAATAGCCACTGGGAATGTGCCATCATTTATGATACTTTAAATTCTGACATCAAGAATATTAACCTTTGGATTATTGTAATGTTTTTAATAAATTGTCATAGCAAGCTGTGACACATTTTGTTTTCTTGTTCTGTGTATTTTGAAAATTATGAGAAGAGAAATAGGATAATACCATGCAATCATACTTAGCAGAAGATGCAAAATGAAAATTAGTTTTTTAAGCAGATTTATTTAATTTGGGATATATTTCAATATATCATTAGAAAATATACTCGCACTTGAAACCTCATGGGTGAGGGGTGGAGGGCTTTTGTTGCCTGTAAATAGCTGTTTGGTAAGGCTGCTTCCTAGCTCCACACTTATTTGAGAGTAAGCCCCATTGAATTCAACAGGACTTCCTTCTGGCTAAACACGGATTAGATAAAAGCATACAAGCTTGTGTTTGCTTACCTGGGATAAGCTTCACCAAACAGAATGGGCCTTATTTCTGGGTAAATATACATAGGATTGCTCTGTAAATTTTATAAATATGACAGATCCTACAATTTTATATGTTGCTATTTGTGCTATTAAAACGGTAAAAAAAAGTTCACGTTTGTTAAGGCTGCAATCCTATACAAATTTACCAGGGAGTAAGTTCTATTGCACTCAGTAGAATCTACCAAGTAGACATCCATAAGATTGTGCTGCAATAAAGTATTGCATATATTTCAAGTTTCCCCTGGAGGAAGAAATCCCCCCCAGTGGCATCAACATTTCTGGATATTTTACATCTGTACGTTGCCTAGCTAATTGTCCACCAAGTTGTTTCACCCAAGTGAATTTTTTCTTCCAGATGTTCAGATTCACCAAACATTTCACCCATTGATGTGAAGACCAATTATAAAGATTCACCTTTCTCTCCCTTTGGGAAGATAATTGTTGAAAGCACTATTAATCCCAGCATGTTCAAGAATGGCACTGTTGCATGTGAAGCATCCAATGACATTGCCAGGAGCACAGCCTTTTTCAACTTTGCAATTAAAGGTAACAGGCAGCCAGAGAGATTTTCTGTTCTATGTCTCTTAATATAGTAGCTACACTAAAAGGCAACAGGGATGCAAAGCTGCACTTTTAGCCCCACCCCTACAGTAATAGTCATAGTTTATTTAAATTGCAGGGCCAAAAGCCAACACAAAATTAATTAATATATCATGTACAACAAACTTACCATGTTAAAATTTATAATTGAGTTTAAAATAAATTCTATAAAGGAAAATTTAAAACATCATAAGGCAATGAGAATCTATGCTGATTGTACAGCGTCTAAAATTTAAAACTAAGACAGACTTGAACGGCAGCTGTTATTAAAATTCAGAATAAAATTAGCTCGTAGTTTCAAAGCTGCTAACACAAACAGGGATACCTTATGTGTCACGTCCAAATTTGAATCAGACATTAAGGAAATTACTTTCCCCGCTTCTGTAAGAGATTCAGATTCATCTAAAAGCTTCTTGAGGAACTTAGTTCTGGGGTCCTGATAATGTGGTTCCTCCAATTTCCTCCTCGCAAGGATCCTACATAGATAGAAGATGCTCCCATGAAGGGCCAGGAGAAGCTGCCGGACCTTAGGGGCATAGTCCTACAGCCCTTCTGTATCCTTGCTCCTTTGTGCAAGCAACACGTGAGAAGGGCTACTGAGTAAACATTTCTAGGCTGCTTTTCTACATGACCTGAAAAACACTGTTCAATACTTAAAAAAGAGCACATTAAAATCCATTTTAAAATGGCAGTGTATTTTTTGTGCTGCCAGAATAATATTATTTTAATAGCTAAATAGCATTTTTTGCACATTGTGACTAGCTAGAAGTCTGCACTAGAATGTTTCTCACTCCCAATTCAATGTTTCAACACCAAATTAGAGTGGGAGCCCAACAGAAGTAGGAGTCAAGATCTAGGTCTTTCTATATAAGATTTCAACTAGGCTTTTTTTATGTCTTTCCAGAACAAATCAGTACCCACACCCTTTTCACGCCTTTGTTGATTGGCTTTGGAATAGCAGCAGGACTGATGTGCATTACAGTCATAGTTCTGGTGTACAAATATATCCAGGTAAGAATCATGCACGTTTTTCTTTTCTCACTTTCACCCTTTTAAACACTCAAATGGTTTTATCTGTCTTTCAGAAACCTAAGTATGAGGTTCAGTGGAAAGTAGTTGATGAAATAAATGGAAACAACTATGTTTACATAGATCCAACGCAGCTTCCTTACGATGACAAATGGGAGTTTCCAAGAAACCGGCTAAGTTTTGGTTAGTTTGGATGCATTTGATTTTGCTGGTGATTAGAAGTCATCAGACCTAAAGAACTCTGTGCCAGCAGAATGGTGATATTCCCTGAAAAATATAAGACTAAATTCTCATTTTTGTGTATGCAAGTCATTTAAGGAGCTTGTTTCCTCTTTAGAGCAAGATTAGACAGTGACCTCCTTTGCACGGAACCATGGCTTACTTAGCAAGAATGGACAAGCATGTGGGCACCCAGAAGAAAAATCATGGTCACTTCACACCTTCCCAAGTCCTGCTGCTGCTGTACTATCTGGAGTTAAGCCCTGGTTTTGCTTGTGGTTTGCCTCCCCCAGACAAATTATGAGAGGTAAACCAAAAACAAACCTTGATTGCAGCTCATGGTTTGTCAGGAGTGAGACAACCATGAGCCCAGGTTTGGACATAAGCCAAACCATGGCTTAGCTCTGGGTAGCATGACTGTGTGTGGAGCAAAGTGGCTGAAATTTTTGGTCTAGATATCTACACATTTACTTGCTCATTAACCATCGTTTGGCTTGGTATTGTGTGCAAACTGGAACAATGTAAGGCCAATCGAGTTCCCCCTAGCCCAAAGGCTGGTCCCCCTTTTGTGTTGCATTTGTTGAACTGCTGCCTGCCACAAACTGGTTGATCTGAGGAAAATGGAAAACCTTTCCTGAAGGAAAAGGCTTACAATTTCTCCATAAATTATGTCATGGTTTCCGCCTCCAACTCTCCTTCTTTAATTTCGTATTCTAGTTTTAGTCACCTCCAAAATGTCACACACACAGTTGCACCCGAGCACACAGTTTAATGGCTATGATGTATAACTCTGTTTATTTATAACAGATGTCAAATAACCAAGACATAAAAGACAGGAGAGATGGAGTCAAACAGGCAAAGATTAAGTCACATCAGAGGTTATGTTAAATGAAGGTTAGCTTTGGGAAAATAAGGTAATGTAACTTTGGGCCCAAAAAATAACAATTATTGTTCTGGAGATTGTGCTTGTCATAAATTGAATCAACTGTGCTACCCCTTCCTCCACTCCCTCCCCTGATTCATGTAATAATGTAGGAATGGTTTCCTAGCTAGCTGGTAGGACATTGTGGATCTTACAGTGGCCTATCCCTGCTTTTAGAGTTTTTTTAAAAATAGAAATTGGATTGGATAATTCTATATATGTGATTATTTGCTTTACTAATCTGTTTGGTAGAACCTTAATGGATTTTTAAAAACACTTTCTGTAAATCCTTTAGGCAAGACTCTTGGAGCTGGAGCTTTTGGGAAAGTCGTTGAAGCGACTGCCTATGGTCTGTTTAAGCCTGATGGAGCAATGAGGGTAGCTGTAAAAATGCTCAAACGTAAGATCCTACACTTTCATGTTTTCTTTATTTAAAAATTCATCTCTTTCCCTGTCACTCAAAGGGTTTCCAAAGCAGCAAACAGACCAAAAGATAAAATCATGCAATAATAAATACATCTTTGTTATATGATACAGTCTTATCACAACCATCTAAAACACAGATTACCTTGAGCACCCAATTCCCAGGTTTTTACCAGCAGTTTTGAAATACCTAGAGAGCAGAACTGGATCCATGGTTGGAAATTGCTGGGAAATAGATTTCAGCTAAACATTAGGAGTCATCTCTTAATGTTATGAGCTTTTGGGCAGTGGAACAGACTGGCTCAGGAGGTGGTGGGCTGTCCTTCACCAGAAGTATTTAAGCAGAGGTTGTGTGGCCATTTGTCAGGGATGGTGTAGCACCATGCATTGCAGGTACTTCATTGAGCAGAGAGTTGCACTAATTTATTTAACTTGTATTTCAAAAAATCTCAAAGTGGTTTACATTTAAACAAAAATCAATATAAATTCTACATTCAATATAGTTGCTAATAATAACAATAATCCACATTTTAAGTAACATAATTGAGCAATACATTTCTAAACAATGTACAAAAAATGAAAACAGTGAATCATATGCAAAACAAAAAAATTATAAAATATATCTAAAAATTCATGTGTATATTACAATAAAAGCATGTATGCAATATCTTAAGCCTGTTTTAATTGGAATTAACTATTGAAAGGAAACAACTACTAAAAATGGACTAGATGACCCTGCAAGGTCCTTTCTGATTCTTGTGATTCTAAGCAGTGGAGAATGAGCCAGGAGAGCCACCTTGGGGAGCAAATTGCTCAGTGAAGTTGCAACCTTCAGGAAGGCCTTTTTCTCATAGCTATCTCCCTAGCATCATGAGGCATTTGGAGCTAGGGTTGGCACCAAAAGATCTCCAAAATAAGGAACATACTGTGAGACCATAAGAATGTATTACATGAGTCAGAACATTGTAATGTATCAAATTAAAGTTGCTTTTTGCAGTTACGTTACAAGTAAATGTTCATAAATCAGAAACCAGTGGCAACCCTAGTTTGAGCAGGGCCTCCATGGAAGATCTGAAAAGCATATTGGGCCCAGAACCAATCTGAAGAACCTCACTGCATGCTTCTTTGCAACTTCCTTCTGCTCCCTCTTTCATTTGCTGAAGCCTCATCTTTACCCTCTCCAGCCAGTGCCCATTTCACCGAGAAGGAAGCCTTGATGTCGGAACTGAAAGTCCTGAGTTACCTTGGCAACCATATTAACATTGTGAATCTGCTTGGAGCCTGTACTGTTGGAGGTATGGTTTTTAAGAAATTGCTCTGTTTTGGTGGCTTGAGAGGAGAGCTAGTGATGTGCCTGTACGCACACGCACACACCTCTCTTTTCAGGCATTATGTCTCCTTGCGTGAGGAAAAGTGGGAGCATACTGCCAATCCTGCCTTGTCTGGCTGTTTAGAGCCCTCCACAAGTTTGAGGGAGAAGGTCTGGAGCAGGGGGCCTCCTCTACTTGTGGATGCTCCTTGCAGGATTTAAACCTCTGCAAATTCAGGGCCCCAAACCATGCGGGAAGCTTCCAGGGGTAGAGGAGCCTCCCTGCTTTAAACCTTGGCCCTTAACCTTATGGTTGGCTCTAAACAGTGTACAGAGGACACATCGGAGGGGGCAGGGCTTCCCTGCTACTCCTTATGTGCTTACTTACACAGAAGAAGATCAAATGCCCAAACAGGACTAGAGGCTCTAGTATTGAGAACCATCAGGGCCATGCATTTGGTTTTAAATGGTCATAGACAAGTCAGATTTTTCCATGGGGTACTTTGACACAGGTAGCCTAGGGCACTGGGAGGATTTACGGAGCTCAAAGAAAATAACTAATCCTGTGATTCTGAACCTGATCAATCCTGTGTATCAACAGCAAACTCATTCTCCAGAGTATGCAACCTTATATAGCTAAAATGGTGCCAATCTACACAAAAGAGAGGCATCAGCAGGCTCAGAGAAATCCCAAGGTCTGCAGAAATACACAAAATCTGTAGGGAGAAAACGCACAAGTGGCCAAAAAGCAAACAAGCAGTCAGTTGATGACCGAGTATGTTCAGTGACCACAGGATGCTGAGTGTTTATTGGGGGGTGGGAGGTGGAAGGGAGTATCCTGAAGGAAGGCATGTTTGGCTAGACTACTGACGAGGAGCATTCCTCACTGCCCCACCAAATGACCCGGGCCCTTGTCATAATACCACCCCTCCCCCGACATAAACAAGCTTACTTTTTGCTGTTATGAAAAGTAGTTACTGAGCCGTGAGGATGGAAGGGAAACTTTCCAGAATAAGTAGCACTAACACAGAATCCTATAATTGAAATCCCAGGCATCCTACGCTTGAAATGACTTAGAGGCAGCCAGGCATTCAGAAAACACCTCTTTGATATAAAAACATTTGTACCATATAGGGGATTTGATTCTGCCCTTAAATTTCATTTTTTAAAAGTCTGGAGCTTCTAGCTTTCCGTCCAAGTAGCCTGTTCTGTCTGAATGGGTCTTTTACCCTATTTACTGTTGAAGACAATAATATTTTATATCTTTTCTAAAACGTGACTGTAAGAGTGAGAAACCCTATTGTAAACAGGAGCAAATCAAAGGGATTAATGTTAGAAGCTTACATTTGGAACAGATAACTTCCTACAGGAAGGGCTCCACAATGAAACAGATGTGTCTGGTTTGCACCATTATCACAAGACTTACTTAATTTGTGTGTGTGTGTGTGTTTAACTGCAGTACTATTGATGTGTGAAAATAATTAATTGGGAATGACATCGTCTTAATTGGAAATAAAGCCCAGCTTCTGAACAGAGAAGCCACTGATGTGATTTCATCCTGACTTTTCAAGCTGAAACACTACTCTACAGTGTGATTTGAAATGACCCGTTTTTGTACATGTAGCCAAATAATCTTTTTTTATATATATAATGTCTGAGCCAGAATGGAAAATTCACCCACTGCTTCTAACTTCCTCTGCATCTGCAGGTCCTACTCTGGTCATCACGGAATACTGCTGCTATGGTGACCTTTTGAATTTTCTGAGAAGGAAACGTGACTCTTTTATTTGCCCGAAGCATGACGAAACAGCTGTTTACAAGAACCTTCTCTATCAAAAAGAACACATGTAGTAAGGATGTGGTGCCCATATTTGTGGTCATTGCCAGGAAATCACAGTGCACCTTTTGAGTGTTGCTGGGAGGAGGGGATGTTTTGTGAGGGAGGGAACGTTAGCTTATCACATTCCTATTTAATTCTTCCACTGAGGAGTTCAGGCTGTTGTACATAAAGGTTGTCCTATTTTACTTATACCACTACCTTGTGAGGGTAGCCTGAGCTGAAAGATGGGTCCTGTCATCAATTACTCAGTAAGTTTTGTGGCTATTCAAGAATTTGAATCCTAGACTTTATAATTCTAGTCTAGCACACTCCACCCCTCTAGGATGCACACCTTAATGTGGTGATGGGGGTTTGAGAGTGTTGAAGAAGCTGAGAGCTATGCCGTCAGGAGTCTAGACCAAGAGGCTAGACTCCTAGCAGGGGCACCCAAGGCGGAATGGTCAAACCTGAAACACCAGACTAAGATGCATCCAAACTCAGAGGAAGGCAATGGTAAACCACCTCTGAATAACTCTTACCACAAAAACCCTATGAACAGAGCATCCAAAATGCAACACGAGATAGTGCTGGAAGATGAGATCCCCAGGTCAGAAGGCACTCACCGAGCTACTGGGGAAGAACAAAGGACAAGTACGAGTAGCGCTGTGACTAATGACGCAGCTGGGTCAAAGCCGAAAGGAAGCCCAGAGGCTGATGCGCACAGATGTGAAAGGAGAGTCCGGAGTTGTACCACGCACACAATAGGAACATGGAATGTATTCCATAAAGGAAGCCACAGACTTGAACTTAGAAGATGTGAACAGGGTGGTTCATGACAGATGCTTTTGGAGGTCACTGATTCATAGGGTTGCCATAAGTTGTAATCGACTTGAAGGCACATAACAACAAAAGCACACTCCAGCTGTCTTTTAAGACAGTGCTCAGATTATTCCACACAAGCTTTTGACTGAGTCTTTAAGTTTCCAGTGGATTAGATCTTCATATGAAAACACTACTTAACACTGAGCCAGACTAATAGTCTACATAACTGTCAGTTCTGACTTGCAGTTGTGCCTTGAACCTGAACAAAAACACACCAACATAGTGATAGGAATTTAGTAAGGGTGATAACTTTATTTAGGAGCCAAACAGCCAATTCATATTTGTTTCAGTTGGACATCCCTTTCAGTTGTCTTGCAGTATGGCAAAATTCTGTGCTGTACAAGTACACAGATTATTAGGGGACAAATGTAAGTGTGCTTGTTCATTGGCCAAAAAAAAAGAATGCTAGACTGTTAAAAGATCTGGGCTAGATACCTCCCTCTCAAATAAAAAGGCAGTTCAGGTCCTCGTGTGTACCTACCTGAAGACCTCAGCCACTCTCCATCATGCAAGCAGCCAGAATTAAATTACCTGAGCCATCAAATGTCCCATATATTACAGTATGTAACCTCATGATGGTTCTGCTTTACACACAGCGATGCCACCAATGAATACATGGACATGAAACCAGGAGTTTCTCAGGTCATCCATGCTAAAGTCACTAAAAGAAGTCTGGGGAGGCCAGGTAAGTTGACAACAAGGAAGAGAAAGAAGGAAAGTCTTCCCTTTTGCCCATATCTATCAAAATATGTGCAATTAAAAAAACCAGTTCTGTATAATACAACTTTAATAATCTACATTGAAGCTAGAAATGATTTTACAGTTTTCCACTGGGTGGACGCATTTAGATAGGATATTCAGAACTGCTTCACGTTTTGATAGCAGATTAGTCTTGTTTCTATGTTAATTCAGTGCCATGCTCTGTTAATAGAAAGTCTGCTATCTTCCAAAATGTCCATAATTAATCCATTTATGTATTGTTCCCACTTGCATTTCATAGGGTCATTTGCTAACCAGGATGTCTCCATTGCCATCTTAGAAGATGATGAACTGGCTCTGGATATTGAAGACTTACTAAGTTTTTCTTATCAAGTGGCAAAAGGCATGAGCTTTCTTTCAGCTAAAAATGTAAGTTAAGAAGTCTGGAAAATAATGATTTCATCATGTTGAGTGACACTAAATTGTGCATATTTTCATTGCTTTTGAGAGGAGGAAAAAATAATTGGGGTCCCGTGGGTTGCATTTGACTCCTGCTCTTATTTTTTACACCCTTGCTCATGTCAGATTGAAAGTGTAACATACCAGTTCTTGCCCGGGAGGTATACCTCCTATGGGAAAAGAAAAGCTTGTGGAATGTGGACAGGGAACCACCCACGTTCTTCAGCTGGAGAATCAAGACTGAACAAGCCAGTTGGGGAAAGGAGGATATGTGATGACTTCATGACGAGGGATGGTCCTCCAACCTCCAAGCAGTTGGTTAGGAAGAGTCCGGTTCTACAGATTAACAGAGTTGGCCAGTAGTGCTCTATCCATCAGTCCAAGCAAGTGTTAGAAATTGAAGTGATGCTATTGTCACCTGTAAACACGGCTTTGTACAGTGAGATTTTTTATATACTTTATGTGCTTCACCTGACTTTATCTGCATCTTACTAAATATTTGTACCTAGCAACACCATTGAATAACTCAAGCCATTTGGTGGAAAGGATTCCTCCCTGGGTTCCTTGATCACAGCGAGCAAGATCGGGGAGGGGGGAAATAAAATAAAAGCATTGCAGTCCTGATGACATTACTCGGAAGCATATTTCACTGATTTCTATGGAACTGAAACGTGCCTTGAATAATATTCTTAAACTGGCAGAGTCGGAGGGTTAGGGAAGGGAAATAAGTCCTCGTCTGCTACCTTTGTGGAATCAAAATGGGAATAGAAACTGACACAAAATAGAACAAGTTGAGATTGTAGGACGCTGCTGTAGCTACCTTGGTACAATCCAGTCTAGCCAAGAGAATCCTGGTTCTCCTTCCCTCAAAAAGCCATTCTGCTATATCAATGGGACGTTGACAAGTATATTAAGACCAGGTTGCCCTTAAGTAACAGAACAGCAATTCTCAGTAATAATGGTGTTCAGTGCTAAACAGTCGTGTTTGTTTCTTCATCTATTTTTTCAATTCAACCCTTTCAGTGCATTCATAGAGACCTGGCAGCAAGAAACATATTACTTACTCATGGTCGGATAACAAAAATTTGTGACTTTGGCCTTGCAAGAGATATCAGGAATGACTCAAATTATGTGGTCAAAGGAAATGTAAGTATCTTCGGATGCAATCTGCACCTCTATGAAGTGTGTTATAGAGCTGTACCTGATTCTTAGTGGCTAGAGATCATGCAAGCAGCCTCCTGTGCGCCAAATAGTTTTTGCCTGTAAGGCCCCACTTAGAATGAGGATGGAGGTGGACAGTGGAAACAAATTGGGCTGCTTTTCCAAACAGATGGAGGAGGTTCCTTCTGTCATAAGTTAGCTCACTGCAAACGGCGTCCCTCCAAATAAACTTCCTCTCAACTAAATCTCTTCATTAAACTATAATCTCTTCCTGTGTACTGGGAGTACAACTGAAACAGTCTCCTGAGATAATGAGAATCCAGCTCATCTGAGGCTCAAGCAAACAACACTGCATTCTGTCCTCCTAAATCAATTTTTACTGCCACTTCTTTTTCCTGCAAAATTCAATGTGAGATGCAGGCAGTTGAGAAGAGGTAAAGAATATGTGCAACACCGGCAAGCATACAAGTGACTGAAAACCCCTTAATAGCATCTAAATGTGCAAAGAAACTAAAGTGAAGGCTAGGTTTAATTTTTCAGCCTCAGGCTAAAATCCTAGATCTGCATCTAGGATTTTTCAAGTTCAGGAGAACAGCTTGCAGGTGGGCAATAAGTAATTGCATTCCATTTGTCTAGGTTAAGGGGTTTTAGTGTCCTGAGTTGCCTGATGTGTTATAGTGTGAAAGAGTCAGGAGAAGAATTGGCTGCAGGAACTGGGGACAGAAGATGTTCATTAATTGCATCTGGCATTATCTCAAAGCAGATGCTAAGGGAACTCCAGTCACTCTGGAAAGTGACAGCAGCCACTACCTACCTCGGCCTCTAGCAAAGATGATTTGATCATCCCTGAGTGATCAAAGATATGATGGCTTTAAGATTATTGTTCTAATTCAATGCTACTCCTTCATATAATTGGATGAAACAAGTAATGCAAATTGGTTTCCTGAATCCACACAATGAATTCTTGTACAGTGGTAGCCATTTGATGAAATGTGACCCTTTGAAGTGTAGTGATTCACTCTAACACCCAAAGCCAACTTAAAAGGGTCACCACATCATTACAGAAAATGAACTGTGTGGTGATATGAAAACTAAAAACTTAATCAATTAGTAATTATATAGGCCATAGTAACATTAATAGTACAGAAAATAAAGTCAGACCAGGTTCTAAGGAGCTACATTAGGCAAGCCCATTGGTGAATCCACTGGGACTTCTGACTTTTTAAAATTTAACAGGACCCACCCCAAAAGTTATATCACAACCTGTTTTTGAAAGTCCCTTGAATTTCAAAAATGGGTTTCCTCGGGTGCCGCTATTCAAGACCAGTAGCATAGTGGTAAATTTAGAAGTGCAGGGTCCCTTCAGGCCATACTCCTTCACAGCCTCTCTCTCTTTCACGCACACACCCCAATCTGCCCACCACCACCACGGAGAAAAGGAGGTAGGAGAGGAACACACACACACTGCAGAACAGTAAGAGCCCTGGGAGGAATGCAAATCCCCAAGAAGCCCTGAGCCATAATAATCCTGCTGGGAGGGGACAGACATGCGTGCACCAGCAAGTCAGCCCCCATTTTCTCATCTTTCACCAGAGGAGATTCCCTACCAGGCACGCATTCTGCGTACCTGCCCCCAACCTCTCTCGTGTGTCAGTCCCTTCTTAGTTGCCACCATCGCTGTGGGATGGGATGTGGGCAGCAGCAAGCAGGTGGCAAGCAAAGGAGCTGCTCCAGCAGGCAGATCACATGGACCTGGTGGCGGCAGAAGATGGAGGACACAGCAGTAGCCTCCCTAGCAGCGCCAGACCATGGAGGAGGAGCAGGAAGCGGAGGTGCCACACCACAGGGCAAGAGACAGGTTGTAGGCTGGGGTGGGTGACTTACCTGCTTAATTCCAACCCCCTTGCCTGTCTCTTGCCTCCTCTTCCTGCTCCTCCTCTGCAGCCTGGCCTCTGCTGTATCGTCCATGCTGGGGGTGGGACCCTACTCTCCTGTCCGTGGTGGTGGTAGTAGATCAGAGGAGGCCAGCAGGGGACCACCTTCAGAAAAATTAATGGGATGGTGTCCCAACACAAATACACACCTGTTCAAGACACATACCTAAAACCCATGTGAATGCATAAAACTAGTAATACAGTTATTGGGATATTGGCCTAAGGCCGTTTTGATATTTGCGGTTTTTCATTGTATTTATAATTTATATGGTTGGAGGTTAGAGGTAAAACTATTTTAAACAAATAAAAACAAAGGGCATGGAAGCATAACCATAGGATTCTATAAAACCTGGATTTTTATTTATTTATTTATTTATTTAATTACATTTCTAGACCGCCCTATAGCAGAAAGCTCTCAGGGCGGTGTACAACAAATAAAATCACAATTAAAATATGAGCAAGTGTGAAAAATATAACATGATAAAAATCCAAAATAGAATTGCCATTGAGTTTATAAATTAAAATCCATATTAGGTTTAAAATCAAATTTAAAATGTTTAAAAAGCCTGGGCGAAAAGGTAGGTTTTTACCTGGCGCCGAAAAGATAACAAAGAAGGCGCCAGGCGTATCTCGTCTGGGAGGGCATTCCATAGTTCGGGGGCCACCACCGAGAAGGCCCTAGATCTAGTTGTTGATCTCCGGGCCTCTTTATGAGTTGGGACCCGGAGAAGGGCCTTCGACGTCGAGCGTAGTGAACGGGTAGGTACATAGCGAGAGAGGCGTTCCACCAGGTATTGCGGTCCGATGCCGTTTAGGGCTTTATAGGTAAGAACCAACACTTTGAATCTGGCCCGGAAACATATCGGTAGCCAGTGCAGCTGCGCCAGGACAGGTGTTATATGGTCAAATTTCTTTGTCCCAGTGAGAACTCTGGCCGCAGCATTTTGCACTAGCTGAAGTTTCCGAACCGTCTTCACAGGTAGCCCCACATAGAGTGCATTACAGTAGTCCAATCTAGAGGTTACCATGGATAACTGAGGCGAGATTCTCCCTGTCCAGATAGGGTCGTAGTTGGGCTATCAGCCGAAGCTGGTAGAACGCATTCCGTGCCACCGAGGCTACCTGAGCCTCAAGTGACAGGAGCGGGTCTAATAAGATCCCCAAACTACATACCTGCTCCTTTAGGGGGAGTGTAACCCCATCTAGGGCAGGTCGAACATCAACCATCTGGGCAGAGGGCCCTCCCACCAACAGCATCTCAGATAATAGGGGGATTAATAGGGTCATTGTCATCACACCATCATTTGACAGTATGGCTAAGTGTGCTCTGACTTTCCATAGACCAGAAGTAGCCAACGTGCTGCCTTCCAGATATTGTTGACTACAACTCCCATCATCTCTCACTTTCGGCCATGCTTGCTGGGACTGATGGAACTTGTAATCCTAAACTTCTGGTGGGCACTGCATTGCCTATTGCTGCTATAGATATTACTCAGCTTGTTTGGTTGCCAGGATTGCCAGATCTTTTAACTGTCTGTGTATGTGTGTGTGTGTGTGTGTACTGCCTTCAAGTCGATCCCGACTTATGGTGACCCTATGAATAGGATTTTCATGGTAAGCTGCATTCAGAGGGGGTTTACCATCGCCTTACTTTAGCTACATCTAAATGCAAAGCTACAACCTGAGTAATTTTAGAATTTTAACTATATTAAATATTAAGTTTAAATGCTAGACAGGCGCCATGCCATCTCTGTTACCTTTTTGGCACTTATTGAAGACCTTACTCTTTCAACAAGCCTTTTAAGTTGAGACCTTATCCCAGTCTGTGTCTGTGTTGGAATTGCTTTTTGTTTTTAAACCTTGTTTTTAAAAAACAATATGTTTTTAACCTTTTGTTGTTGTTTTTAAAGATGTCTTGAAAGCTTTAAAAAAATGTTTTTAAAGATGTTTTGTTTTAATATCTTTTAAAGTGTGTTTTTATGATTTCAAAGTGTTTTTATTTATTTTATTTATTTATTTAATTTAATTTATATACCGCCCGAAGGCTCTCTGGGCGGTGTACAAAAAGATAAAAAAACAAGCAATGTATAAATACAATAAATACAATAAATCAAGAAAACAAAACAAACAAACAATAAAAGAACCAAACAAAATCCAAAATACAAATAATGATGAAAATGCTATTAAAACACACTTTAAAATGCCTGGGAGTATAAAAAGGTTTTCACCTGGCGCCAAAAAGATAGTAGCGTCGGCGCCAGGCACACCTCATCGGGGAGGCTGTTCCACAGTTCGGGGGCCACCACAGAAAAGGCTGTGCTTTTGTTTGCCGCCCTGGCTCCTGCTGGGAGGAAGGGTGGGATATAAATCAAATATTAATTAATTAATTAATTATTTTTTGGTAGGAATAGGCCAGAAAGGCATTTCCCTCCAGATGGGTTCTAAACTTTTCAGAATATAATGGTAGATCAGTAAATAGCATGGAACATTCTCTCTCATTTCCACCTAAGTTACCCAGATGAAGGTTATAAAGGGTTTTGAAATAAGCCCCTTCCACTGACTCAGTGACATTATCTGATATCTTAGGACGATGAATGGCCATCTCTATAGCTGCTATTTCTGATAGAAATGATTTTTCCAATGGGGTGTGCAGTAATTAGAGTTGCAAATTTTAACTGATTTGGGCCGCAAGCCTACCCCTGGCTTAATGGAATGGTGGGGCCACATCCACAGCCCTGCTGCACATGCTAGCCAGGCTGGACAGTGAGGGGGCAGGAAAATGGCTGCACCAACCTGGAGCTGACAACAGTGATCAGGCCCCAATCGGCTTTGATGCAATCACATGATGGCAGTGTGGTCAGCCTAGTCTCTCCCCACTCCGTTTTATGCACTAATATTTTTTTCTTTTTTCCTTCCTTTTCTTTCCTATAAAGGCACGGCTTCCTGTGAAGTGGATGGCACCTGAAAGTATTTTTGAATGCTTGTACACATTTGAGAGTGATGTCTGGTCTTATGGAATTCTGATTTGGGAACTCTTTTCTTTAGGTAAAATGTATTTGACTGTCAAGTCCTTGTAGTTTGTACAGATCCACACAATTATTTCTTGGATCTTTTATTTCTCACATAAAAAACCCCCCGATACGATATATTAACAGACAGCTCTGTGTTAACAGGAAGCAGCCCCTATCCTGGAATGCCAGTGGATTCCAAGTTCTATAAAAGGATTAAAGAAGGATACAGAATGTTTAGCCCAGAATTTGCACCTGCTGAAATGTGAGAGACCAAATTTCTAACAATTTTGGAGAACATGCCTGATTTCTAGATTTTGATTTAAACAATGTGTGGTTGTTTTTCTCCTATACCAAATGGTGGTATGATGATGATGATGATGATGATGATGTCAGGGTAAAAAGGTGTATACTGAATACTTAAAAATCACCAATCACTGCCTAAGAGTTTGTCCTAAATTCAATTACTTGAAAGTACACCCCAGTGAAATCAACAGGATTGATGTCCCAGATACATGCATGTAAGATTGGGATATTAGTTTTGCTTGATGATCTGTATTCAGAGTCAAGTACACTTTTTGCAAAAAAATGAAATGAAATGAAAAACAAAATCCAGCCACAAGATGAACTAAATCCTCAAATCCTGCACCAAGAAAATCTGGATTTAGCAATGCAAGTTAAGTAAATGAAGCACATTACATATGATCAATTGGTCTGGCTAATTTAGACAGCTGCTCTCAGGGTCTCTGATGGAGGTAGTTCCTACCTCTGTTCTTACATTGCTTTTAACTAGAGAGGTCTATGACATTTTACATGCCAAGCATGTGTGCTGGGATTGAGATAATGTCCCTTTCCACATTTGCACATGTTTACTTATTTTGAACAATTGCATTGAGTCTGATTTTGAAGAGGCAAAATGACCTAAGTCTGGCTCCCCTTCACTCCATCCTAGCCATTAAAAGTTCAGCTCAAATGAGACCCCACTTTTTAAATTTTGGAACTCATTGCTCACACATTTTCAAGCCTATCTTGAAACTTACAACTGGTGCCAGAGTTTGAGCTGGCTCAGTATGCTCACAAAAGCATGGAATATATATGGCTGTTCTCTGCTGAATTAAGCAAACGATGATGATCAGAGAAAACAAATCTTAGCTAAATGAAATTTTATTGGAAATGGAATTCCAAAGTTAGCTTGCTCCAGTTTGATTTTTTCCAGTGTAACTGATCTTTGATTTTTGTTTTTGTTGTCAATAGCCTCCAGGCAATGGTAATCAACTGATCTTGACAATTGGGTTTTCAAGAGTTCATGTCCTCATGAGTCTTGCTTTTTATTTCCCACCAACAGTGTGCTAGGCCATGTATAAATGTAGATGGGTACAGTCTCTGCCCAGGAGCAAATAGACATGAATGGAGAAAATAAAGCAATGAGGATGGGAACTAAGGCTAGGGCCATCTTACAGCAGAAAAGAGAGGTGTTGTATAAGAGGTAGATTTTTAGAAGTGTTGTAAAAAAGAGAAAGTCCCATAGGTAGAATTTCCATTGATAACAAAGATAAACCATCTCACAGCACCTGCAAATGTTGACTATAATGTGGCACTGATGTAAACTGTAAACTTAGTGGCTTCCCAGATATCATGTGGTGAGTTTGTGGAAAAAGCAAGATCTGAACTGGGGACTTTAACCACCATATTGCACCAGGTTTTTACGATTCCATCCGCAACCATTGTAGATTCTTATTTTTCTGTTTTTTACCAATAAGCTGATGGTTTGTTTTAAAAACAAAGAGAATGCAATACAGTAGTGTACATTTGGATGTTCTGATGCTCATGATCACTCTACATGCTACTTAACATTTTACCTACTGATGAAATCTCAATTTGTAAATTCTAATGACATTTCCAGGTATGAGATAATGAAGAGCTGCTGGGATGCTGACCCCATAAAGAGGCCAACTTTTAAGCAGATTGTACAACTGATTGAACAGCAGATTTCAGATACCACAAACCATGTACGTACTGAGCTTTTCAACCTACCTTCATGATTAGTGCTGAGTGTCCTGTGTTAATGTAGGTGTATTCTTGAAATCTCTGCAAGATGCTTTACATTCCTGCAGATAACGTTGGCATGGTGTATGCTAAATAAATAAATAATACAATTAAACTTATATAATATATAAGAAATATAAATACTATAAATAAACTCTCTGCAATCATAAACACAAGCAAAAACTTTGACTAACAATAGATTAGAACATGAGCTTTTGCAATCACAAGCCCACTTCATCCAGTGGTTGAAGTTCAGACTAATGTGTTAACTTTCCTGGAATAAACACAAAGGAATGAATAGGTAGTTTGCATAATCATTCAGTATTGATGCTGGTGTGTATCTTTTTCCAGATTTACTCAAACGTTACAAGTGGCATTTGCACTCAAGGAAATGCTACCGATCACTCTGCGAGAATTAATTCAGTGGGCAGCAGTGCTTCATCTACTCAGCCCTTACTCACACATGAAGATGCTTGACTTGGCCAGCCTTGACGGAGAATCTACTGTTGTTTTTGGAATAACTACTGGTTGTTCGCATTGCATTCACTACTACACTGAGGGTAGTAAATGTTGCAGAAATATTCTTGCTCTTTTTTCCTTTATTTGAAAATCACATACTGCTAGAAACAAAAGTAGGTTACCCATCACCGCTACAATGTTGTTACACTGTTTGCTAGAATCTGTGTGTAGTTGCTATGTTATATGCATTTGTAGTGTAGAACCAGACTTGGGAGTGGGAAAGAGCATTTAAATATATATATCAAGAGCTCTGATTCTAGAAAATAGGTGAAGAAATGCAAATATCTATGTCAATTTCCATTACTTCCCAAACTTTGAAACGTTAGAAATGCAAGCAAAAAGTAAAAGTCATCATTCCAAACCCAAGAGCAGAATGTACCATTTGACTGGAAGGGAAGGGAAAGTCTCTGAATGTAGCACTTCAGCTTGAGCATCAGAGATGGTTGGCCTACCTTCTGAGCAGGGTGGAGAGCCTGTGGCCCACCAGATGTTGTTGAACTTGGGTTCCCATCATTGTGAGGGATGATGAGAGTTGGAGTCCAGTGGTGGGTCCCCTGTCCCTGTTTTATGGGACTAGAGAGTGTGACACTTCTCACCCAGTCTGTCTCCCAGTTCATATTCCTGTAACTTCCATTCTAGGCAAAATATATGTTGGGGTGGGGAAGAGAGAAAGAGACAGAAGACAATTTCCATGCTTCATTTTTGGATGCATAGGTTCACATTCGTGTACCTGTATTTTGAAACATGTGAGTGGCTGCCCAGTGTATTATTTTTTTATGCCATCATCTACTTTGGAAGGTCAGTCTATGCATCTATTTCTCATAGCATGTGTCAGGAAGAAAAAAAATCACTGCTGTGTGGTTATTTCCAGGTTAAGAAAATAATTTTGTCCCCATCAACTACTGTAGACCTGAGTGTAATAAAAAGTAACATCTAATTAGCTTCTATATCTGGTGAAGACCTACGTCTATTTGTATTTCAAAACTGACAGTTGTATGTTCCCTTTATAGCTGTTGTAGTTTAATGAGAGAATAGACAAGGTGTTAATGGTGTGAGCTATGTACCTTCTAAAGAAAGGTGCTCATTTTTCACAGTTATTATTATTGTCATTATAATTGTTTGTTAAACAATCCAAAAGTTTTCGTACTCTTTCCAAAGTATCTCCTGGTTGCATTTTCGTACACAACTATGAAATCTTGCTGTAGAAGCCCACATAACCACATCCTGGGAAGGGCTTATTCCTGTGTAACATTGTGTATGGCAGGGATGGCAACATTGATAAGTAACTTGCTGGATGTTTGTGGATTTTCATGTTAGAGCCAAATAGTGTATAGCAGACAGGTGGATTTTAGAATGGTGTATCAATGTTGCTACTGTGGTTTCAAAAGATGTCCATAGTGGCCCTGACCACAAAAGTTGCTTAAAAGTTCTAGACCCTTCGCCTTTCTAAAATGACCTGTTTTCCATAATTCAGCAAAAATCTAGAAAAAGGCACATAGGTGATAAACCAATTTTGAAGTATTTGTTTGTTTATAGTGCACCAGCACTTCAGCACCCTGTTATTTATGCTTAAGCACCAGCCTCCATTGTTGAGTTTACATTGTTTTGTTAGAAGTAACTATTTGCCCAAAAGCACACTGCTGGATTCCTCAAGTTACACAGAATACCACTAGCTTTTACTGTATATCTGATCTATACTTATGTTTTGTTCCGTGTCCCTTGGGATTATAATTACCGATATTTGTTAGCCAGTTTTCAAAGCAGACACTTGCACTGGAGTTATTTACGCTGTTGCACCTTTTGAAAGTTTGTAAGTGGTGGGGGGATGGCTCAATTCAAGTTCCACATATACAGGGGCTTCCCATTCTCTTCTGTGAAGGGAAATACTCCATAAATGCATCAGGCTTTCTCATTGCATATGCAGGTCATCTTCCTATTCTGAGAATGGGGAAGCCTCTGCATGCCTAGGGTATTGTGTGTGCATAAAATCCTGCACGTGGTCTGGAACGACTGGATTGTGGTCATTCTGTTGCACTGCTTTCACTTTCAGTACATCAGTCCACGTGTATACAAACACATAGATGGGGGAGCAGAAATTGCACCAACTGGAACCACCCACAACCTCCCTGTATTCAGCAGAAGTTGTGATAAGGGTTCTGTGCACGTAGAGCTGTGTATATGTGTATATTCTGTACATGCAGTTGGCAGCCTTACACAATTAGGTTTCCAACTTTATAAAACAGTGCCTGGAGCCACTTCACATCTTCCACTGAACATGTGGTAAGGAGCAGGCATGAAGAGGTGACTGATCCCCTTCCACATGTTCAGTATATATGTGTACTGAAGGTGATGAGGACAGAGCTTGTATCCTACATCAGACTCCCACTTCTAAGGCTATGATTGATCATTTTTTTGAAAAAAAAGACCTTTTGACTTCCATAGCTGTTGCAGACAAACTCATAATAATTGTCCACACTGCGGTACTTCATTGGCACTTAGATGGAAGGTTTTTTCCCTCTAATATTCTCAGAAGTTATATTTTTATAATTTTGTTTTTTTGTTGAAAACTTAGTTTTGCAGCAGCTTGATATTTTCAGATTTGTTTTATTGTTTCATGTAAATGCTGAAATGTAGCAATAATGTCTTCTCAACTCCTTTAGGTTCTTAAAAGATATTTTTATAGAAATATATATATATATGTAAAGCGGCTGTATGTATAAATATGTGGATGTTTGAAAGTTGTATTGTTGAAGAGTTTAAATAAAAGTGTAAATGATATACATTCATTCATAGGTGTTCTGTGATACACTTTACTTGTCATGCGGTTGATTAAATCAAAGTCCCAAATCATATATTTGGGAACAGTATTCATTTGACATAGTGAAAAAACATCGTAAGCACCTTTCTCTCCATCATTCGGATAACATCATGTCTGGGGGTTGCTAACCTGCTACCTTCCAGATGTTGTTTGACTTCGATTGCCATCAGCCCCAGCCAGCATGGCCAGTGGTCAGGAATGATGCGACTTGGATGATGGAAGTTGGAGTCCAACAACATCTGGAAGGCACCAAATTAGCCTCCCCAATGTAGTATAAACAGAATTCCACATGACTTGAGTATTATTCTGGAGTACTGTTTTAGCCAGTTTTCTTTTTGTGGTGAGAGAGGCTTGCAGCATTTCCTTCCCACATACACACACAATTGAATGTTGGTTTGTCATGCAGAGCTTGGAAAAGTTACTTTTTTTAAACTACAACTCCCATCAGCCCCAGCCAGCATGGCCACTGGATTGGGCTGATGGGAGTTGTAGTTCAAAAAAGTAACTTTTCCAAGCTCTGGGTTTGTGAAGTATGTAAAATGGGATGTTCAATGTACAAACGGAAGTATCCAGATATAGACAAGATTTAGCAACCCCCCCCCATTTTTCCCCTTCACACGAAAGAAAATTATTTACATATAGGTTGTTTATAAGTACTAAAAAGAGAAGCAGTTAGACTAGATTATTGCAATGTGCTCTACATGGGGCTGCCCTTGAAGATGACTCAAATTACAACTGGTCCAAAATGCAACAGTCAGTGGCTGGGGTTGCATTTAGATATAAAACCTCCGTTTATAATAGTTGCACTGGCTGCCAGTTCATTTCCACACCCAATTCAAGGTGCTCACTCTAGTGTTTAAAGCCCTAAGTGACTTTAAGTCCCAAATATCTGAAAGACCGCCTCCTTCCCTGCAGACCCTCTCAGGGATTAAGATCAGCAGAGGGGGGGTTCTTAGTAGTTCCGCCACCCTCAGAAGCTCAGGGGAGGGGAAAGAGCGGGACGGCATTTTCTGTGGCAGCCCCTAAGTTGTGGAACTCCCTCCTCATGGAGGTGCATCTGGCAACTTCACTGCACAGTTTTCAGCAAATGTTGAAGATGCACCTCTTTACACTGACCTTTAACACCTGAGATGTATATTTTTAGGACCCACCCTATTTTTGTGTGTGCTGTGATTTTAAGTTGTTTTTAATGATGTATTTTAAATTGTTGTAAGCTACCCTGTGACCTCAGGGTAGAGGGTGGGTAATAAATTAGATAAATAATAAAATAATAATACAATATGAAGTTCTAAGCCAGGGCTGACCCATCCTTTGAAGAAAGTACAAAACCCATGCAACCAGTTTATTCATCTCAGACTCTTCCCATCCCTCATTACTTCCACATAAGGAGGTTGAGGGGGTGCTTCTAGAGACATCTTTAGTGCTAGAGGCTCAGGTACCTCAGTGGCTAGGAGTGCCTTTTACGGATATGGCTGGTATGACAACTGTGTCCATTCTTGGACACAGTCTAGTATAGCCACAGTGATTTTTGCATTGATAACCTCAAAGCTCTATTGCAGTGTTCTCATTGCGAGGCTACCTTTGGACCTGGTATGGAGACTCCACCTGGTGCAAAATACTGTGGCTAGACTGTTTATGGGGATAGACAGTCACAAGCACTTAACTCCGACTTGTACTGGCTGCCCATATGTTACCAGACCAGGTTCAAGGTCCTTGTAGTAATTCACAAGGGCCCATATGCTACCAGACCAAGTTCAAGGTCCTTGTAGTAATTCACAAGGCCATTAACAACTTGGGTCCAGGATATCTCAAGTACCACCAGATTCATTATATCCCTACCCAATTACTAAGGCCTTTAAGGGAATCCCTGCCCAGTTTGGATGCATGTCTCTTATCCACCAGGAGCCATTTGCTGAGTATTGTGGGCCCAATATGGGACTCACTTCCATTTGAGATCAGACAAGTCCCGTCTCCATTGAACTTATTTATTATTTGATTTTTATCTCACCCTCCCAGCAGGAGCCCAGGGTGGCAAACAAAAGCACTAAATAAAAACACTTTAAAACATAAAAACAGACTTCAAAATACATTAAAACAAGACATCTGTTTTAAAAAAAGGTTTAAAACATTTTTAAAAGGTTTAACTACATATTAAAAAGTAATTCCAACACAGACGCAGACTTCCAGTACCTAATAAGACTAATTTCAGCACGGATTTTTACTGAATTCTGATCTTATAGTTTTAACTGATTTTTATCTTTATTGTATTGAATTATGTGTACACTGCTAAGAGACTATTGTAAATAAGGGGTATATCAGTTGCCGGAATGAATAGACAGGAAGACAGTAGGCTGGATCCAAACTTAGGCTTACATCAGACCCACTGGACCCAATGGGACTTAAGTTAGTCATGACTAACTTAACTTTTGTGGATTTCAGTGGGTCTCTTCTAAGCATGACTAAGGCTGAAATCCTAACCCTACATATCTGGTATGCTCCATTGTTCAGGATTGTGCTGTAAGTCTGGATCCAGCCCAATGTATTTTAAGATCAGAGTATTAGTATAACTGATGTCAATGTGGTCAATACAGTCATATATTTGCTCTGGTGTATCTGCTGGTAAAGTTACCGTAACATCTTGCAATATCAATACAGTGTGCTTTGTGATAGTGGCAATGTGGCGATTGGCTCCTGTCCTACTAAGAATGTAAGTGAGCTTTAAAGCACAATTCAGTGCATGTTGCCTTGGAAGCAAGTCCCACCATGTTCAATGGAACTTACTCCCTTGTAAGATTTTTCAGGCTGCAATCCTGTGTTCGCTTACTTGAGAGTAGGGATGGGCGAGAAGTTTGATTCAGTTTGCATTTCATGCCAAATCTATCAAATTTCTGAAACATGAGAACCAAAACAAAGCCACCATTCGAAATTCACACTTACTCAAATTTTGCGATGCTGTTCACCAGCCAAAAATACTTACAAAAATGCATATGTTAGAGGAAAGTGTACATCAAAGCAAACATATGAGTGAAAAAAACATACAAAAATGCATTAGACAACAAGAAAGTGCTTGCAAAAAATTGTACATTAAAACTGCCTACAAAAATGTGCTTATTGGGAGAAATTCACACTAAAATGCTGGAAAATTTTCATGAGGATTTTTTTTTAAAAAAAACTGCAAATTGCTGCAGAAATTTGGAGAACTGGATTTAAGACTGGAAAAATTAGAAACCAAGAGAACCAAAATTGACAGATCTTTCCCTCCCTGCTTGAGAGTAAGCCGCATTATACATCATGAATCTCACTTCTGAGTAAATACTGAAGTGTCTCTTAGTTGTATTAAGTCCAACTCTTGCACCCTCAGAGTTTTCCGTGGGAGAGAATTTAACATGCTCAATTCTCCCATTGAAACTCATTGAGTATAATAGTGCTTAACTTTGTATGATCCTGCCCATAGTCTGATTAAATGGAAAGAAATGCTCCCTGGGTCCAAGTCGCCACTCAGCCATGAAGCTCACTGGGTGATCTTGGGCCAGTCAGTGTCTCTCAGTGCAACCTACTTAACAGGGTTCTTGTGAGACTGGAACAGCAAACAAGTGATGTTAGAAAGTGATGTTTTGGTGAATCCATACTTTTTCATGTTGCTGGGATTCACTTTCTGAAGATCTACTATACATAGATGTATACACTGTTGACTCACAGTGAAATCCTATGCATGCCTACTCAAGTAAGCCTCATTGAGTCCAATGGAACTTTCTCCCACTATATATGTACAGGATTGCAGCCTCAGTGGCAAATATGGCAAATAAAATCATCACACGTATAAAGTGACACTGAGCAATATATGTATAATAAGGAAAAACAAGTCAATTATTGTGAAAGACGTCATTGGCCTGGTTCATAGGAAAAGAAGCCATTGTTTCCCACAAAAGAATTAGCTGCTGTGAGTCTTGAGCTTGCATATCCTTCCCCCTTTGTGTGCCAGAGGAGGAGATTGGAAGGTTTTGCTACTGATTTTAATTTGCACTTGCACTTTAGACCCAAGTTGGGAAATTGTGTGTGTATTAACTCTAGTTAGCAAAGAAGCCAGAATCTAAACTACAGATTGTCACTAATAAGTTTAAAGAGGCCACAGTTGCTTGCATTCTGATGGCAAAGGAAACTGTGGTTTATCAGGATCAAAACCTTTCATTCTCCTCTGGAATGCAAAAGAGGAGAGCAAATGGAGGAAAGTGTGAACCTGGGGCTCACTACAGTTCATTCACCCAGTTGGGAAACCGGCTTCCCATTACATCTGAACCAGGCAATTGGGTAGAGCAAATCCACATAGTAGTGCCTCATATTACAGCCATGTACTTAATAAACCTGTTCTGAGCTTACTGGTGACCTCTACTAGAGATCTTTGAAGAGAAAGAGAAAGAGAAAAGAAGAGAAAAGCATCAGTAGTATGTTTGATCAACTGAAAAATGTGTGGATGACTGAAAAGTCATATTTTATCAGTAGCATAGTAGCAAATTCAGAAGTGCAGGGTCTCTTCATGATAGTCACAGCCACCCTTTTTTGTTGCTAGGTTGAGAATGAGATCCTTCTCCCACAACAGATAGCTCTAGGAGCCAATCAGCATGAAAGGAGGGGGGGTAGTGTTAGCTACTGAAAAGAGTTCTCAGTGGCTCACTCACCTCCTTTCACCATAATTGGCTCCAATCAGCAGGAAAGGACAAGGAAGCATGTTATAAGACTCTTCTTAGTAACTAACACATTCCCCTTTCATGCTGATTGGCATGTAAGAAGCTGGAGACATAGGAACCCTGCTGGGACCCTGCTCTCAAAAAAGTAAGGGGTCTAAGATCCCCTGAGACCCTGGACAACTACACCCCTGTATTTCATTGCATACATGCATGCCCTGCTGCAACAAACTACTGTACTAGCAATGGGAATGGATTATATGGAAGCCAACTTAAAATCTTCTGGTTTAGAATTAAGTTCTGGCACCTTTAGTCATTCATTAGCATTCCATGACAGGATCATGCATTCAAGATCATAGCAGCATGATCATAGGCAGCAATGTAGCTGATTAGTCCTACTGTAAAAGAACTACAGTGGGGATAGGCCCAGTACCAGGGTTACTTAGGAGCAAAAGTCCTGCCAGTCACTCCCCTTTTATTCCACCTGAGCTGGTATTTACCCAGAATGAGGGATACAATCCCTCACACACTGGCATGAAGATTTCCATATCACAAATCCACTAACCTCTGAAAATTGATTGCAGTCCCATGTTTAATACAAAACTAGGAGATGCCTAAAGTAATGGCAAGGTTATTTTTATCATATCAGTTAGATGTCAATGAGATTTTGCAATTATAAGCAGTGAAGTTCCCGTACATCTCTCCGTGACTTGCTCTACCCTTGTGGTCTCTTCCCAAGCTGTGTAGAGGGTTACTACGCTGCACAGAGTTGCTGGAGGAATTCGGCATTGATGCAATGGACGTCTCTTTCAAGGACGACAGCTTTTCCTCCTTCCTTTTCTGTTCAAGAAGCTGTTTGGAGATTAGCTTGAGCCTACGATTCAGAAAAGGCAGACTTTACAGTAAAGGCTCCACACTCATTCCCTGACTAATACAAGGAAGGGTGGCCAAGTAAAAAAAAGGCAGGGACAGCATTAGAGGTGGGTGACCTGGGCAGTGGTCCAGGACACCATGCTGAGGGGTGTGCCAAGCTGAGTTCAGTGCCTGTTTTTTTTGTTTAATATACTGTCTGCAATGAGCCTGAGTGACAAAAAGCAACTCACTTTTTTTCAGGATTCTACAGGTTGTTAAAAATAGTCATATATGGTGATTCTGTCCCTTTAAGACTAGTTATACCACTCCAACAGAGGGCCTACATCTTGTTGACCTCCAGGTAGTACCTAGACCCCATTGCAAGGCCAGAAAACTGTTGTTGTCCTGCCTATTTGAAAATCATAAACTGAGTATGTATATAGCTTTCAGTCTTTTTCTGTCTTGTGTTAAGGAGTCAAACAAATTTAAATTTTCCTGGGCTGTTGTGGAGGGCAGGGTTTTGAAAACCTTCCCAATATGAAGCTTTAATCCAATACTCACTTTTCTGGGATTAAAATGGCAATGGTAATCCCACATACCCAGAGTAAACCCTATTGAATTCTATAGGATTTACTTTTGAGTAGACATGGTTAGGATTGTGCTGTAAATTAATGGGACTTTTGAGTGAACATAGCGAAGAATTGTTTGTTTTTTAAATCTTTCTCACCCTCTCAAATCCTATTTTTAAAGCAATTAGGCAAGGCTTACTTGGGTATCACTGCTTTTATTACATAAGAAACGAACACTGCTTTTATTTTATTTTTTAAATGTTCTGCAATGACCAACTGGATTTGAGAATAAACTATTAAATGGGGTGTATGTATTTTTACATCTCCAGTGTGTGTGTGTGTAGTCTTTCCAACAACTCTGCAAGGTAGGGTTGCCATCTGGAAACCAAGGCAGCTCACTATAAGAAATAAATCTCTTTAAAACCCAATTAACATAAAAACAAGTATAAACAGTCACAAAACAGTTTAAAGTGGCATGATTCTGAATTTTGGGTTGGGTGAGTGAAGCTCCTTATCATTTGAGGTTGCATTTCTGTGCACGCTTCCCTGTTTGAGTAAGCCCCATTAAATACATTGGGACTTGCTTCTGAGTAAACAAACATAGGATTGAACTATAAATATCTTTACAGGTTGTGTAAATAATAAACATCTATGACATTCATGCTTATATAAATATTTCTTCATATTATGTCCTGATAAGCATCTGATTTCACACTATGGTTGTGCATTATTATTTCCTCTACATTTGAAGTGTGCACTTCTTTCTTGGGTGGTCTGTCGTTTTTATCCTGAGGGGCAGAATAGGCTGAGAGATGGTGAGTAGCCCATGGTCACCCAGTAAACTTTATAGCTCATTTCTATTTTAAAAAATTAATTAAAATGATTTACATGCAGGCAATGTTTATGAAGTAGATCCACACAATACATTTAAAGCATATCCAGCTCCCATTTAAAGCACACAATTTCCCCCCAAAGAATTCTAGGAAGTGTAGTTTCCCCCTCACAGTTATAGTTCCCACCACCCTTAACAAACGACAGTTCCCAAGATTCTGTGGTGGGATTCATGTGCTTCAAATGTGTGTTGAATGTACTTTAAATGAATGGTGTGAATCTGCCCTAGGTATGTTATGCATTCATTAGTGAATTGAAAAGAACAATTTTAAAAGATACTCTTTTAAACGGGAAGGGTTGTAGCTCAGAGGTAGGGCATATGCTTTGCATGCAAAAGTACAAAATCCAATTTCTGGAAAAAACTATTGCCTGGAATCCATTTGAGCCAATGCTAGTACATGTCATCAGTACTGAGCTAAATGGTACCAAATGGCCTGAGTCCGTATCAGGCAGATTCCTTTGTTCCTAAAAGTGGAACAAGACCCAAGGGCCACAGTGACTCAAAATTTATTTATGTATTTTATTTACAACATTTATATACTGCTTTATTGTAAAAAACTTAAAAGGGGTTTACAGAAGGAATTAAAACAATATTATTGGCAAAAACAGTGAAAGATTAGTATTTAAAAACATTCAAAATAATAAAACCAACAATGAGTTAAAAACAGATGAAAAACACAATAGCTTCTATATGCCTGGGTAGGCTTGCCTAAACAGAAATGTTTTTAGCAAGTGCTGAAAAGAGTACAATGAAGGTGTTTGCCTAATGTCAATAGGCAGAGAGTTCCAAAGTGTAGGTGCTGCCACACTAAAGGACTGATTTCTTACAAGAGCAGAACAAGTACTATGTGGAACCCATAACTTTGAAAACATACCTTGAACTTGGCCTGGTAGCAAATCAGCAACCAGTGCAGATTTCAGAGCAGAGGTATTATGTGCTGATAGGGTCTCATTCATGTCAGCAATCATGCCACAGCATTCATGTGTGTTTTCTCTTTGTCAATTATTACTCACTGGAATTGGGTTGGCTGTCAGTGAGTTTATAGCGGCCCACAAGGCAGACAGAAAAATGTAGAGAATCTTCTTACCCTTATTCATTTCTCAGACCTCTTTCTGAAAAGGATCACATCTCCAAAAGAAGTTTGGAGCAGCCATGTTAAAAGGTAGAGGCAGGGCATTGCAGGCAGGCGGTTGCCAACCCTGCTTGGATATGGATATCTTTGCAGAGGATTGCTAGTCAAGCTTTACCAACAGCACAATCCTAACCATATCTACTCAGAATTGGGCAGAATTCTACCACATCCCTAGTCACAGTTGCCATAATTCTTTAATAATTGGAAGCCTCGTGTGCTGGACTTTTTATATAAAAACACATAGTCCTCATTAAATAAGTAAGCTTACTTTCAAAAATGTTTACATTGCAAAGCACTGGAAGGAGTGTACTGTTTTAAGATCGAAAAATACTATGCCTCAGAAAGCATCTTATGGTAATGACTCAGCTTAACTAGGACTTCACCCTGAGTTTTACAAATGGCTTTTTGCAAATGGAGGTATTGAAAATCCATGAACAAAAGCTGGAATTCTGCTAATTCAGATGCCTTCATATCCCAAAGTCATTGGCAAGTATTATAAGCAATCAATTTTTACCACTAATTTACCACTTATTTAACAGTAATCTGCTAAAACTAGATCTAGCCACTTACAGAGTATGTCAGCTATATGTCATCTTTTGGGTGAAAAGGGGAAACACTAAGACATCTGGGTTTGAAAACAGATTGCTGGAGGAGACAGAAGGCATGAAATTAGAAGATTAGTAGCTATGAAACAGTAAAAACAAAGGGGCTGGGAAGAGTATCATCAACCCAAAAAATACACAATTATTTCTACATATTCTTAGCATTTGTTTAATTTCTTCTTTTTTCCTCTTTTGCTGAACTTGGACTTTTACTTAATCCAGACATGGACACATAATAGGATTTGGAAGTCTACAGGACAAACATATGGTCATCTTCAAGTTTAGTTATCCCCATCACTTTCTTTCTGTATATAGCAAATATTTTTTCTCTCTCTCTCAATGCATTTTTCCATTTGATAATAGTGCATGAATATACATTCATATTCATGCATGAATATATATTTGATCTTCCATGTGGGCTTAACACAATTAGCTATTCTTTGGAGTCATGTGCTGCTAAATTAGAAACACTTCTGTTGTTCTTTTACAGCAAAACTACAGTTAAGACAGAGGGCTGGTTTGGGTGTATTGAACCTAACTTCTCACCAAGCTCTCAGAAATACTCCTCTTTCTCTTGCATGGTTGGAGGAGTTCAAAACCTTTCAATCCATCTGTGATGAAATGAAGTTTGTTGTGTCTCAAAACCCAGAAATATTGCAGTTAACCAGAACTGTGATTAGTAGTAAGTTTATCAAGTTGGCTTGTTCTCACTAACCATAGTAAAGATTAACCACAGTTTAGGTTTTGGATGACACACTAAACTGCTGTTAATCTGTTAATCCTCTGTTGCCACCTTGGGCTCCTACTGGGAGAAAGGGAGGGATATAAATCTAATAAATAAATAAATAATCTAAAATGTAATGGAATAAAATGGAAACTTCCAGTCTCCTCTTTGCAGTTGCACTCAAGGAGAGGATGGGGAAGTTCTTGAGGTTCTTGAGCAGTGGAGTTTACACACATTCTTGAAATACTAAATGATAGTTTAGCGTAAAAACAACTGAGCCATTTTTAAAAGTCTCAGCTCTGGAAGCAGACTTTGAGCTGTTATGGAACCCACTATGGTGACAGAATGCAATTTACTGTGAACTTCAGCAATTCAAGAACTACAGTGATCTGGATGCATCTTTATACCAGACATTCTTCTTCAGAAGTCAATGCACAGTTATATAAAATCTGTAACTAAGACTTGCTGCATATAAAATTGTGTTTGCCTTTCACACATGTGAAAGTCACAAAAACTGTAAGCATATGGCTGTCTGCCATCCTTCCTGCTTTACATATGTGATTTGTCGTGGTCTCAGGGAGCCAAGAAATAGTATCAGGAGTTTCACGTTTTGCGCTTCTGTTAAGTATAACAGTTGTCTTATATATCATCAGTTGTCTGGTAGAAGTTAATCTTGCCTACCACCTAACACTTAAGGCAACCTCACTTTTGACATCATAACAGACTATGAAATCTACGACTAAACCTGGAAATGGGAACATAGAAAAATGAGTATAGGATTGCCACCTAAATGGGATGTGAAAGAGTCAAAGATTCAGATGGTGGTATTCAAGGCATCCCATTCAGTAAACCCACTGAAGTTAATAGATATGACTAACTTAAGTTCATTAATTTCAATGGGTCTACTCTGAGTAAGATTTAGTAGACTACAATCCATAGTTTGTAAGACAAAAACACATAGCTTTCTGTGTTGGTGGGCCTTGGCAGGCTTATCTGGCAGTGATGGAAGGAGGACTGTTCCAAACAGTAATAGGTAGTTAGGAGCTACCATTTTAATTTCCCATAACACCCCAGAATTGTGTTGTCGTAAAGATACAGTAACTTATATCATCATAGGAATTATACTGTATTGGGGGTAGGGATGGCAAGAAATTCTATTACGTTTACATTTAAAGCCAAATTTATCAAATTCACACTTCACAAAACAATCTGAGAACTGAAACACAGCCATCCTTTGAAATTCGCACGTATCCAAATTGTGCAATGTAGTTCTTCAACTCAACAATGTTTTACAAAAATTTATATATTAGGGGAAAGTGTCACAAAATAGTGAAAATAACATAAAATGCATTGTATTAGGATAGACTGTTTGCAGAAAATGTGTATATTAGTCAAAAACTACATACAAAAATGTATTTATCCGGAGAGATTCACACTAAAATGTTGAAGAATTTTCATGAGGATTTTTTTTTAAAAAAAATCACAAATTGCTGCAGAAATGTGAAGAACCATATTAAAAAATGAGATAAATTAGAAACTGAGAGAACCAACATTGGCAGATCATTCCATCCCAAGTTGGGGGTACTGTGGGGAATTAAAAATGGCAGCTAGATCCAGCTGCTTGGGGTGCTGAGCTTGAATTTGTGTTCAAGGGGGAGCCTCAGGGCAGGCATCAACAGTGAGGATATTAGGTACCTGTGTGTATTATAATTTGTATAAGAAATAAAAGTCCTGCCATATTGGTAAGAATTGATCTTGTGTAGTTTGTCTTGTGTAGTTTGCTGGTCACTCCAATCAAGTGATGCCTCTCCTGAACCACCTACATACTACTGGCTTCCTGTCTACTTCCAGATCCTACAGAAACTACTCATCCCGACCTGCTAAGCTCTCAGTGGCCTTTCCCATGTTATCTCTCTGCTCTCATATTTCAATATATTCCTTTTCATGACTTTTACTTCTTCACCTCCACCACCTCTAGTTATCTGAAGGTCCCCCCTCATGATTCAGCCTGCCCCCTCTCTACCCCCCTTATGCTTACAACTCCCACCCAGAACACTACTTCATGACCCGCCATTTTTATTTAAATGTATTTATTTAAAACATGTAAATGTTGACTTTCTCCACAAGCCCAAGTGCTGTAGTTAAAACACTAACTTAACAATTTTAGAAATGATTTGACATCTCTGCAATTAAAAACAATAAAGTAGCCATAGAACCCCCTTCAAATAACAGAGAGAAAATATAAATTTGTTTTAACTAGGACAGTTACACCAGTTCAGACAGAGAGCAACCATTTATGGCCCCAAAGGTCCATCCTGATCCAAAACAGTATATTTTTCTCATCTTGTGGAAGACTGTTAGAGACAGGGCAAGATGAGCCTTCCTCAGGTGTGGATTCCAGAGCCTGGGCACAAGCAACAGAAAAAGTGTAGTCTGACCTAGGCGATCCTCAAAACTCCCCTTTTCTGTGAACCTTTTGGAACAACTCAGTAGTCCACACTAGGGATGGATAAATCGGTCAGTTTTGGTTCTCCAAGTTTCTCATTTTACCAATCTTAAATTCAGGTCTCCAAATTTTTGCAACAATTTGCCATTTTTTTTAAAAAAAAATCCTCATGAAAATTCATCAGCATTTTAGTCTGAATTTCTCCTAATAAACATATTTTTGTATGCAGTTTCAATTAATGTATACATTTTTGTAAGCAGTTCTCCCTAATATAATGCATTTTGTATTTTATTTGCACTAATATAGGCATTTTATTAACACTTTACCCTATGTTATTTTATGTTAGGTTATGTTACATTACGTTACATTACGTTATGTTAAAGTTTATTTCTGTGCTGTTGTTTGGCCAAAAAGACTTCCAAAGTGGCTTACAAAGGATACACACAAATACAAAATACAAATTTTCAAAAACTTTCAAACATTTAAGACAACAAAACCTTAACATTTCAAAGAAGTCTAAAAGTCAAATACATCCATCTTCCTGGCAAAGGCAGTCTCCAGAAAGATGTCAGAAAGAGCAGGAGGAAATCCTTAGGGAGCACCTCTTCTTCAAAAGGGTCCCAGGTAGGATGTTGGGACAGGCTGGTGGAAAAACGTGCCCCTTGATGGGCCAGCACAGTCTCTCCCCTGCAGCAAGACCTCCCAGTCAGCAGCTCTTCCTTACAAGGGTCTTTGGGGCAGGGCAGGGGGATAATTCCAACATAGTCTCAACCCTGCTGCAATGTGCCGCAGGCCTAAGATGAAGTCGCTAATTTGATCATCTTTCATCCTGCCATACCATGTAGGAGCAAGCAGGAGGAGCCTAGCATGTGCATTTTCATGCTGATTACTTGGCTAGAGACCTGCATTGTAATATCGAGGGAAGTGCAAATGTTGAAGGGTGGCTGAGTTTCTGTTCTCATATTGTTTTGAAAAGTACAAGCCACAAACAAACATGAGCACACACACCACACAGACATACTCCTACTCAATATTGAAAAAATGAAAACAATGTTGTTGGAGGGTTCAGTAGCTATGCAGTTTTTAGCTGCAAATAATTACAACGGCTCTCCCTTTGCTCATTCCCTCTACTTCCTCCTGCACTACATCTTCAGAAAGTGGAGCGCTCAAACAGTGATTCCTTGAAAGACTTGTTCACAAAAGGACCAAGCCACCACCATATGGCTAGGCCCCTGCCTGCATTGCTTAGACAGAAAGTAACTGACGCCGGCAAGTGACAGAAAATGTCTTTGGGAGGTAAAGTGCCTTGTTATTTCAAGAGATAAAAGTGCCACAGTTACAATTGATGCACATGATTATCATACGCATAGTGGGGTTATCTCACTCCTGTAATGGTTGAGAAAGTGATGTGAAAGAAAGAATTGTTGCAAATGCTGTGCAGAGAAATGGCAGGGGGCTTTCTTGATAACATACTGCCCTTGTTCACAAATGTTTGTCAAAAGCACAGTAAGTGTGATTTTCCTCTCAGCGTTCTCACCCCAGGCAGTATCTTTAGAAAGCACAGCCTCTTCCCTTTTTATGCCACTGCCCGCTACTTCTGAACCCTCCCTCATTAATCATTCTCCATTTTAGCTCTAGATCACCTGACCACAAATCCTGTCACTCTTACAGTGGCATTTTGGGAGAAAGAGAGGGATCCTGTGGAACTTTGGACTTCTCCTGTGCCCATGCTTCTTCTCACTCACATTTATTTATTTATGTATTGCCTATTGTACATTGTAAATTGTATGGTTTTTATTGATGTATTTTTATATTGATGTATTTTTATGTGTTTTTTGTAAGCCGCCTTGAGGGCCTTTTGGCCAAAAGGTGGGGTAGAAATAAACAACAACAACAATAGCCTGTGGATCTACAACATCTCTCTCCACACACACACACACACAAACACACACACACACCATCTCCTCTTTGCCCTCTCCAACCCCAGAGTTCTCAAGCATTGGACTGGAGCCAGCTACAGTTCATTCCGTAGTCTCACAAGGGAGATATCCAGCATTGGATCTTCTTCTCCACCTTGGAGGGAGAAATCCAACAGATCATATGGCGCCTGAGATGGCCTCCCAGGGACCATCAGACTGCAGCCTAAAACACATATCTCTCAGTGCTTCAGGCATGAGAATTATATCAGCATATTCCGTTTAAGGAAGAGGCAGAGATAATCTTGTTGTCATAGTACAGTCTTTTTGGGGGAATGGGAGAATAGATGAGTTTGATTTACATGTTTGGTGAGATAGGCACCATAGCACTGGGGAAGAGGAAGACACAGCCCCAGAAGGAAAAGCAAAAATGAAAAACCAGGGCATTTAAACTCACAAATAAAAGTAGGAGAGCCTTGGGTATCACATGTTGCAATTAGGGATGATGTAGAATATTCACAGATTTGGATTTGCAATTGAAACCTGGGATAATCCGCACATTCATCTCATCATCGAACAGGCTTCCATTCTTTCTGTGCATTCGCGGCTGTAAGTGACACCATATCTTTTTTTAAAAATAATCTGCTGTGAGGCGGAGGATAACAATGTGTATGTTACAACGGCTGTGAAGGCAGATGGAGGCTGAAGCAGATAAAGGACTTCCAATCACCGTGGTACCCATGCTGTTGGATCAAAGCCTTTTTCTGTCAAGATTGTGTGTTGATCGTGGTGCGCCGATCTCCTCACATAAAACAAATTCATGCACAGGCGTCTTCCATAACAAAAGTCCCATGGCGATCAGTGAATGACGATGGGCAGGACTGTGAAATCCAGAAGCCCCTAGTCATGAACTGGTACATTGGAGGTGGATACAGATTCAGACAGATCCTTTGTTAAAGACTTTATTTTGGAAGACAATCTTACTTGGTCACAAGTGATTGCAAAGAAGAATAAATATAAGGCAGCATAACGAATAATGGAGAAAATTACATAATTTTTCAGAAAAAATAACGAAAAGGAGAACTAGGAATTGCAATAACTAGCGGAACACAATTTATAGTGAATAGCAACTGGCAGCCCATTTGACAAATTGAAAAACTGAATGGAATCAGAGAGTGAACCCCATCCCTAGTTGCAATACTGTCACAAGCAGCACCTTGTCCTTTTTCTTCCTGTGTGGTCTCAGAAATACCTGCAGTGGAGTTATGGGCTTGGCTATGCCACTCAGTTCTTAAGCCTCAAAACCACCATCTGCAGAAAGCAGGAAATACTAACGTTCCAGCTTAAGTCTGGATAGGAAGGCAACTAGGATCAAGAGCCCTATTTGGGCATTCAGTTACCCCACAGGTAAGCAAATATGTAGGGATGGACAAAGCTATCAATTTTGGTTTCTCTCCGTTTCTCAATTTTTCCAGTCTTAAATTCAGTTCTCCACATTTCTGCAGCAATTTGTGAATTTTTATCTTCATGAAAATTTGTCAGCATTTTAGTGCAAATTTATCTCAAAGTACACATGCTTGCATGCAGTTTAGACACATTTTTGCAAACATTTCCCCCTACTGTAATGCATTTTTGTGTTATTGTGAGTAACATGCGTTTTTATAGACACTTTCTTCTTGATATATGCATTTTTGTACCCATTGTTTTAGTTGGAGAACTGTATTGCAAAATTCAGAAAATGCAAATTTCAAAGGATAATTGACTTTCAACTTGTGTATTGGTTCAAGAAGTATGGATTTCATAGGTTCACATTAAAATGCAAAACAATTGAATTTCTGCCCCATCCCTACAAACATGTCAGGGGAAGCAGGGGCATGTTGCTAAGTGCCACTCGCCCTGATCTGATGTATCACTTGTATACCATTTACAGCCCTCCCTGACTTTGAGGATGAAGCTTCCTCTTCTTTTGGAAGCTCACTGTACCATTTAGAACTCTGCACAATCAGGACTCTAAATCATGCAGAGAGCCTCCTCAATCAGAGGACACTCCCTATTTCCATCACTCATGGAGAGCTGTAAACATGACCAGAGGTCCAACCAGAAGTCTCTCTATATTTCTTTTTTAAAGTGCCATGGCCTATTTGGGTCCTCTTAAATTCTATCAGTGGAGGAGGCCCAAGGCTGCATTCACTGCCCCCTCCAGCTCTGAGTGGAAGGTCTGAAGGAGGATTGTAAGCACATGCAGCTGAACATGGTTACCATCCTCCCCCAACGGAAAACCCTGATTGCACAGGATTCCCAATCATGGGAAGGACTGCAAGTACATTCAGCCCAAATGGGAACACGGGAAAATCAGGGGTAGAGCTGGCATGCATAGCCCCATGCCCCTTCCAGAGATAGAATTTAAGAACATCTGAATGGAACCACAGTATTTGGAATTTGTGGGCATGCATTAGGGATGGTGGAGAAATTCAATTCAGTTCACATTTAAAACTGAATTTCTCGAATTTGCACTTTCTGAAACAAAATGAGAACCGAAACATAGCCCATCCTTCAAAATTTGCACGTATCCAAATTTTGTGATGCAGTTCTCCAACCAAGCACAAAAATGCATATGTTAGGAGAAAGTGTGCACAAAATATACATTGAATGTACTGGTGAAAATAACATACAAAAAAGCATTGTATTCTGATAAATTGCTTGCACAAAAAGTTTACATTAGTCAAAACTGCATGCAAAAATGTATTTATTAAGAGAAATTCACACTAAAATGCTAAATGAAATTCACACTAAGTGGAGAATTTTCATGAGGATTTTTTTAAATTGCAATTTGCTGCAGAAAAGTGGAGAACTGAATTTAAGATTAGAAAAATGAGAAACTGAGAGAACCGAAAATGACAGATCATTCCATCCCTAGCATTCATATATGTATTATTCAGTAAGGAGAGTTTAACTAGGTCAGGGGTATCCAATGCGGTGCCCTCCGATGTTGTTGGACATGCCATACAATTAGCCATGCTGGCTGTGGCTGGTGGACATTAGAATCTAACAATATGTGAACGGCACCATGTTGGCTACCCCTGAACTAGGTCAAGCAAAGAACCTAATTTTACAAAATCATTATAGTTCTTTTTCTTCATTCAGCCTCCTTCCCTGTCAAATCTGATTGGTGGATCTCCCACCATCTTATTCTGAAGAAGCAATGATGATACTTTTAAATAAGTGAAAAGGCATCTTCATTTTCTTCATGATCAAAAACAGCCTTTTATTGGCTTTGCTTCGATTCTACAGTCAGTTGCCCTCAGCAAGAAGAGCTTGGAAACTTAAAAGGTATATGAGCAGGATACAAACTTACAGACAACAGTCAATGCAGTCATGAGGGGTGAATGCAAACAGGTTCCCACTCCTTTTCCTTGGAGCACACTGTTTTATTTAGAAGCTTTTGGTAAGCTTAAACAATTAGATGCTTTTACTGACAGTGATCTGGGTTTCAGACCCGAACTTGACCCCCCCACAGCCAGGCCATCAGTTCTTGCTGATGTTTCTGGCCTGCCTAGTGCCCACCACTCCACAGTTACCAACCAATTCTGTCTCAGTATGCCCAGATCCTAACAGGCTTCTTCTCAAGGGCGTCACTAGCCGGGTGCGGGGAGTGCGGACTGCACCGGGGTGACACCATGAGAGGGGGGTGTCATCGAGAGCCACCCCACCCCTAGGCACCAGGAAGCGGGGCAGGCACACGGCAGAGAGCTGCTGTGTTCGTGCAGCGCACGCACAGCGTGCTGACACATGAGGGAGGCGTGAGCGCCATGAAGGGCACCGGGCTGGATCTCGCGTGGGGCGGGGCCTTGACAGCAGCGTCGTTGCAGTGACTGTTACCAGGCTGAGGCACGTGAGGGAAGGGCGCTGGGCTGGATCTCCCACTCGATGGGGCCTCCTTGACTCCAGCGGCGTTGCAGCCTGTTACCAGGCAGGCTAAGCTAGAGCCGCTCCCGCTCCTTCTCTTGTTGCTGCTTCTGCTGCCTGCTCAGTTGTCATCGCCGTCACAGAGCCCTAAAGCTGCCTGCTGCAGGAGGATGGTGCGCCTGGCGGCCGAGCTCCTGACTCGTAATCTCCCGGAAGCTGAGCTCTTCTTGTTGCAATGGGTAATGTTAATGACTCAATGGGCTAGGCAAAGCCCAGAGCATCCCTCCTTGCAGAGAGTCGAGTGTGTTTGTGTTTGCGTGTCTCCCTTGTAGTCAGCAGTTTGCATTCTCTAACTTCAAACTTCGATTCTGCCAACTTGGCTTTCAGCAAAGTTTTTCTACTACTCCCCTCCCCGCACTCCTTTTGAATGTGGGAATGAATAGTGTTTATTAATGTTGCATTTTATCCTTTTCTTTTTAAGGGAATGGAGCAAATTCAGCTTTTACGGGATTATTATAAATGTTTCCCATTTTGGCTCATTAATGTGTCCTTTGAGGTTTTTTCAGCGTTTCATGTGCTGGAAGTTAAGTTCCTCACGCAACCTCTTAAACTACATGCCTTTACCATGCAAGTGGTGAAGATGTACTATAATAGTACACAAATTTGACCCAGATTATTATCATAGTATTGATTTTTTCTTTTTTAAATAATGGATCCTGCATAGCAGCAAGAGAGGTATAACTTTACTCCAGTGTGGTGTTATTAAATCTGGTTGAAAACACACTTTTAAAAAGCAGTGTACAGATAAGCCTCACTTTGTTTAAAGAAATCCTTCATTTTAGAGCAAGAAATTTTGGAGCATTTTAGAGCAAGAAATAATGAAATGATTTGTTTTTGAAATTTTTAAAATGCCCCTTAAGAGCTCAGGCCCATGGAATAGTAGCTTCATTTTATTGTGGATAGAAATCTTTTAAAAAAGTTGATTGTGGGTATTGCAATTTTTATCTAAGGTGTTTTTTCATAATTTGGTTTATTTTGAACAAAGTCTTAAAAGGAAAGGAAAGCAATATTCATAATGCCTTTCTTTTCTTGCTGAGGTGATAGGTAATGGAGTGGTGCTTCTCAGTAAATGCCTTCTTACTAATTTTATTTATTTATTTTAAAAATTATATTCCTCTTTCCTAGTCTGTTATATAGCTTTCACCATAATAAACATTTGGAAAGCAAATAATTATAATAACCCAAAATCAACAACAGCTTCATAAAAATACTGAACAATAAAGACAGATAAAAGCAAAACAATAAAAATGAGCCAGCATTTACACCACAAATGATCCTTTAAAAGTAGTGCTGCTGTGCTTAATCAATTAATCAGTTGGATTAATAAATTAAAACAACTTCAGATCTACTAAAACATATACCCTTTAATCAGGCAGTAGATTTAATTCTTACAAAGTATTATTTGTAACGCAAGTATTTATAAAAAAGTCAAATGGCAAGCGCCATATTTGAAAAAGCATTTTTTCTTTTCATTCACAATAGAAGGAATGCCTCTTCTAAAATGATGCCTGCTGTGACACATTCTGGCTCCATCTAAAAATGGAGGATGTGCGCTTCTTGTTTCAGATTGATCATTTTTGCCCATGTCCAAACTTAATTGATAGATTAATTGACCCAACTCATACATTTAATCAGTTAAATTTCAGCCCTGATTGAAACCCCTAGTGAATAAAATTGTTTTGACCTGTCTCCTGAAAGTGATATACGGGAATTACGATTTACGAGTAACATTAGTACAAAAAGCATTACTAAGGATTCTGTATGGTCTGGTATGGAAGGAGTTCCATGGGGGTGACACCATGAGTTATCACACTGGGTGACACCAACCCTAGTGACACCACTGCTTCTTCTTTTTGGTCATCTATGCCCAAACCAAGTTCCATACGTTTTTAGACTTCTCCAATCCTCCCATTACTGTTGGAATCCCTTTCCTCTTGCCTTGCCTTCCATTAGCTGACTATGGCAAAGATCTTCATTAAACTCTTCCAACATCTGTTTTTCTGCTGAGGACTTGCCTATTTGCCATAGAACCCCTGAACACTGCAGAAGATTCTAGGGAATGCTCTATAGTACATACTTCTCAGGTCATGTGGAGCACCTCTTTGGCCTCTCTGTCATCCAGTGACATAGCAAGGAAAAGTTTGTTGTAGATCATAGAGAAGAGTGGCAATGACCAAGCTGTCTCTCAAGAAAAGCTGTCCAACATTACTCATCTTCTAATTGGGAAACTCATGAAAAGCTGCTAAGACAATCCATGATGTCCACTTGTCTGGGACCACATAGGTGCGTAGGAAGCTGCCTTATACCAAGTCAGACCCACAGTCCATCTAGCTCAGTACTGTCTACACCACTGTTCTTCAACCTTGGGTCCCCAGATGTTGTTGAACTACAACTCTGGCCATTAGCTAAGCAGGCTGGGGTTGATGGGAGTTGTGGTCCGATAACATCTGGGAACCCAAGGTTGAATAACACTGATGGGCAGAGGCTGTCCTCAGTCAAGAAATCTTTCCCAGCCCTAACTCACAATTTGGAGGGTTGAACCTGGGACCTTCTGTATGCAAAACAGATGCCTTATCACTGAGCTATGACCATTCCCCCTCTGGCCATCCAGTCTTTGCTTTAAAAAATCCGTAGCCAAGGACAATCCACTACCTTCCAAGGCAATTTGTTCAATTGTTGACCAGCTTGTACCACCAGCAGTTTCTTTTTAATGTTTACAACTCCCGTCAGCCTTGGCCATGCTAGCTGGGGCTCTTGGGAGTTGTAGTTCAGCAACATCTGGAGGGCCAAAGATCCCTCTGTCTAAATTTTTTTTTCTTGTTGCAACCCAGTGGTTGAGATCCTACCCTCTTGAACAACATAAACCAAGGGTTGCATCCAACTAAATCTTTGGTATATGTGCTGCCAAAACAAGCACTCAGAGCAGACCCGCCAAAATTAATGAACCCAATATAGTCATGTCCAATAACTTCAATGGATATACCTTGAGTAGGACAAGCATTGGATACAACTCCAAATTTGCTCTATCAAGATGGCTTTCATATTGGCTCCCCATACCACCATTTCAAAACATCAAAGGCATAAATCCTCTACTTGCCCCCCCCCGAAGTTCTTAAGCTCCAAGCTAGTTATTGGAAGGGGAGGTCCTCCAGTCCACCTGCTGCTATATCACAAGGGAGGGCTCCTCCAGACCTATTTATTGAGCATTCATCCTGATTTGATTGTGGGGTGTTTATAGTCTTCCCATTACTTAATCATTCATTCATTCCATACTTTTCAATGCATTTCCATGTCACTTTCCTAACCACAAAATGTCTGTTCCTTTTTTAAAAAGTAGATTTGTTTCACTAGGGTGACAGAGCACTTTAATCCACTTTAATTGTGCAATCCTAAAATTCCCAGTATGCATTTGAATCTTTCCCACAGTGACCATTTGGAGATGCCACCAGTCTCCCCTCCTAGTACAAAGAGGTTATCAAGTACTAAGTCCACTGTAGACATTCTGCTCATGAAGCTATCTAGGGGGTGTGGGGGTGTGGAGGCATCTTTCAATATTTAATATTTATACTATATATGCCCTCCATAGTTAACTAGCATATATTTTATTTTTATTTACCAAAACAGCAGTCTAGGCACAGACTGTATTTACATGACCAAATACTGGCAGTAACAATGGAGACATTAGTCCATACATTTATACATTATTTATTTATTTATTTATTTATTACATTTATATACCTCCCCATAGCCGAAGCTCTCTGGGGGGTTTACAGCATATTGGGGCTTTGCTTTTAGCTAACACCACAGTGGGTCTACTAATAAGAATTCCTGGTGTATAAAATCTCCATGGGGTTCATGATTCACTGCAGCCATCACATGCCTTTTGCTGTCTGTCCAACACTTGCCTTTGAGTCAATATTTTGTTCCTCTCTGTGTGCTTATTGATATTTTTTTCTTTTAATATTTGTTCTGTCATTTTATTAGGTAGTGAAGCCAATTTTAACAGGTGAATGGAAAATAATTAGCTGGGTGATTATTTTTTGTCTCTCTTCTAAAATCCTCCATTCTATTTGCTTTTTTTTTTTAATAATGCAGTTCTCCTGTGCTTCACACCATTCTTGCTCAATCAATTAATTCCATTAGCTGCAGCCCAGTTCTATGAGCTGCTACACCAGCAAATAGATTATTTAGGAGAAAGTACAAAAATTGCTGCATCTCGGCAACTTTGTAACTTGGGGTGTTGCTCTGGAGCCATAAACCTGTGTTTGGCTGGCTACTGTTCAACAATAGACTTGCAGTGTGATCCAGCTGTGCAATTCTGATGTTCTTAAGAAAGCTGATTCTGGAGGTTGCACCCACCCTCAATAGATCCATTATGGCTGCATCAAACAAAGGTCTTGTATGGCTCAGGTATGGCTGTATAGAGATGAGAGAAACTGAGGATGAATTCTATTAGTACAACCATAACCCTGTTTAGGTGTTCCTTATGTGACAGCAATCACATGACCAATGGAGAGTGGCTGCTCTCACTGGCCCCATCCCTTTCATCATGGCTCCTTCAATGGTCATTGGTCGGCATGTTCTGAAGTGAGAAATTCAAAATTGTACAGGGTTCTAAATTGTGCAGTGAGGTTACACATGTACAGCCAACTTCCTGTACAGCCATCATGCAGAGTGATTAAACATGTACAGCATGTGGACGGCAGTGGGGCCAAATTATGGGGATGTCTTGGAGGGGGGCCAGGGCCAGCAACAAGGTCTCATGTTCCCCTTCATTCCATGAGCAATGAGCATCTGAGGGCTCACCTGAACCTAATGTTTCATAGTAAGATTTTACAATAAATTTGGAACTGAGGGCCAGTTTACATGGCCAAATTGGCATGAGGAGAATATGGGTTGCATTGACCAACAGCAAGTAGAGTTCAGAATGTGCTACAATGGTCACATGCTTACCTAAGTACATATTCAGCTCGCAGCTCATCTCACTTATTTAGTCTTACCCCTCAAACCATTTTCAGCAGCTTTCTGATGGCACATTAAACACTATGGGCTTAGTTGCACATTGAGAACTGAGTGTAAAGAGTGTTTTCGAAAAGTTGGAAGCTTTCTCATACCAAGTCCTCAAACCAATACCCTTATTGGTTTGTCTAGCTCACTTTTGTCTGCAGTACCTGCAGCAACCCATAGTCTTAGATAGGGTTCTTTCCCATCACCTCCTAATTGACCCTTATGAAAAAAATGGAAATGGACTGCCTTCAAGTCGATTCTGAGTTATGGCGACCCTATGAATAGTGGTTTCATGGTAAGCAGTATTCAGAGGGGGTCTGCCACTGCCTCCACCTGAGGCTGAGAGGCAGTGACTAGCCCAAGGTCACCCAGTTAGTTTTATGGCTGTGTGGGGATTCGAACCCTGGTCTCCCAGATCATAGTTCAACACCTTAACCACTACACCACACTGGCTCTCAATTGACCCTTATAACTAACTGGAAATAGCACAGATTGAGGTCACATCAGCACCATACATTTAACACACATTTAACACACATTTATTTATTTATTTAAACTATTTCTATCCCACCCTTTTTCCCTACAGTAGAGCATTCAGAGTGTCTCACAATGAGATCATTAACAGTAAAAAAACCCACAAAAAGCATTAAAATAGATACCATTAAGAAATCCAGGGAAGTGATATTAAAAGGGGACTAAAGAGGTAAAACTAAAAACGGGGCAAAAATAAAATCAGTTTCAGGCTATACCTTCAGTCCTTCCCAAAGGCTCTCCAGAACAAGATGACTTACAGAAGTCTCCAAAACACCATCAGGGAGGAAGCAGAGTGGGCTTCTTGGGGTAGGGTATACCAAAGCTTGGGGGCCATGGCTGAAAAGGTTCTCTCTCCCATGCCTGCCAATGCATGCCTTCCCCCAAAGAATCCTGGGAACTCTAAATGTGCTTTAAATGTATGGTGTGGATGTGGCATGAAACAGAATTTCTGAGCTGCCGCCCTTCCCCTACTATTGTTTAAAGCTCAGCTTTCGGGCCAAGTTCAAGGTTCTAGTTTTGGTGTACAGAGCCCTATACAGCTCGGGACCAGGATACCTGAAAGACCATCTTACCCCTTATATACCCAGTTGATCACTGCACTCTGCAGGTGAGGGCCTCCTGCAGATACCATCTTATCAGGAGGTCCGTACTGCACAACATAGGAAACGGACCTTTAGTGTGGCGGCACCTACCCTGTGGAATTCCCTCCCCTTAAATATTAGGCGCCATCTGTTATCTTTTCGGTGCCTTTTGAAGACTTTCCTCTTTCAACAAGCCTTTTAAGTTGAGACCTATCCCGGTGTGCATCTGTATTGGAATTGCTTTTTAATATATATTTTTAAACTTTTTTTAAAAACAGTATATTTTTTAACCCTTTTTAAAAAGATGTCTTTAAAGCTTTTTAAAAAAATATTTTTAAAGTTGTTTTGCTTTAATGTATTTTAAGGTCTGTTTTTATGATGCTTTAAAGTGTTTTTAGTGCTTTTGTTTGCTGCCCTGGGCTTCTGCTGGGAGGAAGGGCGGGATATAAATAAAATAACAAATAAATAAATAAATAAAATCCTTAATTGCAGCTCTATTTAATTACCCCAGTATGACAAAACAGCAATAAGTGTATGCATGTGATTACTAGTGCAGGAACTATTGTTTTTATCCAAAGTTTATATGCCACCTTCCTTTAAATAAATCCAAGTGGGAAGAAATGCTTCTTTGTTTCCCTTCAGTCGTGTAATGTATTAATTCTCATTTTTGATGTTATCTTTATCCTGCAAGCGTTGGCCATAATTCATTGCTTGTTTTTCTACTACACACCTTCCCATCACTACTGCAAGTTCCTTTTTAGCAACAGGCTTGGAGCTATCCTTCATGAAACCAAATTGGCCACTTCCTGGACCCAGCAGTCTTTCTTTCTACCACAAAAACTCCTTTCTGACTGTAATTACTACAGGGCTTTGATGCATTCTTAATTATCCTCCTAAGCTTCTACCTTTTTAATACTTCATCCAATGTGCCCTTGAAAGATGAGGAGGTTTCCACATCTGACTGCCTTTGTGTATAGAAAATGGGATGACCAACCTCACCTTCCTGGTTCCTTTCACCGATGATCAGAGGTGACCACAACTTACGTAGGCAATGTGGGGACTTGGCCCTAGTCCCTGTTCAGAACACTGGAAAAGCATGAGTAAAGCACTGGGCGGACACATGCCATACTTTACAGATGATGGTGCTCTGTTTGAAGGCTGTCTGTCTAGGGATGGAAAGATCAGTCAATTTCAATTCTCTCAGTTTCTCATTTTCCCAATCTTAAATTCAGTTCTCTACATTACTGCAGCAATTTGTGATTTGTTTTTTAAAATCCTCATGAAAATTCTCCAGCATTTGAGTGCAAATTTCTCCCAATCAACACATTTGTGTAGGCAGTTTTGATTAATGAACACATTTCTTGCAAGCCATTTCTCATAATATAAAGCATTTTTGCATGTTATTTTCCCTCATATATTCATTATGCAATCTTTCCCCTAACATATGCATTTCTATAACCATTGTTTGGGTGGCGAACTGCATTGCAAAATTTGAATACATGCACATTTTGAAGGATGGCTGTGTTTCGGTTCTCATATTGAAGATGATAGATTCGGCTTGAAATACGAATGGAATCACATTTCTCATCCATCCCTAGGACTCTGGTCCAAGTCCACTTTAAAGATAAAGAACCATAAAAAGGGAGAGCAGGGTCCTTACAACTACTCATCATAAAATTTGCAGAAGCTAATTTATAGGTGCAGACACAAATGCAGAAATAGTCCTATAATTTAAACAGAAACAGGTCTCATCCTCATGGGGAAGACTGTGACCTGGTAACCTGCCTGCCTGCTCATCCTTCTAACTGTTGATGAGCAACTTCAAGACTTCTGCTCTCCCTTACGATTTTTTAAAATCTTTAAACCAGACTTAAACAAGACACCCCTGAAGGCCTCTGACAGACCTTTCAATAACATTTTCCTCTGTAGAGTGTAGCCTACTGCAGAGGACATGCAGAGGGCTGGACTGCAATCTGAACTGGGACTTACTGAGTAATCATGCCAGAAAATTGTATACAGCACTTCTGCTTTCAAATATAGGGTGCAATCCTGCCAAAGTTAAATCCCACCAGCTCCATGGTAGAACAAAGTCTGTACTTTATCCTCCTCAGATGAAATCAATGGGCCCAGCCCAGTGTATATTTACTCAGAAGTAAGTTTCAATGAGTTTAATTAGACTTCTTTCCAGTGAAATGCAAACATATACCTGGTCCCAAGATAAGAAGGGGGGGGATGTAGGATTGGGAAGAAATGAGGTGCTTTAAGATTCATGTTGTTTTTTATCCACATTACTTTGATTATTAAGCAGAGGAAATTGTTCTCTTCATCCATAAATGTTACATAGATTTTCGCAAAGTGATATAATACCATTTATGTTGTGATTTTTTAAAAGTAAAATTAGGTGCTTGGAAAGCTTTAAAGTAATTCTAGTTCAATTTAGTGCTGCTTTCTGGACCATTACAAATAGATGAGCACCTGCTTTTCTCTCCACCCCACTTCCCAGCCCTTTATTTGCACCAAATTATACAAAATGCAGTCACCATGTAGAAATCAAACATCTCAGAAATGATTCTTTTGGCTACATAATCAGGCAAGCAATTATTGCATTATCTTCAAATTATGGTTATACATTATTAATTTGTATTCTGTAGAGGGGAGGGGGCATGTTTCTGTAAAAGCATCTTTTCTGGCATGTATGATAACCCAGCCACAAATGTGCAAGAAATGGTGCCATATTTGGTTTTAAAATTCCATCAGATTTGATGGAAAGGGAGGGAGGAAGAACAGATCTGGATAGTCATCATGCGCAGATCTTTTCCAACTGGCCATTTTACCATGCTAGAGCTGCACAGTCATTGCAGAGGCTCCAAGCAAAGGTCCAGAGCATTGTGTTTGCTGTGCTGAAAACAACAGCACCCCACAACAATGCCGCACAACATCATCCACATGACTTTATTGCTGGGGAAATACAGTTCCCTGCACCAAGCTGATACTCCCTTTTAGCCGTGCTGTCCAGTATGCAGAGCTTATTTGGGATTCCAAATGGTGCAGGGAGCCTCCACAAGTACAGGTGGCTCTCTTTTTCGGAGGCTTGCCCTTCAAATTGTGGAGGACTCAAGAAAGATAGAAAAGAAAGTGACTCACTGAATGCCCAACTAAGGCTGAGGACCCAGCGGTGGCTCATGAGAGGGGGCAAAGGCAGTGGTGTCCTCCCAGTGGCAATGGCACTGTGCTACTCAAAATGGGGTGAGGTGGTGATGAGGTTAGGGAAGCCCTGGGTTAGTGGTGACCCTGAGTGGCCACTACCACCCATCTCCATCCAACCTGCCACCAGAAGAATGCCATTACCTCTGCGCCCCCTCCCACCGAGCCACTGCTGCTAGTGACATAAGGCAACTTCAAGTAGTTAATTTTATGCTTATTGTGTTATATCAGTTCAGTGGTAGTGCCAGGCCAGCCCTGCCAAGGTCACCCTTAGATCTGAAACCGAAATGTCTTCAGGGCAATGCAGTCATCTGAGGTTCAAATAGAGGACCTTCTCATATTTACCAGATAGGCTTCCAATCTGGTTAGCCCTCTGTGTTTTTGACAAGCCTGCTGCTGTGGCTTCCACTCCCCTTCTTTCCAGTCCTGTTACTGACCCTCTGGCTCCATTTTGCAACAATCAGGACTCTCATTTTGCCCCACACCACATGCAAGGGGGTGACCAGCCTGCGGAAAGCCACAGTTGTATCCTCTGTGCTGAACTATGTTTTGGAGTGTGTCTGGATGAGAGGGTGAATTGCATGGAGAGTGGAAGTCTCTCAGTAAGGAGGAGGGGGAGTCTACCAGAGGGCAGAGTGTTGGGGAAAGTGCAGCTTGGATAAGTCAAGTTAAAGCAGTCAGCGGCTCTCTGGAACAAGGGTGGAGAGTAGATGGGGTCCTTGGGTTAAGGGAGGGCCAGTGTGGCATAGTGGTTAGAGTGTTGGACTACGACCTGAGAGACCAGGGTTTGAATCCCCACACAGCCATGAAGCTCACTGGGTGACCTTGGGCCAGTCACTGCCTCTCAGCCTCAGACGAAGGCAATGGTAAAACCACCTCTGAATACCGTTTACCATGAAAACCCTATTCACAGGGTCGCCATAAGTCGGGATCGACTTGAGGGCAGTCCATTTCCATTTTAAGAGATGAGATCTCTGAAGGTTTCTTTGTAAAAAGACGTTCATGGCATAAATAGCACTGCATTCACCAACAGGCATAGTTTGATATTTGCTTTCCATTCTCTCATGAATAAAAAGTGTTAAATTGTTAATCCTGGTTTATCTTCCCTGAAATCAATGTTTTCATGGCCTGAACATGTAATATTTTAAGGGTTCTCAGGTCCATGTCAGGTTTAAAGATAAGGAACCATTAGAATGGGCCTTGAAGTTGTCCATCAACAGCAGGCACCTGGACTAAGCAGCCACACAGGCCACTTTCTCTCCCAAAGTCTTCCTTACTGTGGTGAGATTATTCTATTGCTATTTAAATTATAGTCATTATGTCAAAATATGTATCGATACACATATGTTTGCATATGCAGATTTTATGCAAATCTGTTTTGTGGTGATGCATTTCCTCTTCTCTGGTAATGCTTAAGTAGCCACCCTTCTCTGGATGATAACCTGGCTCTCTAACGACTCAGTGGATTTATGAATGAGCAGGGATAAGGCCTCCCACTGTCCATTACATCGTAATGAGAGAGCAGTTTTCACCACACACTGATAAGGGAAGAAGGTCGCGGTGTAACTGTTATTCTACTGAACCCAGATGGAGTTCTACTGCTGATTTAATGAGAAAGAGGCCCTTGCTGGAAGGAAGGGTGGTGGTTGTTTTACAGGCCCATGATAACACTACTTGAAGTATCTTGCCCATGAATGCTACCTTTCATGGAATACAAATCTGTATACTCCAAAAATCTCCTTAAGCTACTTTGGCTAAAAGTCTCGTTGAACTTGAAATGTCATGTTACTTGACCAGCATAAAGAGGTTCATTCATTGAATAATGTTTCTTGGAAGTGTGTTCTGTAGCCCGCATAAATCCAACAGGCAATCCCTGGCTGAATGTCAGTCTGTTTGAAAAGACCTGGGGATATATCACATAGTTTCACACATTTAAAAAAGTGTAAAACCTTACTCTCTAACTGTGAAGTTTCATCCTCCATGCATTTTCCACCAATACAGAAATAAATTGCTCGGGGTTGGGGGTTTTCCAGTCCCTTCACCATTGTCTTTTTAAAGGTTTTTATTTGCAAGTTTGTTTTAAATTGACGAATTTCACCAGAAGAGGATTGTGAATGGAGAAAATGGTATACTCAAGGTATTGAGGTCTACATGCCACCCCCCTCCAATCATGGGGGAAGCTCATCACACCACAATAGCTGTTTTATGGTAGCTCTGTTCATGTGAACGCTTGAAACATGGTGAGATTGGGAGCATGCATGCAAGCCCTACTTCCAATGTCCCTGGAGTGTGGACTCTTATTCAGACCTTTGTATGTTTAGCATGAAGGTCGGAAGGGGATTTTTAGGAGTATTTGGTTCAACACACTTAGAATACTGTCTTATCAGAGTTCTGGATCGTGGGGAGGTTTCTAAGTACATAGTAAAGAAGTGGTTAACATTTCTGGGCGGACTTCTGTTTGTTGGACAAGCTGGGGAAGGTGAACGCACAATACTGTTTTTAGTGGGGGTGTCATGAGCCCTGAATTTAGCAGTGATGTGGACACAGAGATGGCAGGAGCATCAGATGGGGAGCCAGGTAAGGTTCAGGGCCCAGAGCTGACTGCTAAACATAGGGAGACCAGTGCACCTGAGACTGTTGAAGAGGACCCCCCCGACAAACCTCTCATGTCCGATAGGGTCAGAGCCAAGACCTTCACAGGCACCTTCCCCTATGCTTGAAGAACCAGGTGCCTCTCACCACACACCACCAGTCAGACAGTGCAGGGAGTGCACCAGGATGGAAGCTATGGAATAGTGCTCACCTTCAGGTCAGAGGGTTGGCTCTTTAAGGCTCTCAAGTTCTCTGCAAGGTGGTGGAGTCTGGAGGAGATAGCCTGGAGATAGAGGCTTAAGAGGCCTCAGTCTGCTCCCAACCTTCATTGGAGCAAGTTGCTCACTTGGAGCTATGCATGGTCCAGTAACCCTTGCCTTGCTGCTTTCTTCATAGTATTTAGCACTGGACCAGAACACAGCAGGGGGCACCTGTACTTTAACACAGGATTGTTACATATCTCATATAGATTTTCTCTGTATTTGTACATAATGGGAGCGGGTCTGGTTTTCCTGGAACTTTCAGGCTGGAAGCTCTGTAGAATGAAGTTCCCCCAGTTTTCTAGCATATTGAGTCTTTGCCATGAACATATGCATACATAAACAGGAGGAGGAAGATAGGGATTTAAATAAAGTGGAATATGAACTTTGGATCATAAAAAAATCATGTGAACTGTAATAGGTGGAACCTGCACTAGCATTCTGGACAATAATTCATCCTGGAATTTTCCATTTGGAGGAGGGCCAATTTCCATGGAAATTCTGCTTTGAAGAAGTAGACCAATGACAATGAGACTGAAGAAACAAATAACTATAACAAAATGGACAGGAGATGTGCTAGAACAGCCTATTCCAACTAGTGAGCCACCAGATGTTGTTGGACCACAACTCCCATCAGCCTCAGCCAGCATTGCCAATGGTCAGGAAAGATGGGAATTGTGGTCCAACAACATCTGGTGGCCCACTAGTTGGGAAAGGCTGTGCTAGAAGGAAAATACAGAGACGCTACTTCAGAGAAGCCATGAAGCAGCATTGAGGGCAGATTCACCTGCTTATGTGGCCTACTGTGGAGAAACAAATGTGAGTGTCTCCCTCTGCCATGCACCTAATGTAAACTTGTGAGACAAATATTCTGGGCAAAGACCCATAAAACAAGGGGGAAGATTGTGCCTCCACGTAGACTGCCGTTGCCACATGTTGTGTAAAGAGTGCAATAGAGGGAGCATATGACCACTCTCCCACCATGGGAAGAAGATTATCAGGCTGGGTTATCATATGAACCAACACTGTGTATTTGTGAAAGCAAATTTCTGTCTTTAATCACTTACTCTGTGGTAAGCCTGTTGATATATGTGGTTGAGTGTCACTGAGTAAGTGGTCTAATGACCACATAATTCAGTTTAAGAATATGAATTCCACAACTGAAAAACTAAGGCAACAAGATATAAATATATACTGCATAGGTTTTGATCCTTAAATAACGTCATCTAATCATGTCTAATCTTCAAAGGACATCATTCATGCACAAGAATTATCACACAAATAATGTTTTCTGGCTTAGCTGTATTTCCTGTCCTAGTGCATGTCACGTTTGAAATGTGACCTGCATAGGAACCTTAACTCTAGAAAAATAATGTGAGGTGTTGGTCAATGAATATTAAATCACTCTCTTAAGCAGTTACAGAAATCCACAAATATCCCTTTCTTCTTTGCCCTGGTTTTATTACATTAAATGTTAATTGTTTGATATGAAATAGAAAACATCACTGCGCACATTAATGTGTACATGGTTGTCCTATTTGTGGGGGTGTTGTGTGTCCCCAGTCCATTTCAATTGAGAGAGCTCCACTGAGAATCCCTATCTAAAGAGCCATAACTCTATTAAATTGCATGGGGAAGCACATGGGTGAGCAAACTCCCATTGCTGATCAGGCCTTCTGTGAACCACACCAACCGCTGGTTCAGGGATCCTCATGTGTTTTGACATCCTAGCTGCCCTCTACAAAGTTGTTCTGCTGTCACTGAACCTATTCAGCCCCCCAAGTCAGGGGCAGAGGCCAAATGCAGCCCTGTGTCAGGGAACAAGAAATCAGATTCCTCTTCATCAAGTGGTGGAGATGAGGACTCCAAACCTGAAGGGAAAAGGCATGCAGGGCCAGCCTCAGAGGTGCTGCCACCAGATGAACCTGTGGGGCAGAGCTTGGAAGATTACTTTTAAAAAGTAATAAATTACTCTTACAATTACATGGCCCCAAAAGGTAGTAATTACCATTACAATTACAATTGCTCTGAAAGTAACTGATTACTTTACTTTTCTCAAAAGTAATCACTACAACTACATTTCAGTTACTTTTTTAAAAAATTGCCTGCAAGGTGCTGGCCTTGGCTGCTGCACATCTAAGTAGCCTAAAACAACATTAAAAATAAACAAACACATACAGAGGTAGTAGAATAATTCTTTTTATCCATAAATTAGCAATGGTGGTTTCTCCGCTGGTAAGGGAGGTGGGAAGGGAGGCAGAGGCCACTACTCAGATCTTTGCACGTCAAACCAAGTGCAACCCCCCCACACTCAGCCAGCAAGCATAATCTCTCTCACTTAACCACCTCCCAGACCCTGCCCTGCCACCAACTAAGGGACACCCACCCAAGCAAACATTTTCCCCTGAGATGCAAAAAAGTTAAAATACTGCAAATGCAGCACAGTAGCCAGAGAGGGTGGTGGAGGCTACTTTATGTGCCAAGTGAAAACACAGTACACACACACACATTGTCCATCTTTCACCTCCATAGTTCTTTATCTCCATTCTGCTGCTGCCTCCTTCTCCTCCTTTATCCATGTTCTTGCCCTCCAGCTCCTTTTCCCCTCCACTCCATTCTTCACCAGCACCATCCATTTTTTTAAACAATTGTTTTCGCCGCTCCACCCCGTCTCATTCTCCACCTCCTCCCTCGTCACCTCCTACCCACCCACAGAGCATGAGGGAAGAGCAGTGCTGCACAGAAGCCCAGTTTCAGGCACATGATTACTTCCAAGCTCTGCTGTGGAGCCAATGCTGTGGAGCCCCAAGGATATGTCACTGACTCCACTGTAGAAGGCAGACCTGAGCCTTCCCTGCTCTGTTGCAGTAGAAAGTTACTAGAGAAGGTGGTGTCCCTTTAAGTAGAACAGCATCTTGCAGTACAGGTGATGCTAACAATCAGGTGCCACGGGGACTACTGCTATAAAAGGGCTCAGTTTCACCTTGCTTCTTGCTGGCGCAATGTCAGAGCTCTGTGTTTCCCAGAGGCTGCCATGCATCCTGCATTCCCTTGTGTCCTGTCTGTATTTTGTCCCACCTTGCCTTGTGTCCATGAGCTTCACTGTCCTACACCCCAGCTGAGCCATGTTTCCACAGAGAGAGCAAGAGCGAGCGAGAGAGCGAGAGCGAGAGAGCGAGCGAGCAAGACACTCTCCCAGACTCTCTTGTCTGGCCCTAGGGACTCTCCTCAGGCCACATCCTTCACTGGGCCTGCTCCAGTTTGTGCGTGTGGCTGGAATGTCTCTAGCTTGCCTGGATGGAGAAATCTGCACGTAGACACCTCTGACCTTTGCATGTCTGGACTGTAGCCTACTGTAGAAGGCTAAGAGTCACATCTGTTGCCCCCCTGCCCCCACTGGCATGTGGCCTCTGGAAAGTTGCCCATGTGGGAATATGGACTGAAAAAGGTTTCCCACCACTGACCTAGCTGGAGGTGACCCAGGCAATGCTGGCTATAGTACTGGTGCTCCTCTTTAAGCTCTGTCCCTTGCAGAGCCAGCAGTACCATCAGGGCAAACGAGGCAGCTTTTTCTCAGGCAATGGGGTAGTGGTGGTGGTGGGGCATTAGCAGGTAGCAGGGTGCTAAGAAGATGGTGTTGTGTGGACTAGCCTTCAGTGTAGGGAACCATCCTGATGACTGCATCAAAGGAAGATTCAATGGGCAATCTAGTCTCCTTCTGGACAAAGAATGGGGAGAAGGGACGTCATCTTGATCTTTGTACAAGCAAAATGCCTTGGGCTGGCCCTTGTCCACCCATCTGGCCAATCTTCTTCCACTTGCCCGCCTCTGACCCCATCTCCATTATTTATTGCTTCTTCTGCCATGGGGAGGGGAAGGCTTGTCTCCAAAAGACAGCCCTGAAAGCAACCCTCTGCCTGGCTGTCACAGGGCTTTACATTGCTGCAAATCACCAGTCTCCGAGAAGCGGCTGCTCTGAACACTTAAAAGACTTCAGAGGCAAACGGACTTTGCCATGCTGCTTGACTTTGAAGTCTAGCATTCATGAGGGAAATGGTTTTGTTACTAAATTAGAAGTCCTGATTTTTTCCCCCTTAGGGGACAAAAATGTAAAGACTCCTCCCCCCCCCCCGTGCTGGTGTGTTCTGAATGAACTTTCCTTAACAAAAAGAGGTCTTATCTGCTACTCATGACTTCTAGCAGATAATTTAATTTGTATGCATTATCTGAGTAGTAGGTAAAGGAATTTCTATATCGGGAGTGGTCAGACTTCACGGTTGTTGGATGTATTTTGTGTGTTTTTTTACTGGATCCCTGAGATCCACCAACTGGAGCTAAGTGTTTAAACAGTGCAGGGGTGGGGAAGTGGCAGACCATGGGTTAGATGCAGCCTGTGCAGCTTTCCCATCTCTCCTACTCGCCTCTCCCATCTCTGCAATTAGGCCTGGGGGAAAAACTACTATTGGGAGGCTTTTTTCCAGCCTAATTGTAGCATGAGGGAATTTTGGATGGGTGGGGAGTAGGGATGGGGAGAAGTTTGATTCAGTTCTTATTTAAAACTGAATCTATCATATCTGCACATTCCGAAACAGTATGAGATCCGAAACACAGCTATCCTTCCAAGTTCACACATCTCCGAATTGTGCAATGCAGTTCTCCAACCAAACAATGGTTTCAAAAATGCATATGTTGGGGGAAAGTGTGCATAAAAATGAATGTATGACAATGTATCATATTAGGAGAAATTGCTTGCAGAAATGTGTACATTAATCAGAAACAGCATACAAAAATATTTTATTAGGAGAAATTTGCACTGAAAATGCTGAAGAATTTACATGAGAATTTTTTTTAAAAAGTTGCAAATTGCAGCAGAAATATGGAAACTGACAGATTCTTCCACTCTTCATGGGGAGGGAAGGGTTAGCCCTCCTCCTTCATGCTCTGTTACCCCTTGGGTTCAAAATCACATTGGCAATTAGGCTCGAAAACAGCCTTCTATTGGGGTAAATAGAAGGCTGTTTTCAAGCCTAATCCTGACATGGGAGGGGAGATAATTGTAGAGAGCAGTTAACCCTTCCCTTCACAACTGTAATCTCCATGAACATCACCTGCTCCAGCAGTTAGTCAAAATGCTTTTTTTGATGCCTAATTGCTTGGGGAGTGGTGGTGAGTGTGTGTGTGTGTTTATGTGCAAACATTCTGTATGATAAATGTGTGTATATATGTATGTGTGCGGTTTATGTGGTGGGTGGCTACATCCACTTTTGTCTTGGCCATGCCAATCACAGGCATACAGAGGGAATGTGGCCCTTGGGCCAAAAAATATTCCCTACACCTGGCCTAGGGACTCAGCAGGGCAGAGACAGAATTGAAGAAGGATAAATATGATCTTCCAGGATTCTGTTCTGTAAATCAGAAGGCTATTGCCCAAGCCACATGAACTGATATCACTATTGTTTTATCACAGGGCATGAGAATGAATGTATTTCAGTGGTCAGACTGCTGAAACAATTAATATTCAATCCCGAGGCTCCGTCTTGTGGTTCAGTATCATCAGGTTTCTATGGCCTTTTGAATGTTACAATGTTTACCTCAAAGTGAAATACGGCCCAACTGAAGCTACTATTCAATTTCACATTGGGGGCCTTCTGCAATGTTGCAACAATGTTGTAGGTAGTTTTCTAGGTTTTGAGTCCACAGAGAGGAAGCTAGAGGCCTTCACAAGGAAATCTAGGAGGTCTGAAGGTGTCATGAAACAGATGCTCAGGAAATGTGGCACTTGTGTGGGTTGCTTATACGGAACCTCTGAACTAATATATTGTCCTCTCCAAAAGAAGGGCGAGTTCACTAGCTGCTGGTGTGCCCAACAACAACAACTGTAACTCGGCAAAATCCCAGTTTATCTAAGGCATTGCCTGGTTTCCTTGTACTCTCATGTGACATGTGGCAATTTGGCTCTTTGTTGCATAACAAACCACTTACCTCAGAGGATCTTAGGAAAGGATAAAATAATTAACAGTACATAACTGCCACACCATGTGAAAGGCACAGTTAGAGAAGTCTGGTTATTGTAAACAGTTTTTAAATGAGGGAAAGTGCGGGGGGGTTATGAGAGAGAGATTTGTTCCTTAAATGGCCCATGACTGATTTTAAAATTTCACTTAACATTTTCACAACCAGCCTCCTCATCCCCACCCCCCAAAAATACAGCCAGAACTCTAATTATCTGAGACCAAAAATAATCAAGTCCTGGTCAATCATCTATTTTTAGCAACTGTTTGACTTAATTGGTAGTTCTACATTGCATACCCATTCATAATATATTATTCTTTGTGAATAATTTGTTATGCAATCCAAAAATGCATATTCAACATATTCCAGAAGACTGAGTATTTGCTTTCATGCTTATAAGCGCTATGCTTTTTATCCTAAAGTTCTTTTACAGAATAATTACTCAGCTGGAACAGAAGAATACTGGGTGATCTATTTGTTTAAAAGGCTGCATTTGGGCAGAGTCTACATCCAGCTGTGAAATACTTCTGGTTTGGACGTGGGGGTGGGGTGGGATTCAGTCCAGGCTGCCTAATTTGCACTTTCCAAAACAATTTTGTTGTTGTTATATGTCTTCAAGTCAATTACAACTTATGGTGACCCTATGAATCTTTTATATATATATATTGATAGGGTTTTCATGGTAAGAGGTATTCAGAGGTGGTTTACCATTCCCTTCCTCTAAACCTACAGTAGCCGGTATTCCCAGGCAGTCTCCCATCCAAGTACTAACCAGGCCTGACTCTGCTTAGCTTTCGAGATCAGACGAGATCAGGCATGTTCAGGGTAGTATGGCCATAGTCCCAAAACAATACACAAATTGAAATGCTGTCCTATGAAATCCACATTTCTCAAAATTTTGAGATGCAGATCTCCAATCAAATATTTTGCATAAACATGCATATATTAGGGGGAAATATGCATAAAATCATATAGCATTGAAAATAATTCATATATATTAGGAAAATTACTTGCAAAAATGTATATGCTAAGCAAAATTGCATACAAAAGCATGTATATTAGGAAAAAAATGCACAAAATGCCAATGAATTTTCATGAGAACATGTTTTTTTTTAGAACTGAATTTACGATTGGAAAGATGAGAAATTGGGGGAAACCAAAATTGTCAGGTTTGTCCATCTCCATTTGGACACTTTATTCATTATTAAGGGCTAATCAGTACTAAGGACTGATTTCTGTTTCTAATATAATTTAGTTCTTTTCGTTTGCCACCTAAGAATACATGCTGCCCTTTCATGATACCCAAAATCAGCTGCCTGAAGTGGTTGCTTCACGCCGTCTAATGGTAGGGCTGGCCCACATGCTTGTGACAGCAAATGACATAGAACAGGGACAGGAATTTCAGTGAGGCATTGAGACATTAGACATTGTAGCAGGTGAGAGAGCTCACTACAGCGATGCTGCTCTTGGTGGTATCATGTGCAATCTAGCACCAGCTCCAGTGAAATTGTGAGCACTAGCAAAACGGTATCCCTAACAACTGTATATCTGAGAGCTGAGACAGATTTTAAGTCTCCCCTTGATAGTAGGGATTGTTGTGGATTGCTCCGCCTGTGGCTGCCTCTGAGAGAGCTCTGTCTCAGAGGAAGCTTTTTTCAGTTTAAAACCAGTCAAAAGGAAACTTTGACTGGTGTAATGTTCTCCCAGGCAAGGGTGAACCAAAGAGATTTCCCACAGAAACTTCGTTGGGCTGTCGGTGGCTGGAATTGATCAGGAATCTCCTGGGAAAGGAAGGTATACCTAACAGCCGAGGACGGAGTCAGGACTTCCAGCAAGCTGGGCTGAAAAAAAGCGAGACGTTTATTTTTTTTAAATGATCTATAACGAGCGAGCCTCCTTCTGTCTAATCTTATCATTTGGCATAAATTACTACAGCAAAAGAGATTTGTTTAAAAGAATCAGCAACTAAAATACCTGGGTGAGTTACACTTTCTCTTTTATACAAGGAATTAAGGAGGAGGAAAGAAAATTTAAACAACTTATTTTAATTTTCTTATGGCAAAAAGCTGGCCTGAATTTGGAATTATAAAGATTAAAACGGATGAGGGGCAACTTATCCGATGAGAAACTCTAATTTAGGTGATTATTTGATTGATATATATCTGGGACTATTTTTTCTTGGACTACTTTCTTTGGACGAATCTGCTGTTCGTGTATGTTACTAATTGTTCAGTGCTGTGAACCAAATTTGTTTTGCATTCTTGGACATGAGGGAGATAAGAACTCTGCTGGCCAGAAGTCAACAGGCTTGGAATATTAACTCTTTTGTTGTTGGGGAAAAAAAAGAAATAGACTGCCTTTATGTTTGGGAACAGTGGTTAATATTAGAAATTAAAGGCTTCTTTTAAGAATGACAACCAGGAAAACAGCTAAGGCTCTGGAGTGAAGAGGTTCAACTGATGTACAGGAAGGGGCTATCTCCCCAGATATGCTTCAGAAAATAATGGATGGGATTAATGACCTGAAACAAGAAATAATACAGGACAGACAGGAGATGAAAGCTGAATTTGGCAAAATGCAACAAGAATTGAAAGATATAAAGGACCATATGAGAAAAGAAGTGGACGGGATTAAAGGTACAATTGGACAAGTAACTGAGGATGTAAAAAATACTAAAGGAAAGGTGCAAACCTTGGAGAACAGAACAGATATATTAAATTTGGAACTGGAAAAAAACTTGGACTATATGGCTGTCATGGAACTTAGAGATAAAGAACATTGTTTGAGATTTCGTGCAATTCCTGAGGAAACAGGTGAAGATATCAGAGATAAAATTGTTAACGCCTTGGTAAAATGTTTGGATTGGAATGAAGATTTGATGGAATTTGAAATAGACAAAGTTTACAGAATTAATTCCAGATATGCAACAATGAAAAAAATTCCAAGAGATGTGCTTGTCCATTTTGTAAAAAAGAGGACCAGAGATATGGTTTTACAACAACATTTTAACAATGCCCTTAAAATTGATGGCAAGGAAATACTTGTGATGAAGGAAATTCCTATTAGACTTTTATGCAAGAGAAAAGAATATGCTTTCTTTACAGAAAAACGTAAACAATGCAAAATCCAATTTAGATGGGATGTTCCTGAAGGAGTGATCTTTACATTTAGACAACAGCAGTATCGATTGAATACACTTCAAAAAGCAAGGGATTTCTTGAGAAAAGCTTCAAAAAACATGGTAGAAGACAAAATTAAACAAAGTCAACAGGAACAGGTAGAGGAAGGAAAAGAAGAGGATGGATCAATGGGAGCAACAGGTACAGACTTTTCTAAAATACACGCTTGAAGATGGATTACAAATATCTAACTTGGAATATAAATGGAGCCAATACTCCGCAGAAGAGAAAGAAAGTGTTTCACTATTTGAAAAAATTAAAATTGGATATAATTTGTTTACAAGAAACTCACATCAAGAAGAAAGATTCCAAATATTTGATTTGTAAAAATTTGGGTGAAGAATTTATTTCGGCTGGATTGAAAAAAATAAATGGTGTTGTTCTCTATATTAACCCACAATTGTCTCCTAAATTGATATTATCGGATGACAGTGGCAGATTTGTGGGGGTTGAAATTACCTTACAGGGGATAAAAATTTTGATATTTATTTATTTATTTATTTTATTTCATTTTTAAACCGCCCATAGTGAATAGCTCTCTGGGCGGTGTACAAAAGATTAAAAGTACAGAAATACAAAATATCACAATAAATAAACTGAAACAAAGAGATTTAAAATTGTAACATTAAACGCATTAAAATGCCTGGGAGCATAGCCAGGTCTTAACCTGGCGCCGAAAAGATAGAAGCATCGGCACCAGGCGTATTTCTTCGGGGAGGCTATTCCACAATTCGGGGGCCACTACAGAAAAGGCCCTAGATCGAGTAACTGTCCTCCGGGCTTCCCGATGGGTTGGTACCCGGAGGAGGGCCTTAGACGCTGAGCGAAGTGACCGGGTCGGTTCATAGCGGGAGAGGCGTTCCACAAGATACTGCGGTCCCACGCCGTGTAAGGCTTTATAGGTCAAAACCAGCACCCTGAATCTGGCTCGGAAGCAAATAGGTAGCCAGTGCAAACGGGCCAGAACAGGTGTTATATGCGCTGACCGGCTGGTCCTCGTCAGCAGTCTGGCTGCTGCGTTTTGCACTAGCTGAAGCTTCCGAACTGTCTTCAAGGGCAGCCCTACGTAGAGCGCATTACAGTAATCCAACCTAGAAGTTACCAGAGCATGAACAACTGAGGCGAGGTCATCCCTGTCCAGATAGGGGCGTAGCTGGGCTACCAACCGAAGGTGGTAGAATGCATTCCTTGCCACCGTGGCCACTTGCGCCTCCAGAGACAAGGAAGGATCGAAAAGAACCCCAAGACTACGAACCTGTTCCTTCAAGGGGAGTGTAACCCCATCTAGAACAGGGTAAGCATCCACCATCTGGGCAGGGAAGGCATTCACCAACAGTGTCTCAGTCTTGTCTGGATTGAGTCTCAGTTTATTAGCTCTCATCCAGTCCATTATCGCGGTCAGGCAGTGATTCAGCACATCCACAGACTCACCTGTAGAAGATGAAAAGGAGAAATAGAGCTGCGTGTCATCAGCGTACTGGTGGCAACGCACTCCAAAACTCCTGATGACCGCACCCAGAGGCTGCATGTAGATGTTAAAAAGCATGGGGGACAAAACCGACCCCTGAGGGACTCCACAATGGAGAGTCCAAGGAGTTGAGCAATGTTCCCCAAGTACTACCTTCTGGTGACGATCCGCCAAGTAGGAGCGGAACCACTGCCAAGCAGTGCCTCCAACTCCCAACTCCGCGAGTCTCCCCAGAAGGATACCATGGTCGATGGTATCAAACGCCGCTGAGAGATCAAGGAGAATCAACAGAGTCACACTCCCTCTGTCCCTCTCCCGACAAAGGTCATCATACAGGGCGACCAAGGCTGTTTCAGTGCCAAAACCAGGCCTAAAACCGGATTGAAACGGATCCAGATAATCGGTCTCATCCAAGAGCACCAGGAGCTGACCGGCAACCACCCGCTCCAGAACCTTGCCCAAAAAGGGGACATTCGCCACCGGTCTATAGTTGTTCAGGTCATCTGGGTCTAAGGAAGGTTTCTTTAAGAGAGGTCTTACTACTGCCTCCTTGAGGCTACTAGGGACTACTCCCTCACTCAAGGAGGCATTTATCACTTCCTTGGCCCAGCCGGTGGTAGTAGTCCTGCTAGCCTTCACTAGCCAAGATGGACAAGGATCTAGAGCAGACGTGGTCGCCCGCACCAATCCAAGTACCTTGTCCACTTCCTCAAGCTGCACCAACTGAAACTCATCCAATAATGAAAGACAAGACCGTGTTCTGGACACTTCAATGGATTCGTCTGTCATAACATCGGAGTCTAGGTCCCTACGGATGCATGCGATTTTATTTTGGAAGTGCCCTGCAATGTCGTTACAGCGAGCTTCAGATGTTTCAATAGTATCTCTAGGACCAGAATGTAAGAGTCCTCGTACAACCCTAAAAAGCTCTGCAGGGCGGCAGAGAGATGTCCTGATAGAGGCAGCGAAGTGAAACTTCTTCGCCGCCCTTACCGCTTTTATATACGACTTAGTAGAGGCACTTACCAAAGCATAACTGCATCCGTCTGGAGTTCGTCTCCATCTGCACTCCAGCCTCCTTCTCTCTTGCTTCATCACTCTCAACTCCGGGGTATACCACGGAGCTGTATGAGCTCTGCATCGAAGAGGGCGCGCGGGAGCAATCGTGTCAATAGCCCGGGCCATCTCCGTATTCCACAGTTCGACCAAGGCCTCGACAGGAGCGCCAGTACTATCAGCTGGAAAAACTCCCAGAGCCGTCTGAAAACCAATAGGATCCATAAGCCTCCGAGAGCGGACCAACTTAATAGGTCCCCCACCCTTGCAGAGGGAAAGAGTCGTTGTAAGTCTAAAACTCAGCAGGCGGTGATCTGTCCATGACAATGGAGTAGATGAAAAACACCCCACCTCCAGATCACCATTTCCATGACCAGTGGCGAAGATCAAATCAAGAGTGTGACCCGATACATGCGTTGGGCCAGTAACAAATTGAGACAGCCCCATGGTTGTCATGGAGGCCATGAAGTCCATGATAGTGGGTATCTATGCCCCCAATGAAGATAAAACAAGGTTTTACACGGGATTTATGGAAAAATTGTTAGATTTCTCATATGATCACTGGTGTGTTATGGGTGATTGGAATGGAGTAATCTCACCACAAATTGACAGACTTTCTGAGAAAAACATTAAAGAGACACAGGGTAAATTACCAAAGATTTGCTTTGAGTTGATGGAAAATTTAGAATTGGTGGATACCTGGAGATACATAAATGATAACGCAAAGGAATTCACTTATTTTTCAGAAAGACACAAAGCATTCTCGAGGATTGACATGATTTGGATGTCTAAAAATCTAGTGAAAGACATCTCCAATATGGACATATTACCAAAAACTTTCTCTGATCATAATCCTGTGATATTAACTTTTAAAAAGAAAAATCTTGGATTTAGATGGAGACTAAATGAATCTTTATTACAGAATGATAAAGTAGTACAAGAATGTAAGAAGAAATTAAAAGAGTTTTTTGAACATAATTTACATAAAGGAACAGATGAAAATATTGTTTGGGATACAAGTAAAGCATTCATGAGGGGATATTTTATTAAATGCAACTCTGAATTAAAAAAGAAGAAACAACAGAAAATGCAATTAATCTTGGAAGAAATAAAACAAAAAGAGGAAGAATTGAAAAAGAATCCAACTAAAGTTTTTATTGTAAAACAAATTAAAATGTTACAGAACCAAGTATCAATGCTGACAGTGAGAGAAATTGAAAGGAAAATAAATTTTGCTAAACAAAGGACTTTTGAATTTGCAAATAAACCAGGGAAATGGTTAGCATATAAATTAAGAAAAGAACGACAAAAAAATCTTATTTTAAAGATACAAGAAGGAGATGAGATGTTGAGGGATAATGCAAAAATTCAAAAGGTTTTTCATCAGTATTATTCAACTTTATACAAGTGTCAGGAAATTCCCTCTGAAAAAATAGAAGAGTACATATCTAAACAGAATTTGCCTAAAATTACAGATTTTCAGAGACAAGCTATTAATGGCCCTATCACGTCAAGAGAGATATCTGAAGCTATAAGTAAAATTAAATTAGGAAAGGCGCCAGGACCGGATGGGTTATCAGCAGTGTATTACCAATGTTTAGAGGAGGAACTCTTGTTACCTTTACAGTATACAATGAATTCTATTTTGCAAGATGGGAAGATTCCTGATAGTTGGAAAAATGCTAATATAACATTAATACCTAAAGAGGAGCAGGACCTAACTAAAACAAAAAATTATCGGCCGATATCTTTATTGAATAATGATTATAAAATATTTACAATGATTTTGGCAGAAAGAATGAAAATAATATTGCAACAATTTATCCAGGAAGATCAATCGGGTTTTTTACCTAAAAGACAACTACGTGATAACGTCAGGAATGTTTTGAATGTGTTGGAATATTTAGAACAACGAAATGATAAACAAGCAGCTTTGATCTTTTTAGATGCTGAGAAAGCATTTGATAATTTGAATTGGAAATTTATGTTTAAGGTCCTGGAGCAAATGGATTTTGGAGATAATTTTATTAAATGGATTAGATCGGTTTATACATCTCAGAAGACACAGATAATTGTCAATGGATTCATGTGAAATACAAAAGGGTACAAGACAGGGATGTCCGCTATCTCCCCTTTTATTTATCTTGGTCTTAGAAGTGCTGCTTAGAGATATAAGGCAAGATAAAAGGATTTCGGGATTAAAGATAAAAAAAGAAGTATATAAACTGAGAGCATTTGCTGATGACTTGATGATTGTATTAGAAAACCCTTTGGAAGGAATTAATGTATTGATGGATAAATTAAAAGAATTCAGACCGTTAGCAGGATTTAAGATTAATAATCAAAAAACAAAGATGTTGGTGAAAAATTTATCTCTAAGGAAACAAAAAGAGTTAATGGACAAAACAGATTTCACAATAGAGAAAAAGTTGAAATATCTAGGTATTATTATGACAAATAAAAATTCAAAGTTGTTTCATAATAATTATGAAAAATTATGGACAGAGATTAAGAAAGATATGTCAAGATGGGATAAACTACAGTTGTCATTAATGGGTAGAATATCTGTGATAAAAATGAATGTATTACCGAGAATGATGCTTTTGTTTCAAACAATACCTGTAATATCCTCTGATTTACCTTTTAAACAATGGCAAAAAGATATTTCTAAATTTGTATGGCAGGGGAAAAAACCAAGAGTTAAATTTAAACTATTACAAGATTCCAAAGAAAGAGGAGGATTGGGACTACCAAATCTGAGACTTTATTTTGCTGCTTGTTGTTTGGTCTGGATAAAAGAATGGATTTTACTGAGGAACAAAAGACTATTGGATTTGGAGGGCCACAACCTGAAGTGGGGATGGCATGGATATCTATGGTATGACAAAGTAAAAGTTAAAGTGGACTTTAATAATCATTTTATAAGACGTCCTTTGTTGAAAATATGGAATAGATATAAATCAAGGTTTTGTTCCAAAATACCATTATGTGTCTCAAGTCAAGAAGCGTTCTATAGAAGAGAAATGGCCAGAAAAGAGAAATGGTTAACTTATCAAGAACTATTAGAAAATGTGCATGGAGAATATATAATGAAACAGAGAGAACAACTAATAAAGGAAGGATATAGTTCTCAATGGTTTGCCTATTTACAATTGTTGGAAAGATATAAAATGGATAAGAAAATGTATGGTTTTGAAATAAGTAAATCTGATTTTGAAATATGTCTGTGTACAAATGATGAATGTATAATTGCGAAAATGTATAAACTTTTGTTAAAAATGGAAATGGAAGAACAAGTAAAAGAGTGTATGGTAAAATGGGCAAAAAATTTTGGTTATAACATACAAATGGATCAATGGGAAAATATGTGGAAAAAAGGATTGAAATTTACACTATGTTACAATCTTAAAGAAAATTTTTATAAAATGATGTATCGTTGGTACATGACTCCAGAAAAGTTGTCAAAAATGTATAGCAATGTTCCTAATGTTTGTTGGAAATGTAAACATCAAGAAGGATCATTTTATCATATGTGGTGGTTGTGTAAACAGGCGAAATCATTTTGGGCACAGATAGGTAGGATGATGCAAAAAATTCTAAAGATAAATATTCAGTTAAAGCCGGAATTTTTTTTATTGGGTTTTATGGATAAACAAGTAGAAAAGAAATATGGAAGAATAATATTATATATGATTACGGCAGCAAGATTATTATATGCACAAAAGTGGACAATGGAATCAACACCAACAACGGAAGAATGGTTATTGAAATTAATGGACTTAGTAGAGATGGATAAATTGACATGCTTACTTAGAGAAAAATCGATAGATACATTTCTTAAGGAATGGAAGCCTCTCTTAGACTTTTTGCTGAAATATCAAAATGAAATTATGATAATGGGATTTGACGATTAATTAAGATAGCCTATGGAGAAAAGTGATCTTGTATGTATTAAGGGACAGGTTTGATATATATTATATACTTATAGCTGATCTGCGACAAATCGGAAGTCAAGATTTTTATTGTACTATTATGTTTTTGTTTTTTGACTTTGTTTTGTTTTGTTTTCTGAAACGTTGAATAAAAATTATTTTTTTAAAAAAAAGATAGTAGGGATTGTTGTTTCCCTGAATCATGGTGAAAACCTGCAGAACTCGTTGCAGCAGAATGTGGGGGAGGGGGCGGAGAGAAGGGGCTTAACAGATATGGAGACAGTGATGGTGCTATCAAATCCCTTAAAAATTACATCTGTCTCCACTCTAAAAGACTAAAGTACAATTGCATTTTAGAAAACCCCTGGCATGTGTACCAAATATGCATTTAAGTTAGCTGCCAACATTATACCTTGGGGATCACTGTGTTAAGTATCACTCACTAAAGGCTCAAGGCTTTCACTTGAGAATTTGAAGGACTCATGTGTGCATTCTTAAAGCTAAGTATAAATAAGTCCAGTCACTATCCAAGAATTGCACATCCCTAGATAAACTAAGAGTAGAAAATGTTTGATGACAAGAGGGACAATGTGGTCACTGCCAAGAAAAAGGTATCTTTGGAAAAGCCTTGGCAGATAGTCATGCACAACTTCATAGAGAAGCTTGATGGCTTTAATTATAGGCATATTAGGAAAGCTTTTAAACCCCTTTGAAATCAGATGTTGACTGCCATTTCATCATTGATCTCTGGCTAATTGATTCTGACATTATGCATCATTTGTAGCTAATAAACTTTCATGTGTGATGGATGTGTGATGCTCCACTTTTTAAAAACACATATTATTCACCTCAAATCCATATTTAGTGTAATCAGTTGGAAGATCCAGATCCAGTAATAAATCCCTCTGTCCATTGGTCCAATGTGTTGTTTAGAGATATATATGATATACAGGGACACACTAGTAGGTCTCAAGTCCAGAGCATTAGACCAGGGTTGATTCTAAGCTTTTTTCCCTACTGCACAAGCAAACAGCACACTGCCCACCCCTGAACTTGGCAAGTAATTTGTCCATATTATACTATTAGCAAGTCTTTTCTGTGATAGTAGTTGACAGTACTGAGTACCAGCACCTCTTTTTTTGCTGCCCATGACAGCCATTCTGTGCTGGCACCCACAGTACTTTTATCAAGATATGAGTAACAACACCTCATTTTTTTTTCTTACCAAAAAAGCACTGATTAGTAGTATAAGGTTATGAAGATTTGAAAGGAACCAGTATTTATCTTAATTTTCTATTTCTTTTTATTTTTTCTCATCTATTTCTTTTTTAGAAACTACCTAGCTCCTTATTAAAGTGTGAAAACCTATTTCACACTGCACAATTTTTTGACACTGCGCATAATGTCATTAGAATAAACCCCGCAGTAAACCAGAGCAAATCCCTAGATGAATGTCTGGGCTCTAGGGCACTGGCCTTCAAGTGGTGGGTTGGGACCCAAGACCAGGTTGCAGCCTGATCTCAGGTGAATGGCAAAGGCAGCACCACCAGTATACAAATACCTGGTAAAAAAAGAAAATAAGAAATGGATCCCCAAATGTATGTTTGGGTTAAAGGCAGGTCTTGGGTCTGAAAAGGCTGAAGACTAATGCTCTAGGACTGCCTTTCCCAACCTTTCGTCTCCAAATGCTGCTGGACTACAGTTCCCATAATTCGTGACCATTGGCTATGCTGGCTGTGGTTGATGGGAGTTGTAGTCGAGCAACATCTGGGGACTCAAAGGTTGGGAAAGACTGCTCTAGGACAACTATGACAGCTAGCCTGGCCACTTACGTATCACCAAAAGTGAGGACATGCATCACCAAAGAAGACAACAAACGAGGACACAGGTTTGTATAAAATGTGCAAATGCTAATTTATGGTTACAAATGCAGACTTAGAAATAATTACTATACTTTAAAAGGAACTATGTCTCATCATAGTGGGGAAGGCTTTGACCAGGTGACCCACATGCCTGCTCGGTCTGCTCTCCAGGTGCCAGCTTCAAGGCCCTTGTGCTCCTTCCTTGGGGTCCTTTATCTTTGAACTGGGCTTCAGACAGAACAGTTCTTCATATAGAATATTCCTTCAAAGTCCTCTGCAAAGTAAAACAGAAGGTCACTCTAACAACAGCTTTTGAAGGATGAAGCCCAGAGAGCCAATCTAGGACCAGTCCAACCGGATGAACTTCATTCCAGCTCTTCAGATCAACAGACAAGGGAGCAGATAAGAAATTATAGTAGTTCAGATGGCCCAGACAAATAGGCAGACAGGAAATGCAGGCAGGGAGACATCAGTTGAGAAATCAGGGCAAGGTGGAGAGCCAAAGAAACACAAGCAACCTGGGGGTCTAGCAACTACGCACCTCCTAAAAGGCTGGGATTTCCTTCTTGGGAATGTGAACTAGGTCAGGCTATATCTGATCACCAGCAACAAGTGCAGCTGGAGGCACTAAAAGGGTCAGAAATGGCCAAGTCAAGGTCTCGGTCCTGACAACTATGCGCAACAATGAAACTCTGAGCAATCCACACATAGGTAAGTCAGGCCACCACAGGAGGCTAGTCCTCCACGTACAGAAGGCAGACTGCAAAGCGTCTGAACACACAGAATGGGAGGCACGTGGCTTGCTTCATCCTTCTTTCTATTTACCTTCACTCTCCATTCAGCAATGGCAGCCTGGCTAGTAAGCATGAATGCTGTAGGAGTCTCCACACTATCCCTGCCCCCAATGCCTGGAGGTCCTGACTATTGCCTATGGAGGTCAACCTTGCTTCCCTTTTACCAAATGGTTCAGTAGGGGTTGTTGACAAAGGTATGGCAGACCTCCATAACTGGTATAGACACCGGCAATGGGACAAATCAGGCATAATTCCTATTATGAGGAGTTGCTATGCAAAGCATTTTGATAACAGATGTTTTCTCCTTTCAGGTTGTAGAACAGAGAGGACACAGAGCTATTGCCACTTGTCACAGGCCAGTGACAGCTGCTAGGTCATTTAAGCTGAAGGAACAACTGCAGAATTGTAAGAGACGATGGTCTAGAGACCTCCATTCTTAACTTTGAAGGTATAGAGCCAAACCAAGACTTGTCTCATATCTCCATTTTGCCTTATGGAAAGTAGGAAGACCTGAGGTCATGCTGCTTTTGTAGCCCTTAAAAAGACCCAACCTTCCTATCCTCTGCCAGATTTTCAGCAGCTGCAATCATGGAAATGACAGGTTGCACCTCATGTACACATCCTGGCTGTAAACCCACTAGTTGCCAGAACAAAGCATTTCCATTAGCCACACCTGGAGGGGGAACAGGTTGATCTGCCCATCAGTTGCAAAATCTCTTTGAAGCTGAATTTTAAAAAATGCACTCAAGCTGCTTCCACCAAGTTCTATAGTAAAAGGGGGTTGGGTTTGACTAAGCGTCATGTGCCTCCATTTTCAGTAGAGAGGTGGAGTCATACTAGAACTGGCAGAACAGCGAGTGTGTTTCTACCCCGTGCTTCACACATGTCTTTCTCAACATGTCCATGGACCCATATACACCATAGAAATGTAGCAGTGTGAACTGGACCACTCTCTCTTGGAGATCATTGTGGATTCCTATACCCTCATATAGAGACAAAATCATTTTTAAAAACAGGCAAACAAACAAACATGGGATGTGCTTTTAGGCCTCCTGTTTGTCCACCCTGGGCTGAGATTTGGAGTAGATTTTAAAGATCTGGATCTGATTTTAAACAGCTGTGTTATGAAGTTGTGCAGCATGCAAAGTAGCACGTACGTTCTCTGTGAGAAAGTCACAGAGCCACAGTGTTGGAATTTACAAATTGCCTTTTGGAGAAATGGATTACACAGTTCCTTCTGTTTCTTTTGAAAGTGTTCTGCTTTCACTGCCTTCTCTCTGGACACTAATTTTAGCACTAATTTAATAGTACATGGAATTCTGATACGCTGACACTCAGGAAGTTCAGGACTAGTTAGTATCCGGCTCTTAGAAAATGAAAAGAAAGGTTTTTAAAAGATATCTCTTTCTAATTACTTGCCAGTATAATAAACACCGCTAGGCACAAACTGAGCATGACTGCTTTTTCATTTTGGATCTTATTTTTTTCTGATTATTGCGGAAAGGCACAACCGTCCATTAAAAAATCATATAAAAAAACAAAATAACTTGTTTGCGATTGTGTATAAAAGTTCTGTCTTCATAGAAAAATTTTTCTCTACAGATACAAATGTCTCTCTTCCACTGCAAGGAAATGTCTATGAGCCTCTAATGCAGGGATGGGGAATCTGTAGTCCTTCAGATGTTGATGGATTCCAGTTCCCATTGTCCCAGCCAGCATGGACAATAGTTATGGATTATGGGAGATGTAGTCCAATAACTGAACTTACAAGATCTGAACAGGGCGGTTCACGACAGATGCTCTTGGAGGTCACTGATTCATAGGGTCGCCATAAGTCATAATTAACTTGAAGGCACATAACAACAACAACAACAACAGTCCAATAACACATGGAGAGCCACAGGTACCCCATCCTTGCTTTAAGCTGCATACACACCATACATTTAAAGCATATTGAGAGCATGTCCCCCTCAAAGTATCCTGGGAACTGTAGTTTGTTAAGAATGCTGGGAATTGTAGCTCTATAGTTCCCAGGATTCTTGGGGGAGGATTTGCTTTTGATATGCTTTAAATGTATAGTGTTTACACAGACTTAGGGAAAAACGAAGATACATATGAATCTAGGCTCCCCTTTGTTTTCTTCTTTTTTTCTTGATAATTCTACATTTTCAAAGTTCTCTATCTGCAATCATGTGGGCTAGAAGCATTTTTAAAAAGAAAGAAAAATAGGGATTATCCATATTATAAGACCCTGTCATACAAATATGCCTTAAGAGCCAGATGTAGCCCAAGAGACATGTATCATTTGCCACCAGATCTGAAAACTCAAGAGAGCTTTTGGTACAGAGGCTTTTGAATCTATACTGATAAGGTGCAGTGATCTGATGGGGTGTTTGAGTTTTCTCTCTCTAAGGTGTATTGTTCACAATCATGATTCCAATATTAATCCAAATAATTCTCCAATAGTAGTAATTGCTCGATGCAAGTGGGAAAGCAAATTGCTTAATAGCCCAGCTCGATATTTCCAACTACTGTTTGTCTCATGTGCCGTCCTTTTCATTTAGCGGAAGCTGCTTCTTTCTAATCAACTTTTCCCAATCTTCTGTTGACGCATGAGCTCAAATTCGATCAAAGCAATGCATTTTCTAGAGTGACAAATGTTGCCATCAGTGAGAAAAATGACTGAGTGCCAAAATCTTGTCTTTTTGAAATTGTACTGTTTGTGCCGAAAGTACCAGATTTCAGAGCATATGGCAGACCTGCCAATTTTGTAGAAAGCCATATCACATGTCAGTTTCTGTCACATCACTAGACATAATTCCAAGGCCAAATATGCCCCCACCTGATTTGCCTCTCACAAAAAGGAAGTGCACATCATAAGCCACAAAAATGCTTTATTGGTTTGGACTAGCAGCATTCATTTATGTGTTGCTAGGAAGCAAGCCAAACAAACAACAAAAAAGGGTCTAACTAGACATTATGTGTGACATGTGGCTACCTTCAACCTGAGTCTTCTCCATTTGTCTCCCTGGTGATGTCTAGGAAAAGAAACATGTAATGTGATGACATCACTACATTCAGCATTTCCCAACCCCTGCTCCAGTTCCAGGGCTGGCATCAGCGCCTGGCATCCTTGGGCAGCTGTCAGGGCCCTAATACTCTGTCAGGGCTCATCACGGATACCTGCCCTAAGTCCCTTTTCAATTATTTTCTCTAGACTGGTGCTTGGAGTAGTTGGCCCTACCTGCCATTTTAATTTCCCACAGTAGCCTTCATGTGGCATTATTCTGGGGCATTGTGGCAAATTAATATAACAACTCCTGGCCATTCAGTGCTGCTTTCAGCATTGCTGCTGCCAGGGAAGCCTAGCAGGGCTCATCAGCAGAGGAGGAGGCCTATCAGAGAGCACTTTGCCAAGCACTGGAGTCAACCCTGTCTAGTTCATTGGCTGCTCTCTTCAGGGGGCAGGGAAACAACAAAGTCGATGACATTGTATCACAGGCTTCTTTTAGTAGTCATTCCTGGGAGGCGTGTGACGGAGACATGTGTCCCCTGTAACATCTAATTGGACCCTTATGTGTGGCCCATTCATCTAATCGGACCCTTATGTGTGGCCCATTCATCTCAGTTTCAACACTATCATCTTTTAGCTGTGTGTCATTCTGTATTTTGATTCACTACTCTAATCAAAACTCGTGGCTTTTCCTTCTGCACAAGGGCCTCCAATTTTTCCTTGAAATGACACTTTTTAGGCAAAAGTCAGCAACAATTTAGGGATGTGAAGACCTCCCCCCCCATCAGAAATGTCAGTAGTCCTCCCTAAACTGTGTGCTTGATTCCCTTGAGATTCCTCAGATGTTTCACCAAATTCACATTGAAATATTGATTCAGTGGTAACTGGAGTTTACTTGTTAATTTTATACCCTGCCCATCAAAACACACACACACCAAAAAACCTCCAAATGTTAATAGGGAATTTTACTATGTCTCATTGACTAATTATTGTTGAGAAAAGACTGAAAGGGCCTGCTTTCCTATACATGCCTACTCAGAAGTTGAGTTCACTGGGACTTCCCCCTGGTATGTATTACAGCAGCAACGAGAATCCTCAGGGCTGGTTATCTTTCAGAGGTTAAACATACCTCAAGGGTGGGGAACCTCAGGCCTGGGGCCAAATGCAGCCCTCCAGGCCTCTTTATCTGCCCTCAGGATTCTGTCCAGGCCACACCTCCTCCCTAGGCAACACCCCTCACCAGCCCTGCATTGCACACTCCATGGGTTTTTTTGACCGGCTGGAATGTGACACAGAACTCTAATAATGTCTCTAGCTTGTCTAGATGGAGGACAGAGAGGAATGTGTGTGTATGTGTGAAGAAACTAGCCTACTATACAAAGGTAAAATTTACATTAATTGCTCCACCTACTTCTGCTTCTGGTCTTGTCCACCACTATCATGTTACTCTGGGAATGCGGCCCAGAATAGAACACACCCCTTGGACTGAAAAAGGTTTCTCGCCCCTGGATTGCAGTTTATGCTTCCTAGAGCTGTACTCAGCAAGATGAAACTGGCTTTTTACTTTTTCTAATTCAGGACTGTGTAGAGCAAACATATGTGCATGATTTAGAACTAACAAACATGATCACATTATCTTATAGGTGTTTCTCTTGCTCTCTGAAACCAGAATATCAAAGCTGTTTGTTCCAAACTGGATTATAGTAAGTTTTAATTAAGATCCATTTAAAAACTCACCCATGTAGAAAAACGTTAGCATGAGCAGAAGTGTAATGTCTCGGCTGTTGACACAGATGCATGTTCAAACACCCTTTGTTTCATTGTGTTATCCCTCCCACACTCATCTGCCAAACTAAGGGCTGGTTCACATGGAGGTTTAGTATGAATTGGGCACTATTTGCAGCCCCGTTTAATTCACAGGGTTTACATGTCATATCTATGAATGCAAAGGCATGCTGCTGCTTTTCCCTTTAAATCTGCATCAAATCAATCCAATCCTAATCCGAAAAGGAAGGAAAAACCATCTGTGCTTCGTATCTCTAGGGCTTGTAGACGCTTAGCTCCAATGCTTTTGTGCATTTGTGCTGCCCCAGACATGTGGGGCCCTTGGGCACAAGCCTGTCCCAGGCCTTGGCACTCCCCTTCCTTGATTCATGGCAGGATCGCTGCTGCGGATCGCAGGGCGAGAGCTTCAGAGCCCCTGCCATTCCTTTGCTTCAACCTACCTTTCCTGGCTGTTGTGTGGTTGCATGCGCAGTGCTGCCCTTAACCAAGATGGTGGCCGAGTTTCCCTAAGGGGCTGAAGCCTCTGCCGACATCTTGGCTGATGGCACGCACACATGCTATGTGTGTGCATCCCTGCCATGAGCCAAGATGGCAGCAGAGGCTTTAGCCCCTTAGGGAAACCTCATTTTTATATGTTACTTTCAGTATTATATTCATTTTTTTGCACACTTTCCCCTAATATTTGCATTTTTGTAATCATTGTTTGGTTGGACAACTGCAAGTGAAAACTTGGAAGGATGGCTGTGTTTCGGTTCTCATATTGTTTTGGAAGTGTGAATTTGATAGATTCAGCTTCAAATCAGATTTCTCCAAAATCCCTGCTTCAGTACTGGTGATGGCACAGTGTCTTCAACTACACCTGAGGAATGCAGGCTCACGTAGAGGATGCAGGGCAGTTCATGTGACACACATGTTCTGTCCACTGCAGGCCCCTCGGCATCTGCTGCCTGAAGCAGCCATCTCACTCTGCCTAACAGTAGGGCTTGCCCTGTGTGGCTCAGTGGCTAAAGTATTGGATTGCAATGTGGAAAATATAAGATTGCATCCACACTCAGCTATGAAGCTCACAGAGTGTCCATGTGCAAGCTGTCATCTCATAATTAATGTACCACGCAGGGTTGTTGTGAGAATAAAATGAGATCATCCAATGAATGCGATATTGATATATAATATTTAAAAAGCTACAGGTACTTTATTTTAATGTAAATTTGCAAATAATCACAATATTTAAATAAATATTTAAAAGCCATGATATTCACCAAAAACGTGCCTGGTTCAAAAGACCAAACTGTCATGCCAAAATATTTAATCCAGAAATATGGTTGGCATGATTGACCCTTACAAAAATCATGCAAGAAGCAGAGGAATCTGCTTATACCAAGTCATAGAATCATAGAATTGTCGAGTTGGAAGGGGCCTATAAGGCCATCGACTCCAACCCCCTGCTCAGTGCAGGAACCCAACTTAAAGCATACCCAACAGGTGGCTGTCCAGACGCCTCTTGAAGGCCTCCAGTGTTGAAGAGCCCATCACCTCCCTATGTAATTGGTTCCATTGTTGTACCACTCTAACAGTTAGGAGGTTTTTCCTGATGTTCAGTCAAAATCTGGCTTCCTGCAACTTGAGCCCATTATTCCATGTCCTGCACTCTGGGATGATCAACAAGAGATCCTGGCCCTCCTCTGTGTGACAACCTTTCAAGTACTTGAAAAGTGCTATCACATCTCCTCTCAGTCTTCTTTTCTCAAGGCTTAACATGCCCAGTTCTTTCAGTCTCACCTCATAGGGCTTTGTTTCTAGTCCTCTGATCATCCTCGTTGCCCTCTTCTGAACTCTTTCCAGTTTGTCTGCATCCTTCTTAAAGTGCGGTGTCCAGAACTGGATGCAGTACTCAAGATGAGGCCTAACAAGTGCCAAATAGAGGGGAACCAATACTTCACATGATTTGGAAACTATACTTCTGTTAAATGCAGCCTGAAACAGCATTTGACTTTTTTGAAACTACATCACATTGTTGATTCATAGTCAGCTTGTGATCAACAACAATCCCAAGATCCTTCTCACATGTAGAATTGCTGAGCCAAGTATCCCCCATCTTATAACTTTTCTTTTTCCTACGTGTAGAACCTATCCCTGTTGACTTTCATTTTGTTGTTTTCAGCCCAATGTTCCAGCCCATTAAGATCCCTTTGGATTTTGTTTCTGTCTTCCAAGTTATTGGGTATTCCTCCCAGTTTTGTATCATCGGCAAATTTGATAAGCATTCCATGCACCTCCACATCCAAGTCATTGAAGAGCATTGGACCCAGGACCGAGCCCTAATAGTTGGTCCATCCAGTCCACATTTAGCTAGCTTGTTAATCAGAATATTACTTTGTCAAAAGCTTTGCTGAAGTTGAGATATATTATGTCCACAGCATTCCCACAGTCTACCAAGGAGGTTGCCCAATCAAAAAATGAGATAAGATAGTCTGGCAGGATTTGTTCTTGATAAATCCATGTCAGACCATTGGTCCATCTAGCTCAGTATTGCCTACATCAGAGATGGGGAACCTCAAGACTGGCGGCCAAATGCACCCCCTAAGCCTCTCTATCTGGCTCTTGGGGCTATCCCCAACCACACTCTCTTTCCACAGGCCACACCCCTCATCAGCCTTGCCTCACATTCTCCTTGAGTATTTTTGCCTGGCTGAAATGTATCCCTGAGCTCTGATAATGACTCTTGCTTGCTTGGGTGGAGGATAGAGAGAGGTGTGTGTAAGAACTAGCCTAGTGTTCAAAGGTTCGTTGTGCTGTGGGAACCTGGCCCTTGGGCTGAAAAAGATTCCCCACCCCTGGTCTGCACTAACTGGAAGCAGCTTTCCAGGATTTTTAGCCAGGAGTTTCTCTCAGCTCCTGCCAGGAAATTCTAAAGATTGAACCTAGGATCTTCTGCTGGCAAAGCAAGTGCTTTACCACTGGAATATGAACTTTCCTCAGCAGGAGGGCATTATGTGTTAGGGTGAGTGTTGGGGCAACAGGATAATATAATACAAATCTTTCAAAGCTACATAAATCTGCAAGTTTATGGAACTTCCAAGCATGTTAGATATCTTGTCTTTTCAGGTTTTTATCCGTTTGTGCAAGAACTCTGAAAAGTCCATAAATACATGTCTGAGCAAATTTTTAGGCCTAAGAGAAAATGGACAGACTCACCAATTATATTGATATGCATATATGCATCCATATGACCAAGTCAGACCACCCACCCTCTCTGCAGCCCTCGCCAAGACAGGCAGTTGCCAGGCAAGTGAGTGGTGGGCTCAAAAGAGGCCTGCTGTTGATTCCTTGTCTGGCACTTTGACTTGGCAAAGCAGGGGGAGGGGAGGCAACCAAGTTGGAAGCCACTCACAGATTTCTCATGGGCTGCTTTTCACCTGGGCACCTCTACTCTTCCAGTGCAAAACAGAGATCGTCCCTCCAAAGCTTCTGGGGTAAGCTCCCATGTATGAAAGCTCTCCACCTTTTTGCTCTGCATCTCACCTTCTTCCCTGCTGTGAGTGTGGGATGAGACAGGAAGGGGTCTGGGAGGGGAGGAAGGAGGCCTTGCTCAGTGAGCAAAGAGGGAGTAAGGGGCCTCATTTGATGTGGTGAGGGGAGGCTTGTCAGGATTTCTAGACTGGTGAATGAGCAAATGGGTCTTTTGTCTTAACACAGCATGGTTGAACAAGCAAACGGGAAAGCTGATAACTTGTCCCTTGGGTCCTCCTCCGTGCCTGAGGACTGGAAAGTGGCAAATGTAACGCCAATCTTCAAAAAGGGATCCAGAGGGGATCCCGGAAATTACAGGCCAGTTAGCTTAACTTCTGTCCCTGGAAAACTGGTAGAAAGTATGATTAAAGCTAGATTAACTAAGCACATAGAAGAACAAGCCTTGCTGAAACAGAGCCAGCATGGCTTCTGCAAGGGAAAGTCCTGTCTCAGTAACCTATTAGAATTCTTTGAGAATGTCAACAAGCATATAGATAGAGGTGATCCAGTGGACATAGTGTACTTAGACTTTCAAAAAGCGTTTGACAAGGTACCTCACCAAAGGCTTCTGAGGAAGCTTAGCAGTCATGGAATAAGAGGAGAGGTCCTCTTGTGGATAAGAAATTGGTTAAGAAGCAGAAAGCAGAGAGTAGGAATAAATGGACAGTTCTCCCAATGGAGGGCTGTAGAAAGTGGAGTCCCTCAAGGATCGGTATTGGGACCTGTACTTTTCAACTTGTTCATTAATGACCTAGAATTAGGAGTGAGCAGTGAAGTGGCCAAGTTTGCTGATGACACTAAATTGTTCAGGGTTGTTAAAACAAAAAGGGATTGCGAAGAGCTCCAAAAAGACCTCTCCAAACTGAGTGAATGGGCAGAAAAATGGCAAATGCAATTCAATATAAACAAGTGTAAAATTATGCATATTGGAGCAAAAAATCTTAATTTCACATATACGCTCATGGGGTCTGAACTGGCGGTGACCGACCAGGAGAGAGACCTCGGGGTTGTAGTGGACAGCACGATGAAAATGTCGACCCAGTGTGCGGCAGCTGTGAAAAAGGCAAAGTCCATGCTAGCGATAATTAGGAAAGGTATTGAAAATAAAACAGCCGATATCATAATGCCATTGTATAAATCTATGGTGCGGCCGCATTTGGAATACTTTGTACAGTTCTGGTCGCCTCATCTCAAAAAGGATATTATAGAGTTGGAAAAGGTTCAGAAGAGGGCAACCAGAATGATCAAGGGGATGGAGCGACTCCCTTACGAGGAAAGGTTGCAGCATTTGGGGCTTTTTAGTTTAGAGAAAAGGCGGGTCAGAGGAGATATGATAGAAGTGTATAAAATTATGCATGGCATTGAGAAAGCGGATAGAGAAAAGTTCTTCTCCCTCTCTCATAATACTAGAACTCGTGGACATTCAAAGAAGCTGAATGTTGGAAGATTCAGGACAGACAAAAGGAAGTACTTCTTTACTCAGCTCATAGTTAAACTATGGAATTTGCTCCCACAAGATGCAGTAATGGCCACCAGCTTGGACGGCTTTAAAAGAAGATTGGACAAATTCATGGAGGACAGGGCTATCAACGGCTACTAGCCATGATGGCTGTGCTCTGCCAGCCTAGTCAGAGGCAGCATGCTTCTGAAAACCAGTTGCCGCAAGCCTCAGGAGGGGAGAGTGTTCTTGCACTCGGGTCCTGCTTGCGGGCTTCCCCCAGGCACCTGGTTGGCCACTGTGAGAACAGGATGCTGGACTAGATGGGCCACTGGCCTGATCCAGCAGGCTCTTCTTATGTTCTTATGTTCTTAACATGTTGCTGCTGTCTCCCAGAGAACAGAAAACTTTCAGCAACATTTGCTCTTGTGACAAAGTTCCAAAATTTAGGACCCCTTGTTAAACATTTATCCTCTGGAGGTTTGCCTTTGTGGTATTGTCCCTTTAAGCCAGAGGCTCTCAAACTGTGTCATTCAAAATCGCTCTGAGTCAAAAGGAAATGGTTTGCGCCTTCCTGAGTGTAGCTAAAGACGGCTTTATAGTTTATGGTAGAATTGTGAAGAAAGTTTGAGGAGGGAAGATTAAGGTTGCATCCAACTAAGTTTTATTCAGAGTGGACTTACTAAAATTAATGGACTTTAGTCATGTCCATTTCAAGCAAGCTTTTCTCTACTTAAACTGGCAGCAACTTTATGAATCTGCCTATGGTGAAAAACAAAAGCAAAATGTGGAGAAAATAACATGGGATCTCATACTCATTACTTTGTCCCTGAGAAATATGGCAGCTTTCCGCCCCCCCACCGCGCCCAAACCTACAATGTTTGTAAGTAGGGATGGAAGGATCTGTCAGTTTTGGTTCTCAGTTTCTCATTTTTCCAGTCTTAAATTTGGTTCTCCACATTTCTGCAGCAATTCTGCCACCCTGAGCTCCTTCCGGGAGGAGGGGTGGGATATAAAAATAAATAAATAAATAAATAAATTTCTTTTTTTTACAAAATAAAATCTTCATGACAATTCTTAAGCATCTTAGTGTGAATTTCTCCTAACAAACATATTTGTGTGTTATTTTTACTAATATATTCATTTTTATGCACACATTTTTACACATTTACACATTTATGCACACATTTACACATTTTTGTAAATATTGCTTGGTTGGAAAACTGCACCACAAACTTCAGATAAGTGCAAATTTCAAAGGATGGCTGTGTTGGTTCTTATATTGTTTCAGAAAGGGCAAATTTGATAGATTCAGCTTGAAATGCAAAATGAATTGACTTTCTTCCCCATCCCTGTTTGCAAGTAATGCACTATGTGGATTGCTCCTGTTGCATGGAGGATCTGCGTTTCAGGACCAAATCGGCTGTGAACAGGAATATTGCCTATCAGTATGTTGAAAAGACAGACTATCCAACATACTGAAGATTCAGATGGCCTACAGTACACATTACTAAAAAAACCTGAAATGCATCACTGCAAAAAGATGACAAAAGAGGACACAGGTTTGCTTAAAATGTGCATATAAATGTTAACTTTCATTTATTTATTTAGGTACATGTTAACTTTTATTTATTTATTTAGGTACATTTATTTATAAATCGCTTCCTATAAAACATTCAAAGTGATTTAACAATAAAAACTTCAAAAAGCTTTTAAAAATAATTCAAACAATGTCATATATAAAACCAATTTCAAATCCAATACAGATACAGATTAGGATAAAAATCTCCACTTAAAAGGCCTTAAGTAGGCACCCAAAAGGCAATAGTGATGTTGCCTGTCTAATATGTAATGGGAGGGAGTTCTAAAAGGTATGAGCTGCCATACCAAAGGCCTGATTCTTACATCATACAGAATGGACCTCCTCATGAGATGGTAACTACAGAAAGCCCTCTCCTGCCGAGTACAGTAAACAGTTGAGTATATAAGGGGTGACATATTCTTTTAGACATCGATGCAAACTTTGACTATAATTTAAATAATTTATTTGAACTATTTGTATACTACTTAATCACTGAAGTTTCATGGAGTACATAGAAGTTACAAAAGGCATATTATGGGCAAAGTCAGTTAAAATTAATCAGAAAACTTCCTTAAAATGCTTGCTGGATTTGACGAATAAGGACCTAATAGGCCCCTTGCTCACGGCAAATAGGCTAGTCATAGCTAGGACATGAAAAGAGCCAATAGGAGCCACGTTAGAGGCATAGTACCGTCAAGGATGACATACAGTGTTATTGGTAAGCATGACATATTTATGGTTACATGGTATGATTTTATTGTTTTCACAAATATGAAAGAACAGGATCAGGCTCCACCAGCAAGCCTACATCCAATTGTGGCAGATTTAATTTGTGGTAGGTTTAATTTATGATCTTTTTTGGAATGAGATATTTAAAATACTGCTTTTCTCCTTTTAGTTTCTTTGTATGTTCCGTTGCTTTTCCGCTGTTTTCTGTATGTCCCTCCTCTATTCCCTAGCAGAATATCTATTGCTGTTTTATATATACGTATCTATAAATTGAAAATGTGTAATAATAATGTCTTAAACAGAAACAAACAAACCAGTTGTCTGGAAGCGGTTGACAGGCTTCAAGGCCCCTGATCTCCCTTCTTATGGCTCTTTATCTTTTTTTCGAGACTTGGACCCAATACCCCTTCAAACAGAAAATTGTCTTATCTGTAAAGCACGGCACACAGTCACCCAGTCGACATGAGGGGGCAAATCCACAGGCTTTCGTCTTCATGTGATGGAGCCAGCTGTTGGGTCCCACCACATATACCTAAGAACATAGGAAGCTGCCCTGTATCAAGTCAGTGCATTGGTTTCTCTAGCACTGTATTGCCCACACTGACTGACTGACTGACTAGCAGCAGCTCTCTAAGGTCTCAGGCAGAGGCCTCTCCAAGCCTAACCTAGAGATGACTGGGATTAAACCTGGGACTTTTTGCATACAAAACATGTGCTCTACTGCTGAGCTATGACCATTTCCCTAAGGCAATGTGTGAAACAAGTGCTGTACATGCAGCCAATGGCAGCTGGTGGCTCCATGTCAGTGGGGCAGTGGAATCTGCTCGGGGTTTTAGTCTGAACTTTCAACGAGTGGTCCAAGGTGCTTCAGCTCCTTGAAAGATTGGACTAAAGCCCAAAGCGGATTCCATTGCCCCACCGACGTGGAGCTACCAGCCATCACTGCCTGCAGCCCTGCACATTCATAAGCTCACTTGGTATTGCTTTCCTCACTTCCTTTTTTTAGAGGACGCACAAACTGGACCTTCACTCAACAGGCCTTTGCATGGATCACCCCACCCCACATATTATGAGGGGAGGGCATGTGCCTGCTGCTTCACCACACAAAGTGTTAGGGTGGGTGACCTGTCTGATTGGCGAACAGGGACAGGGGCATGTGCAAGTCAGGGGGGGAATGTGACAGGGAGGGTGAGGGGCCAAACTATAGAAAGAGTGGGCAGCAGATGCTGGAATGGTACTGTTGGCAGACCATGCCAGATGAGGGGAACACGGGATAGATGTGTAATACCCATCCCATGTTCCGGGTCTGTTCAGAACCAGACGACAACTGGGGTATGCAGGATTCCTACCGACCTTCGATTGTTGTTGTGTAATGCCAGGTCTGTAGTACAAAAAACATCGCATATCCATGATATAATCTTGGATGGGCAAGCAGACCTGGCATGTATTACGGAGACCTGGCTGGATGAGGCCTCAGCTCCCATTCTTGAGGCCATGTGTCCGCCGGGTTTCCGTTATGCACAACAACCGAGGGTGGGAAGGCGGGGAGGGGGTGTGGCAGTCATCTATCGGGAGTCTCTAGTTTTTACCAGACCTCCTCTTCATAGGACTAAGTTTGTTGACTGCATGTACTGGAGGTTGGGCCCGAAGGGCAGTTTGGGGATCCTGCTTGTGTACCGCCCACCCCGCTGCACAGCAGACTCCCTGGCCGAGGTGCTAGAGATGGTCTCGGCTGTACATGCGTTGTCCCCAGAGCTGTTAATTCTCAGGGACTTCAATGTACATGCTGAGGCCACTCTCGTAGGAGCCCCTCGGGATTTCCTGGAAACCATGGCTTCCTGGGAACTGCACCTTAGTAATATTGGGCCCACCCATGTAGCCGGTCATGCTCTCAACCTTATATTTGTCCTGGGAGGGGAGGGAAGTGTTCTGAAGTTGGGGGTGGCTTCTTCCACCCCTGTGTCATGGTCAGACCACTATCTGGTAAATATAGACTTCTCGATACCACACACCCTCCGTAGGGGAAAAGGACCTATTAGAATGGTCTGCCCCAGACGCCTAATGGATCCAGAAGGATTCCTGACTGCGCTTGGGGAATTGGAACCTGCTGAAGGCCGCACGGTCGATACCCTGGTGATGGAGTGGAATGAGGGGATCACCAGGGCTCTGGACCGCGTGGCGCCGAAATGTCCTCTCCCCCTGAACAGAACTCAGTTAGCACCTTGGTATACTCCACGGTTGCGAAATCTGAGACAGGAGGTGAGACGACTAGAACGCCGGTGGCAGAAATCCCGTTCCGAAGATGTCTGGACACAGGTTAGAGCAGCAGTAACTGCCTACCAAGTGGCAATAAAGGCAGAAAAGAAGAGGTTCTTTGCTGCCTCTATTGCGTCTGCAGAGTGCTGTCCCAGGAGGTTGTTCCAAGTGGTCCGAAGCCTGGTCGGTCCAGTTGCTCAGGAACCCTTGGAACAGTCTAAGGCCTCCTGTGACAAATTAGCAAAGCACTTTGCCGACAAAATCGAACATTTACGGAGCTCAATTCCGTACGCCGTGGACACAGTAAATGAAACAGAGTTGGCCAGTTGCAATCCAGTCAAATGGGATCAGTTTCGACCTCTTCCTTCTGAGGATGTGGACAAGGTGCTCTCGACTGTGAAGCCTACCACCTGTCTAACTGATCCTTGCCCATCGTGGCTCCTTGTGAGCTGCAAAGAGAAATTGGGCGAGGGGATTAAGGCGGTGGTCAATGCATCCTTGGAGGAGGGTGTAATGCCATTAGCACTCAAGGAGGCAATTGTAAAGCCCATCTTAAAGAAGTCCTCCTTGGATCCCCAAGTTTTGAATAACTTTCGCCCAATTTCGAACCTACCATTCCTGGGCAAGATCATTGAGCGAGTGGTGGCTAATCAGTTGTCGACACACTTGGATGAAACGGATTATTTGGATCCATACCAATCGGGTTTCAGGACTGGACATGGAACTGAAACAGCATTGGTCGCTCTAGTTGATGATATGAGGAGGGCATTAGATAGGGGAGAATTCACCTTTCTTGTCCTCCTCGATCTCTCAGCGGCTTTTGATACTGTCGACCACAGTATCCTTTTACATCGCCTGGAGGAATCGGGAATAGGAGGCACTGTACTACGGTGGTTCCATTCCTTTCTTTCCGACAGGCATCAACAGGTAGCATTGGGGGAGGAGGTTTCAGACCCTTGGCCTCTCAATTGTGGTGTGCCACAGGGCTCTATCCTCTCCCCCATGCTATTTAATATCTATATGAAGCCGCTGGGGACAATCATCAGGAGATTTGGGCTGCAGTGTCACCAATATGCGGATGACACTCAGCTCTATCTCTCGTTTAAATCTTCACCAGAGTCTGCTGTGGAGACCATGTCCAAGTGCCTGGAATCCGTGAGTGGATGGATGGGAAGGAACAGGCTGAAGTTGAATCCTGATAAGACTGAGGTGCTACTCGTGGGAGACAAGGGAAGGCTGGGAGATGTTGACCTGGTGTTCGACGGGGTGAAATTGCCCCTGAAGGACCAGGTCCGCAGCCTTGGGGTTGTTCTTGATTTCAAGCTGTCCATGGAGGCTCAGATTTCGGCAGTGAGTCGGGCAGCTTGGTATCAATTACACCTCATTCGTAGACTGCAGCCCTACCTTCCTGCTCATCAGCTCCCACTGGTGGTACATGCCCTGGTCACCTCTCGGTTGGATTACTGTAATGCGCTGTACGTGGGGTTACCCTTGAAAACGGTCCGGAAATTACAACTTATACAAAATGCGGTGGCTCGACTACTTACAAACTGTTGCCGCTGGGAACACATCACCCCAGTGTTGTTCGACCTACACTGGCTCCCAGTTATTTTCCGGGCCCAATTCAAGGTGTTGGTATTAACCTTTAAATCCCTATACGGTCTCGGCCCAGTTTATCTGATGGAGCGCCTCCAGTGCCACCAACCATGCCGCCCAACAAGATCAGCCACACAGGACCTTCTCTCAATCCCGCCAACTAAAACAGCTAGGTTGGCGGGGACAAGAGAGAGGGCATTTTCAGTGGCGGACCCCACTCTCTGGAACTCCCTCCCGTATGACCTTCAACATGCCCCTTCCCTGAATGTATTCCGCCAAGCTTTGAAGACCTGGCTCTTCAGACAGGCCTTTGGGACTTACGGGGAGGGTTAAATTTTTACGACCAATAGCCTACTACTCTGTACTGGAACTGTTTTATTGTTTTATTGTTATATTGTATTTTATGATGTATTTTATTATGATGTAATGTATTGTTGTTAAATTGTATGTCGCCTAGAGTGGCCATTGGCCAGATAGGCAACCCACAAATTAAATTATTATTATTATTATTAACAGGTCTTGCGTAGGGAGCCATTCAAACACATTATAGTACCCACATGAAGCTACTGTCACATGGAAGCACTCGTTTACTTGCTGTTGATGCGAAGAGAAGAAAGGTAATTGTTTGGCCTTATTACGCTTAAGGGTGAGCATGTGAAGAAGGATCACAAGCTAATATTCTGAGCTTGAGACGGAGAGGCATCAGAGGCTGTGGCATGACTCCTGCCTGACTAAATTGACAAATTCTTAATGAGGGTGGAAAAAATGTATCTGTGATTTTGTGCTGCTTGCTTTTCCCTGGCTTGTGTACTCGGTTTGTTCTAAAATAAGGCCACACATTGTCTAAGCCAGGATGTGGTTATCTTTTATAAGAAGAGGCATGGGGATGGCCTGCTCATTTGCATTTTTAAATATGTTTTTAGTGTTTTGTCCCTTGTTTGCCGCCCTGGGCTCCTTCTGGGAGGAAGGACAGATAGAAGTTTAAATGATGGTGATGATGTTTTGAGAGAAGCTTTCACAAGTTCCATGTTAAGTTAAAGACTGATATTGGTATTTGATATAAAATTGGGCTTGTTGTCCAGCAGGCATCTCTTTAGATTCTGATCAGGATTCTCCTTGTGGTCTTTGACACTGCTCAGTTCTTCCCCCTGTTTTTAAACCAAGGCTGGGGAAAGGTGTGGCCCTCCAGATATTGTTGGATGACTCTGCCTTAGCCAGCGGGGCCAATGGTAAGGGATGACAGGAGCTAGTCCAGCTTCACTGGGTCACAGGTTTTCTGCCTTACACTGGTGTAAGTGTTCTATATCCAAGCATGCACAGAGTTTTTTAAAGAGTCTGTTTCTACCTAGGGAAAAGCACACGTGAAATTAGTCTTGCACACTCATTGTCACAGAACAATTTGCCTGCACCATGGGCAAATTAGGAGGAGATCTAATCCTAGGAATAAAAAACAAACACGAATAGACAAAACCGATGTCTAGAAATGGATTTGAGCATGATAGTGGCAAAACAGGTCATTTTGACAACATGGAACATTTCTCAACTAATTAGTTAAGCTGAGCAATAATAATGTCATGGTAAATCTGATAGGTGAATCCATGAAGGAGCTTATTTCCAACCCATACCTTTAAAAAAAAAAAAAGACAGATGTGAAGTTCAGTCTTCAGCGCTCTAGTTAAGTACTCTGTACTGTACTTAGTACTTTACTCAGTACTGCACTGGAATGCTCTAACTGTACAACTGACATTGATGATGACAGCAAGGCAGGCTGTTTATATTTTCAAGATTGTACTTATAAAAAGTCGCAGTAAATTGAATAAATATGCTCTCTTTTTCTTCTGTGTCCAAAAATACCTGCTTCATTTAAAACCACTCTTGGTTTTGACCCTGCTATTCTCTTCCAGACATCATCAATGGTTCTTCCCTGTTCTCCTCCCTCCCTCTCTCCAGGCTATTTGGGTGACCCTGTCAAAAGCCTCTTCTGTGCCTTGAGGTGATAAGGAAACTTTAGACAGCCTTGTACTGTCAGGCAGGAAAATCCTGTAACACTTTTCAAAATGGAAAGAGAAGCGTGTATTCTCTTTGTCTAGGATATTATGCTTGATGCTTCCTGCTTGCCTGGCCTTGAAGAATCCCCTTGGGTCTCTTTCTTTGAATCTGTTGCATACTTCATAAGAAGACTTGTCACTATTCAAATCCAAATGCAGCTAGCAAACTTATAACATTTCAGCTTTAAATACTGTGGAGTTGGGCCAGTTATGTGCTTTTTATGACTTCTTGTCTCCTTTGCCACAATGAATATACCTTCATTGTTATCACTTTTGACGAGGGATGGGTGAAAAATGCCGTTCAGTTTGCATTTCAAGTCAAGTCTATCAAATTCACACTTTCCAAAACAATATAGAAGTGAAACACAGCCGTCCTTCAAAATTCACATTTATTCAACTTTTGCAATTTGTTTGCCAACCAATGTTTATAAAAATGCATATGTTAGGGGAAAGCTTGCAAAAAAGGAATATATGAGCAAAAATAACATACAAAAATGCATTATATGACAAGCAATTGCTTGCAAAAGTTGGAATATTTGGATTGCCCTGCTAAAGCCCTACATGACCAGTGATTCATATAGAGGAATCACCTTTTTCTAAAGCATTGCAACTACCAGTTTCAGTCAAAAAAAAAATCAGGGCTTCCTGTATATGCTTTCTTCACACCCTAATAGCAGTGATTTTTCTCTCAGGGCTAGATTTTTTTAGGCAAGAACTGCAACATTGTGGCAGAGCACACACTTTGCGAGCCGAAAGTCCAGGTTCGATTTGTGATATCTCCAGATAGGGCTGGGAAAGACTCCAATCTAAAACCCTAGATAGCTGCTGCCAATCAGTGTGGATGAGAGACCGAACTGGATGGACCAATGGTCTGACAACATAGGGCAGGTTCCTCTAGTTAATATTGTGGTCCTTTATGTGGAACTTTGTGTTGAAGGCCATCAGAGTCTGAGCCTCTAGAACTTCCAGATGAGTTGCAAGGTTTGCTCATTTCAGCAGTTTTTTCAAAAAGGTCTTTAAGCAAGGAGATGTAATTTTAATGTTTAAAAAAGTCTCAGGCAATACCTGAGTGCAATGCCTGTGCTATGCATGTACAGGGCTCCTCCCTGATTCGGTCCCCTACATCTCTATTAAAGAAACACAATCAGGGAAGATTGGGACTTGAAAGACCCTCTACAGAAAATCATAGAGCGATGTCTTGAAAACAGGCATTTTCTGCTATTGCCCCTGTACTGTGGAATGTCCTTCCCTCAGCCAGACATGAAGCAGCAGCCATCAGTTGCTTCAGATGACTTGCCCAGGTTTTCCCTGATCCATATGATGGGACCTTGTTTTTTATTCATTTGATTTCTCTGAATTCCTGTTTTTATATGCTTTTATGTTGTACACTTTTTATTGCTTTTATGTTGTACACTGCTTAGAGATGTTTAAATATTAAAGTGATTTATAAATGCTTTTGAATGAAGGAATGAATAAAGATCTGTGTCTATATATTGGAGACGTGCAACCAGTTGGGCAGCTAGAACATAAGAACATAAGAACATAAGAAGAGCCTGCTGGATCAGGCCAGTGGCCCATCTAGTCCAGCATCCTGTTCTCACAGTGGCCAACCAGGTGCCTGGGGGAAGCCCGCAAGCAGGACCCGAGTGCAAGAACACTCTCCCCTCCTGAGGCTTCCGGCAACTGGTTTTCAGAAGCATGCTGCCTCTATTTCTCCTGAAGAGGATGAAAAGGAGAAATAGAGCTGCGTGTCATCAGTGTACTGATGACAATGCACCCCAAAACTCCTGATGACCGCACCCAGCGGCTTCATGTAGATGTTAAAAAGCATGGGGGACAGTACCGATCCCTGCGGGACTCCACAATGGAGAGTCCAGGGTATCGAGCAATGTTCCCCAAGCACTACCTTCTGGTGATGACCCACCAAGTAGGAGCGGAGCCACTGCCAAGCAGTACCCCCAACTCCCAACTCCGTGAGTCTTCCCAGAAGGATGCCATGGTCGATGGTATCAAAAGCAGCTGAGAGATCAAGGAGAATAAACAGAGTCACACTCCCTCTGTCCCTCTCCCGACAAAGGTCATCATACCTTTGGCTGTTTGTCAGACCAAGGCTGTTTCGGTGCCAAAACCGGGCCTAAAACCGGATTGAAATGGATCAAGATAATCAGTGTCATCCAAGAGCCCCTGAAGCTGGCCGGCAACCACCCATTCCAGTACCTTGCCCAAGAACGGAACATTCGCCACTGGTCTATAATTGTTCAGGTTATCTGGGTCAAAGGAGGGTTTCTTCAGGAGCGGTCTCACTACCGCCTCTTTTAGGCAGTCAGGGACCACTCCCTCTCTCAAAGAGGTGTTATCTGCTTTGCCCAGCCGGCGGTTCCGGTCCTGCCAGCTTTCACCAGCCAAGAGGGGCAAGGGTCCAGCACAGATGTGGTCGCCCGCACCAGTCCAAGGATCTTGTCAACATCCTCAAGCTGTACAGACTGAAACTCATCCAATAAATAAGGACAAGACCGTGTTCTGGATGCTTCATTAGATCTCACTGCCATAACATTGGAGTCTAAGTCCTGACGAATGCATGCGATCTTATCCTGGAAGTGCCTCGCGGACTCATCACAGCGGGCTACAGATGAGTCCATAATATCCCGAGGGCCAGAATGTAAAAGCCCTCGTACAATTTTAAAGAGCTCCGCCGGGTGGGAGAGAGATGCCTTAATTGTGGCAGCAAAATATCTCTTTTTTGCTGCCCTCACTGCTACTATATACCGCTTAGAAGAGGCACTTACCAAAGCATAATTGCATTCGTCAGGAGTTCACCTCCATCTGCACTCAAGCCTCCTCCTCTCTTGCTTCATCACTCTCAGCTCCACGGTATACCATGGAGCTGTATGAGCTCTACATAGGAGGGGGCGCATGGGAGCGATCGTGTCAACCGCACGGGTCATCTCCGTATTCCACAATCCAACCAGGGCTTCGACAGGAGCGCCAGTCTTCTCAGTCGGAAAATCCTCCAGAGCCATTTGGAAACCCTCGGGATCCATTAGTCTCTGGGGGCGGACCAATTTAATAGGTCCCCCACCCTTGCAGAGGGAAAGGGTCGCTGTGAGCCTAAACTTCAGCAAGCGGTGATCTGTCCATGACAATGGGGTAGATGAAAAATCCCCGATCACCAGATCACCATCTCCATGCCCAGTGGCGAAGATCAAATCAAGAGTATGTCCCGACACATGCGTTGGACCAGTAACAACCTGAGACAGCCCCATGGTTGTCATGGAGGCCATGAAGTCCTGAGCTGCCCCAGATAAAGCAGTCTCGGCATGGACGTTGAAGTCCCCCAGTACCAATAGTCTAGGGGACCGCAACAATACCTCCGAGACTACCTTTGTCAGCTCAGTTAGGAAATTTGTTGGGCAGCAGGGCGGGCGGTACACCAACAAAATTCCCAGTCTGTCTCTCTGGCCCAGCACAAGGTGGAGACACTCCAAACCAGTCGTCACCTGGACAGGGTGCTTGATGAGTTAGAAAGAACTCCTATAGACCACAGCAACCCCACCTCCCCGTCCTTCAGTTCTACCATGATGCTGAACCGTATACCCAGGTGGGCAGAGCTGGGAAAGAGCAACGCCTCCCTGATCGCCCACTCAGGTCTCAGTTATACACGCCAGGTCGGCAGCCTCCTCCATAATTAAATCATGAACAAGGGAGATCTTATGGTGAACCGACCTGGCGTTTAACAACAGCACATGGAGATCCGAAGGCTGACTGATAGAACAACCAGCAGTCCTGGGGATGTGAGGAGAACCGGAACAAGTCACAGACACTACTTGTCTGGGACGAGTTCCCCTTACCTGGCATGTTCTCCTCACAACGCCGTACCTCCCATTTCCCGTCACTACGCTAATTGGGGGCCCCGAAACGTGCTTGCAAAAGTGTGTACATTAGTCAAAACGGCATACAAAAAATGTATTTATTAGGATACATTTGCAATAAAATGCTGAAGAATTTTCATGAGGCTTGTTTTTTAAAAGCTCACATTGCTGCAGAAATGTGGAGAAGCGAATTTAAGATTGGAGAATAAGAAAAGGAGAGACCCGAAACTGACACATCGTTCCATCCCTTCCAGGGAGTCGGTGGAGGCAGAGCCAATGACAAACAGAGTCTACTTTCGTCCCCATCCTCCTTTCTGCTGACTTTGACAAGGGCAACACTGAGACTAAGAAGGAGGCAGCCTACCCAGAGTGCCATCCCCTGGACTGGTTGCCAGTAGGAAAGCAGCCTGGCTGAAGCCACACTGAAGTTGATGGGACAGTGCCCCAATAGTGCTAATGGACCAGCCGCCACTGAGACCAGCTCCAGGTGCTGAAATCCCCTCTTCTCCCCAATTATTAAAGGTGTAAGAGCCCTGCCTTCTTTTGTATCTAGCCACCCTTAACAAGACTGACCTTGATGGACCAGTGGTATCAGTATAAGGGGGCATTTTCAGGCCCATGCATCTACTCCCTACTTCACCTCATCTAAGTAGTTAGAGAGCACATAGAAGTAGCTACCTGCAGGAAACAGGAGCTCATTTCCTACTGCAGTGCAACACTCAGTGCACCGAATGACTCTGAATCCAGTGCTATTCTTTACCCTTTACCCATTCTCCAGCAGGCTTTCAGCTAAAAAATAAAATAAAAATTAGGGGCCTGGCATTTTTATCTGGTAAAATGTTTATTGGACCACTGGTTTTGTTTTTTTTAAGTTAATCCTTAAAAAAAAATTAAATCTTGCTCCAGAGAGGTGGCTTCATGACTGTCCCGACAGCCAGCCAATCAGGACCCTGCACATCTAGCTCCTGCTACAGACAGGAAGAACCAGTTGCTGCGGATGAATTTGATTCTCTGAAGGATGCTATACATTTGACTAAAAAAGGATGAGTACCAAAGCAAATCCACAGTGGGATCACTACTTAGACTGTGTCTGTCTATGTGTCTACAGCCTTACAACATACTTCTTCCCATGGTTATCAAAGGTAAGACAGCAGAATAAGGAGGGGTGCTTTTCCTTGCAGTTCTCAAATAAAAGCTGCCTCTTCCTATGAAATAAAAGGGTATTCAGGGTTGGCCCTAGATATTTTCCCTCTCCCAGCCCTTGCAGAATAAAACCTAAACAGTGGCCACATTCATACCACACATTTATTCCACTATTCCACTTTAAACAGTCATGGCTTCCCCCAAAGAAACCTGGGAAGCGTAGTCTGTGAAGGATGCCAAGAGTTGTTAGGAGATCCCTATTCACCTTACAGAGCTACAGTTGTCAGAATGGTTTAACAGTCAGTCCCTCTTCCCAGAGAACTCTGAGAATTGTAGCTCAGTGAAGGGAATCGGGATTCCCTAACAATTCTCCACACCCTTCACAAACTACACTTCCCAGGATTCTTTGGGGGTAGGCATGACTGTTTAAAGAAGAAGAATAGTTGAATAACTATATGGTGTGAATGTGGTCCATGTCTTCCAGCATGCCTTGTAATGTTGCAGAGGATTTGCAAGCATACTAGTGGTGCACCTTCTGAGACCTGTGCTGCAACTTTTGGGAAATTTGTCTTGAATTGCATTCACTGCTGCTGTTCAAAAGGTTGCTGCCCCAAGCGACTGCTCAGGTTGCTTGTGCAGATGGGCTGGCTAGCAGGAGAGATATGTCTGACTTGTTTCCTGCAATAATGGTCATGTTCTCTGAATCAGAGAAGCGTGGCGCTTCACAGGACCTTGAAACATTGTAATCCGCCATGTTTTACGTCAGAACTCCTGTGTTTTTAACAGTCCACAAATAAATGAATAAGTCCACAAATAGAAATAAAACAGGTGCAGCCATTCTTCTCTTGGCATTACGATGATGGAAAACACTTCACCTGTTGAATGACTGCCCTGCCAAAAAGCTGTTAAAATAGCCCTGTTCAGTGAAAAGTGGCTAGCATAATTTTCATAATTCCTCAGTACTCAAATACACTGATGGATTTGGGTTTGAAATAACTTTACTAGAGACACCCACTGAATCACGATTTTAAAATGTGGCTGCCTAATTAATTATTTTTTCCTGTTTGTGATCCAAATAAAGGGTATCTTTTAAAATTAATGGTGAGTGAATATGCCAATTTCAGTTTCTCTGTTTCTAATTTTTCCAGTCTTAAGTTCAGTTCTTCACATTTCCACATCAGGTTTTGGGGGGTGGGGCTCATGAAAATTCATCAGCATTTTAGTGTGAATTTCTCCTAACGTGCACATTTTTATTTAGATTTGGCCTAGTATACCCATTTTGCAAGCAAATTTCCATTATATAATTCATTTTTGTGTGTTATTTTCACTAATATCTACATTTTTATGCACACATTTCCCTAGTATATGCATTTTAGTACACATTACTTAGCTGGATAACCGCAAAACAAAATTTGAAGTACTGTGAATGGCTGCATCTTGGTTTGCATATTGTTTTAGCAAATGCAAATTAAGTTGATTTGCCTTTAAATGTGAACTGAACTGAATGTCTTCCCCAGCCCTATTTAACATGGAAAAGATTCTTAATATTAGCTTTCTGAGGATGAGTGCTGAGAAAAGCCTACAATTGGTGCACACACCCCGATAGCACAGTGTACTTCTATGCCACTGGTCTGTACTATCGAGAACTCCCATTCTTATCGATATTCTGTTGGGCTCTGTCGTGATGAAATGACATCTGGCAGTTAATCCCTTTTGTTCCACCACTTTAGTTCATGGTGGCAGGCAGCTACAGTTCACTTTCATGTCTGAACATAAATGTAATTTCATACTCCTAAGTGCACTGGCATTCACTTACAACTGTGGAAAGAGGCTATTCCTTGAGGGATATGCATTACAGCAGAATTGTACTCCAAGACTGACATCAGGTATTTGTTGCCTAGCCTGTCTAGGCTTGGCACACAACACCCTCTTTGGTGCCCAGTGATAATCACTCACTTCAGGTTCAGTCCAAGTCCTACTGAATGTCTTGGAAAGACTCCCAATGGCTTTAGTGGGAGTTGCATCAGCTCTTTGTATTGCCAGAAATACAAAGTACTTTGCAGGAGGGATTATGCCTTTGAAACATATTCAGTAAAACAGTTACAATTGCTGTCAGAGTATTCATGTTTACATGAGTAGAGCTAGTCAGCAAGATGGGGGGTGCCCAGTAGCCAGTATTGAAGCCCACTGAATTGAGATTGCAACAATTTTCACTTCAGTCATGTCACTGAGGGTCAGCTAGTGCTATCTATCTAGCTATCTCTGACCTTCCCTGATGCCTTTCACAAAATGAACACTTTTCTCATTTGCAAAGCATCACTGTACTGTCTTTTTTTATAAACACAATTGTCACTCAAAGGGATCTCCCTTGATTATAATACATTTCTGTGCTACACACTGCTGTATGTTGTGTAATAAAATGTGGGGGCTCATCTTTCCTTATCCATCACACATCAGTTTAATTAGTTGCAATTGAGCAGGAAGTGGGTGGTGTTTGAAAGGTCACGTCTTTGCTTCACTCAGGTAAATGCATGTGCATCAAACAGACTGTCATTTCAGGATAGATTTTGGTTTTTCTTTTCCCCACTTTTTTCCCAGAGGTGAATGCATGCACAACCGCACATTAATTTACCTGCACACAACTATTTAATATCTATCTATCTAATCTAATCCTATATAATATTTTTGTAAGCCCTGAACTGTCATGCTACAGTTTGCTTGGCCACAGACAGGTGGCACTGCAAACTACAGTGTGACCAAGCTATCATACCTCCCTTTCCTCCAGGCCATGTGGTGAGGGGAAGGCAGGTGGGCAAATGCGTGAGCAGGCAGTCGTGCACACCGCCTGGGTGAGCTGCAGAGCTGGTCCATGGGAGGCCTTGGTGTCACTGCTGCAAGGTGTCCATTTCCTCCAGGCCATGGGGGGCACCTGTCTGGGGGGCCCTTGGGAAGCTTCCGTGACTCATCAGAGCAGCAGAGGAGGGACAAGGTGAGGGGAGTGGCTCAGGCAGGATACAGAGGAACATTCATGAAAGGATGATCTAAAGGGGTGGAAGGGAGGAAGGCTTAGTCAGGTCTGAAGGGGGAGCCTGAGCTGAACTGAACCAATTTCCCCCCATCTGTACATGACAGTAAAGTGACTTGGACCAGCCCTGATGGTTAGTTGCAATTTAGTCACAACTAATATTTGTCCTGTATTGTGACCATTTTCTTCTATCTGTTTTTATGCATATTACCCATCTGAGTAACAGATGGGCAAGCATGGTAAAGAAGATGTGAAAGTGCATACTTAGCAAGCAAAAACTCACAGGATGAATCGCTGGCATCTTCGAGTGGTGCTGGAAAAGACCCTGAAGCCCTAGAGTGGGGAGGGGGGACTTCTTCAGCCTGAGAGCATCATTCCCTTCTGGGGGCCACTTGCCGGTAGTGGGCAGGCCAGACTGCAGAAGTGAGCAGAGCAACAGGTGAGACCCTTACCTTTGTACAGTTACATCAACCTTGCAAAAGTCAAAAGCCATCATACTTCTAGGCAAGCAGGAGGCATTATTACAGCTCAAGAATATATTGGAGCAAAGCCAAAGCATTCAGAGTGGGTGTGGCTTGGAGAGGGGTGTGGCCTGGGGAGAGCCCAAGGACTGGTCATTGCCATCAGTGTAGAGACAATACTGAGCGAGATGTATCAATGGTCTGACTCAGTGTAAGGCAGCTTCCTGTCTTTAAGCTGTTGCTTAGGAACAAACAACTAAGCCCCACTTCATACTTTAGGCAGCCGTTGCATGAAGGGTAGACGCACACTCCTAAACATTTGGAGTCACATTCCAATATGAGTTTGCTGTAGGAAACCATAGTGGAGCACATGCAATCAATGAGAATTGCCACATAATGTCTGGCAGCTGCCCTCAGGAAACATTCAAATGTTTCTCTCTTACGATGTTTTGCAGGTAAAAACAACAGATACAGTTCAATTGGATTGAAGATGAGATTACGCAGAGTGACTCTGCTAACAGCTAATCTTTATATTTTAAAAAAAGCACTCTGAAATTCAACACTGTTTCACTTGCCTACTTAACCCAAATGGCCTGTCAGAGCCAAAGTGGAGTACAATGGCAGCCAATTGACTTTGATGAGCTGTCATATTAATTTCTGCAGGCCAATATTGTTTTCCCAACCACCTCTGGCCAGGGGTTAACCCACCGCATGCTCAAAAATTAATTGCTGTAATCCCTTTCCTTTGCAATGTGGAAACAACTGAGCAGGAGAAGCAACAACTGGGAAAATGTACCGTCCGGAATCTTTAAAATAAACTTGTCAGCCATTCATCGACATCTGTGGTGATAAACACTTTTATAATACACAGCACAGGCTTTTCTTAAGCCTCAGTAACATAATAGTTTTCAGAAAAGTTTTCAGTCAAAGGATTTTTTTTTATCTGAATATGGTTGCATTTCCAGGCTTTGTTATGTTATCTACAGAAAATGAATCAGTCTTTCTTAGGGAAGTCAGCTGATTAACCCCTCAGCAAAGAAAGCTTTTGCATCTGTCTATCAGCAAGAACAAATTCCTAGGAGGGATGCCCAGTTTCACAAAGCTCTGCAGTCATTTTCAGTACTTTTAGTGTATCTGTGCTAAAGGCTTTACAGAATTTTCCTCTCCCCAAGGAGCCCTGGGATTGTTAGGGCAGGGATGAGAAACCTGTGGCCCTCTGGATTTTGTTGGACTCCCAAGTCCCATCATCCCTAACCACTGGCCATGCTGTCTGGGGCTGAATGCAGCTGGAGTCCAACAGCAACTGGAGGACCACAGGTTCCCTCTCCCTGTGTAGGAATCGCAACGGAGAACTCTCAGCCACTTAACTACAATTCCCAGAATGGTTTGAGGGGACAGTTCAACTGTTGTAAAAGGTTTGTGGCACAGATATGCTCAGAGTATTCTGAATTATCCAGTCTACAAAATTCTCTCGCTTTGATTGAAGTCCAAAGTTACAAATGCCTCAAGAATGGGATAGGTCAGTAAAAGAAACTGGTGCCATATTGAATTAACTCCAAAGATATGGGAATCATATAATAAGTAACTGCTGATGGTGGATGATGGCAAGTTTTCAAGGTACACAGGGCTCTTTCATAGGCAGGTTAATATCACTTATATTAACAATGTGGCTACCCAGTATGAGGAAGTACTCAGCCAGAACGAGTAAGGGACTGCAGATAAATTCTACATTGTTTGAAGCCTGCCTATTCCCCAAACAGGTCCATTTGCCTCTGTCAGTTGTGTTATCCAAAACAAGCTGAATACCTACTCTTAGGCTATCAGAATCCCCAACCTCCATGTTGTCTGGATTTAACTTTAAGCTTGTTAATCTTAAATTGTTCCAGATACTGGTTTAAAACTACAAATGCACCTCTGAGAGAAAATGGCTACCAGTGCCCTAACTGTTCCTTGTCCTTTCTGAAGGAATGAATGAGTCTAATTCATATAATTATGTACATAGAAAAAAAAATTAGCACGTGATAATGCTTATCTCTATGCTACAAAAAACTTCACCTGCTGATTTCTGCAGACTTCACTGCCATTAAAGGCACAGGACAGTCAAGAGCAAGTCAAGGCTGCTGTTTTGTTTGTCCTGGTTCGTCCCGACTGACGCATCCTCTCTCTGGCTATAATCCCCCAGTATTCAACAACTTAATTTAAAAACCAGCACAGCAGCTGAATTCCACCACATTCCGCCCCCCTCCCCCCCATTAACAACATTCTAGCAGCTTGGCGGCCTATTGGCCTGGTTTGAAGCAAATAAATAAATAAAGGCATGAATGAAATTTGGGAGGCCAGATGTTGCCACTATGAAGAGGAGGTTAAATTCACACCATTGTTTCGCCTCCTTTGTTTCCTGCATAGTCCTTTCCTGTAGAGGGTCGGACAGCATAGCTTGCAGCCGCAATCTGGTTACTTAAGAGGCATCAACTGGATCCGCACAGCACATCAGTGAGAGATGGCTAACAGTTTTCCTTTTCCTGTGCAGCTGGTGTTTGCTGAGAGGGATAATTTGTATGCGAATTTATTTACCTATTTTTTTCTTCTTCTTTTAATCAGTGGACATCAGCGTTCAGACTGTTCCTTGTTTGTTGGAAAACAATGTATAAACCTCATTGATACAATTATATGCATAGAAAAAAACATCCTGGTTTGCAGGTGGAATTCTAAGGCTTCCCCCCACCCCTCATGAATACCGCTGAGTTCCCATTAAAAGAAAAAGTGCATGACTGTATATGTTTAATCATTAAACAATATCACTAAAAACAAAAAGTATTGTTATTCTTCCTGAGTGTAAATTTAAAAATAAAATAAGACACAGGCCCTGATGTTTAGTACTTAACTAAACCATGGGAAACATGTAAACGAGGGATGATTAACTTCTTGATTCTAGGACAGGCTTTGCCCAGCACTGGTTGCGGCTGATGGGAGTTGTAGTCCAAAACTCCTGGCAGACACCAGGCTGCCAAAGGCTGCCCTAGTGGACCCACACATGCAGAAGGACCAGAAGTGTATCCAGGGCCGTCCCCAGGCATGCTGGGGCCCTTGGGTACCAGCCTGCCCTGGGCCCCTCCACTCCCCTTCTGCGATCCGCAGAACTTAAGCATCCGTGGACCACAAGACAGAAGCTTCTGCACCGCCCGCCATCCCCCCACTATCCCTCCACTTTACCTACCTTTCAGTTGTTTTTTGCGGCACACTCAGGTTTGCCATCAATCAAGATGGCGGCTGAGGTTTGCCTAAGGGGCTGAAACCTCTGCCGCCATCTTGGTTGATGGCAGCAATGTGCACATGTAGTATGCATGCTTGCCGTCAACCAAGATGGCAGCAGAAGCTTTAGCCTCTTAAGGAAACCTCGGCCGCCATCTTGATTGATGGCAAATCTGTGCACCGCAAAAAACAATGGAAAGGTAGGTAAAGTGGGGAGATAGCGGGGGGATTGCGGATGCTTCCTCGGATCACGGAAGGAGAGCAGAGGGTGCCCTGTAGCTCCAGGGGCCCTTGGACCAGTGCCCCACCTGGCCGCCCTTTAGAACCAGTCCTGAGTGTATCTTTCCTCACAAGCCATCCCCCGTCCTCAGTGATCAAGTTCTATGATAAGTCTTCCAGTAGCTATTGACTAGTGTATTAGTTATATGCAAATCTCAAAAAGACACATAATATTAAAAGTATGGAAAATCTCTGCCTGGTCATTTTTCTTTTCCTTAGGACTGAAACTGTGGGCATAATTTATACCACATCTTGACTAAAACTTTGGGGATCAAATTAATTCACTTTCCAGGTTGTGTTTGGCCTACAAGTGAACAGTTGACCATATTTGTTCTTTCCTGCTACAGTTTCTTGGTAAGTACCAAAGTACTCAGCCTATCTCAGCCTGAAGCATCACCTCTCACTGCTCGGAACCAGGCATGCTCTCCAGTCTGATACCTGCCTATTCTGTGTCACACAAGTAACTAACCAATGGACAGAGACATACAGTGCAATCTTAGGCATGTGTACCCAGAAGTAAGTACTCAGTAGTAAGTCTCACTGAGTTCAGTGGCGCTGAATCCCAGGTAAGTAGGTATAGGACCACAACCTAAATGGAGTTATGGGGAATAAAATATTCTCTTATTTTAGTTGCAATAGACCAACTCAGTTCCCGTGTGGTTCATGAGGATGTTGCCATCCACATGATTGGTTTGTACCTATAAACAGAGTTCATCTAAACTAGGGGTGTACTTCTGAACTAGAGTAAATTAGAGAGTTCCTAAGCCTCTGTTTGAGTCCTTTGGATCATGTCTGAGTTTATGGAAGGAAGGGCAGGATAGAAATTGAAGAAATAACTATACAAATGATTCAGTACTAGTGAAATGAAAAGAGTGGTTTGTTTTTCCTTCTATGTTAACTGATATTTTGACTCATAGTTGTATTACATATCAAGGAGACATAATGGACTGACAAATATGTGGTTACAAGTTAGATTACTGCAATGCACACTACGTGGGGCTGCCTTTGAAGACGGTTTGGAAACTGCAGCTTGTGCAAAATGCAGCAGCTAGATTGGTAACAGGGACCAGATGGTTTGAACATATAAAACCAATTCTGGCCCGCTTGCATTGGCTGCCTGTATGTTTCCAAGCTCAATTCAAAGTGCTGGTTTTAACCTATAAAGCCTCCCATGGCTTGGGACCACAATACCCGATGGAACGCCTCTCCCGACACGAACCCACCCGTACACTATTCTCAACATCAAAGGCCCTCCTCTGGGTGCCTCCTCCGAGGGAAGCTGGGAGGGCTGGCAACAAGGGAGAGGGCTTTCTCAGTGGTGGCTCCCAAATTATGGAATGATTTTTTTGATGAGGTGCGCCTGGCGCCAACCCTGTTATCTTTTCAGCACCAGGTCAAGACTTTCCTCTTCTCCCAGGCATTTTAGCATGTGTTTTTAAATTGTTTTTTTAAAGTGTTTTTAAATTTGTGTATTTGTTTTTAATGTTTTTAATTGTTGTAAAGAGAGCTTCGGCTATGGGGCGGTATACAAATATAATAAATAATAATAATAATATTCTAAGGACTTCTCAGTTCTTGCTACATTTTTTAAAAAAAAGGATTTACATATAACAACTTAATTTGAAGAGTTTTCTTACTAAAGAGCATTAATCATTTCACTAAGCAATGTTATATTATGATCTCATTTCAAACATAATCACCAATTTTCACTTTTATGGAAATTTTTAAATTTGTATATTTGTTTTTAATATTTTTAATTGTAAACTGCCCAGAGAGCTTTGGCTATGGGGATGTAAAAAAAATGCAATAAATAATAATAATAATAATTTTATATTTTCAGAGTCACCATCGATCTTATTCACTGAAAGTTTAACACACAATATATTTAAAAAATCACTGTATATATAATCAGTGATTGAAGCCTTTAATACATCCCCTGTTTAGAGTCAACATATACCAGAAATGGGAACCATTTCCCGTAGAAATCATACTTGAAATTAGGGTGCAAAGCATCCCTAATTTACACAGATATATTGTCCATTATAAACAATTGACATATTTTGTCAAATCACCCCTTAATAGGTGTTCAGACAACAGGTGCCCTTCCTGAGCTTAACTTTAATTCAGAATACACAGTTCCCATTATAACATGAAATGGAGAAGGGGGGTTGTTATACTAAACCATTGAGCTTTCTGATTTCTCTTTGTTCCAGTGCGAACATTTGCATAAATAAAATATTTAATTTGCTAAACTGTTGCATCTAGAGAACTTTTCCAGATTCTGTTGGAAATCCTTTTAACTGGTTTCTCCTTGCTGCAACACTAATATTAGCATATTTAAATGCTTTGTTCTGAGGGATCTTGAATGACAAGCAAGATTGTTCAGGCACAAAATGACCAGCTGGGAAACACTCTTGTTAGTACAGATTTACAAAATGATGCCTCCATTGTACAAAAAAAAGCAGCAGACAAACGGGGCACTATTGCAGTTGTAGCCACACAGGTTTCATTTAAAAAATGAAAAGAAAATTAGAAGATTGGTCAAGACCAAATCAATATTTTCCTTCATCAGTGCCCTGGCTGTTGGGTATACCACCACTAGCCTTGGGTCCAGGATAATTTTAGAATGTTTCTCAAAATATATTGATTATTTCTGATTTCATCCATATGTTGTACTTGACAATTTCACTCATAAGATAGGGGGGACTGAACTTCTTAGAAGATATCATTTTACTAACAATGGACATAGCAGCATTATGCAATAACATCCCACATGATGAGCCTAGTCTGATGCTAGCTAAAATCTTGGAGCTCCATGTGGATTTAGATATATGTTCCCCTATCCACTTTCTCACTGACCTCATAGATACTGTGGTGTCAAGGCCTTTGGAAAGCTGGGCTCACAGAGTAGAGGCTCTGGAACTCTCAGAGTCTGAAGTGGCTTTAGAGTATCTCTGGGATTCATGTCATCTTTGGCTGGTATAGATTCCCATCTCCATCCAGCGCTTGCCAGTTGCAGGAGCATCAGGTGTTCCATTCTTCTTTTGTGTGGTGGCTTTTTAGCTTAGAAGAAAAGGCAAGTAGTGTATATGTGTGTGAGAGGGGGGATTTAGGACAGACAAGAAGAAGTAACACATCACACACTGCATGGTTACATAATTTGCTCCCTCAAGGTGTGGTGGTGATGGCTACAGACAAATTCATGGAGGACAAGGCTGCTGCTGGCTACTAGTCATGACAGATATATATTACCTTCTCTGTAAGTGTGCCACTTAATACCAGTTGCTGGTGAATGTGAGTGGGAAAGGACTACTCACTCAAGCTCATGCTCTGTTTGTGGGGCTTCCCAGAGGCACCTCATTGACTACTGAGGGAACAGAATGCTGAACTAGATGGCCCTTTGGTCCGATTCAGTGAGGCTCTTATCAAAGTCTCCCTAGCTACTCTAGAGTCTCCCTGTGTGCTCTGCTTCTCTACCTCTGTGTCTGTGACCTTTGGGCCATGGAACCTGTTGTTGGAACTATAGAATTCTCTGATCAGCTGTACTCATCAGCTCCTGGTATCCGGTGAATTCTGCTTGCCTGACTCTTGTCCTCACTGCCCTCCACTCCTTCTGCAGCTATGGCTTTTGAGGTGGCTGATGCAGTGGGGTGGCACTGAAACCAGAGCATCACTCTTGGGCTGGCTGTCTTTACACTGATTGTATTGTGGAGCCACTGGGGACACATCAGTAGCCCAACATGCAAAATAAATTATTTAGGTTCAAGTTTTACAGGGTGAACACCTAACTTGGTTAAATGGAGAAGGAAGAAATTATGGATGGGGGAAGTGTCCATATAGAGATAATACAGTTTTGCAGATGTATAGCCTTTTATAGGGGTCACTGAATACCATTCAGTTCTCCAACATCATTTTTATATTAATATGAGCAACATCTGTATTTCTTTTCAATGTAGGAAAGAATGGCTATTTTATTTATTATATAAGAATAAATAACATTTTATTGCCTCTCTGATATTACAACAGCCATCATCCAATGCACCTCAAGTGAAACTGACAAGTTAGTCAATTTCCGTTTAAAGAGAAATTGCACTCAAGATTACCATTTAATACAGTGGTTTCAAACTTTTCCCCCCATAGATCACTTGAAAATTTCTGAGAGTCTTGGTGGACCGCTTAATGTTTTTTCCACCTGTTGTAGCAATTGTAATGCACTGTGCTAGATGCTGTGTGATTTTTCATTGTATTTTTACAGACATGCCACAGACCACACGAATTAAGCCCTTGGAACACAGGGAGCCCCTGATTTAACAAATTAGCTATCTGTCCCATAAAGGTCTTTACTACCCCCCCCCACATATATTATCACCTTTAGGGAATATAATGGATGAACAGGAACAATTGAGAAACAAGAAAAACAGTACAAACAGAATTGGGTACTGTTTAGATTTCACACATTTGGCTGGGAGTATTAAGAAGATTGCATTGGGACATTGACATCTAGTCCAATGAGATATCACACCTTATTGGTTATAATTATGATGGCTATATGATATTTAGAAAGAAGAGCATTTTTAACGGTGTTGTTAACACAGCAATTAATGGGGGCTGCAAACAGATTTTTTTAAAAAGGTATTGGGGAGGAAGCAGCACAAAGGGGAGCATAGGTGTGTGCTGGGGAGGAAGCTGAAGCTGAAGCTGAAGAGTAGCCATGGAGGTATGTGTTTACCATATTAATGCCCCTGAAAAATTGGCAAATGGGGTGCCTTAATGGGGTGGGAGGGAGAGCAAACATTCACAAAAACCACATCCCATTTTGGCTCCTGACTGATCTCAAAGAGATGACTTGGATGTAAATTTCATGGAAATAAACGGAATTTATTTCCAAATAAATATACCCATGGTTGTGGAATGGGAATGTTGATTTCCTTATGACATGTATGATGAGCAGCAGGTTTATAAATCTAAATAAATAAACACAGAAGTTTCCAAAATAGGTTAGATACATTGTCTTAAACAAACCACATGGACTTTGTTTCACCAGCTATCAAATTTCCCGCAGATGTGTTTCTTCTAAGGCTCTCTGTTGCTTTTTGTTTCACACTGGTAGAGACTGCCTCCTCGTGGCAGGATCTTACCTAAGACACATGGTGAAGTCAAGAAGATGCTCCTACTATTGGGACACTCTGATCCTTCCGTTCATTATAGGATCAATGCATATGGAATTAGGTGTTATTGATCTGATAAGTACTTTTCTTTGAAAAACAAATAAGTTCAAATCAATGTGCTTGTAAGCACTCGAACAATGGCCATTAACTGATGTGGTCTATATTACAAGCATTTTTTCAAAAAACAAAATATCTGTCATCTATGTTATGAGCAAATTCCAAAATGTAGGTACACTATCATATGAGCAGGAATCAAAATTCAATACAGAGTTAAGAACACAAAAGCTCATTGACTTCAGTGGACATAGGCATGTTCGCCTCTGTGTTGCAATGTGGCCACCAAGACTTTGTACTTTTTAATAGTTGCACAGATGAGATCATTTCAGCAGGTGCAGTTTTTTTACACTGGAATCACAAAAGATATAGGAAGCCACTGGATATGTACTAAAGTAAAAATTGGAAATGCTCGCTTCTTAGACATGCAGCGATGGTATAAGCAGAAAGAATTTGTCTGGGGAAAATTTATAGTGGTCTGCTTGGGACCATTTCAGTATGCCTCTAGTAGGGTGATCTGATGCAAAAGAGTACCATTTGGGACTATTTTCTATCAGTTTGGATACTCAATACAGAATTATGGTTTAACTACGTCACCTGTGTGACCAAAAACAACACTTAGAAATATTCTCATGTGTTCAGTATTGAATGGATCATTGTACATTGACAGAACGGGTTACAATTGTAGATTTCATTGTCAGGGCACATGACCATTATTTCTGCATCCAGAGAATATTTGCCATCAAAATTCACAGAGAACTTTGAGAAGAGTTGGGATGGCAATTACTCCACCTCCATCGCCCAGCTCTAGAATTTGTACATGTTGCTGGCTAATTCTGTTTCTTAGCTTCATGCAGATGGACCTATCCCTCAAGGGACACAATGATCCTCCTGGTTGTGGTGGATGTTTTGCAATTTTGTAGCGGCAAACACAAGGGGGTTGTCAATCAGATGTTATGCTATGCTTTTGGTTTAGGATAACCAGATGAAAAATAAGAAAGTGTTGCTGTACTTTTCATAGTTAAACAAATAGATTACAGAAGAGGAAATTGTAGTAGCTTTTTAAAAATTGCTGTGTGAAAAAAATCTGCCAAAAATCCATTTTCTGCATGCAACTAATGCTATACTGCTAGTAGGGACTGGCAAATATGTTAGTTTCAGTTTCCCAGTATACTTATTTGCAAACACACTGCTTGGCTAGAGAACGGCATTGCAAAATTCAGAGAAGTGTGAATTTCTCTCCCATCCCTAACTGCCAGGTATCTTTCTAACCTGTCTTATTTTAGCCATACCTAAATGAGCAATAAGAGACTAACTGTGGGCAAAGGAGATAAGTTCAAACACAGAGGCTCGTCTAGGGAGAGATCAAAATACCATAAGCCCAATCTTATCCAAGTTTGCTCTGAATCAAGCCCCACAGTGTTTCGTGGGATGACGATTTCAGCCTAAAGCATATCCTAAACAAGACCATGGACATGAGATGGAGCCTCTTCGTTAGATGTTTGGAGACAGCCTCACCTATGTCAGCTTAATTATTCATAATATTCTTAAGTACACTCAATATGCTCCCACAAAGACTCAGTTACACTATCCCTCATTTGGCAAACTTAATCAAGAAGTCAGATATTGGTTCGAGGGTGGTCAGATACAAAACAGAATAGGGCTCCTGCACCTTTAAATAGTTGAGTAAAAGAGGAAATGTTAAGCAGGTGCAGATTAGTGAAATTCCCTTTTCTACACAGCTATTAAATTCCCAGGAGCCTGTCCTCTTGGGCATTTGGCCATTGTAGCTGGACCTATAGATGGTCTGAACATTGGCTTGTGTCTTGTAAAATGAAGGAAGATGGGGTCAGTGCTTGGAAAAGTGGCTGGTCTTTCAATAAGCAACCTGTAACAAAGGAAAGAAGCAAAAAAAGGATGGAAAACCTGTCTAGCTTTGTACCTACTCTCCTAATGAGGATGCACCATTTCCTATCATACCCTCTAAGATTTTAGTAGTCTTTAAATAAGTTTTTATTTTTAATGTTAAATATTATCAGAGTATTTCTTTTCCTTTGGATATGTTTCACTTACCTATGTGATTTTAAAATATATATTTTGATAACAATTCAGTAAAAGTTATTGGGAGGATTAGGAACTCCTTGAAAAAACATTCATCTCCTGACTGTTTCCACTGGAAATACCTGCCACAGTCCTGCCCTTGATTAATGTCTGTAGACCATTAAAAACCCAACTACATGACTAGCAAATGAAGGCTAGATAGTTTACTGTGGTTTTATTTCATACTTGATGTGTGTTCTGTACATCCGGATGGTATTGCTACTTCTGTCTCTGCAGGGCCTCTGTAATCTTTAACAACTATATGGTAGGTACGTATTCAGCAGATGAAGCTTTTCTGCCCTAAGAAGGTGAAGTAATAAAAAAAGTATTTGTTGAGCTCAGCTTGTTGTTGAGCTATTTTTTGGAGGAAGGGTGGGATAAAAAATTAAGAATAATAAAAGGCACAGAACCACCGCTCATTAAAAAGCAGTAACCTCATAGCAGAGTGGGTGGCAGAGCTTCCAAGCCATTCGCTAATATCCTCCAAAGACCATTAAAAGAAAGCAGTAGAAATATAAATAGATATAATTATATGCATATGCTCTTGAAGTCTTGATAAACAACAACATGTAACTGAACTTCATAATGACTTTGATTAGCTAATTGGTGATCTAGTCACTAGCAATCCTACCTCATCTCAATCTCACACACTGCTTAATTAGTAAAAAAAAGAAAAAAGGATTCAGACATGTTTGGAAATTTATAGTCTGATCAGGAATCTTTCTTAATTTCAGATCAGAACAAGTTAGTTTTGGTTTCCTTATTGGTGAGAAAAAGACACTCTGCTTATGTCTGCAGATAGCCTCCTTATTATTATCTTGGATGTCCTGGTATTGAGATAACATTTCCAGCAGCCAGCCTCTAAGGTCATCACATGCAAAGTGGCTTGAGGAGGTGATGTCATAGGGTTCTTATAGCACCTCATTGATTAATATAGCTGCTGTGTATTGTATGGAGTTCCATGAATAATATTTTCATGGAAGTAATCCCCTTGGTAAGAACTCTTGCTCTTGATTTTACTATTTCCAGGAATGGTTGCCATCTGAACAGATAAACACACATGCACATTAATAACAGCTTGACCTGTAAGTATCAGCAGGTGAAGCTTTCCATGGCATGAATATATTTTTGTTTATTTATAAAACTATTTGTATACTGCAATTTCCTAAAAAAAAGCAAAGCAGTTTACAACAATTATATCTATACATTACAGTTAAAAACATGCTAAAAATCACAGAACATATGATTTTATATGTTTCATGATTTCAGCTATTATAGAAGATGTTTTCTATAAATATTCTCAGGAAACATTTAAAAGTTAAAATAGAAGACATCTGCTGAATCTTGATTGGAGAAGCATAGCCAGTAATCCAGCCTCAAGGTTACCTACTACAGTGGTCAATATATGGAATTCAGCAGGCTATTGTTTGCAGGTCAAGCAACTCTTAAAGGAGCAGAGGCCAATAAAATGTTTAATAATCCTTTAATTTCAAGGCTGAGATTTAGCATTTTAAATCAGTCCTGGGTAGATCTGAGAGCAGGTCAAGGTAGATCTGCCTCAGTTTAAGCCCTCTAAGGACTCCACTATGAAGACAGAATGTATGGACCCTGAAGAACCTAGTTAAGAAGAGATCACTATATTTTAAAACAGGTCAGATTGTGACCTATTTTCTACCGGAAGAACATCACACTATTTCAGAACAGCAGAAAAGCTCTCAGCTGATGATCACCTCTATTAATTTAGAATGATGCAAGGTTCTGATTGCTTGTACTTATTTTGGAACAATCAGAGCACTCTGGTATAATAAAATGAATGAACCTTTATTTACTATTTTGTTTGGAATCATTATTGCATTGATTCATATACAATAGCTGTTGACATTGAAAGCTAAAGATTTGTTTTTCAGTAGCTGATATATTCGTTCTACAAACATTTTAGACCAGAGTGTCATACTGAATTGCTGTGACGGAGTCTGAGATATGGATGAGAGGGGCTTAAGGGGGCTTTATGACTACTTAAAGTTCTTTAATAGCCAGTGGCTGGGTAGACAGCAGAGCTTGGAAAAGTTACTTTTTTGAACTACAATAATAATAATAATAATAATTTTTTTTTCAGCCGCCTATCTGTCCGGGTTAGGGACACTCTAGGCGACGAACAACAAGAATAAAAACAATCCATATACATCAACATAATCAAATTTTAAGCTAAAGAAACCATCCGTTAAATTCAGTTATAACATAAAATTAATCTGTCCCAATCTTGTAGGCCTGCATGAACAGCCAGGTCTTCAAGGCTTGGCGATAGCTGGACAGGGAGGGAGCATGTCTGAAATCAAAAGGGAGGGAGTTCCAGAGGGTGGGGGCCACAACAGAGAATGCCCTCTCTCTGGTCCGTACCAGCCTAGCTGTTCTCACCGGTGGGACCGAGAGAAGGTCTTGCGAGGCTGATCTCATCAGGCGGCACAATCGGTGATTCTGGAGGCGTTCCTTCATCTGGGGCTGGGGCTGGGGCTGGGGCTGATGGGAGTTGTAGTTCAAAAAAGTAACTTTTCCAAGCTCTGGTAGATAGCCACATCTGATGCCAGGGAAATGATAGATAAATGCCCCAGAATGGCTAGGTATTACTTGGAGATACTAGAAGGATAGCCTTTTTGGCGAAGATGAGTCTTCCACCAAGTGAGGATGATGCAAATCTATGTATGTATTTATTTAATAAAACTATTTCTTTCACTCCAGTGAGTGCCAAAGCAGTTTCCAACTCTTACAAAGCCACAAATAACAATAAACCATAAAACATATCCATAAAAACATCACTAAAATATTAGCATCAATTAGAGTAATCAAGGTGCTTAAAACTGACATTCACAGCCTGGGAATGCCTCAGCAAATAAACAAATTTTTAAAGGATGCCTGCAGCACTCAACAGTTGGTGCCTAACTAATCTCCAAGGAGAGCTCATTCCATACAGTAGATGCCACCATAGAGGAGGTTCTCTTCCATACCATCATCCAGTGAACTTCTGCAGGTGATGCAATTAACAGTGCCTTCTCTATTAATGGTGCTTTCTTCTCAACTTCCCAGATGACGTTTCTTCCATCATCTGTTATTTTGACTTCTACTCTGGGTGGATGCTTATCATTGTCACCGATAGAGCACCACCTGCTCTCCACTGAGTTATTATGAGTTCATGGTGCACCTGCCCTGTCCATCATGACTCCTCAGCTGGAAACTATCTTGGCCAAAGCAAGATGATGGAAATAGAATAAATCAAATCTCATTCTGCAATCCCAGACATAATCAAAACCATGGTCAGCTGGGAAGGAATATTTCAGAGAGATGGAGATTTCATAGTTGATGGTAATCTGGATCACTGTTCTTCAACCTTGGGTCCCCAGATGTTGTTGGATAACTCCTATCATCCCAAGACAGCATGGTGAATGGTCAGGGATGATGGGAGTTGTAGTCCATCAACATCTGGGTACCTAAGGTTGAAGAGCACTGATCTAGATCTCTGTGTATATAAAGCTGGGGTGAGGAAACTTTGAGGGCCTCATTCCCTCTGGGGGAATCTGACAGGAGTCACATGCTGGTAGAGAGTAGAGAAGTCAGTGGTGGGTGGGGCCACCTGTTTTTTCTCTCTCTCTCTTTCTGGACACTGCCTTCTTCCTTTCTTCCTCCCTATCCAGCAGGCTACCAAGGACAGATCATTCTTCCTAGATGCCTGAACTGATCACTTGCAGAGAGCTTCTGAAATTAGGCTGAGGGCTGTTAGTTTGCCCACCCCGATATGAAGGAATAAGGAAGCCTTCATTGTATGGCAGCTGTGGTGAACATTTGGCCTTCCAGATGTTGCTGAACTACAACTCCCATCATGCCTGGTCACTGGCCATGATTGCTGGGGCTGATGGGAGTTGTAGTTCAGCAATATCTGGAGGGCCAAAGGTTCCCCATACCTGTTGTACGGTTTTCTATACCTGCTAACACAGCTTTATTTAAGCAAGCCTACAGACATGTAATTTTTAAATGTCCATTTGTTTTAAAAATCTGCTTGTTTTTATCTCTGTGTTTATAATGATATGTCTACTGTTTTCAGTCTGTTTTTATTGCTATTTTTAATTAATACTTTATACAGTTTTATAAAACCGCTTACATATTCTTTTTGATTAAGCAGTATATTCATCTTGTTAAATAAAATAAAAAAGTTCAACGTGTATGTTTATAAATTAGACCCTTATATTCCATAAACTCCACAGTAATTTCTCCTTCAAAAGGAAAGCAAGCCCTCAGGTAAGCTCCTGGCACTTCTGGTGCACGTGACCTAACTATATGGGCAAGTTGTTGACAATGTGAAAGCCAACGCTGGATTTTTCAGCAGGGTGGCCTATTTTTCTTACTATGTACTTTCTTGACTACAGAGTACATCTGTCAAAGTGAACTCTAGGCAACAAAAGTATTTATGCCTCAGTAAAGTTCCTAGTTTTGAGCACATTAGTTACTGACAATATATAGAGTATCACAGCTTCCCTTCTGGAATTGATGCCTTCTGTGATTATCTGATCCATGTTCCCAAAAGCTTTGAAGCAAAAAAAGAAAAAATCCAATATGAGATCATATAATCTTGACTTTTCCTTTGGAAGAAAATTAATACTTTTTGTGAGTTAATCCAAGAATATATGATTACGTCAGACGACCTAATCAAGCTTTCTCTACATCACATAGCCTTGATCCAATTTTCAGGCATGAGGAAAAAGTGACAGTTAAAGATTTAAGTGGACTTGGTACGTCAGGTGTCCCACAAGCACTCCCCTCTGAGAGTGCATGAAGCTACCAGGAGACTCATGGCAGAGTCAGAACTGCATGGAAGAGCAAAGCTTGGATGAACTGGTGCCTCCATGTAAAGGCTGTATAACTGCTTGCCATAATTGTATAATTGTGCAATTATATCAATTGACTTCAGATGTTCTTCCAAAATGGTGAGAAAGGAACTGTGAGCAACTAGCACATCCTCTATCACTAATTCTGGTCCTAAACTACCCCACCCAAAGCCCAGGGATAGCATCAGCCCCTGGCATTCTTGAACAGCTTCCAGAGTCCCAATACCCTGCTGGGAATGATGCCTGCCTTGGGCCATCCTCATAAAGTGTCAGGCAACAATAAACCACCAATTTAAATTTCCCACAATGCCCCAAAGACATAGCACTGCTCTGGGAATTTAATTGCAAGAATTTAAAATGGTGCCCACCTACTGGAGTCCCCAAGGGCATTATGGAAAACTATTATTATCAAAGCCACTTATAGACATTAAAAACAGATATAAAAACAACCTAATATACTCACAATACTATGCATAAAAAGCAAAATAAAAAGCAAAATCCAACTCATTTCCACCCCACTAAAAATATGCATAAAATTAAACTCCAAAGGCCTGTTCACATTTAAAGCGAATTTATCAAATTTGCACTTTCCAACAATATGAGAACCGAAACACAGCCATCCTTCGAAATTCACACTTATCCAAATATTGCAATGGAGTTTTCCAACCAAGCAATGTTTACAAATATGTATATATTAGGGACAAGTGTGCACAAAATGAATATATTGGTGAAGGTAACATACAAAGATTCTTAATATTAGGATACATTGCTTGTACAAATATGTACATTAGTCAAAACTGCAATATAAAAATGTATTTATTAGGAAAATTTGCACTAAAATGCTGAAGAATTTAAAAAAAATTACAAGTGGCTGCAGAAATGTGGAGAACCAAATTTAAGATTAGAACAGTGAGAAACTGAGAGAAGCTAAACGGACAGATCTTCCCATCCCTAGGCTGGGTGAATAAAAACGTTTTTATCTGGCGCCTAAAAACAGATAGTGATGGTACCAGGCATGCCTCCCTGAGAAATTTAAAATGATGACTCATTGTTGCTCTTTCGCTGTTTAACTGGCCTCCTCCATCCTGGAGCTGGCCCTGCCTTAGCCATCCACATGATACCCAGGAGCAGTAAGAGAAAGAAAGTGAGTAACTCGAGGCTCTGCTGATTTTTGTTTGGTAAAATGGGCCTCAGCCCAAATGTCAGTGCCATGCATTGTGTAAATCTTGATGGATGTGGGTGTAGGTTAATAACTAACTATAAAGGCCATAAGTAGAGGCAGTCCATGAGCACCGCTCACTCACTATGACCATAGCTCAGTCGTAGAGCACCTGCTTTGGACACAGGAGCCCCCCAGCTTCAATCCCTGGCAACTCCAGTTAAAAAGGTACTGGGGCCAGGAAAGACCTCTGGTCTGAGGCCTCATCAAGGTGCTCCAACCTGAGTAGGCTTAGCACTGGCTTAGCATAAGACTACATCAGATGTTAGGACCCAGAGGATGGGGTCACTGGGAATTGTATCTACTAGGGTTGCCAGGTCAGAAGCATCCCAAAGCCTGAGATTTCAGGGGCGAGCCCTAGTGATGTCACGGGGGGAGGTCATAGTGATGTCACGGGGCAGGTCATAATGATATCATGGGGATGGGCCCTAGTGATGTCACAGGGGCAGGCCCAAGTGATGTCATTATGCACAATACATTAAGCATCAACCACAGTTGCTTGGAGCATACAATTCAAACAAAAACATTTATCTGATTGGTAGATAGAAATCTTAGCTGAAAGATAGAGTCTGGGTAGGGAACATTTAACCTAGCCTACTTGATTCTGGCAAGAAGGATTTAAATGCTCTCAGGCCAGCCCAGTCACCAGAAGGCCACTGTAGGAAGAAAAGTGTTGTGGAGATGTTAGATAGGAGCACTCAGGTGTAAAGATGGCTGCCCCTGAAGGCTGCAATTCTAAACACACTTACTAAGCCCCATAGAACTCAATAGAACTTACTTCTGAGTAGATATGGTTTGGATTGTACTGTTGGTAAAGCTTTACTAGGGATCCTCTGCAAAGTCATCCATATCCCAGCAGGGCTGGCAACCCCCTGCCTGCAATGCTGTGCTTACCTTTTAATAAAGCTGCTCCAAACTTCTTTACAGATTTGACCCTTCACTTCTGAAAGAGGACTGAGAAATGAGTAAGACGATTCTGTACCCTTTTCTGTCTACCTTGTGGATTGCTATAAACTCACTTGACTGCCAATCCAATTCCAGTGTGTAATAAAGAAAACACACATGGTTTGATTTACCTTCACAGACAGCAGCTTGGGAACAACAACAATTGCAGCCACACTTTCCAGTATGTGAATCTCTTTTGCCACTATTGGGCAAGAAACAAATCATCATGCAACCAAAGTGCATCATCAGTGGGATTAAAGGGGTTGAGCTGAGCGCATGGAACCACTGTTGTTGCTTCTATGGATGTAAGGGGGTGAGGTTAAAGGTAAATGAAATGCAAACAGAAAAATAAAAATAAAAGACAGTGATTATTTCCTAAATGCAATAACATACTAACAACAACATTCCTACGAGTCAGGCAGAAAACTGAGTATCCCACAACCAGTCAGGATTCCTAACCAAAAAACAAAACTAAAAAGTCCTGGAAGCCAGTCAGCCATGGTCACAGAAATCCCCATGCAGCACAGCCTGACCCAGGGACTGACGTTAGTGCAGAATGCTGTGGCATGATTGCTGACAGGAGTGAGACCCTATCAGCACATAATACCTTTGCTCTGAAATCTGCACTGGTTGTCAATTTACTACCAGGCCAAGTTGAAGGTGTGCTTTCCATGCTACGGGTGCCACATAATACTTGTTCTGCTCTTCTAAGAAATCAGTCCTTCAGTGTGGCAGCACCTTTGCTTTGGAATTCCCTGCCTATTGACATTAGGCAGACACCTTCATTGTACTGTTTTCTGCACCTGCTAAAACATTCTTGTTTAGGCAAGCCTACCCAGGCAGGTAGAAGCTATTGTGTTTTTTATGTTTTTAACTCATTATTGGTTTTATTATTTTGAATGTTTTAAATACCTTTCTTAAACTGTTTTTGCCAATAATTTTATTGTTTTAATTTCTTCTGTAAACCCCTTTTAGGTTTTTCTTTTTTTACAATAAAGCGGTATATAAACATAAATAAAATACATAAATAAATTTTGGAGTCACTGTGGCCCTTGGGTCTCGTTCCACTTTTAGGAACAAAGGAATCTACCTTATACTGACTCAGGCCATTTGATACCATCTAGCTAATCTAGCTCAGTACTGATGACATGGACTAGTATTGGCTGTCCATGATTCCAGGCAATAGTCTTTTCCAGAAACTGAATTTTGGACCTTTGCATGCAAAGCATATGCCCTACCACTGAACCACAGCCATTCCCCTGTTTAAAAAAGTATCTTTTAAAATTGTTCTTTTCAATTCACTAATGAATGCATATGAATGTAGATTCACACCATTTATTTAAAGCACATTCAATACACATTTGAAGCACATGAATCCCATCACAGAATCATGGGAACTGTAGTTTGTTATGGGTAGTGGAAACTATAACTGTGAGGGGGAAACTACACTTCCTAGAATTCTTTAGGGGAAGTCATGTGCTTTACATGAAGAAATATGTATATGACTGTCAAAGATGTTTATTATTTACACAACCTGTAAAGATATTTGTAGTGCAATCCTATGTTTGTTTACTCAGAAGCAAGTCCCAAAGTATTCAATGGGGCTTACTCAAACAGGGAAGTGTGTATAGAACTGCAGTCTCAAGTAATAAGGAACACTCACCCAGCCCAAAATTCAGAATCATGCCACTTTAAGCTGTTTTGCAACTGTTTATACTTTTTATGGTTATTGGATTTTAAAGGGATTTATTTCTTGTTGTGAGCTGCCTTGGTTTCCAATCAGCAATCCTACCTCATATGGTTGTTGGGAAGACTCCATACACACACACTGGAGATGCAAAAATACATAGACCTCATATAATAGTTTATTGTCAAAATGAGTTGGTCATTGCAGAACATTTTTTTAAAAATAATAAATCAGTATTGTCAATAATAGCTAACTTTGGTCAAGCTGAAATGGGTCAAACAGAGAGAATTCTGGGAGCCTGTGGTTCCCTAGGACTCCCTACAGGGGGAGATCCGAGGCTCAGTGTCAGACAGACAATTTGCAACCTTGCAAGAGGATGCAACTGAACCTTAGCTGTTATCCCTTATCCGCTTCCTGAGATTAAAAGTCAGGAAGAGGGGGTGTTGTAGATCAGGACCCCTGGGTGATGCTGTCTAGCCCCCTTATCTTCAAAGGAGTGGATCACAGCAGGGGCGGAATATGGCGAGAACCCTACCACCTAGAAACTTTTTTTTAAAAATGAAAGCGGAGAGTCCAGAGATTAAGCTGACTCACCTGGAGACCCCAAAAGGACCCCAAAAATCCAGAGTCTCTGGCCAAAAACTGGACATCTGGCAACCCTAAGCTGCTCTGAGCTTTCTTAAAGGCAAAGTGGGTCATAGAAGTGTAATATATGTTACAAGGAAGGGCTGTAGCTCAGTGGCAAGGCCTCTGCTTTGCATGCAGAAAGTCCCAGGTAAAGGGCTGATTCACACAGGAGGTAAACTTCGGATTAAAGACACAGCTTTTCCCTTCACAATAGATTTGCAAGATTCACACTGCCTTCCAATCTGCTGTTTTCCATTCACATTTAGTATAGCTGTTTCCTTGTGGCCCCACCTCCAAATTTACATGTTTACTCCCTCCGGAGTATTGTTAATGGAGAAGGGGAGATGGGGTTGTTTAATTTTTCTTGTAAATTCAAGGAACTTGACTTTCGCAGGCAGGCATTGCTAAAATTACCGCTATACAATGCAATACTATGCATCCTGCCTATTTAGAAGTCAGTCCTGCTGTGTCCAGTGTGATTTACTCCCATGCATATGTGCGCATGCTGCAGCCTGAAACGACTACCCGGTCCTTATTTACTCAGAAGTAAGCCTCAACAGGGCTCACCCTCAAGCAAGTGGGCAATACACAAGGCTACAACCCAATACATATTTGCCTACAAAGGAAGTCCACCAACCACAGCAGGACTTTGGAGGAAACATTCACACAAGCTCCAGAGCTTTCCTGTCTTGCTCCCAAGGGAACCACACTATTCCTACAGGGAAGTGCCTTCTGAGCAGTGGTTGCCGCCCCAATTCCTGCCCCTCTTCCTCACCGCTCCTCACACTGATGTGTGTGTCCGACCAAGCATCTCTTTCAGTTACTTCCCCCCCTCTGCTCAGGGTTCAGGTATAAACTCAAATCCCCCTCCAGCTGCCGAGACAGGAGGGAATGGCTGTCACCGATAACCATAGAGAGGTTCCTCCCAACAGATAGAGTGTCATGGGTCTTGCCCAAGCTATCATTGTCTATAAACAAGGCCGGGTGTGCATGCAAATAACTCTTCCTGGCCCACCACGTTCTACTGATGCGTCTGGCCTTCATTGTTATTTATTTCAACCATAGGGGTAAAAGCAAGGGAAGGAACTTAACGAGGGAAGAAAGGGGGGAAAGGAAGGATAGCACGACTGGAAGTGGCTGGTTAAGCCAACAGAAATTAAACGAATTTCATGGAGTGTTTAGTGGGTGGAGAAAGGGGGGTATCTGAAAGTGAAAATCCACCTCCCCCAGCAAAAAGCATTGGAGCAAAGCGCCTACATGGGAGGAGCGCAGTGAAGCGCAGACTGTTTTTCCTTCACTTTTTGCATTTTCAGTAGGTTGGTTTAATTCGGATTTGAAGGGAAAAACAGCAACACGCCTTCCTTTTGCCTGCAACATCATGTAAACTCTGCAAATTAAACGGGCATGCAAGTAGCACCAATCTCACATTGCCATGTGAACCAGCCCTCAGTCTCTGACATATCTAGGTAGGGGTGGGAGAAGACCCCCCACCTGAAATCCTGGAGAAATGCTGCCTGTCAGTGTAGACATTATTGAGCTAGATGGACCACTAATCTGACTTTGGCACATAGAAAGCTGCCTTATACTATGTAATTGTATTTTATTTTGTTTGTTCACCGCCCTGAGAGCTATTTCGCTAAGGGCGGTATATAAATTGAAATAATAAAATAAATATATAAATAATAATAACCGTGCCATGAGAAAGACAGAGGAAAGCTCCCAAAGATGGGCATCGAGTCTGTGGGGGGAAATCAACAGAGTCACAAGAAGTCCTCAGCCAAATGAGTCAGCTATAGACTAAGGTCAGGTAGGCAGCTTTTGTCAAAGAACAGTTCTTATTGGACTATACTGGGTAAGAGATTCTTTAACATTAACTTCAGGGCTGCCTGGTAAATCTCCTTTGTGTTTGGATGGCAAACAGAGCCCTCCAGTGGACACAACTACTTCCTATAAATTGCAAGTTCTGATTTCATTTAGGCTCTGAAAGCCTATCATTTTCAAACTATGTTCCAGAGAGCGGGGCATTAACTTAATAACTGAGCACATACTTGGCACACAGAAGGTCCTTGGTTCAGTCCCTGGCACCTCCAGTTACTCAGCTATGTTATTGTAAAAATGTGAAAACTATCTATAAAAATCGATGGATAGCAGATTATGTGAAACACTTCTTCCCATAAACCTGGAGAGCTGCTACCTATTGGTATAGACAATTTTGGGCTAGTGGAAAAAAATAGTCTGCTCTGGTATTTAAGGCAGCTTCTTATGTACTCGGAATCTCAAGAGTATAAAGGCACATGAGGCCACCACCTTGCTGAAGCTGGCTCTGGCCAGGGCCTATATGGATGATGGTGTGGGAACCACATATATAGCGCTCTGGGTTTCATGATGGAAGGAAGGTGAGATAGAATTATAAAAATAAGAATTAATTATTATATCCTGAGATTCTCCAGAAACTTATTAGGAGTTCCTCATTGAGATATCTTGAAATGCAGCTTACCACCACTACTGATGTGCCCCCAGTATATGCAGTGGCAGGAGAGGCTTGAGTGTATTCTGAATCACACTCCTGGTTTGACTTAAGCAATAAGAATAAGAATAAATAAATTAATAATATCCCCAACTTTCCTCCCAAAGGGAGCCCAGATATGCAACTCCATTAATTAAAAAAACCACAGGAAGAACCTGTGATAATAAAGCTTTAATTCGTTCTGTTATGATATGATAGCAAAACAAAAAGTGCAACATTAAGAGTTCATAATTCAGTATAAATGTTCATGTTCATGTTAACACTAAAGACGTTTATAAAATTGGTGGGGGATATGGTATTTCATGCTGTGGAAATGAACTAGATTTTCTTCTCAAACACTAGGTGTCTCCATAACCACAGAATTAAGTTTGGCCTCCTAAGGCAGCTGCGATCCTCCTCATACTTATTTCCTCATACTACTTGCTAGTAAGTCCCATTGAACTAGACTTCCCTCTGAGTAAACTTGTTCCATCAGCAATAGAAATCACCCATGATTACGTTCCTTTGAAGCAACTGAAATGGGATAACACTTCTAAATCTGATTTTAAAAGAATGTCAAGCATGTGCTCAATCATTGAGTTATTGCCCCCCTCTCTTCCACATTAACAGTTAACAAATTTGGCATCCCAGCCTAAATTGTGGTTCTGACATCAGTTGCAAATATGGGCCAAGCTGCTTTCCGCCTTGTCTGGTTACCCAAAGCTGTGGTTCTCAAAACAGTGCCCTCTCCTATTGCTTCACTATCTTGCCTTCTTCCAGTATTCTTGCATTATTGCCTACCTCTTAGTCCATGTTGTTTTCAGTCACATTGACCGTGTCTATATGCCCTTGTCTGATATTCATTTGTGTACAAATTAATACATAGAAGAGGGTGACTGGAGGTTTGTTTTTGGAACCTTGCCCTGTCCTTCACATGTTCTTACTTGGAGCCTGGGCATGGCACCAGACTTCAGTGGGCCTTCAAAAGCGGCAACATGGCAACAATACTGCTGCCACTGGGGGCTTAAATAGGCCTGGCCGTATCAGCACATTAGTGCACTGTGCATGCTTGCCTGCCATCACCCAAGATGGTGGAGGTGTTGATGTCCCCACTGCCATCTCGGGTGATGGCAAGCATGTGTGTGCAGCACACTGATAGAGTGATGCAGGAAGTGGCATGGCCAGCTCATGCTGGCAGTGGGGGGGTTGTTTCCTAGGAGGTTGGCTTCTGCTCCACAATCTGTGCCAGCACTGGGACGTGTGACACATGCTCTGCAACTGGATGCTTGCATGGATTGTGGAGCAGGAGCTACACCTGCCTAACCTCAGCAGCAGGGACCCCTGTCAGCCACAGGAGCCTGGGCCAGTGCCTAACCTGGCTGCCCGCTGGCACCGGGCCTGCCTACACATGTGCACTGGATGTGTGATGCCTTGAATGGAGGACCTTAACTCATGCCTACAGAATCCTACCACATGCATTCAGGTTTTTTGTACAGGCTTTTAAGAATATAAAGAGGTCTACTTGATCAGACTAGAGGTCCATCTAAGAGTGCCTCCAGACTGTCACTATTTTGTGGGAGGGATTCGAGCACATGTGGAAACTTTAGGTTTGTGCAATTAAAGTGGCTTAAAGTGCTCTGTCACCCTAATGCAACTAATCCACAGAGAGAGAGAGAGAGAGAGAGAGAGAGAGAGAGAGAGATGGGGAAATGCATTGAAAAGTCTGGGGTGAACAAATGTTTTTAACTGTTTTTATTGATCATTTCAATATTTTTTGTAAACCACTTAGAGGTTTTATTACAATCAAGCTTTAAATTTTTGTAAATAAATAAATAAATTGTAAATAGTAGCAATTAGACAAAGTATAACCACCTAATAAGCTTTGTGTAAGCAAATCAGGATGAATGCTGATAAACAGGTCATCTGGAGAAACCCTAATTCAGCATCCTGTTTCCCGCAGTGGCCAACCAGATGCCTATGGAAAGGCCACAAGCAGGATAACAGCCTGTACGCTGGACAACAGCCTAGACGGAATAATGGAAGAATGTGACCAAAAGGAGTTGAGTCTGGAGATGAAGGCTTACAGGTTAAACCAAAGAAGTGAGGTTTTTCTTGAAGTTTGAAATATGAGAGAAAGAGAGATGGCTGTACATAGGTTTACATGGATTGTCAGCAGGGCCGGCCCTACCATTAGGCAGAGTGAAGCAAATGCCCCAAGTGGCAGAGGCTGAGGAGCAGGGAATGGTGATAAGGTGCTGGAGGATAGAGCTATGTGTGTCATGCACAGCCTGCCCTGAACTTCCCCAGCTAGAAGTGATGAAAAATGCTGTCCTGTTGCCGGACTCAAAGTAAGATTCATCTGCCTCACAGTGCAAGCCTATCAATGTCTGTTTAGAAGTAAGTCCAGTTTAATTCAATGGGGCTTTCTCTCAGGTAAATGGGGTTAGGATTGCAGCCTTATGTTGAGGTAAAATTCAGAAGATCTTGTTTCTGTATATGAAGTAGGGACAGGCAGCAAAATGCCTTTGACCTTTTTTCTAAATACACTTTCTTGCTGCAAAGTTTAGAATGCAAATATTTCCAGCAAGAGCAATAGCTTTTCTCTGAAATGATAGTTTGTAATTAATGTATACTTTATTTCTCATCAGTTATGGTTACTTGCTTCCCATGACCAGGAGCTTACTGAATGGGGAAATATTCCAGTTATGATACATATAATTAATTATTGTCAAAAACTGTGCCCAAGCACAGTTACTCTTTGCTTTAGTTCAGCTGCCTCTTACGGCTAAGTAGGAGAAGTTTAATTAAAAATAGCTTTGATGCCATGCATCAGAGTGAAATGAAGGAGAAGAATGCAATTAAAAGCAGGTGCTTACGACAAAGCAAAAGGCATGCGGGACTGTTGGTAGTTTATTGTATGAAGGTAGCCAAGGTTTGTTTTGTGCAAGTGTTTTTTGTTTCTTTTTAATAACCCAAGCGCTCAAGGGATTGACTTCCAAAGCACACAAGATGGCAAAAGAACAAAATGGGTTTCTGACATGCCAGCTCACACTGCAGCATTCCTCCACCAGATAGCGCATGCAGACATTTCTTTATGTGGGGCATTTTAGATACCATTTTTCAGGCATACCTCGCAAAGCTGGTTACTTAAAAAATATTAAAATGACAAACCTCAATTTTTAAAAAAATTATGCCATAAAATGGGAAAGACAAACAACAGGCAAACAAACTCCTGTTTCAATGCTGGCTCTTCCCCCCCCCTCCCACTCCCAATACTGCATCCACTTTTCTCTATAGCCCTGCAGTGGCAGTTGGAGGGGAGAGATGCCACGTCCAAGTCAAGCACTCAGAGCCTGGATGGTAACAGTTTGCCAAGTTGCTATAGGAAAAGCTGAACTGCAACTCTTTTGAAATTAGTTTGGGCTGTTGGGTTGTCCACTCAGACAAGACACTAGGGGTGTCCATGTGTTACGTTAAATGAGTGTACAATCTACATGACCTGTGTACACATATTTTTGAGCTGTACCTGTGTACTGTTATTCACATGTAACATTCAATTAGTGTACAGGCCGGGTACCAGTATACACAAATACTTGAGCTGCACACTCATACTGTTATTCACGTGTAATGTTCACTGAGTGTACTGTCTGCATACCTGGGTATACAATAGTTGAGCTATAAAAATCAACAAATTTATACTCTTTCACACAAATACTTATACACATGCAGAGACAGCTTGTACCTGGGTTCAGTGACTAGGGGTGTAGTTTTCTGGGGTCTAAGGGGTCTTAGTCCCTTTACCTTTTGGGGAGCAGGGTCCCAGCAGGATCCCTATGTCTCCAGCATCCTATGAGCCAATCAGCATGAAAGGGGAGTGTGTTAGCCACACACTCCCTTGTCCCTAATGTGCTCCCTTGTCCTTTCCTGCTGATTGGAGCCAATCAGAGTGAAAGGAGGTGAGTGGGCCACTGGGAAGGCTCTTCTTAGTAACTAACACTGTCCCCTTTCATGGTTATTGGCTCCTACGGGCATTTGTTGTTGTGGGAGAAGGCATTAAGAAGGATCTCATGCTGACTTCCCGGAAGGAGTGCTCTGCTGGTGGCTGCCTTTGAGGGAGCTCTGTCTCAGAGGAAGCTTTTTTCAGTTTATAACCAGTCAACGCTCATGAGGTCTGAACTGGCGGTGACCGACCAGGAGAGAGACCTCGGGGTTGTAGTGGACAGCACGATGAAAATGTCGACCCAGTGTGCGGCAGCTGTGAAAAAGGCTAATTCCATGCTAGCGATAATTAGGAAAGGTATTGAAAATAAAACAGCCGATATCATCATGCCGTTGTATAAATCTATGGTGCGGCCGCATTTGGAATACTGTGTACAGTTCTGGTTGCCTCATCTCAAAAAGGATATTATAGAGTTGGAAAAGGTTCAGAAGAGGGCAACCAGAATGATCAAGGGGATGGAGCGACTCCCTTACGAGGAAAGGTTGCAGCATTTGGGGCTTTTTAGTTTAGAGAAAAGGCGGGTCAGAGGAGACATGATAGAAGTGTATAAAATTATGCATGGCATTGAGAAAGCGGATAGAGAAAAGTTCTTCTCCCTCTCTCATAATACTAGAACTCGTGGACATTCAAAGAAGCTGAATGTTGGAAGATTCAGGACAGACAAAAGGAAGTACTTCTTTACTCAGCGCATAGTTAAACTATGGAATTTGCTCCCACAAGATGCAGTAATGGCCACCAGCTTGGACGGCTTTAAAAGAAGATTAGACATATTCATGGAGGACAGGGCTATCAATGGCTACTAGCCATGATGGCTGTGCTCTGCCAGCCTAGTCAGAGGCAGCATGCTTCTGAAAACCAGTTGCTGGAAGCCTTAGGAGGGGAGAGTGTCCTTGCACTCGGGTCCTGCTTGCGGGCTTCCCCCAGGCACCTGTTTGGCCACTGTGAGAACAGGATGCTGGACTAGATGGGCCACTGGCCTGATCCAGCAGGCTCTTCTTATGTTCTTAAGAGGAAATTTTGACTGGTGCAAATGTTTGCCAAGGCAAGGGTGAACCGAAGAGATAATCCACAAAACTTTGTTGAGCTGTCGGTGGCTGGAATTGATCAGGAATCCCCTGAGATAAGAAGGTTTACCTAGCAGCTGAAGACGAAGTCAGGACTTCCAGCAAGCTGTGCTGAAAAAAAGCGAGACTTTTTTTAAAACGATCTATAACGAGCGAGCCTCCTTCTGTCTAAATCTTATCATTTGGCTTAAATTACTACAGCAAAAGGGATTTGTTTACGAATCAGCAATTGAGATACCTGGGTGAGTTACACTTTTTCTTTTATACAAAATTAAGGAGGAAAGAAAATTTAAACAACTAATTTTATTCTTTTATGACAAAAAGCTGGCCTGAATTTGGAATTATAAAGATTAAAATGGATGAGAGGCAACTTATCCGATGAGATGATTTGATTATTTGATTGAAATATATCTGGGACTATTTTTTTCTTCTTGGATTACTTTCTTTGGACGAATCTGCTGTTCGTGTACGTTACTAATTGTTTGGTGCTGTGAACCAAATTTGTTTTGCATTCCGGGACGTGCAGGAGATAAGAACTGTGCTGGCCAGATCATATTAACAGGCCTGGAATATTAACTCTTTTGTTGTTGGGAAAAAAAAAGAAATAGACTGCCTCTAGGTCTGGGAACAGTGGTTAATATCAGAAAATAAAAGGCTTTTTTTAAGAATGACAACCAGGAAAGCAGCTAAGGCTCTGGAACAAAGAGGTTCAATTGATGTAAAGGAAGGAGCTGTCTCTCCAGACATGTTCCAGAAAATAATGGATGGGATTAATGATCTCAAACAAGAGATGAAACAGGACAGACAAGAGATTAAAGATGAATTTGGCAAAATGAAAATGGAATTGAAAGATATAAAGGACCATATCAAAACAGAAGTGGATGAGATTAAAGGTACAATTGGTCAAGTATCAGAGGATGTAAAAAATACTAAAGGAAAGGTGCAAACCTTGGAGAATGGAACAGATATATTAAATGTGGAATTGGAAAGAAATTTGGATTATATCGCTGTGATGGAACTTAGAGATAAAGAACATTGTTTGAGATTCCGTGCAATCCCTGAGGAAACAGGTGAAGATATCAGAGATAAAATTGTTAATGCCTTGGTAAAAATTTTGGATTGGAATGAAGATCTGATGGAATTTGAAATAGATAAAGTTTACAGAATTAATTCCAGATATGCAACAATGAAAAAAATTCCAAGAGATGTGCTTGTTTATTTTGTAAAAAAGAGGACCAGAGATATGGTCTTACAACAACACTTCAACAATGTCTTTAAAATTGATGGCAAGGAAATACTTGTGATGAAGGAAATTCCTATTAGACTTTTACGTAAGAGAAAAGAATATGCTTTCTTTACAGAAAAACTTAAACAATGCAAAATTCAATTTAGATGGGATGTTCCAGAAGGAGTGATCTTTATATTCAGACAACAGAAATATCAATTGAACACAGTTCAAAAAGCAAGGGATTTCTTGGGAAAAGCTTCAAAAGACATGGAAGAAGACAAAATCAAAGATATGGATACAATTCAGGGGAAACAAAGTCAACAGGAACATGCAGAGGAAGGAAAGAAAGATGATGGATTAAAGGGAGCTACAGGTACATTTTAAAATACATGCTTAAAGATGGATTACAAATATCTAACTTGGAATATAAATGGAGCCAATACGTCGCAGAAGAGAAAGAAAGTGTTTCATTATTTGAAAAAATTAAAATTGGATATAATTTGTTTACAAGAAACTCATATCAAGAAGAAAGATTCCAAATATTTGATTTGTAAAAATTTGGGTGAAGAATTTATTTCGGCTGGATTAAAAAAAAAATAGGGTTGTTCTTTACATTATCCCACAATTGTTTCCTAAATTGATATTATTGGATGATAGTGGTAGATTTGTGGGGGTTGAAATTACTTTACAGGGCATAAAAATTTTGATAGTGGGTATTTATGCCCCCAATGAAGATAAAACAAGGTTTTACACAGGACTTATGGAAAAATTGTTAGATTTTTCTTATGATCATTGGTGTGTCATGGGTGATTGGAATGGGGTAATCTCACCAAAAATTGACAGACTTTCTGAGAAAAATATTAAAGAGACACAGGGTAAATTACCGAAGATTTGCTTCGAATTGATGGAAAATTTAGAATTGGTGGATGCCTGGAGATATATAAATGACAATGCAAAGGAATGTACTTATTTTTCAGAAAGACATAAAACATTCTCGAGGATTGACATGATTTGGATGTCTAAAAATTTAGTGAAAGACATCTCCAATATGGACATATTACCAAAAACTTTTTCGGACCACAATCCTGTGATATTAACTTTCAAAAAGAAAAATCTTGGATTTAGATGGAGACTAAATGAATCTTTATTACAGAATGATAAAGTAGTACAAGAATGTAAGAAGAACTTAAAAGAGTTTTTTGAACATAATTTACATAAAGGAACAGATGAAAATATTGTCTGGGATACAAGTAAAGCATTCATAAGGGGATATTTTATTAAATGTAACTCTGAATTAAAAAAGAAGAAACAACAGAAAATGCAATTAATCTTGGAAGAAATAAAACAAAAAGAGGAAGAATTGAAAAAGAATCCAACTAAAGTTTTTATTGTAAATCAAATTAAAATGTTACAGAATCAAGTATCAATGCTGACAGTTAGAGAAATTGAAAGGAAATTAAATTTTGCTAAACAAAGGACTTTTGAATTTGCAAATAAACCGGGGAAATGGTTGGCATATAAATTAAGAAAAGAACAACAAAAAAAATCTTATTTTAAAGATACAAGAAGGAGATGAGATGTTGAGGGATAACGCAAAAATTCAAAAGGTTTTTCATCAGTATTATTCAACTTTGTATAAGTGTCAGGAAATTCCCTCTGAAAAAATAGAAGAGTATATATCTAAACAGAATTTGTCTAAAATTACAGATTCTCAGAGACAAGCTATAAATGGTCCCATCACGTCAAGAGAGATATCTGAAGCTATAAGCAAAATTAAATTAGGAAAGGCACCAGGACCGGATGGGTTATCAGCAGTGTACTACAAATGTTTGGAGGAGGAACTCTTGTTACCTTTACAGTATACAATGAATTCTATTTGGCAAGAGGGGAAGATTCCTGATAGTTGGAAAAATGCTAATATAACATTAATACCTAAAGAGGAGCAGGACCTAACCAAAACAAAAAATTATCGGCCGATATCTCTATTGAATAATGACTATAAAATTTTTACAATGATTTTGGCAGAAAGAATGAAAATAATATTGCAACAATTTATTCAGGAAGATCAAGCAGGGTTTTTACCTAAAAGACAACTACGTGATAACGTCAGGAATGTTTTGAATGTGTTGGAATATTTAGAACAACGAAATGATAAACAAGCAGCTTTGATCTTCTTAGATGCTGAGAAAGCATTTGATAATTTGAATTGGAAATTTATGTTTAAGGTTCTGGAGCAAATGGATTTTGGAGATAATTTTATAAAATGGATTAGATCGATTTATACATCTCAGAAGGCACAGATAATTGTCAATGGGGGCTTAACGGATTCATGTGAAATACAAAAGGGTACAAGACAGGGATGTCCATTATCTCCTCTTTTATTTATCTTGGTCTTAGAAGTGCTGCTTAGAGATATAAGGCAAGATAAAAGGATTTCGGGATTAAAGATAAAAAAAGAAGTATATAAACTGAGAGCATTTGCTGATGATTTGATGATTGTATTAGAAAACCCTTTGGAAGGAATTAATGTATTGATGGACAAATTAAAAGAATTCGGACCGTTAGCAGGATTTAAGATCAACAATCAAAAAACAAAGATGTTGGTGAAAAATTTATCTTTAAGGGAACAAAAAGAGTTAATGGACAAGACAGATTTTTCAATAGAGAAAAAGTTGAAATATTTAGGTATTATTATGACAAATAAAAATTCAAAGTTGTTTCATAATAATTATGAAAAATTATGGACAGAGATTAAGAAAGATTTGTTAAGATGGGATAAACTACAGTTGTCATTAATGGGTAGAATATCTGTGATAAAAATGAATGTATTACCGAGAATGATGTTTTTGTTTCAAACAATACCTGTAATATCCTCTGATTTACCCTTTAAACAATGGCAAAAAGATATTTCTAAATTTGTATGGCAGGGAAAAAAACCAAGAGTTAAATTTAAATTATTGCAAGATGCCAAAGAAAGAGGAGGACTGGGATTACCAAATCTGAGACTTTATTTCGCTGCCTGTTGTTTAGTCTGGATAAAGGAATGGATTTTACTGAGGAATAAAAGACTATTGGATTTGGAGGGCCATAACCTGAAGTGGGGATGGCATGGATATCTATGGTATGACAAAGTAAAAGTTAATGTGGACTTTAACAATCATTTTATAAGACGTCCTTTGTTGAAAATATGGAACAGATATAGACCAAGGTTTTATTCCAAAATACCATTATGTGTCTCAAGTCAAGAAGCGTTTTATAGAAGAGAAATGGCCGGAAAAGAGAAATGGTTAACTTATCAAGAACTATTAGAAAATGTGCATGGAGAATATATAATGAAAGAGAGAGAACAACTAATAAAGGAAGGATATAGTTCTCAATGGTTTGCCTATTTACAATTGTTAGAAAGATATAAGATGGATAAGAAAATGTATGGTTTTGAAATAAGTAAATCTGATTTTGAAATAGGTCTGTGTACAAATGATGAATGTATAATTGCGAAAATGTATAAACTTTTGTTAAAAATGGAAATGGAAGAAGAACAAGTAAAAGAGTGTATGGTAAAATGGGCAAAAAATTTTGGTTACAACATACAAATGGATCAATGGGAAAATATGTGGAAAAAAGGATTGAAATTTACATTATGCTATAATCTTAAAGAAAATTTCTATAAAATGATGTACCGTTGGTACATGACTCCAGAAAAGTTGTCAAAAATGTATAGTAATGTTCCTAATGTTTGTTGGAAATGTAAACAACAATAAGGATCATTTTATCATATGTGGTGGTTGTGTAAACAGGCAAAATCATTCTGGGCACAGATAGGTAGGATGATGCAAAAGATTTTAAAGATAAATATTCAGTTAAAGCCAGAATTTTTTTTATTGGGTTTTATGGATAAACAAACAGAAAAGAAATATGGAAGAATAATATTATATATGATTACGGCAGCAAGATTATTATATGCACAAAAGTGGAAAATGGAATCAACACCAACAATGGAAGAATGGTTATTGAAGTTAATGGACTTAGTAGAGATGGATAAATTGACATGCTTAATTAGAGAAAAATCGACAGATATATTTCTTAAGGAATGGAAGCCTCTCTTAGACTTTTTGTTGAAAGATAAAAATGAAATGATGATAATGGGATTTGACGATTAATTAAGATAGCTTATGGAGAAAAGTGATCTTGTATGTATTAATGGACAGGTTTGATATATATTATATACTTATAGCTGATCTGTGACAAACTGGAAGTCAAGAAGATTTTTTATTGTATTATTATGTTTTTGTTGTTTGACTTTGTTTTGTTTGTCTTCTGAAAATTTGAATAAAAATTATTAAAAACAAAAGAAGGATCTCATGCTCAACTCAGCAGCAGAGAGAGAGAGAGAGAGATTCCTGCATTGCGCAGGGGGTTGGACTTGATGGCCTTATAGGCCTGAGAGAGAGAGAGAGAGAGAGAGAGAGAGAGAGAGATGGGTATGTGTGGCTGTGACTATCACAAAGGGATCCTGCACTTCTGAATTTGCCACAACACTACTGTCAGTGACATGAAGGAGACCTCAGAATGTATTCTCATGTCATGCTACATTCTCTTGTAGGGTGGTCATGTCTCCCTACTTTGCAGAAGGCAGCCCCCTATTTGAAGGTGTCCTCTATCTGAACCGTCCAGTCCAAGTCCGGTTTAAAAATAAAGAACCATAAGAAAGGTCTGCTGCTTGACATTGCTCCTCCAAAGTTTAGCATTGGGACAGTAAATTTATGTCTAAAGTTACACCTATACACATAAATTAGCATATGCACATTTTATGCAACTTTATATGCCCTCTTATGTAGTCTCTTTTGGTGATAAGCAAGTGGCTGCTCTATCTGTTGTTCACTGTGGTCTGCTTCACCAGTAGTTTTTTAAGTTACTTATTCACACATTCCAAGCCTGATCCACACAGATAAACAACTGTGCTGAAATAAATTTGTTAGAACTCGGTTGTATGCATTGTGAGCTGACAGCCATTTCCATTATCATGGCTGCTGGGAGTGTGCCTGAGATCACTTAGATGGAGTGAGTGCCAGTTCCCTGCCTCTGCAGCCTGGTTCATACAAGAGATGCCAGTGAAATCTACCAAAACTATATTTTAGTCCAGCCTCTGTATATGAAGGCAGCACTGCAGACTGGACTCCTGACTGTCTGGGGTCCAGATCCTATTGGAAAGTGATCCGGATTCAGCTCCTTGATTTCAGGTCCTGGCACACAACAGTAACATTAGTGTGGTCTAGGGTCTAAAGGACATACCAGCGATATCCAGGGCTTCCAGCTCCTCTGTAGGCTTACCTGCCACCAATTCTCCACCTCTAATGAATAAAGCACAGTAAAGGGACAACGGTACAATCATCCCAGCAGGGGCTGAGGCCTTTGGGTCCTTAGTGATTATGTCATCTAATGGTCCAAAGACCAGATCAGTGTTCTGGATGCTCATAAGATTTAGGTAGGCCTGCCCACCCCTAGGTTACACTAAGCTTTTCTTCACATGGTTATACACCTGCCATGTACAAGGAGAAAGTTAGCCATCTGAAATGGTCCATAGTATGACATTTATTTATATATTTATTAAAATATTTATAAGTCATTACAAAATGCAAAAACATGATAGAATTAAAAACCAATAAAAACATTGTTCAAACAGTAATAAAAGCATCCATAAGCACTCCATTGGCTGGAAAAGGAAATGCACATTAAAAGACCTGTTTAAAAAGTTCAGTTTTCAGGAGATGCCTGAAAGAAAGAAGGGATTATTTCTGCCGAACCTCTATTGGAAGGGAGCTCCACAGGGCAGGGCCTGCCACACCAAAAGGCTTAGTCCCTGGTGGAGGCCAACCAAACCCAGAGTCATAAGGAACCACTAAAAGTGGCCCATCAGAAGATCTCAATGATCGAGATGGAACATAAGGAGTCAGGTGATCCTTCAGTTACTTTGGTAGTTTAGGGTTTTGTGAATTAACACAAGTACTTTGAACCTGGCCCGGCAGCCAGTTGGCAACCAGTGCAGCTCTTCCAGCAGTGGGGTAATGTGTTGCCAGCTATCTGTTCCTGTGAGCAGTCTGGCTGCTGCATTCTGCCCTAGTTGCAGCTTCTGGACCAGATACAAGGGCAGCCCCATATAAAGCATGTTACAGTAATCAAGTCTTGAGGTTACCAATGCATGGACCACCATGGTCCAGCTATCATGGTCCAGGAAAGGTTGCAGTTGGCAAACCAACTGAATGAAGTTAATGAAGGACTAGCTTTAGTCCCCTTCAGGCATGAATTGCATGATTTATTTTATTTATTTCTTTATTGTATTTGTATACCGCCCCATAGCCGAAGCTCTCTGGGCGGTTTACAGCAACTAAAAACATCAAAAACAAAATATACGAATAGAAGAAGCATCTTGCATAGAAAGGAATACAGATATTGAAGACTGCATCAGGGTTCTAATATTGAACTGCTATTCTAGAAAACTAAAGCCAAAGATCATCCAGCATTTCAAAATCTTTTGTGCTTATTGTGCATTATAACTCCTTTTACTATCCTGTGGCAGCTTGAAGTACTCAGAACTTACTACTTTGTTAGTTTATGGAACTATAGGCTAATATCCCATGAAATCAACTGATGCTCTATACCTGAACTGTGACCTTCACACTTTGGTTTGGATAAACACTGGCTAAAGTGGTTCATAAGCCAAACTTGTTTACCTACAGAAAGATGATCTTTAAAGTAACTCCGGTCAATAGATGTGCAACTTTGAAGACAAACAAGGATCTCTTTTTTTAAAGGGTCCTTCAACAAGTTGAGGTTAAAGGAACTGCTCTCAAATGTTTTAAGCTTCATTTTGTAAAGGAGTCATTGGTCTGTTGCCATTAGCTACAACCTTTCCTGAGTAAAAATATTTTCTCAGAAAATATTATTAGTAACACAAGCAGATGTCAGAGCTCAATTTGTTATTTTTCTTAAGTATGTACACAATAAAAATGCTTTAAAACATCCAGGGCTTCAATCCAGCATGCACTTTCCTTCTAAAGTTACTTTTAGAGTGTCTTGAGATTCATGTGAACAGGAAGATTTATTTACTTCCAGACACAATTTAAAATGGTCATTATTACCTTCAAAGCCCTAAATGGTTTAGATCCAGGATAGTTTAGGGATCATCCTGTCGCACACCAACATGCCCTCCTTAAGATCAGAAGGAAAGAGACCTTTCTCTGTGTCTGATCTAAGTGAAAGCATAGGATGAGAGAGGGGGCCTTCTCAGTGGTTGCATCCAGATTATGGAATGCCTTGCCCCATTATGTGCAATTATATAAGACTGTTTACTGCTGACCCTGTATCTTTGGTTGATTCTTTGATACTGTTGGATGTGTGGTGGTATTGTACTACAAGTGTGGGATATACATGTTTTAATGAAATAAATACAAATAAAGGACAATCCAGCAGAAGACAGTTGCAACTAAAGCCTAGTGAAACACAATGGAATAGGCTATGCAGCAAGACCTTAGGGGTCCCTCCAGCCTGGTGGGGGGTTTTGGGTGGGGTATTCTGCCATATGTCATTGAGGCAATAATAGTGCATTAGTGGTAGATTTATACTGGACTGTTCACACATCATCAGTTTTTCTGTGATGCTTCCTCAATGTTACCGCATTATTGACATCTTGAGGTACACTCTTGCCCTATAGCACCGCAAAAGCAGGACAATCACATACCCATAGAACACTGGTGGTATAAAAAGTGACAGGATTTCCACAGGACATTGTGGGATATGAGCTCATTGGAAATGAAGCAGTAGGTTTGTCCCAAAAGGTTTGCGGGCACAAACGCTCTTGAAAGTGGGAGCACATACGACCTCCCCAAAACCATCATGAGCACAAATAATCATGAATACACAATAAAAAGGACATGTGGAAGGACCCTAAGTGTGTTTACTTTGAAGTAAGTCTGACTTAATTAAGCCTGCAATCCTATACACACTTACCTGGGAGTGTTGCTGTACTATATTATCTTTCTCTTGATATAACCTGCTCTGAAACCTTACAGTGATGCTTTGGTAACAATTATAATTAATAGCAGCAGGAGCAGCAACAGCAACAATCCTCACAACAGACTTGTGAAGTAGCACCCACACCCCCAAATTATCACAGTTTGAAAGTACTGAGGCTGGAGTCTGAATGACTGTTAACAAACCTAACAGAATACGCAAAATACAACCACTAGTTTTCCACAGGGTAACTCAAACCTTTCACTGATATAGGCCTCCCAAGTTGTCACACACAGATTATACATTCTATGAGCTCAGCAGATATTTTTAAGGCATTATCGCATTCACAAAATTAAAAGAAAGCCTCCTTCCCTCAGTCCGCAGGTCCTTAATTTAAGACCCAGCAAATGATTTTTCTTTCATAGATGAAGGCCGTAATCCTACATACACTTACATGCACGGAAGGGGGCTTCCAGACTGTTGCTATTTGGGTGGGATTCAATAATGTATCGGCAAATTTCGGTTTGCACAATCAAAGCTCTTAAGCAACAAACCTGCTTCCTCAAAAAATAAAACGTTTTGGGATAAGGAAAGTGATGGGAAAATGCCCTGGAAAATGTGAGATAGCATTTGCTTAACATAATGCCATCTAACCTCCCCACAAACAAATCAGAATACTCAATAAATGGTCAACAACATCTAATCTCCCCACAAACAAATCAGGATGAATGCGCAATAAACAGGTTATCTGGAAGCGACTTAAGTCGCACTGAGTTCAATACAGCTTGTTTATTTTTTATTTTTTAGAGTATTGGTACCCCACATGTTACCCCAATATGCTCTCAGTTCCACATTAGTTTGCATTTTTAAAAAAAGTCTTGATGAATATTCATGAGCATTTTAGTGCAAATTTCTCCTAATATACACATTTTGTTTGCAATTTTGCCTAGTATTTTCATTTTTGCAAAGCAATTTCCCCAATATAATGCATTTTTGTATGTTATTTTCAGTAATATATGCATGCTGTATCCCTGCACATGTGTTTTTGTATACATTGCTGCCATTGCAAAATCCAGATAATTGCAATTTTAAAGGATGGCTAGATTTCAGTTCACATATTATTTCAGAAGGTGCGAATTAAGTAGTTTGCCTTTAAAAGTGACCTGAATAATAATAATAATAATAAATTTTTATTTGTTAGTCGCCCATCTGTCTGACTTAACAGACACTCTGGGCGACTTACACAATATAAAACACAATTTAAAACATATTCATACAACAGTAAACCACCTGTTAGTAATAGCCTAACCCACCCCAGAAATCCCGTAGGCCTGCCTGAATAACAAGGTCTTTAAGGCTCGACGAAAAGCCATCAGGGAGGAGGCATGTCGAAGGTCAAAAGGAAGCAAGTTCCAGAGGGTGGGGGCCATGACCGAGAAGGCCCTCTCTCTGGTCCGCACCAGCCTAGCTGTTTTCACTGGTGGGACCGAGAGAAGGTCTTGTGAGGCCGATCTTGTTTGGCGGCATATTTGGTGATACTGGAGGCGTTCCTTCAGATAAACTGGGCCGAAACCGTTTAGGGATTTAAAGGTTAATACCAACACCTTGAATTGGGCCCGGTATACAACTGGCAACCAGTGTAGCTCCATCAACACTGGGGTGACATGATCCCGGCGACGGCTTTGCTTTATTAAGCGTGCCACCGCATTCTGTACCAGCTGCAATTTCCGGACCATCTTCAAGGGTAACCCCACATAGAGCGCATTACAGTAGTCTAATTGAGAGGAGACCAGGGCATGTATCACTCGTGGAAGCAGATGTATAGGAAGGTAGGGTCGCAGCCTCAGTACCAGATGAAGTTGGTACCAGGCTGCCCGACTTACTGCAGATACCTGGGGCTCCATGGACAATTGAGAGTCCAAAATGACCCCCAGGCTGCAGACCTGGTCCTTTAGGGGCAATCTCACCCCATTAAACACCAGGTCAAAGTTTCCCAACCTTCCCTTATCCCCCACCAGTAACACCTCGGTCTTGTCGGGGTTCAGCTTCAGCCTGTTCTCTCCCATCCATCCACTTACGGATGATTTGTAAGCATCTGTTGATGACTGAGATATATGTGTCTATTGCACAGTATGAACTACACCAAAAATGTACATTTCTGCATCAGCAGATGATGAAATAGAAGCAATACTTGTGCAAAATAAACCAATTGCAGCAGACAAGAAAATACCACATAAACGTTCAAATGACTGTCAGAAGGATGTTTGTACATTTCTAGTTAGTCATCTGTTTGGGATGGGGTGAGCAAACTTCAAGCATGCAGGATTTACTTTGTTTTTTACTGAACCCTAAAATCCACCAGTTTGCGCTAGGTACAAAAGACACATACTTAGAATTAAAGAATTCTGAGCCCAGGAACTTGTTTTGAGTACCAGAACTCAACTAAGTTCACATACAAACATTTTGTATCCTTCCATAAAAAAAAAATTCCCCTGGTTCCTATCACAGTTTCCTAACTTCAGCAGTATCATTTAGGGTGGGGAGATTCTTGATGTTGTTGTTCTTGTTAAAGAATTGGGAGCCAGAAATCCTTGCTGATCTGCTGCAGATAATCCGGAGATCTCCCACCACTTTTGTATTTGAAGATTCGTCAGATCCAAGTCTGGTTTAAAGATAAAGAACCATAAGAATGGAGAGCTGGAGAAGTGGCTTGCCTGCAGGAAGAAAGGTAAAGCCACAGCACCAACTTCTCAGCATGTGTTTCACTGCCACTTACCGGAAGGGAGAGAGTCAAGGCAGTGAGGACGTTGATGTCATGCAGGCACACTGGTGAGAGCCAGATTGGCTTGGCCAGTGCACCCACACTGCAACAACCTCCCAGCTTGCCTTGCCTCTCCCCCTCCCTCCTGATAAGTGCCAGCAACACACCTGCTGGGAAGCTAGCATTGTAGCTCTGCTTCACCAGGTGAGCCACTTCTGGAGAGCAGGGCCCCTGAAGATGCTCATCAACAGTGAGCACCTAGTTAGCAGACTGAGCAGGCACCCAGGTCACCTGTTCATAGTTTCACCACTGTTTAAAGTATATAAATTATTTCTAAATTTGCATCTAAAAGATTAGTATATGGAGACTTCCGGGAAGGGTGACTTCACTTGTGCCTGCTTTTGAGACGGGCTCCCGCCTCAAAAGAAGCTTATTCAGATATAAATCAGTCAGAACATTTTTTTTTGACTGATGAAATTTCTCCCAGGCAGGGAGAAACATAGAGATCAACCTCAAAAGCCTGTTTTTGTTGGGAGGACTGGATTTCATTAATTTATGAGAAAAGGTCCAGCCAGCAATGCTGGACGGACTTCCGAACAAGCTCTATCTTTAATGCGATACGTTTATCTTTTCTTCAAAGAGAAAACGGACTAACAGGCAAGCACCCTTCTTTCTATTATTTTTTTTACTTGGTTTAAATTGTTGCAGCAAGAAGAGATTTGTCAAATGAATCAGCTTTAAAGAACTTCTGGGTGAGCTATAACTCTTCTCTGTTATTCACGAAATTAACAGCTTATCTCTGTTTCTATTGCAAAAAGCTGTCCTGGAAGTGCATTCTAAAGATATACACAGAAGAGGGATTTCTATTCCGAGGAACATTATATTGTCTGGGACTATTCTCTTTTTGGTCTATTTTATTTTGACGAATCTGCTTCTTCACAACGCCACTAACTGTTTTGATGCTGGGAACTAAATTTGTTTTGTATTCTTGAACATAGAGAGATAAGGCAGGCTGCTCTGTTTATACTGTGATGTCATCAAGCCTGGAATATTAACCCAATTGTTGCTGAAATAAGAAGTGGTTCTTCTTTATTTTTGTTTTGTTTTGTTTTCGTGGTTTTAAAAATGGCAATCAAGAAAGTGGCTGAGAATCTGGAAGTAATTATGTTTCAGAAAATAATGGATGAGATTGAGATAACGAAACAAACCCTGCGACACGGCAGTAAGGAGCTGAAAATTGAACTGAGCAAAATGACGCAGGAGCTTAAAGAAATAGGGGATCCTGTGAGAGAGGAGAATGAGATCAGAGATGAGAAAAGAAAAAATAAAGGGAAGATACAAGCCCTGGAGATTGGAACAAATGTGGAATTGGAAAAAGATCTGGAGTTTATGGATATTAGAAATAAAATCTACTGTTTGGAATTTAACGTTATCTCTGAAGAAATGAATGAAGATATTAGAGATAAAGTTATCAATGGCTTGGATAATCTTCTGGACTGGAATGACGTGATGGAGCTTGATATAGAGAAAATCTATGGAATTAACTGCAGCCATGTGACAATGGAAAAACTCTCAAGAGATGAGCCAGTGCATTTTGTAAAAAAGAAGAACAGAGATATGACTTTACAACAATATTTCAGCAACTTATTCAGAATTGATGGCAAGAAAATATTTGGGATAGAGGAAATTCCCATCAGACTCTTATTATATGACTATGGCTATGACAGCAAGATTATTATGGAATACTGATAATGGAAGATTGGACACTGAAATTACTGGACTTAACAGGACTATTGAAGATGGAAGATGGAATTAATAGGGATAATGGAAGAATGGCTATTGAAATCATTGGACCTAACAGATTTTGATGAAATGGATTAATCGATATGTTTATTTGGACTATGGTTATGACAATAAGATTATTATTATTATTAACAAGATGGATTAATTGACATGTTTATTTGGAGAAAAATTGATAGATATATTTCTTAAAGAATTGAAACCTCTCTTTGACTTTTTGTGGAAAGAATAAAGTAATGTTTATGAGATTTGATGATTAATTAAGATAACTACTGGAGGAAAGTGATTTTATAATATAATTTAAGAGACAGGATTGTTATATATTGTAGACCTATAACTGATTTGATCTGCGACAAATGGGAAGTCAACATTTTATTTTTTTGTTTAATCATTTTTGTTTTGTTTTGTTTTTTGTCTTTGAATGTTTTATGATTTTGTTCTGTATGTTTTATGAAAATTTGAATAAAAATTATTGTAAAAAAAAATAAAAGATTAGTATATGCATATATTGTGCAGTTTTATGCAAATCTGTGTCCTCTTTTGGCCTCTTTTTTGTAATGCTTTTTTATTTTTTCAGCGATGTATAACTGGCTACCATAACTATAATCTACTGGCAGGCTTCCATCATGAAGAGGAAGTGTGTATAATAACTGAGGACACAGAGAGAAACATTCTAATGCTCAGAATATCAAAGCATAATTCTGAATAAAGGAAAACTAAAATAGAATCACACATAAGCCACACACCAAAAGCAGAAACAGGCATAGTTGCTTAGCAGTATGTGAGAAATGTCTGCAAATTGTTTTCCTGACCTACTGAAAGCTAATATAAACTTTGCTTTTTCAAGAGTTGCAGACTGTGACCACATTAGGGAGTTAATGCATGCACAGGTCACTGTTTCCATGTGCACATGAGCACTTTCTGTTTTATGCCTCTGAAATCTATCGCTGTGCTTCCCATCCACTCTACTGGCAGTGATGTGATGTATTCTCAATGTGCTTTGTTGTCACCTCCCCTCATTTACTTCAAATTCCCTGCCCATCATAGGTTCCAGAAACCTGAGGTCCATTATGGGCACGTGTGGAGGCATTTGCTTACACGTGTCTGCACCTTTTCTTTAAAAAAAAGAGTAAGTTTTTGATTCACCGGATTTGTACAAAAGAGCAGTCAAAAATATTCCTTTTCTTAAAGTGTGTGCATTGTAGGCATGCAGATAGGTATTTGTTTACCTGTGCTCACACACCTTTTTTTTTTAAAAAAAACTGATATACAAGTTTTTTAATATACAAAAGAGTAGTAAAAAAAAAGTGTTGCTCCAAGCCAGGCAAAGATGTGGCATCCCTTTCAGGAAAGGCAGCCACTTCCTTCTGTTTTCCTTTCCCGCCTCCTTTACCTGTAATGGCCAATTTTATTTTTATTTTTAATACACCTATTTTGTGTAAAAGCAGTTCTGCACAAAGGAGCTGTTTTAAAAACAGAAATACTAGAAATGTGGCTTCATCAACAACTGGTGGAAGAAGGCAGGCTGCATCCTTTCCTCTGGGCTGGCAGAAATAAAATGGAAGTAGGGGATGTGGTACCCAGCAAAATGAACCCGGCCCACACAATATGCTTCAGTATATTCACAGTTGGTAACGTGCAATTTTATATTGGATTATCTTTCCTTATTGGATTATCCACAGATCCGGAAAAAAAATGAATTTAGCAGGGGTGGGGACAGTGCAGACTACGACTTAGATGAGGAGGACGTTGTATGGATGTTGCTAAACAAATTTTTTTGAGAAACAAGCAACTTCAAATCCACATTAAACTCTAGTGTGGACAAGCCTGGATTACATGATCCTTGAGAGTAAATTCCTAGGCTTGTGTTCTTGGATATTTAGGACAAAGTAGAAGAATGTGATGAGACAGTGCCATTACTGGATTAAAGGATAGATACAAGAGTAAAGTAACAACTAGTACAACATTATATTGTTCCCTCCGTAGGAAAATGCGTAAAACTCTGCATCATAAACAACCATGAGTCTTGTTGCACCTAAGAGACTGACACAATTATGATGGCATACCTTTTCATGGAGTACAGTTTATTTCACCAGATGCATGGATGTTATCCTAAATTGGCAGGTATATTTACCACTTGTGTGTAGAGAGAGAAAAATGTAAGCCTGTGAAATCAGAGGGAAATGAAAAGCAAACAAACTGATATTTACATTAAAGCTTAACTGTATGCAAAATAGTTAGAATGGCTGTTCACCAGCAGTGTTGGGATAACATAAACATCCTGGTACCCCAACTGACACCTGTAGTGGGATAAACCCAAAAGGTCATAGGAGCAAACAACATGGTAGATCATCCATTGTCCTAAGGTAGGGTGGAGTAAAATCTGAGAAGGCTGCAGATGGCGCCAATCTGGCACTCCTGCTGGCACATTTGGACTGCACCAACCTCACTGACACCATGCCCCCTCCCCCTCTCCACCTGGCATGCTGCAGTGACTGTCGGATGCATGACTAGGTGGACAGCACAGCCCACCATCCGACTCCTGCCGGCTGCAGGGAAGTAAGTAACTAACAGGATTGCCAGCTGACCAGACAAAACAGCCTGCCCTGTTCTTATACTCTAACAGCAGTGTAATATATGCAAAATAAGCAAGTGATTTTTTTTTCACAGCAAAGAGATATACCCTTTTTCTCTTGCTAATACCAGTTTATTACAATTCTGTTAAAAGGCACAACTACAGTGGCAAACTTGGCAACTCTGTTCTCTGCCAGTACTATGAATGTTTGTAATGATAGCAACCAGAAGCCAATAAAACATGTTTAAAGCCAACCTCAGTTAACAATGGCGAGCACGCTCATTTTGGCTGTAATATCGAGTGACGGCACCATAACAACCCAATTAGAGTGTACTGTTCTGTTTGGAGGACTTCACTGACAGCTTTGTTTTCAAAGCAAACATCCAGAGGCTACGAATCAGGTTCTGAAGGGGAAAAAAATAAGTCTCTTGAGGCTTGTGCAGTACAGAGCTAAAAGTCTCATAAATAAACCAAGAGTTACTGCAAAGAGATCTGTGCTGCTCTTATTTCAGAAGATGCCAAAGAGGTGCAAACCACTACCAGAAATCCCTTTTAGACAGGGACAAATCCTTCAAGTGAGAAGGGCATTCAGAATCTTTTCAGTGGTTGTTTCTCCATGGAACAATATTTCTCAAACTGAAAATGTAAGTAAGCACTCTCTTTGGGAAGTTGAGGCCAGTTCCTCTGGTGCTGCCCTTCTTTTTGAATCCTTCAAAGGTGAAATTATTGATCTGCTTTATGAGCGGATCCACAGCATGCTCACAAAGAGCTCTGTGGATTTGCCCTGATGATGATGATGATGATACAATGTAGAGCATAGGGCCAAACTAGGCTTGACCTACATGGAACTGTGGGAACAGAGAGGGGACATTTAACCTTTCCTTTATTCCATGGTCACCCCCCTCCCCCCCAAAAAAGCCTCTCGGAAGCTGCTGTTTGCATTTCAGGGGAAAGTCCCTTGGCGTCACATCAAGCATGGCCCTAAGATGCCCAGTCTAGCAGCAGTGTCAAGAGAAGAGTTTTGTGGTGATTCAACTTAATCTACAAACGTCAGTAAAAGAGAAGGCATCAATGAATCACCAGGCCACTTTCAGAGGATGAATGGAGATCAGGGATGGGAAACCTCAGGCCCAGGGACCAAATGAGTCTTCTCCCCTTTCTCTCTATGTGGTCCTTGGGATTCACTCCAGGTCACACCCTGCTTTGCACCCTCTCTGAGTGTTTTGTCTGGCTGGAATGCTTCCTTCAACTCTGATAGTGTTTCTTGCTTGCTTGGATGGAGGACAGAGAGGAGAGTGTGAGTGGGTGTAGAAACTAGCCAACTGTGGAAAGGTAACCATGACGTTCATTGCTCCATCCATTTTTGCCTCTGGCCCTGCCCACCACTGGAATGTGGCCCCCAGAAGGTTGCCCAGAAGGGAACGTGGCCCTCAGGCTGAAAAAGACCCCCTACCCCTGACATATCCCTGACATAGATGATCAGCAAACAGCAAGGTCAGTGGTAGTTTTGAAAGAGAGTTGCTTGCAAGTGATTTGAGAGAGGGTGTTTTGGTTTGGTCTGTTGTTGTTGTTGCTTCCTGTGGTGTACACATTTCTGTTGTCCCATTTTTTTTTTGTTCATATAGCTACAAAAGTGTGCTGGGTGTACATACCATGAGCAGTGATCCCTCCTTCAAGCCTACCTTTAACTCTCGGGAGTGGTCAGGGATTATAGGCACTGTAGGCCTTAACATAAATCAGGGCATTCCTCCATCTAGCTCAGAAGGTCACAGTCTCCCTAGCTCCATATCAGGGATGTGGAGCCTGTGGTCCTCCGAATACAATAGAGTTAGGGAGACTGTGACCTTCTGGGCTAGATGGAGGAATGTTCTGATTTATGTTAAGGTGGTAGCTAAGGAGTCTCTGCTAAATAACTAATTTATATCAGCTTTTCAGTGTGTATGTGTCAAATTCTTACATTATGAATAAAAAAAGCCTTCAGAAAACCTTCATTTTGTAAGCCACTTAGCTCGTTGCTATATAAAGAGTAACAAAGAGGCCAACAATGACCATTTTTTAAAATGCCAAATGAAGAAAAAGCCAAAAGATATTACTAAATTGCACGAGAATAAACCTTCTACGTGAAAACCAGCAAGCTGCTTTGCGTCCTCAAATAGACTTGGGCGGTTCAATGTTGTAATTTAGTTTCCGTGTGAACCTCGGTTTTTTATAGATACCAGAAGTCTTTTCCTTGAGTTCCTTGATTCACGTTCTTCATCTTGCCAGTTACTTCCTTTAACTAGATAGGGAAGTGCAGTGCTGTTTTGCAGCAAGAGCACAGCGCATTGTTTTCCAATCCACATTGTTGTTTTTTCCACTGAAAATGCCCCATGGGATTCCATTGCAAACAAAAAGGGAAAAAAAGAAAAAGAAAACTTTACTCAATAACCCTGTAGAAAAATCAAAACAATATCCTTTTCCCAAGGCAGTATCTTTCCACATCTGAGGGATAAAAAAAATGCTTCATGGGACTGATTCACACAAAGGAAGCTGCTTTATATGAAGTCAGGCTATTTGTCTATCTAGCTCCATATTGTCTGCTCTGATTGGCAGCAATTGTCCAGGGTCTCTGGCATTGATCTCTCTCCTTATCTGTAATATGACCTTTTTAACTGGAGATGACAGCACCTGGGGTGTTCTGCATGCAAAACATATTTTCTGCCACTGATCTATGGTTTCTCATCAACACCACCAGTGTGCATTGGAGGCTGATCAATTAGGGCAAATGGGGCACTGACTCCAACCTCAATCTGCCCTCAACCAGCCCCACCTGCCAACCCTCTTATTTACAAGCAGTCCAGGGGTTGACACTGCCTATAACCATCTTCCTCTTAGTGATGTTGGATTTGTACAACGCAACAGAGAAGAGGATGGGAACAATATTAGAATTAGTTGGCTCTGCCTGTCATTGGCTCTGGCTCCACCTGTTGTTGGCCTCTCTGCCTTCTGTTCTACCAGTCCCAATGGGCACCACCACCAGTGGTGTATTGTACATGCATTGGCATACACAATGCTCTGATGTTTAATCTGTGGTGGTGTTTCATAAACGCAAGTCATCATTTGAAGTTGTAGTCATCAAATTGTGCATTTGTGAACTGCTCTGCGGAACATGAGCACATGAAGCTTTCTTTGGGGCATTGCATTTGCTCATGCAAGACTGATTTGATCCCCAGTGTCCATGTTGCCACTGGGATCTGAAGCCCCCACTGGTTGCAAGCCCTTCCACAGAGCAGATGGAGACAATGGGGACCCTTGTATGGGCTCCAAGGTGCAGGATTGGGTTGGGGTTCTCCCACATTCCTTCTTGTCACTTAACCTCAAGCACTGAGTAGAAGTGGGAGAATAACTCCTGTCTATAGAAGGCCTAAATGAGACTTTATTGGAGACAAAATGCCCTGAAATGAGGGGATCAACATTATAAATAAGCTTAGTGGTTAAGAACATAAGTTCTGAGCTTCCTAGTTTAACTTTCTACTCAGCTACGAACTCACCAAGTGGCCTTAGGCACTCTGTTAGATCTCACTCTCAGTCTTCCATATTTAATATGGGGATGATGATATTACTAATTATTATTATTCTTTATTTACTAATTTATATACAGCTTACATGCCAGAACACTCTTTGGTGATGATACAGCCTACATTATAGAATTACAGAGGTAAGTGGAACACCTTGAGCATCCAGGAAAATTGTCTGATAAATGTTAATTCTTATACTGATTCATTGCACACAAGGAGACTCTTTGAAAAAGAGAGGAGTTTGCAGGAGTTAGATGACATCTGTTTCATTTTCCTTTGTGGGAGTGGAGTTTCATGTTATGTGACAGGAATGTACATTTTCTAGCAATATTGTACTTCATGCAAAGGTTGGTGTCAATATATCTGATAAAATCTAGAAATGAAAATGTGGGGTATCTACAATTTGTCTACAAATTTCCTTCAACAGTCTCTCTCTCTCTCTCTCTCTCTCTCTCTCTCTCTCTCTCTCCCCAACCTTTTTTTTTTAATTGACAGCATTGCCAAGACAGTAGACATTTACAGGATATCCATAGTTAGATCTATTGCTTTCTTCCCAATCTGTTTAGAATGTATGGGAAACTTAGGGGTTCCTGTATCTGTAGTAGATTTCCTTTTGCATCAGGTTGTTGATGTTCTGATGTCCTTGCTGTGTCTTTGAAATGTTAAGAATGCATTGTTTGTTCACAAGTAAAAAACTGAAAACCAAGGGCCAAATTATTTTACCAGATGTACTAGATGCAGCCCAGTCAAAAAAGGAAACCATTGGTAGCCACCTGATGGAATCTTGTGAAAAATGTTAATTTCTGGGCAGTTTAAGAAGGATAGTGACAAAATGGAACATGTCCAGTGATAAAGATGGTGAGGGACCTGGAGACAAAGTCCTATGAGGAAAGGTTGAAGGTGTTAGGTATATTTAGCATAGAGGAAAGAAGTGATATATAGCATCTTCAAAATACTGATGATGAAACAAATTTGTTTTCTGTTGCTCCAGATGGTAGGACTGGATTCAGTGTATCCAAATTTCAAGAAAGGGAATTTTGACTGAACTTAGGAAGAATATCCTGACAATATGAGTTGTCGAGAGAAGAAAAGACTGCCTCAAAAGGTGGCAGACTCTGTAGCAGTGGATTTCCTGCATCAGCAGGGGTTTGGACAAAATGACCTTTCCCTTCCAACACTATGATACTAATAGTATGAGACATTATGCCTCTATTTTGCAGGTGTGTAGAGGATGTCTGAAATATATTCATAGAAAGCTGTAAGATGGTGCTTCTAAAACTTTCTGTCTTCAGTGAATCCTTTCAGCCTTGACTTGTCTGCTGAGGAGCTTTGTCTGCTGAGGACACTTGTACATCTCTGATGGAATTCCTGTGCCTTACAGAGGATTCTGGGATGTGACTGAGGACATACACTCAACCCATACAGTTCTGGCTCAGTCTGTTGGGATTCACTGGTACCTCCATGTGCACAGAGTACTTAGCTATCCTCAAACAAACCCAATGTCTGCATTTCAGTCTTCCATAACGGGAGAGAATCGGCTCTTCTTATGCTTTTTTGGTGGATAAGCTGTCTTTCTGAGAAACTTGTCTGCTGTTACTGATCTTCTCAATAATAAAGAACCTGTGAGAATCTTCTCTCTTCTAAGGAACCCTAGAGTTGTCTGGAATACAGTTCAAAAACCTATAAGAGAATGTGGATGTTTGTGTAAAATGCATACCCTCAACATTCCCTAGAAATCCACATCTCTCTCTGTCTGTATACCACAGATCACTGTGACAGCCCTCTTCTCCCATGATTACATATTGTTAATGGCTTTGTTTCAATTGCTGTCAGCTGCTTTTGTTTTAACTTTTGCTGTAGCCTACCCTGCACTCCGATAAAAACATAGAAGCCATTCACAGCCAGTGCAGGCTGTCCTGGCCATACAAACAGAAATGGGCATCACCCTGGGCTTTATCATGCAGCTGAGGGGGTTTCCGCTATCAGCTGCTTTAGCTGAGTGGTTAGAGCAGGAACCTATTGCAGGACTTTATGTGCCATTATCTCTGACCATGGGCCATGCTGGCTGGGACTGATGGGAGTAGGGTTGCCAGGTCGGAGCCATCCAAAAACCTGAGAAAATGGGGGTGGGCCCTAGTGATGTCACGGGGCGGGCCCTAGTGATATCATTAAGCATGATACATTGTGTCAACCACAGTTGCTTGGAGCATGCCATTCAAAAAAAATTCTCTGGAGATTAAAATAGAAATCTTACCTAAAATAGGGTGTAAAATAAGGTCATTCTTTCTCACAAGCTTAGGGTGATGCAAAATGGAAATGGACTGCCTTCAAGTTGATCCCAGATAGGGTCTTCATGGTAAGCAGTATTCAGACAGAGGTGGTTTACTATTGCCTTCCTCTGAGTCTGAGAGGCAGTGACTGGCCCAAGGTCACCCAGTGAGCTTCATGGCTGTGTGGGGATTTGAACCCTGGTCTCCCAAGTCACAGTTCAACACCTTTAGGGAACATTTAATCTAGCTTCCTTGCTTCTGGCAAGAAGGGTTTACGTGCCCTCAGGCCAGGCCATTATTGGAAGAAAGGAGCCTAGTGTTGCAGAGATGTTAGATGGGAGCACAGATGGATGCTCCTGAAGGCAGCAATTATAAACATGCTTATTAAGGAACTAAGCCCCATAGAACTCAACAGGACTTACTTCTGAGTAGATAGTTTGGATTGTGCTGTTAGTAATGCTTGACTAGGGATCCTCTGCAAAGACATCCATATCCAAGCAGGGTTGACAACCCCCTGCCTGGAATGCCCTGCCCTTATCTTTTAATGTGGCTGCTCCAAACTTCTTTACAGATTTGACCCTTCACTTCAGAAAGAGGTCTGAGAAATGTGTAAGAGAAAGAAGATTCTCTACCCTTTCTGTCTACTCTGTGGGGTGCTATAAACTCACTTGGACAGCCAATCCAATTCCAGTGAGTAATAACTGACAGAGAAAAAACACCCATGGTTTGGTCTACCTTCACAGGCAGCAGCTTGGGGGGAACAACTGCAGCCACACTTTCAAATATGTGAATTCTCTTTTACCATTAGTGGGCAAAAAACAAACCATCATGCAACCAACAAGGCTCATCATCAATGGGTTTTAGAGGTTTAGTTGACCACATGGAACCACTGTTGTTGCTTCTATGGATGTAAGGGAGGAGGGTCAAAGGTACATGAAATGCAAACAGAAAATGAAAAAAGACAGTGATGCTTCCCTAAATGCAATACCATACCAACCACAGCAACACATACCAAAGGGTCAGCGTAACCCTTCAACTTCTAGGTAGAACTCTTACTAGGACATTAGGGACATTTCTTGGGAGGTGCAGTTCTGATGCCTTCTAGTTTACTTGCTTCTGGCAAGAAGGGTTTACGTGCCCTCAGACTTGGCCATTATTGGAAGAAAGGAGTTTAGTGTTGCAGAGATGTTAGATGGGAGCACAGATAGATGCCCCTGAAGGCAGCAACTGTAAACATGCTTATTAAGGAACTAAGCCCCATAGAACTCAATAGGACTTACTTCTGAGTAGATACGGTTGCAGCCATGTTAAGGACAAGGGAGGACATTCTAGGCAAAACAGACAAATAATTGGGTGTCCGAACAAATTAAACCAGAACTATCACTAGAAGCTAAAATGATGACACTGAGGTTATCATACTTTGGACACATAATGAGAAGACACGATTCACTAGAAAAGACAATAATGCTGGGAAAAACAGAAGGGAGTACAAAAAGAGGAAGGCCAAACAAGAGATGGATTGATTCCATAAAGGAAGCCACAGACCTGAACTTACAAGATCTGAACTAAATAGGACTTACTTCTGAGTAGATACGGTTGCAGCCATGTTAAGGACAAGGGAGGGCATTCTAGGCAAGCAGTTGGCAATCACAATTATACAATTATACAATTACCTCTAGTAGTAAGGTAAAGGTAAAAATGTGACAGAAATAAAACCAATAGCACCAGGTTACAAACAATTTTTTTATTAACAAACACTATCTTTAAGAGAACAAAGGCAGGTTACATCACCAATCAATCTAGTCCCAACTAGAGTAGAGACCCACTGAAGCAATGAAATTGCAGCTGGTTTTAGACATTTATCTTTCTTACAAAAGAGAAGTGGATGACATCCAAGGGATGTTTTCAACCATTATAAACATTATAAACTTTATAAAAGTTTTCTTTATAAAAGAAAAACAGAAATGAACAAGGTGCTTTCACTGTAGGAACTGGTGTTAAATAACTAAACAGGCTGAGTTTAGAATTTGTACTTCTCATTTGAAACACAAGCTTTAAGCAACCTTTGTTCTTCCTTCACATATTTAAAAAACTCAGCACAGTTCATGCCAAAGTTTAATTTGACACAAAGCTCTGCTTTAACAAGGGAAGGTAACATACGGTTCCTGTTGTCAGTCCATACATTGCCCATTAGTGAAAACGCTCTCTCCACGAAAGCATTGCTTACTGGGATGGCAAACACTGCACTGACAACCTTCACCAGAATTCTTGATCTGATGCTCTTTAGCAACTGCACCCATTTCTCATCCAGAGGAAGATCAGATGTTCTGACCTCAGGCACAAACTTTTTAACCAGGCAAAGTTCATCAAAAAGTCCATCAACAGCCGAAGCTCTCTGGGAGGTTTACAGTAACTAAAAACATTAAAAACAAATATACAAATTTAAAACACATCTTTTAAAAACAATTTAAAACACAATTTAAAAAATTTAAAACAATTTATAAGCAAAAGTTATTATTAGACAAAAATTACTAAAGAAATTGAATATGGTTTATCAACAATGAGCATTTGACAGCTTTTATAGTAGTGTCAGTCTCACAATTAACCAGTATAGTTGTCTAAACAAGTCTACCTTCTGAGACTTTTGGAACTACATCATGCAAGAGACAAAAGTAGGGCATTGACCATGGTGGGGGATGCTGAAGCTGAACTCAACATTACTCTTCATTTAACATGGATTCCACCTAGTTTGGAGTATGGTGAAACTCAGTGGGATCACATGGCAGGTAAGTAAACTGACTCCTTCCTTCCCTGGTCAATGAACAAATTGTTCAAGAAGCAGTGTATCATCATGTTTTGGGATGTTTTATTACAATGCCCAATACTAAGGTTGTAACCATATGTAACAACTACTTTTGAATAAAAGTGGAGAGGGTTGAGGTGTATGTCATCCTATGTGCTAGCCTGCAGACTTAAAGATGTACTTTTAACTCGCCAACAATTAACTTTAGACCAGAAAAAGATCGTTCAATTTACTTTTTTGTGGTTAAAGTATGTAGAAACCGCAATTAAAAAATAAGAAAAAAGGGGGTGGGGGAATGTTGCCAAAGCCATATTGCTCTAATAAAATTATGGCTCTATAAAAATGCAGCTTTCAAACAGGCCAGTTTCTTTTCTGTTTTGATAATATTGAACATCTGACAGCTGGTAGTACACATGCTGTCATCATTCAGGGTTTGCAGACAGCAACAGATAACAGAAAGCTTTTTTTAAAAAAAAGAAGGGAAGAAGAAAACACAGACTATAGACTGTCTTGCAAAGTTTAATATATGAATTCAGATATGAAGCTAAAGTGGGGAATTCTACAGCCAGATTTAAATCTAACCTGGCAAGAAATAATTAAGTCCCTGGAGGATGGAAGCACTTAAAAACACACAGTAACACAAAGAGGAGAGAAGAACACAGGAGTCCTGCAGAAACAAATCCTTTCTGCCCTTAACTCTACTCTTCTTATGGCCCATGTATTTGTATGGAGGAAGCCCTGAGCTAACAAATCCCCAATTTTAGTTTAAGGCAAGGGTCAAGCACAGTAATACCCCAAGAAACATGCTTTCACCACCACGGCTCAGCCCAGAAATGAAGAAGTAAAGACAGTATCGCCGAGCATGTGCAAAGTTATTTCAATAAACAGCGCTTCAAGCACCTGAGATTAAGTTAAAGAGTTGCAGGTGCGAGAGTGTGACATCCAAACAGGCCCTCAAAGCCTTTCAGCACACTTCCTTAACAGACGTACCAGAAGTGGGCCGGTCAGCCTACCTCCGAACCGGCTGGACTAAGGAGGAGGAGCCGGCCCAGCCTGCCCTCCACGGCTCCTGCTGAGGCTGAGCCTGCAGGCCGCCGCGTCGGCCCTGTCTCGGCAGCGGTTGCTAGGAGACGGGAGTCGTGGCTTGTCAGCCTCAGCAGGAGCCGTGGAGGGCAGGCCGGGCGGGCTCCTTTTTAGCCCCGGAGCCGGTTCCTCTGCTCCGGAAAGGACAGCCGCCGGCTTCACCCCTCCTGCTGTGGGCACCCCTGGGCGGCAGCAGCCGTGATGGGCCCCCCCAGCGGCGCCAACAGCAGGAGGGGTGAAGCGGCCGGCTGTCCTTTCTGGAGCTGGAGAACCGGCTGGACTAAGGAGGAGGAGCCGCCCCGGCCTGCCCTCCACAGCTCCTGCACTGAGGCTGCCAGGCAGGCCGCAAGCCGCATGGGATGGGCCCCGGCCCCCGTCTTGGCCGGGGCTAAGAGGGAGCCGGCCCAGCCTGGGCTCCACTGCCACCCCATCACTCGCCTCAGTCCACCTACGGCAGCGGCTGCGGCCGCGGCCGCGATCACGATCCCCTCCCCCACCAGAGACTTCAGCAGCCTGAGCCCCAGGGCGGGGAACTGGCTCCGGGCTGGCCGGGGCTAAGAAAGACGGAGCCAGGCCGGCCCAGCCTAGCCTCCGCTGCTGCCACCGCTCGCCTCCACCCACCCATGGGCCATCAGATCACCCTCACACGCCCGGGCCCCGGCCACCTGTATGTTCTCTCTGTGGGTGGTGGCGGGAGCGGGCAGGGGCTGCTGCTGGAGGAGTCCCTCCCTCACTGTGTCGGCTGCTCAAGTCCTGCCTGCGGCCTGCCTGCCTGAAATTGTAAAGAGCGGAAGTCGGCCAGCCGCAGCCCAACGTATGCGTGGTCAATCGCGCATGCGTGGCTGAGGGGGCCAATAAAAAGCCGGAGATCCACCTTTTAAATTGAAGTATAGCCGGAGGCCGGACACGGCCCTCTTTTGCCGGACTCTCCGGCAGATTGCCGGAGACCTGGCAAGCCTAGATGGGAGCTGGAGTCCAACAGCATCCAGAAAGCCACAGGCTCCTCATCTCTGGGCTAGAGAGTGTAATGTGGGTTCTAGTCCTGCCTCTCTCCTCCTTTTTTAACCTCAGTGTGATGGTTGCAGATCAGGCGTGCAAAAAGTGAGTTTGGCCTTCATCCTGCCAGTTCTCTGGCCAAACTTCAACCTGCTTCGCCTGTTTCCCATCCCAGGGTTCTACCAAGCAGGCCACCAGCAGTTGCAACTGAGGCAGTGAAGCTTCCCTTCTTGCTTGTCCCCGTCCCTCACATTCCTTCCCTGCCAAAAAGCTTCTTCCTACCAAGTGGGCCCATTGCTCCTTGGCAGGACGTGAGAGCCCTTCTGCCGGTGGCCCTTGTGTGTTTGTCACAAATGTTGCATGCTAATTAAGCTGTCTAAGTGTTGCTTTACAGTATTAAACTCACACGCATAAAACATATCAGAATAAGACCCTGTCTGCACTATACATTTCAAGCAGTTTCAAAATGCTTTCAAAAAGTCATGACTTCCCCCCAAAGTTCCAGAGAACAGAAGTGTGAGTTTACTCATCTCCATTTGAGCTATACAATTAAAGCAGGATCATACCACTTTAAACAGTCATGGATTCCCTCATAGAATCCTGGGAACTGTAGTTTCTTAAGAGTACTAAGAGTTGTTAGTAAACCCCTATTCCCCTCACAAAATACAATTCCCAGAGTGATTTAATGTTAATCCCTCTTTCCAGGGAAATCTGGGAATTGTAGCTCTGTGTGGGGAGTCTCCCAAGAACTCTGAGCACCCTTAAGAAACTACAATTCCGTACTTCCCAGAAGGAGTGCTGGCTGGTGATTGTCTCTGAGTGAGCTCTATCTCAGAGGAAGCTTATTTCAGTTAAAAGCCAGTCAAGAGGAATTTTTGACTGGCGTAAATGTTCTCCAAGATAAAAGGGGAACCGAAGAGATTATCCACGGAACTCCGTCGAGCTGTAGATTGCTAGATTTGATCAGGAATCCCCCTGAGATAAGAAGGCTTTTCTAGCAGCGGAAGACTGAGTCTGGATTTCCAACAGGCTGTGCTGAAAGTAAGCGAGACGTTTTTTTCTTTTTCTTTTAAAAACGTTTTTAACGAGCTAGCCTCCTTCTGTCTAAATCTTATCAACTAACTTAAATTACTATCGTAAAAGAGACTTGTTTACGAATCGGCAACTCAGAAACTTGGGTGAGTCACACTTTTTTCGTATTATACAAAGCTAAGGAAGAAGGGAGCAATTCAAAGAACCTGCTTTATTTTTTATGACAAAAAGCTGGCTTAAAGCTGGAATTTCAAAGATTAAATGGATAAGAGGCAACTTATTAGATAAGATGATTTGATTATTTGAAGAAAATATATCTGAGAATTTTTTTTTTTATTTTGGATTAAAAATTTTTTTTTGAACGAATCTGCTGTTCGTGTATCTTACTAACTGCTGGATGCTGAGAACTGGATTTGTTTTACATTCCTGAACGTGCTGGAGATAAGAACTGTGTTGGTTAAACAGGCCTGGAATATTAACTTTTTTGTTGCTGGGAGAAAAGAAACTGTTTGCCTCTACATTGGCTAATAATAGAAAAGGTTTTTTTTTTTCCAAGAATGACAACTAGGAAAACAGCCAAAGTTTTGGAGCGAAGAGTTTCAATTGATACACAGGAAGGGATGGACATGTTCCAGAAAATTATGGAGGGATTTAGTGATTTTAAACAAGAGTTGAAACAAGAGATGAAACAGGACAGACAACAACTTAAAGATGAATTTTGCAATATGAAAAAGGATTTTAAAGATTTACAAGATCAGATTAAAACAGAAGTGGGTGAGATTAAAAATAACATTGGGCAATTAACACAGGATGTAAAAAATGTTAAAGATAAGGTGCAAACCTTAGAGAATAGAATAGATATTACAAATATGGAATTGGAAAAAAAATTGGACTATATTGCTGTTATGGAACTTAGAGATAAAGAACATTGCTTGAGATTCCGTGCAATTCCTGAGGAAACAGGTGAAGATATCAGAGAGAAAATTGTTAATGTTTTGGCAAAATCCTTCGACAGGAACGAAGATCGGATGGAATTTGAAATAGACAAAGTTTATAGAATTAATTCCAGATATGCAACAATAAAAAAAATCCCAAGAAATGTGCTTGTTTATTTTTTAAAAAAGAGGACCAGAGATATGGTTTTGCAACATCATTTTAACAATGTCTTCAAAATTGACGGTAAAGAAATACAGGTGATGAAGGAAATTCCTGTTAGGCTTCTACGTAAGAGAAAAGATTACGCTTTCTTCACAGAAAAATTTAAACAATGTAAAATTCAATTTAGATGGGATGTTCCAGAGGGAGTGATTTTTACATTTAGACAACAGAAGTATCGATTAAATACTGTTCAAAAAGCAAGGGATTTCTTGAGAAAAGCTTCAAAAGACATGGAAGAAGATAAGCTCAAAGATATGGATATAATTCCTGGGAAACAAAGTCAACAGAAACAGGTAGAGGAAGAAAAGGATGATGATGGATCAAAGGGAGCAACAGGCACAGACTTTTCTAAAATACATGCTTAAAAATGGATTACAAATATCTAACTTGGAATATAAATGGAGCTAATTCGTCGCAGAAGAGAAAGTATTTCATTATTTGAAAAAATTAAAATTGGATATAATTTGTTTACAAGAAACTCGTATTAAGAAGAAAGATTCTAAATATTTAATTTGTAAAAATTTGGGTGAAGAATTTATTTCGGCTGGATTAAAAAAAATGGTGTGGTTCTTTATATTAATTCACAATTGTCTCCTAAATTGATATTATTGGATGATAGTGGCAGATTTGTGGGAGTTGAAATCACCATTCAGGGTACAAAAATTTTGATAGTGGGCATTTATGCTCCTAATGAAGATAAAACAAGGTTTTATACTGGACTTATGGAAAAACTATCAGAGTTTGCATATGATCATTGGTGTGTCATGGGTGATTGGAATGGGGTAATTTCACCAAAAATGGATAGACTTTCTGAGAAAAATATTAAAGAGACACAGGGCAAATTGCCGAAGATCTGTTTCGAATTGATGGAAAATTTAGAATTGGTGGATGCTTGGAGATATATAAATGACAATGCAAAGGAATTTACTTACTTTTCAGAAAGACATAAAACATTTTCGAGGATTGATATGATTTGGATGTCTAAAAATTTAGTGAAAGATATTTCCAAGATGGATGTGTTACCAAAAACCTTTTCGGATCATAATCCAGTGATATTGACTTAAAAAAAAAAATCTTGGATTTAGATGGAGACTAAATGAATCTTTATTACAGAATGATAAAATAGTGCAGGAATGTAAGAAGAAATTAAAAGAGTTTTTTGAACACAATTTACATAAAGGAACAGATGAAAATATTGTTTGGGATACAAGTAAAGCATTTATGAGGGGATATTTTATTAAATGTAATTCTGAATTAAAAAAGAAGAAACAACAGAAAATGCAATTGATCTTGGAAGAAATAAAACAAAAAGAGGAATTGAAAAAGAATCCAACTAAAGCTTCTACTGTAAATCAAATCAAAATGTTACAGAAACAAGTGTCAATGTTGACAGTTAGAGAAATTGAAAGGAAATTAAATTTTGCTAAACAAAGGACTTTTGAATTTGCAAATAAACCGGGGAAATTGCTAGCATATAAATTAAGAAAAGAACGACAAAAAAATCTTATTTTAAAGATACAAGAAGGAGATGAGATGTTGACAGACAATTTAAAAATCCAAAGGGTTTTCCATCAATATTATTCAACTTTGTACAAGTGTCAGGAAATTCCCTCAGAAAAAATAGAAGAGTATATATCCAAACAGAATTTGCCCAAAATTACAGATCGTCAGAGACAAGCTATTAATGGTCCTATTACGTCAAGAGAAATATCTGAGGCTATAAGTAAAATTAAATTAGGAAAGGCGCCAGGACCGGATGGACTATCAGCAATGTATTACAAATGCTTGGAGGAGGAACTTTTACTACCTTTACAGTATACAATGAATTCTATTTTACAAGAGGGGAAGATACCGGATAGTTGGAAAAATGCCAATATAACATTAATACCTAAAGAGGAGCAGGATTTAACTAAAACAAAAAATTATCGGCCAATATCTTTACTGAATAATGACTATAAAATTTTTACAATGATTTTGGCTGAAAGAATGAAAATAATATTGCAACAATTTATTCAGGAAGATCAAGCGGGGTTTTTACCTAAAAGACAATTACGTGATAACGTCAGGAATGTTTTGAATGTGTTGGAATATCTAGAACAACGAAATGACATACAAGCTGCTTTGATTTTCTTGGATGCTGAGAAAGCATTTGATAATTTGAATTGGAAATTTATGTTTAAGGTTCTGGAGCAAATGGATTTTGGAGATAATTTTATAAAATGGATCAGATCGATTTATACATCACAGAAGGCACAGATAATTGTCAATGGGGATTTAACAGACTCATGTGAAATACAAAAGGGTACAAGACAGGGATGTCCATTGTCCCCCCTTCTATTTATTCTGGTTTTAGAAGTGCTGCTTAGAGACATAAGGCAAGACAAAAGGATTTCGGGAATAAAGATAAAAAAAGAGGAATATAAATTGAGAGCATTTGCTGATGACTTGATAATTGTATTAGAAAATCCCTTGGAAGGAATCAAAGTATTGATGGATAAATTAGAAGAATTTGGACCATTAGCAGGATTTAAGATCAATAATCAAAAAACGAAGATGCTGGTGAAAAATTTATCTTTAAGAGATCAAAAAGAGTTAATGGAGAAGATAGATTTTAAAATAGAAGAAAAGGTGAAATATTTAGGTATCATTATGACAAATAAAAATTCAAAGTTGTTTCATAATAATTATGAAAAACTATGGACAGAGATTAAGAAAGATTTGTTAAGATGGGATAAATTACAGTTGTCATTAATGGGTAGAATATCTGTAATAAGAATGAATGTATTGCCGAGAATGATGTTCCTATTTCAAACAATACCTGTCATATCCTCTGATCTACCTTTCAAACAATGGCAAAAAGCTATTTCTAAATTTGTTTGGCAGGGGAAAAAACCAAGAGTTAAATTTAAATTATTACAAGACGCCAAAGAAAGAGGAGGGCTGGGATTACCAAATTTGAGACTTTATTTTGCTGCTTGTTGCTTAGTCTGGATAAAGGAATGGATTCTATTGAGGAATAAAAGATTATTGGATTTGGAGGGTCACAACCTGAAGTGGGGATGGCATGGATATCTATGGTATGATAAAGTAAAAGTTAATGTGGATTTTAATAATCATTTTATAAGACGTCCTTTGTTGAATATATGGAATAAATACAAAACAAGGTTTTTTTTGAAAATACCACTATGTGTTTCAAGTCAAGAAGCATTTTATAGAAGAGAAATGGCTGGAAAAGAGAAATGGTTAACTTACCAAGAACTATTAGAAAATGTGCATGGTGAATATATAATGAAAGAGAGAGAACAACTAATAAAGGAAGGATATAGTTCACAATGGTTTGCCTATTTACAATTGTTAGAAAGATTTAAAATGGACAAGAAAATGTATGGGTTTGAAATAAATAAATCTGATTTTGAAATAGGTTTGTGTACAAATGATGAATGCATAATTGCAAAAATGTATAAATTTTTATTAAAAATGGACATGGAAGAAGAACAAGTAAAAGAGTGTATGGTTAAGTGGGCAAAAAATTTTGGTTATAATATACAAATGGATCAATGGGAAAATATGTGGAAAAAAGGTTTGAAATTTACATTATGCTATAATCTTAAAGAATTTTTTTATAAAATGATGTATCGTTGGTATATGACTCCAGAAAAGTTGTCAAAAATGTATAGTAATGTTACTAATGTATGTTGGAAATGTAAACAACAAGAAGGATCTTTTTATCATATGTGGTGGTTGTGTAAACAGGCAAAATTATTTTGGGCACAGATAGGTAGGATGATGCAAAAAGTCTTAAAGATAAATATTCAGTCAAAACCAGAATTTTTTTTATTGGGTTTTATGGATAAACAAAAGGAAAAGAAATATGGAAGAATAATATTATATATGATCACAGCAGCAAGATTACTATATGCACAAAAGTGGAAAATGGAATCGATACCAACAATGGAAGAATGGCTATTGAAATTAATGGACTTAGTTGAGATGGACAAATTGACATGTCTTATTAGAGAAAAAACGACAGATACATTTCTTAAGGAATGGAAGCCTCTTTTGGACTTTTTGTTGAAAGAAAAAAATGAAATGATGATAATGGGATTTGACGATTAATTAAGATAGACTTTGGAAAAAAGTGAATTTCGTATGTTCTAGGAGACAGGTTTGATATATATTATATACTTATAGCTGATCTGTAACAAATTGGAAGTCAAGTTTTTCTTTTTATTTTATTTTTTTCTGTTGTATTGTTTTTGTTGTATTTGTATTTGTTTTTATAAAAATGTGAATAATAAAAAAATTATTATAAAAAAAAAAAGAAACTACAATTCCGAGGATTCTTTGGGGGAAGCAGTCTGTTTAAAGTGGTGTGATACTGCTGTATAGTGCAGTTGAGGCCTAATTGTGGAACATAAACAACAAGCCTCCCCTTTCTATGGTTTGTTTGTTTTCATACTGTTTCCAGTGGCAGCAAATCACCTGATGTGTGCCTCTAAAACTGCAAGACGTGGCATGTGTCAAACATAGTTCAGACTCACAGCTTACAGTTTCACGTACCTGAGAACTGGGATTGTTGGTAACGCCCTGCCATATGTTTGTATAGTTTTTGCTGCTGCATAACATGTGAAGAACAGGGCCAGCCCTACCGTTAGGCAGAATGAGGCTGTAGCACTCCCTGGCAGTTCCCTGTCAGCCTTCTCAATGGGAAGATTGTTCCCATCCTCTGAGACAATGTAGCAGTGTTTGCTTTTTTTTTGGCCTGGGCTCTGTCTGGCTCATCAAGTTGCTTTATCTCAGTGCATTAAAGACTGTGTGAGCAGATGCAGTATGAGTAAGGAGATGCACCCAGTCCACGTCCCACACTCCAGAAAGCATTTTTCGCATGCGCATTCACTGCTCTGCTCATGTAATGCATGCTGGCCATTTGATTAAGTGGGCATGAGCAAGTGAGTGATGGTGGATGTTATTGGGGAAAGCTGTATATGTCCTGCATTTTCTAAGCTAGCCTGTGGGCCCCAGGTGTAGCGATGTTTTCCCATTACCAGTGCTGGAGTGAGATTAAACTGTCAGTCCAGCTTCTGTACAGGATGTGTGTGTGGCATCTTATCCTCCACTGTGTCCACACCAGCTCACAGGAACGTAGGAAGCTGATTAATACTGAGTCAGATAACTGGTCCATCTAGCTCAGTATTGGTGACACTGACTGGCCCCAATTCTCTAGGATTTCAGGCAGGGGACATTCCCAGCCCTACCTGGAAAGACTGGGGACTGAACCTGGGACCTTCTGCATGCAAGGTAGATGCTCTGCCACTAAGCCATGGACCTTCTTGTCTGTCATATAAGTACACAGCATTGAAATGCAGCAGAGTATCGCAATGTGGTGGCACAAAAGGGAATTGGAGGATGCAGAATGAAGCAATCTGCAGTGTTTTGAGACTGATATTCATTCTGGAATTCCATCACTGATTCTCTTCTTCCAGAGGATCAATATTTCTCTGCATAAATCTAAACGTTTAAGATGGCGTTGAGATGAGGGCATAATCATTGCGGCAAATCAACATTATTATACAGCCACACTATCTGCAATATCCATAAAATTAATGTGAACTGCAAATTGCTAATAAGACCTAATTATCTTCATCAAGGAAATAGCAGAGATAATGTGAGGAGGTGGTTGAAAAGGCCATTGATTTAATAATATGACTGGTCTTTATGTTTATAATTGCATTTGCCTTATCTGCATATGCCATGCTGGTTTACTACTTAACCAAGCTGTGACACTAAACAGTCGCTGGCAGTTTAATAGTTTTATCAGAAAATGTATAGAAGTCTTGGCGACTGTAATTTAAAACTAAATATTTAAGTGCACCCAAAGAGCTGTTATTGTAAAATTATCTCCTGAAGGCTCCCACATAGCCAATGCATTAAATTTTATGTCACAAAGCAAAGCTCATTGAATGAGCTTCAGTGCAAACTAATGGCTGCATTTCTCCATCCTAATGGTTTGTGTTTCCCACTCTGGCCCATCATAAGGTGGGAATTTATCAAGGCCAGAAAGCATTCAGGTGGTTTTTGTGGTATCCTGTTATCATGGAAGGCTTAAAAGACACACCAGTCAAGAAGCTAGACAATACGTTTATTTTCTCTCTCAAAACAAGAACAGGGGACTCTTGAGTCCACCCAGATACAACTAAGTCCAGTGCCACCTAGCAACAGAACTATATAATGACACCATCAGCACATCCATCACTACTCTGTGAGACTAGGGGCTCATCCACACAGCGATTTAGTGTGTGTCTGGGGCCACGTGCATCCCCTTGTAATTTGCATGGTTCACATGACATTGCAGGCAAGCAGAAAGCATCACACAGTTTCCCCCTTTAAATCCGTATTAACCCAATCTGGTGATAATGGGAAAAGGAAAGGAAAAATGTCTCAGCTGTGCTGCGCTCCTCCTTGTAGGTGCTTTGTTTCAATTTTTTTTAGTGGGCAGGCTCTCTTATGCCCCATTGCCCACTCCCTCTCTCTCTGCCACCCACAAAAGCTGCCGCAGCCGCTGCCTACTTTGCCTTTCACTCACTCTCCCCTCGTCCGCCTTTCACTCAGGCTTGGACAATGGAGAAGAGAAAGGGGGGGTCTAGTCAGTGTGGACCTTGCAAATCTATCACGACAGCAAAATCAGCATCTTTAGTACGAAAGTATGCTCCCATGTGGATAAGCCCTAAGAAATACCTGATTTTCTGTTGTTTTAAAACAGCCATGGGAGTTGTGTAAACTGGAAGGGAAGAAACTCATATCTCTGTGCATGTCTCTCTTTCCAGCTTCCTAAGTCTTGTTCCAAAAAAGTCCACAACAGAATGCTCTGTTTTCTGTCTGATTTAGGAAACAAGAAGGAGACATGCTCTGGTGCTACTGGTAATGGGGCTGTGTATTAAGCTCAGCACATCTTGGAGAACTCTCCATCAGGAGCTACAAACACTGTTCACTTCCTTCACTCTGACAAATTCTGGAACAAAGAGATCTAAATAATAAGTTATTCTTATTCTGAATATGTATCCCAGATAATTCTAATCTCAGACCAATATGAGTATAGAGTTCTTCAAAACACATTGAGCTGAATAAACAGCCCATTACCAGTGGCACTGGAGTGTGTGTCCTTTTTGGTTCCTTATCTTGGTGCTCCCTGCCATTTTCCATCTTGATCTAGTCTGATTTAACCAAGGAAAACAGTGTCAAGGAGCAACCAATCACTCATCACTGCAACAAAATCTAAGCTCTGTTTCCTGCTTCAGTTGATACCTTTTGCTGGGTAGGGAATTCTCACCAGAACTGGGCCAAGACATTTTGCTGCCTAAGGCAGAACTGAAAATCCCTCCCTCCAGAAAAGAAAAGAAAAACCTTCTAGGTGCATAGTTCTCAAGGCTGCCCAATTTATTTTGGCACTTGAGGCAGAAAATTCCCAGATGCCTCTCTCTGCAAGTGAGATACAATAATAATTCATTGAATAAATATTTGTGCCCTTTTTTAACACCCAAAATCAGCAGTCTGAGGTGGCCACCTCACTCAGCCTAATGTTATAGTTGACCCCCATTCACAGCATCTACCAAACAGTCTATCAACCTCCTTTTTAGGATAGGGCTTTGAAGAATACGATTAATCCAGTCTTACTCAACACTTTCTTAGTACACTGAACTATATAGATTTGTAGTAAATTAAGAAAAAGGTTAAGCCGTCGATATCATCAATATCAACTGAAATTTGAATTTTCGCCAGTGAAAACCAAACTTGGGCCCCATCAGCACTGCACATTTAAAACAGTATTATACCACTATAAGTAGTCATGGCTTCCCCCAAAAGAATCCTGGGAAGTGTAGTTAGATAAGGGTGCTGAGAGTTGTTAGGAGACCTCTATTCCCCTCACAGAGCTACAATTCTCAAAGTGGTTTAACAGTTAATCTTATTCCCAGGGAACTTTGAAAACTGTAGCTCTGTGAGGGGAACAGGGGTCTCCTAACAGCTCTCAGAGCCCTTGACAAGCTGTACCCAGGATTCTTTGAGGGAAGCAATGACTTTTTAAAGTGGTAAGATACTGCTTTAATTATATAGTGTATAGTGCAGATGGGGATGAATAAGCTCACACTCCTATTATTTTTGATTTCTGGGGGAAGCCACTTAATCCAGTTGTTGAGGGCCAAGGCACATGTGATGTTACATGTTGTTTTTTAAAGTCTCAAGAGGGCACCCAATTTGCTTGGAGCAGTATCTTTGGGGGTGGGAATGTTTAACCCCTTTTGCTCATCATTCCCCTGATTTCCCTGATACATACCAGGCCAGGTTGGATGGCAGAAATTTTACCATTAACTGTCCTGGCATTCAGCAGCAGAACTTTTACACCCCAGGGCCTGAGTCACATAAGCTACCAGCACACAGATGGGAGATGAGCCGTTAGGCATAGTGACCAACATATAAGACATAAGCATTTGCATCTTTTTCTTCTTCCAAGTTGCTCAGGGCAATATACATGAAGTAATCCCATTTTATCCTCACAATAACCCTATGAGTTGAGGTAAGTTAGGATAGAAGATAGCTACTACACATTATTACCTAGCAAGCTTCATGGGTATGGAGCAATTTGACTATAGGTTTTTCACCTAGCTCAGTGTTATACTCTGTTTGTGTATTTTAGGACAAGGTGTGTACAGAAGTGCCTACAATTCAGTCGTAGATTTTTCATGCAGTTTAAAAAATTTTTTTTCAGAGAACAGGCTAGAACAGGCTTATGATGGAACACATGCAAAAAGGGATGTGAAACAGAAATTGGCTGATCTGTGCCTCCCTAGTCCCACATGACTTTGGAGACAACAGCAGAAGACATCTTGCTCCTATGAGCAGTTCATTTACATATCATTATTGTTGTTGTTGTTACTGTTGTTGTTGTTGTTGTTGGTGGTGGTGGTGGTGGTGTCCAGGCAGGGGTCTACTCTACCTACTGCTCTTAACAAGAAAAGGAGCTTATATAGTGACCGGCACTTTCTGAGACATGCAGCATTGCCATTTTAGAATGGTGGCTGGCTCATTGTTTTGGGCTGCTAGAGATCAATCATCAATCAATGTTCTTTGTTCAAACATTCTAAATCTTCCACTTGTGAAAGCCCCTTTGCATTGTGGCTGCCTGAATAAGCTGCTAGGTTGCAATTCTTTATGTTTGGGGCCCATCTGGCCTGTCATTTACAAGTTCGCATATCTCATTGTGAACCTGATAGGGTTAACATCTCATTACATCTGTGTGAGGATTATGCTTTACACTCCATAGCTTTGTGGTAACAAAAGCCAAGCTTCCCAAAATCCCATTAAACAACTTCTTATCTCAGATGCTGAGATGCTTATCAGCACCATATGTTAAAGGGCTCCTGCTAGTTTCCAAAATGACCCCATGAAGGTATTCTCAGGATTTAATCAGCCTGAAATGCTGGAGGGATGAGATTTAAATAACAGTTCCCAGCCCAGCAGAACCCAAGCCAAAAGGGGGAAGAATATAATGAGGGAGTTCTCTCAGAAGTTTTCTCTCACCAACTGGGCACATAAATAAAAATATGCATGAGTTAAGTATCTGCGTTCAGCCTTGTTTAAGTTGCTGTTGCTAAACATTTTCTTTCCACAGCAAAGATGTGGTTCATGGTAAGTTAAGCGAGTTCTTTCACAACATATCCAGTTAAGACAGACAGGCTGTCCTTGTTCGTTTGAATTGCTTAGGGGGAGATCCATCTCTCTCGTGCACAGTCCAAATGCTGTTCAAGTGGAGTTTTTTATATGCATCAATTATGGGTTTTGATGATGAATTGAAAGTTGCTGGGCATTTGAGCAAAACTTCCATTGCATTTTTTCTGAACACTTTTCTGAAGACATCACACTTGTGATTTTGGAAAGTCAGTGCCCTGGGAGAAGGCAGAAGAACCATCTTCATTGCCAGAATGTTGTATGACTCTCCGAGTCATAGACATCAAGGGTCTGACAAGGTTTATTGCAGATCTGCAGTGAATGAACCAAAATGTTAATACAGGATGCTCCAGCTGCCCCTAATTAGAGGAAGTGACAGTTCCTATTTTCTGGCACCTAAGTTCAGCCCCTGGCATCTCCAGGTGAGGTTGGAAGAAACCCTCTCTGAAACCCTGGATACCTACTGCCAGTCGGTGTTAATACTGAGATAGATGGACCAACAGTCTGATTTCATATGAGGCAGCTTCTGATGTATCTATCCCGGATAAATCACTTTGCTTATTTTTATTTATTTATTTATTTTATTATACTTGTATACTGCCCCATAGCCGAAGCTCTCTGGGTGGTTTACAGTAACTAAAAACATTAAAACAAATACAATTTAAAACAGATCTTATAAAAACAATTTAAAACACAATTTAAAAATTTAAACAGTATAAAACACATGCTAAAATGCCTGGGAGAAGAGGAAAGTCTTGACCTGGCGCCGAAAAGATAACTGTGTTGGCGCCAGATGCACCTCATCAGAGGGATCATTCTATAATTTGGGGGCCACCACTGAGAAGGCCCTCTCCCTTGTTGCCACCCTCCGAGCTTCCCTTGGAGTAGGCACCCGGAGGAGGGCCTTTGATCTTGAACGTAGTGTATGGGTGGGTTTGTATCGGGAGAGGCATTCCATCAGGTATTGTGGTCCCAAGCCGTGTAAGGCTTTATAGGTCAAAAACTATAGGTCAAAATTTTGCCTTTTAGGAATGCCTTATGAAAAGTTTGTTAGTGTGATTTGCTAGCATTGTAATGCTTTAGCACAATGTTCTTCAACCTTGGGTCCCCAGATTGTGGACTACAACTTCCATCATCCCCAGCCAGCTTGGCCAATGGCCAAAGATAATGGATATTGTAGTCCAACAACATCTTGGGACCCAAGGCTGAAGAACAGTGCTTTAGGATTTAACTCCTATTCAGAGTCTCTAGAACCAGGAGTGACCAATGTGGTGCCCTCCAGATGTTGTTGGAATCCAACTCCCATCAGTCCCTATCAGCATGGCCAATGGACAGGGATGTGGGAGTTGTAGTTCAACACATTTGGAAGGCACCATGTTTGCTAGGTCTGCCCTAGAAGTTAAATCTCTGACTGGATGTCTGTGTTTTGTCTATAGCATACATAAATGTAAATGTGTATGGACAAATACTAAAGCACCATGCAAGGCACACTTCCATTTCACACACTGCAGCTGTTGAGGTATATTTTGAGCTGTTAATTACATCATAGTGTATCCAAGTAAACGTGCATAAGATTGGGCTGTACATGTCAACAATTCCTCCCAAGCCATTATGCTCTAAAACACTGGAATGAGATAATTGCCACATGAACTAAAATCCCCAAATATATCAATTATGTGCTCTCTGTCATGAGTCAAAAATATTTGGACTGAGTCGACTATACATTTCACAATAAATTATTGTATAATCTGACATCTGCTGAGCCAGATGTGACCCAACTGGTGCTTCGCCAAAAATACCAGTTCGAGAATATATATATGTAAGTATTTGGAATGGCCAGGTGCCTTTCCATGAAAGTGCCTAAGAAAAGAACTGTAGATGAGTGCTAAACAGAGCAACACATTTTCTGACTTGTTCCTGAAAATGGATTGCATGTAAAAACAGAAGCAAGGCCAACTTCCTTTCAAAACCAGGTGTGAAGTTATTTCTTAGCATGTCTGAATTAATTCAGACTTTTTTGGGAGTGGGTGGATTGCTCACTAAAAATCTGAATATGTAAATAATCTGATTTTTTTGGCTCATTGTATATGAAAACCGGCAAGGGAAATGCACAAAATGGAAGGGAAATAAAATGCACAGGGAACATGCCTGCTATGATAGGCAGAAATATTTGGAGTCGGCTGTGAATTTTCCACATCTTGGGACATTTTCAGTCTGGGGCTTTGGCTCAGAGTCATTTCTATTAAAAGCCCAATCCTGTGCATGTTTACTTAGAAGCCCCACTGCGTTCAATGGAGATTAGTCCCAGGTAAGTACACATAGGATTGCAGCTTAACAGTTAGTAATCTCTTCACAGTACAGTTCTCCTGTCTCTTTAGGCTGTTTGTATAGCTGGCTGACTGGGAGCTACTCTACGCTGCCAGAATTTGCAGAAAATCATAGAATAGTAGAGTTGGAAGAGTCCAACCCCCTGCTCAGTGCAAGAATCCAACATACCTACCAGCCAGCGTGTACGTGAGGAGTGAAACATATCACCAACCACTGTGTTGCTGACAAACAAAAGTTTGGATTTTTGAAACTGACTGGCAAGGAGGAGCAGGCGGTGGTGATGGCTGTTTGGGTACTTGCCTGTTCCTCCAGGTTCAACACATATACTGGTATCTAAATAGGAATGACAAAAATAATAATAATAAATTTTTATTTGTTAGTCGCCCATCTGTCTGACTTAACAGACACTCTGGGCGACTTACACAATATAAAACACAATTTAAAACATATTCATACAACAGTCACCATATTAAACAACAATACATCTAAACCACCTGTTAGTAATACAACATAATAGCCTAACCCACCCCAGAAATCCCGTAGGCCTGCTTGAATAACAAGGTCTTTAAGTCTCGACGAAAAGCCATCAGGGAGGAGGCATGTCGAAGGTCAAAAGGAAGCAAGTTCCAGAGGGTGGGGGCCATGACCGAGAAGGCCCTCTCTCTGGTCTGCACCAGCCTAGCTGTTTTCACCGGTGGGACCGAGAGAAGGTCTTGTGAGGCCGATCTTGTTTGGCGGCATATTTGGTGATACTGGAGGCGTTCCTTCAGATAAACTGGGCCAAAACCGTTTAGGGTTTTAAAGGTTAATACCAACACCTTGAATTGGGCCCGGTATACAACTGGCAACCAGTGTAGCTCCATCAACACTGGGGTGACATGATCCCGGCGACGGCTTTGCTTTATTAAGCGTGCCACCGCATTCTGTACCAGCTGCAATTTCCGGACCGTCTTCAAGGGTAACCCCACATAGAGCGCATTACAGTAGTCTAATTGAGAGGAGACCAGGGCATGTATCACTCGTGGAAGCAGATGTATAGGAAGGTAGGGTCGCAGCCTCTGTACCAGATGAAGTTGGTACCAGGCTGCCCGACTTACTGCAGATACCTGGGGCTCCATGGACAATTGAGAGTCCAAAATGACCCCCAGGCTGCAGACCTGGTCCTTTAGGGGCAATCTCACCTCATTAAACACCAGGTCAAAGTTTCCCAACCTTCCCTTATCCCCCACCAGTAACACCTCGGTCTTGTCGGGGTTCAGCTTCAGCCTGTTCTCTCCCATCCATCCACTTACGGACTCCAGGCAATTGGACAAGGTTTCCACAGCCAACTCTGGTGAGGATTTAAACGAGAGATAGAGCTGCGTGTCATCCGCATACTGGTGACACTGCAGCCCAAAACTCCTGATGATAGCTCCCAGCGGTTTCATATAAATGTTGAATAGCATGGGGGTGAGGTTAGAGCCCTGTGGCACACCACAATTAAGGGGCCAAGGGTCTGAAACCTCATCCCCCAATGCTACTCGTTGAAATCTGTTGGAGAGATAGGAACGGAACCACCGTAAAACAGTGCCTCCCATTCCCAATCCCTCCAAGCGATTTAACAGGATACCGCGGTCAACGGTATCGAAAGCCGCTGAGAGATCCAGGAGGACGAGGAAAGTATGTTCTCCCCTATCCAACGCCCTCCTCATATCATCCACCAGAGCGACCAAGGCTGTTTCAGTTCCGTGTCCAGTCCTGAAGCCCGATTGGAAAGGATCTAAATAATCTGCTTCCTCCAAGTGTGTCTGTAACTGTTTAGCCACCACACGCTCAATCACCTTGCCCAAGAATGGTAAATTGGAGACTGGGCGAAAGTTGTTTAAATCTTGGGGGTCAAAGGAGGGCTTTTTCAAAATAGGTCTTATCACTGCCTCCTTGAGGGCTAATGGCATTGCACCCTCCTCCAAGGACGCATTAACCATTGCCCTGATCCTTTTGCCCAGTCTCTCTTTACAGCTTACAATGAGCCATGAAGGGCAAGGATCAAGCAAGCAAATGCAATGACTCCAGTCCAATAGTGCACGAACCTAGGAACTGGAGCTGTGGCTAGGTGCGCATATTATTATTTATTATTATTTATTAAATTTATATACCGCCCGACTAGCAATAGCTCTCTGGGCGGTGAACATAAAATAGCATAAAAATACAATGAATAACAAAATAATACTAAAATACAATCAACAATCCAATACAATAAACATTTTTAAAATTAAATCAGTGTTTAATAGCCTTCTCTGACAACAAGCAATCTCATGGATCAGCTACTTGACGGAGGAAGAGCAAGGTCTATGAAATCCGTCCCCCATCCCGCTTCTTATCCTGTACAGCTGATTAGCACTATTGCTGATGCCATGTGGTTAATCATATGTACCTCACAGCAAAAAAGATTGCAAGCCTTTGAGCAGGAGCTGCTGGCACTTTTGGGGGGCATTGTTTGCTGTTGTACAACTCCCATTTGTTTTATGCTGCTGAAGTTTCTGATGGCTCTTTTGTGTTGTACACTATAATGCATTCCTGTGCTGTGACTCCAGAGCCTAGAAAATCTGCGGAGCATGGCACTGGTCCCCAAATCCAACTTCTTGAAGAGCTCAACTTTTATTTAAAACAGAAAGAAACTTACTATCCCTCATCTAACATAAATAATTAAAATGCTTGAAAGTGTGGGGGCAATGCCTGAGAAATAAGTAACATATCAGTGTCTCAAGAAGCCCTTTACCTTCTTTGTGACTAGAAGCCTGGAGAGCCTTGATTCTTGTAGGGAAGGGGTGGTATTATTTAAGACAGCCTTTCCCAACCTTCGAGTCCCCAGATGTTGCTGGACTACGGCTCCTATCATTTGTGACCATTGGGCATGCTGGCTGGGGCTGATGGGAGTTGTACTCCAACATCATCTGGGGACCCAAAGGTAGGGAAAGGCTGCTCTAAGAGCAAGTAACTCTCAGTCATTTCTACTCTCAAAGTAAACATTTGAGGTCAGAGTTAACGCCAGTATTTTGGGAACTCTCAGCCACAGCGCCATCAGTGGGCACCCCTTACTTAGTAAGGGCCGGACAAACTGAGATTCCTCTTAGGCTGTATCTGATCTTATTGAATACTCTGTGCAAAATGGAAATGACGGCACCGTTCGGGCAGTGGACCTTCTGCTTTTTTGGGAAGCCCTGGCATGTGCAGAACTTTGGAGAAGGGCCGTAGGTCAGGGGTAGAGTACCACCTTTGCACGCAGAAGGTTGCTGGTTCAATCTCCAGCATCTCCAGGTAGGGGTGGGCATGTCCATTACCCAAAACCTTGGAGGGCTGCTGCCAGTCAGTGTAGTCAAGACTAAACTAGATGGATCAATGGTCTGACTCCATATAAGGCAGCTTCCTGTATTTGTATGGTTGCCACCCTTTGGAGCCAGCCTTACTTCTGGTGTGAAAGTGAGTGTGCCTCCCATTTTTAATTCAGATCTTCTCCTCAGATTTTAGTGTTCAGCTGGACACATGCGGTGGGATAAATGGAAATATGGGAAGCAACCCTATAGCTAGTGGCAACTGGTGGCTCCATGGCAGTGGAATCCATTCCACAGTTTAGTCCGAACTTTCAAGGAGCTGTCCAAGGTCATGCTCCTTGGACAGCTCCTTGAAAGTTCACACAAAACCCTGGAATGGATTCCACTGCCCCACTGACATGAAGCCACAAACTGCCACTGCCTACAGCATCTATACTGCAAACAGTATATGGTTTCTATATTCTTTTGTATGGTATCAGACCTCTGCTTGGTTCATTGTTTTCAAATTCTCTTCTATTTGATTTCTGTTTTGTACGTTGCTTTGAGATTCTCTGAATATAAAGCAATGAAGAAATTTTATAAATAAATAAAAAACCACCACCATTTTTAACGACATGCTTGACGCGAAATGCAAATGGTACATTTTTCATTATTGATAATATATATTTATTTCAATAATATATTACATTTCTTTCTACACAACCAAACTATAAATACTATTTGTGCCATTTTTGATAATTCATAGGTTCCCAATTCTTGAAATATTGAACCAATATTGAATAAAAAAATACAAAAGTAACAGCAGTCAAAATATTTTCACAATGTCTTTTTTTAAAAAAAAAATCTTGTTATTTACAGCATATGTTGTTAAAAACTCTGGGTAACAAAAACACAGAAAACTGTCCAATAATTCCTACTTTTACAAGTATCAGTAATAACATCTGAGCAGCTAGTTATGCAACATGTCAGTGATGAATATTGACAACATTTGCTGGGTACATTGGGTGCTACACATCAGGGATCCCCCAACCACAGCAAGAAACTTGTATATCAAGAGCAACCACACAGTGTTTATCAAATAAACAAAGATCACCGAATCATAAAGCAAAACTCTGGATTCATTCAGCCAATTCTATGTATTGACTAACCCAAGACAGAAAAAAATCTATTTCAGTGTGAAACATTCATTGATAGAACCTCAGTTGATTAAGGCCTTCCGCTGATCAAGGCCATGCAGCCAAAACACGATCTTTTTTAACAAAAGGGATAGTCACTCTACTCTTCACCAGTTTGGTTCAGGAAATTTAGACCGAAGGTCCCTTTAATTGAAGATATATATATCTGAAAGGGTTCAACAAGACCAGCAAACTAGCAATAGCATCTTCCTGAAGACAGATGCCCAGAGACAATAAAGGCACTACTGAAATTGAAAATCCAAAGGATTCTGGCGGAACACTGTTGCATGTTTGTATAGCTGCATAGAAAAGCAGTGTCAAGGTCACTGTTCATGTACATCACAAAGGTCACCATGCTCGCTTTGTAATCAAACACTCTAAACACATATAGTCATGGCAGCAAACAGTGCTTGGTGTCAACTGATCAGCTTCCAAGCTGTCCTGAACGCTGTGTTTCGGTCCAGTATTCCATGTAGCACTTTGTGTCCTCATCATCATCAAAGAAAATGTAGAGATGCACATACTTTTTCCAGTCCTCTCAATGTAGATGTTCTGGGCATCACATACCACTGGCTGAAGAAAAAGGCAATGTTTGGCAAAAGTCCCAGTTATTCCTTATTTTGGAGGGTTTCTTAAACAGGAGGTGAGTTAAGAGGTATCACAGGGCTATATGCCAGTGTGCAGCAAGTCTGAGAAGCATTCTCCCTGAGAGTCAAAAGTTCTGTTTCCTCACCAGAGTAAACTGTGGTGTCCATGTCATCTGAATGATATCCTGATTGGTAGCCACTTGTTGGATTTGATGCTTCGGACATAACAGACTCATTACTTTTACTGGAGACGAGGCCACTTCAAAATAAAAATACAAGATTAGTGATTCCACATCAGTCACGGTCTGCAAGTTTACTCCTGTTCAGCCATTTGTTTTGCAGATAAGCATAGACCACCATTCCATCAGACTACAGCACTGGAAGTGATGGGAAGCTCCATTGGCTCTGTTGAGAAACCAGTTGCCATTTGGCCGCTCTTCTCCCCATACTGCTTCCAATCAAGTTGGTCATTATATATAATTTTAAGTACTGGTGCCTGAGTTTGCTTGTTTACCTTTTCAGCTGTGGGCAGGGACTGTCTTTATACTTGTTTTCCCCCCAGTGGCCAGCTCTGTTCTAAATAATTCTGAAATGAAAACGTACATTATGTTTTCTGGTCCAAACTTACCTAAAAGGCAACATTAGTTGTTCAGACTTATCTTCTAGTGTCTTTAGCTCTTCAGATGCAAGAATCATCCCGCTGTCCGTCTGATTATCCTGAAAGCCCCCCAAAAGACACAAATTGATTGATCGATAAAAAGGCACAAGAAGGACCAAACAGCAGAAACAATATCAAAGGCCATATGGACTTACATCTTGAGCCACTGTTACTGTTGGTTCTATAGGCACATCTTCAAAGGTTTTTACACTCACAGGACGGCTTTTTCTTTTACTTCCTTTGCGATGCTGACTGGAAAAGACATATATTGCCTTTGTCAGTATTAATGTAGTTAAGGGGCTGCCAATGCTTTTGGGCCAATGGGTACATTTGTTCCTTTGAGAAAGTGTTGTGGGTGCCAGACACAAAATGGTTGTCATGGGGGTATGGTATAACAGAAAACAGCTGCCCTGGGGGCATGGCATAACACAAAATGGCTGCCACATCTCAAACAGCAGAAAGAGTTGGGATCACAGATTGGTGCAGGCATGCCACTCCTCCCAAATCAGCATCCCCACCTACACCAGCCACCTCTATACTCATTCAGAGAGATGGTCTTTGCATCTCACTTCTGTTCCAAACAGAAGACAGGGTGGGTGTCAAGTATTCCATTGAAATGTGGGCATATTAAAGGGGACATGTTCAATAGAGACCAGCCAGTACAAACAGGAACTGAGCAGGAAGAGCAAACAGTCTCTCATGCATTGTGGATTTTTAAAGGAATATTTACCGAGATCTCTTGTGAGCACCATAGGAGGTACTAGTGCTATGGTGCTGTGTTGGCAACCCTTGATATAGCTAATAGAAGTGCAGAGAGGATGTCTGAACCTGCTCTGGCTTTTCAATACCATCATCTGAAGCCAGGGATGTACAACCCATGACCCCCTGAGCCAAGTGCAACCCACCAGGGGCCAAATAACCCTCCTGGTTTTGCTTCCTGTCCAGGATGCAAAAATAGAGAGCTGCTAAGCACTCAGCATGTAACAATTTGTATCTGTGTTTGGCTTAGTGGATCACAAACTGTCCTTTCTTGAATTTCCAAATATCCATGAGTTCAGGGAAAGTGTCAGATCGAAAACAATATGCGTTAGGACTGACTAGGTATTTCTCTCCAACCTGAATCAGGGTGTGCTGTTGGTGACCTGAATTGGTCTTGAGTCATTTGCAGTGAATAGAGACCCAAACTTTTCACCCCATTTCAAACTTTGTAAATAAGGTTTAAGTAGTGGCTTGCAGGATTGTGGCTTGTGCTTAGGGCAACCACTTCAGATGGCCCATTTGCCAGAAGCATGTTCTCATCCAGGCAGAAAAATTACTATGACTGATTCCAGAGCACAGCATGTGTATGAAACAGCCCTTTTTTTCTTCATCTGTTGCTTTCTCTGTTCAGTATTTTATTTTCATTTTTAAATGTTTAAAAGTTTGCAGACAAACCGTTTCAAGCAAAACAAAACAAACAAACAAAACAACAAACAAAAGAGCCTGGATCACTCTTGCAATTTTTCTATTTGGAAGGTGCCTCCAAGAATCCTAACTCGGTTGAACATTTCACAACTCGCTTTTGCCAAAGGCTTTTCTCCAAAGAAAACCATCTGAACTGGAAGAGTTCCTAACGCTGTGATGATCAACACTCCATATTCCCATTTCAGAGGACCCTAAAGACTACCTCCATTACCAAAGCAATGCACCAGAATTTAACATTGACAATTAGCTTATAACTGAAGTTGCCCATGGCAGATTTGGTGATGATCTGAGAATGGCCCGTCTCTGATGGACAAACCAGAAAAGCTCTTTCTAGGAGCAGAGCATTTGAATCAAAGGCATATTGAGCTGCTAAAACATTATCTTAGGCCTTTGGGGGGGGGAAATAAATGCCTTTAAAAACAATGAAGGCTCATATGCTCTACTAAGCATCTTTTAAAACTATAGCTGTACAGTGACTATTCAATTTTTGATACTTTAGAAATGAATAGTCTTATAATGCTTCCTTTCTGATTATTTTTCTCACCAGAATAAAAAAGAAGCTGGAGGTCCCTTTAAAAAGGGAACATTTAGGCCTCTTGGGATGTTACCTGGCAGGGCTGGCCTATTAGACCACATAGAGGGAGGATGGTCACACAGGTTACCAGGGCAAGAGGGTGGGCCGAAAGAGCTGGTTGGCCCATTCGGCATTCGTTTCTTCTTGATTGGCTCGGGATGTGTGGGGATCTTCTCCCTTTTCCTAGTGTGGGGTTTGGATGTTCCAGCCCACTTGGATTTCTCTGATAGATTCAAGCTCCATGACTGGCTGTTGAGGCTGCAAGACCCTTGCCCAGGGAGCGATGTGGCTGTTGTGCTATCTCCTTCCTTCCCTTTGTGAATGTTATGCTCCAAAAGAAGTGCTTGTGAGTGGCATAAGGGGATCTGAATCCCTGCTGATAAGGACGGCTGGGGAGAGGCAGTAGCAGGGATCGTTGCCAGGTGTGCCACTGAGGCTGATCGGGACAGGGGATTCTGACATCGGTCTATGCGTCATGAATGATACACGAGTGTGTGTCATTTATTTATTACATTTAAATCCCACCTTTCCTCCAAGGAACTCATGGTTGCATACATGGTTCTTCCCCCTCTCCACTTTATCCACACAACCCTTGTTGAGGTAGATTAGGCTGAGAGACAGAGTCTGGTCCAAGGTCACCCAGTGAGCTTCATGGCTGAGTGGGGATTTGAAGTCTGGTCTCCCAGGCCCTAGTCAGACACTTTAACAACTGGCTCTCTTTGAAGTCATGAATTCTGTGTGTCAGTGGCAGGGGAGTGACATTGTGGGCACAGTCCCTGATTGGTGAGCTGTGGCAGTGTTTACGGGGCTGCTGGGGGCATGCCTGTCATTTTTACACTCTTACACAATTTTTTTGTATTTTCTATTTGGGTGCTTCCTCCTGTCCCTCCTGAGGTGGATACACATTGGACACAGTGGTGGCACATCCCCATGGTAGTGGTGCAAAGTGAGCATGGGATTGCTCTGTAAATATTGCAACCTATTGAATATGGCTAAATATAAATAATGAGCAGCATGAATGCCTTCCTTTTTCTCGTCACTATCCCCATCATCACCACTTTCAAAGAGAAATCTGGGGGGGGGGGCACAGCGGAAATGCCTAGCAGCCCCAGTGGAATGCTCATTATACTACAAACCTCATTTCTAATGTGCTGTCATAATGGAACTGAGGATCACACACTTCCTCTTCTTCCATGCAGGAAACAGGTGAGGTTGGCAGGGAGAGTCCAGAATCCTCTTCTATGTTCAGCAATGGAGTTTGTGGAAGGACAATATAGTCCTTACCATCCTGATGAAAAGATGCCAAAATAGATTTTAAGTTACAGGATTTGTGGCTGGAAATAGCTAATTTCCCCCTCACAGAGTTGACAGCAGTTTTTAATGTACCTGACGAGCATTTGCTTGTAATACATTTCCCAGATGCTCCACTAGATCTGAGAAAGTTGGTCTTTGTTTGGGTTCCCCATGCCAGCAGTCCAACATTGTCTGATACCTGGAAAATAAGACCACAGTAACAAAGTTACAAAATAAATATGTCCTAGAATGAACCTATTCCACTTATTATGGATAATAATCATTAGAACAAAGCAACAAGCAGGTCAATACTGTACTGCCAGAGAGAAAGAAAGAAAGAAAGAAAGAAAGAAAGAAAGAAAGAAAGAAAGAAAGAAAGAAAGAAAGAAAGAAAGAAAGAAAGAAAGAAAAAGAAAGAAAGAAAGAAAGAAAGAAAGAAAGAAAGAAAGAAAGAAAGAAAGAAAGAAAGAAAGAAAGAAAGAAAGAAAGAAAGAAATTCCTGTGGTTCCTTCTCTCCCTTTAGTAACAAAGCCCACTGACCACCAGGGGCTGGATAAATATGAGATTTTTTTCCTGGCCCACTCCCAAGTGAGTTGTCCACTTCTGTTTCCACCAGTAAAAATTCTTACATTTCAGGTGTTGTATATTCTGGGGCCCTCATCCTTGTTCCCTCTTTCAGTCTTCTGCAGAATTCCTCATCAATCTTTACACCAGGGTATGGCGAGGCTCCTAAAGTGACAGACAGATTGCCTTTTAGGAAGGTGCTAAAATTGGTGGCTTTGTCATTCAGTTAAATACATCCATTCACTGAAATAAAAACAACCTAAAATGGTACAGGATCACTTAGACTGCAGAGAATCACTTACATTGGATCAGGAAGTATGACTCTTGAGCAACATGCATAGAATGTTCCTAAAATATCTGGATATTTGATTTGAGTTTTGCTTTGCCAAACTATCCATTTCCAACCAGGAAGAGAATGTTTCTGCCACATGTGAGTACCGTTGCACTGCAATAGCAAAGTTTGCTTAGACAGATTGGACAGCTCAAGCATCAAGAAAATTATACAATTGCTTATAATCCTGTGAATATACCCATAGTAAAAGGCAGATCAAGTTTATAAGCAATTATTTAATTATCTTGATTAAAGAGAATTAATCTGGATTGTAATCCAAAATCATAATGGGAAAGTGGAGAATCGTATTCAGCTAAGTCCTACTCAGTGTAGACCAATTGAAATTAATGAACCTATATTAGTAATGTCTACTAACTTCAATGGGACTACTCTGACTAACATTGAATACCACCCTTTTTCTATAACTCATCCTACATCCTCACCTTACTCAATAAAGACTACAAATATAATTTTTATTAAATATTTGATAAACATTAACTAGTTTGCCTGCAATTATGGAGATGTTTGTATGCATCATAATTATTTTATTTATTTATTATTTAATTTGTATCCCGCCCTTCCTCCCAGCAGGAGCCCAGGGTGGCAAACAAAGCACTAAAAACACTTTAAAACATCATAAAAACAGATCTTAAAATACATTAAAACAAAACAGCGTTAAAAACATTTTTAAAAAAACAACTTTAAAAAAGGGTTAAAAACATTATTAAAAAACATATTAAGCAATTATGAAATGTGATTGCATCCAGTAATTCTAGTATTAAAATTTGAGAAGTTTACCATGCAATTGTAAAGCAAGGAGGTGGAATCTAAAAGGCAGTTTAATTGCCCATCCAAAGCCTTGCCAGGGTTTGGGCCACAGGGTGGAAGTGAGTTGGAAGGAGTGCTCTTGTGTTCCTCTGCTTTGCTTTGCTTTAAACAGATTCCCTCCCATTTGGGACCAACGGTAGGAAAATTACTCAGAGAGACTTGGAATAGCACTGAGCTGGTCTAAATCTCTCCCTGGCTTGTTGGGAGATTTGAGAGAGCTTTGGATCCAAGCCATTTCCAAGTGGTCTCCCAGCACAACCCTGAGGCATCCCTCCAACATTTTTTGTTTGGCCCTTCTGACATTGGAGTTCTAACACTGGTTGGGCCAGGGTGTCAGAAGTTTCAGTGGTGGCAGTGAGGATGATCTGACATTGGATCTCCCTCTCTAATGTCAGAGCTTTACCTCCAATTTTGGAGAAGGAGATCCGATATATCCTATGGCCCCTGGGATGCCCTCTCAGGGATCATAGGACTTCGCCTTGAGTGAGCAAAGAAACGTGGCTTACCTAAAGAAAATATCTCCCACAGCAGCACACCAAAGGACCAAACATCACTTTGAATCGTGTATACTCTGTCAAAAATGGTTTCCGGTGCCATCCACTTTAGGGGTAGCCTAGCCTAAATGTTCAAGAAACAAAGCAAGAGAAAAGGAAGCATTAAAGCATGTTGTGATATCACTAGTATCTTTTCCAATTAAATGTCAAGGTCTCGGAGAGTGAAACTTACATCTCCTTTCCTGACATAATCTGGATCTCTGTAGATATCACGGGCCAATCCAAAATCACAAATTTTTACCACATTGTTATCCGATAGGAGGATATTGCGAGCTGCCAGATCTCGGTGGATACACTGCAAGAAGAGGAACAATGGGTCTATTATTTGAATTCGTCCAAACAGGTGCACGTCTTCACAGCTTCATTAACTGTGTCTCAACTGGTATATTCTTCCCAAAATTTCACTCCCTGTGGAATATTAAAAAATATAGGAACATAGGAAGCTGCCTTACACTGAATCAGACCATTGGTCCATCCAGTTCAGTACTGTCTACACTGATTGGCAGCAGCTCTTCAGGTTTTCAGCCAGGAGCCTCTTCCCGCCCTACCTGGAGATGCCAGGGATTGAATGCGGGACCTTCTGCATGCAAGTCTGATGCTCTTCATCTGAGTTATGCCCCTTCCTGAATGCCCCATTGGGATTTAAATAAGATGCAGCTTAAATATTCTGTTTCTGTTGAGGCACAGTTTTCAGTACCACCTCTGAAGATTGATGAGGGAAGATATTTGAAAACACATCCATATTAAAAACAACAACAACACACCTGCATTTGGGAAAGGTTATATGACAGGGAAAAGGCTTCCATGTATAGGAATACTTTGACCTGGGAGAGCTTTTAAATAAGCAACCCCTTACAACCATCTTGTGGAGGTAAAGCTTTACAAGAGAACCATTTGGAAACTGTTATTAATATATTTATGCAAGAATACATGTAACCACATGCTTCACTGATTGTACATACATTTTGCCACTTCTGCTTAACAGGTCAAAATTATGGGGTAGTGGAGGCCTGACAAAAAGATTGATTGATTGATTGATTGATTGCACTTGTATACCGCCCCATAGCCGAAGCTCTCTGGGCGGTTTACAGCAATCAAAGATGATAGCAGAGCCTGCTCCAGTGGACTGTCACCTCACCTCCACACACATACAGGATCACCAACTGCTCTGTGGGATGGAACATTAGATGTCGGCTCCTGCTGCAACGGGGTCAACTGTTTTGTTCTGAGGGTGTGATTCCTGGTGAACCCAGTTTATTTTATAACTGTTGTAAGCCACTTTGAAGACTGCAGTCAAAAAGTGGGGGAGATGTCTATTACAATGACTTAGTTAAATGGTAAAACATGCTTTACCATGTGGCCAGATGCAATGGTGAAATGTGCTTTGCTGTGACGAGGCCATCTCCCCATATGCCTGGCCATGAGTGAATTTACAAGTGCTGACATCCTTACTTTGCAACATCAACTGCTTTGAACTCAAAGTGTACAGAAACACTAAGTGAGCTCTAGCCATGTGTACTGCAAGTTTCTTTCTATTACGCACCATCCTTATCACTATCATTTCCAGCATCATATAGTCATCTGATCAATATCATTTCCTGAGAGAAGTTCCTTACTTTCCGTGAGGCCAGGAATTCCATCCCCCTGGCCACCTGGAAGCTGTAGCAGATGAGGTCCTCCAGGCTGAGAGGGCTTTTGCAAGGATCTTCAGATGTTGCTGCAAAGAGAAAGGTTGACTAATATACAATGTATAATATGCTGCACATCCTGATTAGGGTTGGTGAACACTTTAGCATAGAGAAATCTCCTCATCTAGTTTCCTTCCTTAATTTCTTGCTTTCTGGGCTTATGGATGCTTGGAGCTGTGCAGCAGAAGCTACCCTCAATGACAGTGTGGAAAAGCAAGTCAGAATGATAAATTATTAGAGAAAACTTCCATCCTGAAAGATGATGGGAGAAAAACTGCCCCAAAAACTGTAGAATGAAGGGATAATTTTTTAACACACACACACAAGCTTCAGCTGGAAAAGCCACATTCACTAATAGAGAAATGTACCCAACTGTTTTCCTATGTGCAGAGAAAAACTTTACAGTCATTTTTTTAAAAAGACGATATGACTTTGAATCTTTGACCAATTCTTTCAGTTCATATTTTTAAGCAAACTGATCTGATTTGCACTGCCAGAACTAATATGCTGATCAAAATGCAGTTGTTTTTTATGAGATAATCCTCAGCTCAAAACAAATATCAAAATGCATTCAAACACATATTGTAAGTTGAAATGCATAAAATTGCTTATTTTAGGATAAAATGCATATAAAATGTGTATTTTAGGGTGAAGTGTATTTTATGACAAATATATTTAAAAAGCATGTGTTTATTTAAAAAATACAAACTGATGAGGAAACAGGATTCCATGGAATTAAGAATGAACAGAAAGTGACATAGACTGGAAATAGATGGAGCCATCCATTGATAGATTTTTTTGGGGGGGGGACTGGATAAATATCTGAAATATTGGCCAGATATTGACTCAGAATTTAACATCATGGGGATTTACCTCAGGGAGTGTTACAAAACCAGGGAAGCCCTAAACACAAATGTCAACCTAAACACAAACATGAAGTCATGATCAGTTGAAACCAATGGTTCTTACTCATATGTTATTGAACTTGAGTTCGAACGCTGAAGCTTCCCCTATAATCTAAGATACCTATTATCTGTATGTCCTGCTTGTGGTCTTCCTAGACACAAAATGCATATAAAAATGCAACAAGGAAACATGATTCTGGACTAGATGGGCCTTTGATCTGATTCAGCAAGATTCTTCTTAGATGTAAGAACTTAAAAGTTGAGAATATTTCAGGATGACCACCATATTTTGAATCAAGAAGGATTTTCTAGCAAGCTATGTCTGGCTGGAACTTCTGGAGTTTTATACCTTACTCTGCAGTGCGTGGCTCAACTTCTTTCATTTTGGTTTTACAAAATGTTTGTAAAGTTTGAAGCAATTTCTTCTGCAGATTTGGGAACTAGCATGGTCCAGTGGATGTGTTAAACTTGTACCTATGGGTGGGGGTTGGGATATATTTAAAGAACTCTCTCTCTCTCTCCCTCTCCCTCTCCCTCTCTCCCTCTCCCTCTCCCTCCCTTCCAAACCTGGAACACTTACAATTAATCTCACAAGGTCAATTCCCAGTTCTTTATGAGAGCAATACCAACCTTCTCTCATTATGCACTTGTATATCTAATCTAACATATGAACTGAGCAATCATGGATTCATCTTTTCCACAGAATGTGGCAATATCTATGCTTATCTAGCTCACATCTTACACTGTCCATACACACACACATGTGCTTAAGAAGAAATGGGCTCACATGTAAGGCAAAATATCTTCTGAAAATAAGCTCATGAGAATGCTTGTGAGAATTAATGAGATACTTTGAGTCAGTGAATGATCTAGGAGCACCTGAACCTATATGAATGGGGAAGCTAAGGAAACATCATGGCAAGTGTTTTAATATATTAAAAACAATAAAAAATTACCTTAGGCAGGTTTGCTCTCACGAGTGAATTTGTTAGGATTATTTGGGTATGCAGATTATTTTCATTATTTGTTTCATATATTTCTATTCTGCTCTTCAACCTTTATCATGTATGCTATAGGGATGGAAGGATCTGTCAATTTTAGTTGTCTCACTTTCTAATTTTTCCAATCTTAAATTCGCTTCTTCACATTTCTGCAGCAGTTAGTAGATTTTCTTTTCATGCAGTTTTGACCAATGTACACATTTTCCCAAGCATCTTCTAATAAAAAATATTTTGCATGTTATTTTCACTAATATATTACTTTTTATGCACACTTCCTCCTAATGTGTGCATTTTTGTACACATTTAGTTGGAGAACTGCATCACAAAATGTGGATATGTGTGAATTTCGAAGGACCCCTGTGTTTCAATTCTCATATACCATTTCACAACAAAATGCAAACGGAATCAAATTTCTCTCCCATCTCTAGTATGCAAAGATGGCCTTCAATTCACGTCTGCCTTAATATTCTAAGAACTTAGATGATGATGCAAGACAAAACCCACCTTCTCCCTCTTCCACATCGCTAAGAGTTCGCTCCTCTCCAAACCCGGAACTGGCTGAGCTCTGGCTGCTTGCAATGCTGTCCAAGCGTTTCTTCAGGTCTGCAGGGACTTCACTGTTTCCCTGCCTAAACCTGGCATTTTTGGTCTATAAGGTTTATAGGGGGGAAAAGGGGGGGAAATGGAATTTGTGTTAACTTATTGTGGCAGAGAGTGAAAAACTCAAACTGTTTGTTATAAAGGGAATATGGGAGAGGCAAGAATGTCCTTTCAGCGTCTGGTGTGTATGCATCCTTAGCTGAACTGGGGCCACGGACATTACCTTAGTAGTGTGGGAGAGAGCCATGAGGGTGCAAAAGCCACTGTGCCCTGATTAAGAAGGGGTGTGTGTAAGCTGACTGGTAAAGCATTTGCTCTGCATGCAGAAAGTCCCCGGTTCAATCCACAGCATCTCCTGGTAGGATTGTGAAAGAATCCAGTCTAAAATCCGGCAGAGCCACTGCCAGTCCGTGTAGACAATACTGAGCTAGATGGACCAATCGTCTGACTCAGTATAAGGCAGCTTTCTGTGTTCCTAACCGGTCAAAGATTTATCGTGATTTAGTATTGTATCATCTCCTAATCTCCCAAGGGAATAATGGAAAAATAACAATCTGTTTACTTAATAATAGCAAAGGTAAAGTGTAAAGGGGCATATAAACCAGTGCTGGCCAGGAGATGGCCTACACAAGTATAGGTTTCACTTAGAAATGTTAAACATTGTTTTAATTCCAATGCAGTCACTAGTAACATTCACCAGATCTCATGGCAGAGGTTAAAAGGTTCTTAAAGTAAAAGAGAACTCTCTTTCACTAATTTCATGCAGGCCTCACCTTGTATGGAAGAAAATCACTCCGCTTGCTTCTTAAGTACACCGATAGATTTCCAAACTTGCAGTATTCTACAATCACCATGAGTGGCCCTAAACAAATAAAATGTGAGCAAAATGTTGAGGACGTTTTTCTTTTCTTTCCTGTAGCACCTGCATACATCAGAGGTGGGGAAGCGGAGGCCCTTCAGATGTTGGACTCCAACTGCCATCAACCCCAGCCAGCAGCGCCAATGCTCAACAGATGATGGGAGCTGGGAGACCAGCAATATCTGGAGGGTCTCAGGTTCCCTGTCCCTGGTTTATATCATGCCTGGAAAATTTGTCATCCAACAAGCTGATTGAAGCCCTCTTCCCACCAGCCGTGGATGGAAACTGCACCAGGGATTGATAAAATGTCTTGTTTTTGCCTTGCTTGGTAGGTTTCAAGCATCCCGTCTATATAATACATTGCATTACAGTGCTTAGCCTAAGAAATGTTTTATTTTAAAAACTCTTCAACACTTTTCCATGCAATATTTTCTAAAGATTCAGAAGAATGTTCTTTGAGAGCACTGCCACCCTGGGCCCCTTTGGGAGGAAGGGTGGGATATAAATGTAATAAAACAAACAAAAAACTGATTCTCATTCACCTTTGCCTCTGATAATCATTTTTGGACAATTGATCTCACTAAGACTATGCAGAGTGTTGATATTGTGTGGGAAGTCTGGTTCACACATATTGCATAGCATGCTGAGCTACACATGATATGGTTTGCAGGAGTAAGTTTTTGCCTTGTAATCTCCACTACCTAATAGAACATTTTGTCCTGTAAATCAACACTTACACATGCATATTTCTCTGTGAGTACATCCTACCCAGATCCATCTACAATTTGGGGACAAATTAGAAATTATGGCTAAAGCATGGAGTTTCCAGCCTATGCATCCTTCATAACCTAAACTTAACATAATCCTTCATTTCTTTGTGAACCACTTAGAAGTTTCATTTACAATTAAAAAGTATACAAATTCTGCTAAATAAATGAAATCAAAATAACCTTCAGAAATGGTGTAAAGAGGGGGCACTTACAGAGAGAATCAGTGAGTGGGAAGAGGTATTAACTTCCTCTTCCTGCCAATTCCTTTTTCCGAACAGTCCCCACCACCACTAGCCATGCTGTGAGACCGGAAGCGAGTCCCAGGGAGGGGGGCAGGGGAGATCACTCGAGAATGTATTTTAATGTTCTACTGTCTATCTAGTCCAACATCCTGTTTTTGAACAGAAGCCTCCCAGATGTTTCTGGGAAACCCACAGTAGGTCATGAAGGCAACAGACTCTCCTGCTGTTTGCCTCTTCCCTCTGCAGCTGGTATTTGGTGGCAAAAGTGGGGCTTGCAACAAAATGTTGCAGTACTGAGCATTCCTGTTCAGGATGCCAGCCAGCCAGGTGCTTTTCTAGGATACTCCATTCCACCACCCATCTGGTTTTCCGTACCTCCAGTCAACTGTCATTCAGCATTTTGTGGCCACTGAACATGCTCAGTCATCATTTCTCTGTGTTGGGGTTTCCCACCCCTTTAGGGTTTTACCCTCCAAAAAAAGGCTTTATATTTCTGCAAATGTTGGGTTTCTCCCAACCTTGCTAATGTCTCCATTTTGTGCATGGGTGGTATTGTTTTGGCTGCAAAAGAACCAGCAATCAGAGAATGAAGTGCAGTCTGAATACATAGGATACTGGCACTGAACCCATTTAATTACCACAGCTTACAGGAGTTCATAGATCTGCCCCCCCCCATGAGTCTACTATTTCTTTTTCTCAGTCCATGGCTATGACCACATTATATGGTGTGAATTAATTTATATGTGAAGGAGCCGCTTCCTTCCTTTATTTATTTGTTTATTATTTGATTTATATCCCACCCTTCCTCCCATCATTTCATTGGCCGAGCCCAAGTTCTAGTATTTGAGAAAGGGAGAAACAATTGTCTCAACTCACTAGCTCTGTGGGTTTAGTTTAGTATTTAGTGTAGTATTTTTTATATTTATACAAAATATTTATATTTATATATATATACAGTTGAAAAAATATAAATCAGTAAAAAGAGTAGAGCAGCAGCATGTTCAGCATCAAAATGAAAATCACAACCAATCAGCCAAACACAATCATGCAGAATTTTGCAAACCTTAGTACCCCCCTCATGTCAAGGCCCAATGTTTAAGCTAAATAGCCCCAAAGAGGAAATAATAAACTGGTGGAGAAAGGGTTAAACCCTCCCTCCTCAGGTGTCCCCCCGCCCGCTTCCACATTCCCCATTGTTTTAGCCAATGAGAAACTGGAATCCTGTATTTGTTGACATACTGTCTAGCTTGGCCCTAAAAAGAGTTGGGCATAGGCAGCATGCGAATGAATGTATTCTTCTGACTGGCAGCAGCTCTCTGAGGATGTACAGAAAGGACAAGAAAGCTACCCCACATAATATTGCAATCCAGGAAGGAAAGCTCTGAGTTGTTATTGTTTGTGCGAGGCGTTGTATCTATTTTTGTCACATCTATTTTGGTGGCTTTTCTTTCTTGATTGCTGATTTCCAGGTTGCAATTAAAAGTCTTTGCAGGCCTAGCTACCTGACATCCATATTCTGGCAGATTCTGGGGACTGAAGCAGTGAATGCCACTTAGCTACATGCCCTCTCCACAAAACGATGAAAGCCTTCCAACACTTACCTCCTGGTTTTGTACAGGCCCCAAGTAAATTAACCACATTGAGATGATGACCAATATGAATGAGGATTTTGAGCTCAGACATCAGCGCCCTGTGTTCACTGTGTGTCGCACCCTCTATAAATGAAAAGGAAGATAGAGATTGTCCTGTCTACACACAGACAAATAGCAGTAAAGGTTCTGTCAAAGTAGGATGGGAAGAAGCATACGGTCCGACAAGTCTGTATGGCTTCATTACAGTAGTATAATATTGGCAATCTCGTGTTATGGAACCTGGAAGTCCCTCTAGACTTTGAGCCTATGTTTGCTAAAGCATTTTAAGAACATAAGAAACGGCCTTATACGAAACCAAGCAATTGGTCCACCTAGCTCAGCATTGTCTACACTGACTGTTAGCGGCTCTCCAGGATTTCAGATGGGATCTCTCACAGCCCTTTCTGAAGATGCCGGGGATTGAACCTCGGACCTTCTGCATGCAAAGCAGATGCTCTGCTACTGAGCTAGGGCCTTTCCCATTCAAAGCTCTCTTTGATTCTAGTGTTGCAGAACTCCATCAAAACATTCCACTGGGCTTGTTACCCACCCAGTACATGCCATTTATCTTGCCCTTGAATAGTTGAGTTTCTTCCTAATGTGGGCAGGCTCCTTGCTTGAAGCAAACCACAAGAGGGAGCAAGATGATATTTTCTCTTGGTTTATAAAGCAAACCTAGTGCACATATTGTTTTCTATTAAACTTTAATGGAGAATGAACATAAACACCAGTGACTGAGCATGTTCACATGAAAGTAGCATACTGAATGTACACAAATGTAGGGGATTTCATGCATTACACAGTCAACATGGATTGAGTCCGAGGGATGTTTGTGCACTAAAGGACAATGGACATCTTCTTCATTTTCATACTATTCATACAGTCCTGGGAATATACTAAAAATGATACAGAAGCTGCACACATTAACGGTACAATATACTGTCTGCGATTTATTTTTATTTATTAGATTTATATCCCATCCTTTCTCCCAGTAGGAACCCAGGGCAGCAATCAATCACCAGTACCAGCTGGCGGTATCCATATTGACTGGGATATGTATGAAATGCTCTGTTGATGCACTCATATGAATGCCTTCATGTGCATGTGCACAATCGTTGGTGTTTCTGCACATTCACAAGTTAACACACATTTGCCCCCGCAGGCACATGGCCAATTCTGCATTACAGGGTGCAGGAGACCTGTATCGGGGCTGGGCAACCTATGAGTGAGCCTCCAGATGCAGCTAGACTCCAACTCCCATCACCCCTAAGCTACCTATTGGCCATGGGCTGATGAGAGTTGGAGTATAAAGGCATCTGGAGAGCCAGAGGTTCCCATTCCTGATCTACAGTCTCTGAAGCTACAAAGTAATAGAGTACAGTAGGGCTCTTCACATCCAATAGCTACAATCAATTCAGCTCTAGCCACATCATCAATAGATGCAGATTGCCCAGCAGTCTGGCTTTTTGTTCCTGATCCTCACCTTTGAGCATTTTGACTGCAACTGTCTGGCAGGTAGTCATTTTGTGAATTCCAAATGCATCTGCTTCAATGACTTGGCCAAATGCTCCCCGACCAAGCGGCTTACCTGGATACAAAACAAAAGGGAAATGTTTATATTTCTATTGTCAAAGGAACAGGGGGGTGGGAACGGCTAACCATTTCGTTAACAAGGCCCGGGGAGAGCACCAAGATGTAGAAGTGTGAGAACACCACAGCTATAATGGGAGCAAAATAACAACAGAATCCTGTCATCTCACATGCTGGGTTACAAGAAATCATGCATATCAGTGCTGGCCAACATGTTGGAAATGCGCATCAAAAGTCAAAGAATTAGATAGTATCTTTAAGTTTCTACACTGCTGTTGTGCTCAATTCTGCTTGCAAGCTTTCCATGGGCATCTGTGGTTGGCCACTGTGAGAATAAAGTGCTGGACTAGTTGGGTCATTGTTCTGATCCAACAGGGCTCTTCTTATGTTCTTTGGCAAGAATGATAAGCTAGTCTACTGGGGAGCAGGACGGAGTTCAGTTCAGGAGAGTCACACAAGAGTATAGGCCTAATTCTCTGCCTTAGCCTAGCCTGCAGGCTTGTCAGCTCCCACCTACCTATGCCACAAACCACTGCTGCTTATGCCATGTGTGGTAATGCACGCTACAGGTTGGTCACCTATAACATCATAATCACAACACCACCTAACATTGGTATAGCACTCTCAAGTGTTCGAAGCACTTCATGTGTGTTACCTAGCTGCACACCTAACGACAACCCTGTAAGGTACTTTAGAATTATCATCCCCCTCCCCCATCAGCCAATTGCAGATGGGATGACTGAGACTTAGATAGAGACAGAGTGTGGAGAGAGCAGCTTGCCTAATGCCACACAGTGAGTTTATGGCAGAGTGAAATTTGAACCAGGGTCTTCCTGATTCGCAGCTCAGTCTCCTAACCGTTATGCTACACCAGCTCATAGATAATACCGTTGATGTCTTGTTCTTTCGAAAAGAACTTGCAGAACCCCAGTGATATAGAGTGAAAGCATACACAGCCCTGGAAAGACCATGTTAAAGAACTGCTACTTGTATAATAATAATATAATAATAAATTTTATTTGTTAGTTGCCTATCTGTCCGAATTAACGGACACTCTAGGCGACTTACAGCAAACATAATAAAATACAGTATACAATAAAAAAAAAATTGTAGTCAATTTATAAAAAGACATGCACTGATAAGGGGTCCCCACTTGGAAACTAGGCCGCCTGATATGGAAGCCTCACCTTGCTAGCTCCAGAAGGATGCCCCTGTGATGTGGATACTCTGTGGCAATGGCACGGTACTCTGCATATGCTTCTAATTACTTAATTCTATAACATGTTCTATGCCTGAGACCTGGTGCAAATCAACCAAATCCACTGCTGAAGTCTGGTTACCAAATTAAAGCCTAGAGAGCCCCGTGGAAAATTCTAACTTCAATCTAGGCATTCCTTGCAGACCTGGAAGTTCCAATGCACCCGTGGGGCTCTCTCCATTGGAGAACACCATCTACGCGGGAGCTCCAAGCTCAGATCAGAGTGCATGTTGGCCTCCATATTGGGCATTAGGTATGCATCTCATAGTCCCCAAAGCAGCAAAATTAAATCAGCCCCAGATTTCAAGGCTGAGGGACATTGCATTTATTTGTTCGTCAGAAGAAAGCACACCTAGCTTGAGCCTGTCCCTGGGGAATTCCCACTTGCTGGCATCATAAGGGAGACGTTCACACTGCTCATCCATAGGGACTTCCTCAGGATCCATGATGATAGACAGGTAGCCAGTCTTTAGTTCTCCTCCGCTGGCCTGAAAAAAAGCAGCAGAAGTGCTAATTAAATACAATGAGCCTTACTGGTTGGGCAACAAGCAGTGTCATGTTTTCTGGCATCACTGAGGTCTGGAACATTTTTTTTAATCCACAGGAATGCAAGTATGCTGTTTCCCTCCCGAAGCACTGCAGGGCATGTGCCCACAAATCACTGTTAATTACTTGATTTATTAATTTCTGGAAAAGGTCTTTCTCCCCCCCCCAAAAAAAAAACACGCCTGGTCAATTAAAAAGCACAATTTTATGTGCCCTCAAGTTCCAGACAAGAATGTGATGATACCAAGAGGGGGGAAATGTGGCTGTTGATTTAAAGACAATGCAAGAGACACCACAAAAGAGTCCCCATCAGTTTTCACTTGTCTTGTCATGCAAGACTGATGCGGCCAGGACAGTGGGAGAATGGTTTCATTACCCGTTTAACGGTCCGGAGAATGATTACAAGGAGCAACCAGAAGAACATGGCAATTACCGCCGTTCCAACTAGAATAATGAGCTCGAGGTTCGTTTTCTCATCAGTGCCTGAGAAGAAACAATTGAACAGTTCATTGATAGTAGCCGAAAGCCCACTGGGATAGATCACCAGTTGAAGTACTGAAAGAGGTTCCTTGTTTGTTTATTTATTTATTTATTACATTTATACCCCGCCTGTCTTTTACCATGGAACCCAAGGTGGAATACATGTTCCCAGGCAGTCTCCCATCCAGGCACTTAGGGCCGGTTCTAAAGGATGGCCAGGTGGGGCACTGGCCCGAGGGCCCCTGGAGCTATAGAGGGCCCTCCGCTCTCCTTCCGCAATCAGCGGAAGCATCCGCGGACCGCCATCCATATTTTTTGCGGCATGCAGATTTGCCATCAATCAAGATGGTGGCTGAGGTTTCCTTAAGGTGCTGAAGCCTCTGCCGCCATCTTGGCTGATGGCACGCATGCATGCTACATGCGTGTGTTGCTGCCATCAACAAAGATGGCAGCAGAGGCTTCAGCCCCTTTGGGAAACCTCGGCCGCCATCTTGATTGATGGCAAACCTGAGTGCGCCACAAAAAACAACTGAAAGGTAGGTGAAGCGTGGAGATAGCGAGGGGATGGCGGGCGGCGCGGAAGCTCCTGTCTTGCGGTCCATGGATGCTTAAGTTCCACGGATCGCAGAGGGGGAGCAGAGGGGCCCAGGGCAGGCTGGTACCCAAGGGCCCCGGCATGCCTGGGGCTGGCCCTGCAGGCACTGACCAAACCCAAACCTGCTTAGCTTCAGCAAGATGGTCTCATGTGCCTTTAGACCATAGCCTGGGACTATGTTCTTTCTTCTTCTTGAAGAAAGAAAACTTCAGAAGCCCAACACATAGCAAGTCAACACAGACAAAAATGTGTTAAGGAAAAAGTGTGTCTAGGCCAAGCACACCCTTCAATAAACCACTCAGATTCCCCACTGGAACTCGGTAGAGGTGAATGAAGCCAAAAGTTGTCCATGATACTGGTCAGTCAATGCATTCTCAGATTCATCTTCTCTATAAACTGTATAAAATAGACCAAGTAGTATGTGGCAATACTGGCCTGCTAGTGGGGAGTAAAGAACTGAGTAGATCCAGCCAAAGTTAACCAGTTTTAGATGTAATAGTATGTTCAAATCTTTCCCACTGAAATCCCCGAGATTTAAAATTGCTTCAATTTTGCTGGATTGTGCCCTTTGTCTCAGTTACATTTGCACTGTCCTCCAAAAGATGATTTATTTCTACAGCTCTGAATGGATGTACATGAACAATCTACATTGTATCAAGAAGTTTAAAAATGTTGGGTAGCTAATAAGGGATCCTGGCATCAGTGGAAACAAATGGGAAAGGAAAACAATGAATCCAGGCTGGGCATGAGACTTAGGTGAATGACGACTCAATTCTTAGAGAAAGGCAGGACTCACTGGCAAGAATGGCTGGGAGAGAATGAATCAAGACCCCAGAAACGGATAGCTGGCCTCATCTGCATAGGGCATAGATGTAGGAGACTTTTTATAGCTTACCAGGTAACTGGGACAGGTGGGATGATTAGAATGAGCTTATAGGCCCAATAGTTTCAACAACTGATAGAGTGTGACTCCATCTTAATATTTTCTTAGGGTGCCAAAGTGCCTAAATTTAATCTTGCTATAGAGGAGGTGATGTAGCTCAGAAGAGGTGTTGCGGGTTCAATCCCCACAATCTCCAGGAAGAATTAAAAAGGATCCCTGACTGAAACTGTCAAGAACTCCTGCCAGTCAGTGTAGACAACGCTGAGCTAAATGGACCAGTAGTCTGATTTGAGTCAACTTCTTATGGGGAATAATCTTTACCCTGGCAAACACTGATTAAGCTTATTGCCACTGAAATATTCTGCAGTCAGCATAAAAGGAACTCATTTCTGCTACCAAGTTTATTCCTCACCATGTGGCCGCATATTTCAGCTCTTGCATCACACAATTTGTGCCTCACAATGGTTGATTGTTTTAACATTAATCTATAACCCGTGATGAGGCAGGTCATAAATTCCCTCATTTCTATCACAATCATGTTTTCATTTCTGCAAGCTACACTAGGCTACGCTCCAACATGTCACATTTGCCAGATAACTGAATGCGCATATTTACATGGTGGGCTATTTACTGGCAGTTTCCATCCAACCAAAGTATGCCACATGGCACATCACTTCAATATCCTGCTGGAGACTAGAAGAATAACAGGATATAGTTTTGGATCGCTTGGTAAAAGAAAAAGAAAACCCTCACTAGATTATCACACTGGGACAAGGTTTCTTTCGCTTAGCTGACAACTCCTTTTAAAAAAAATTAGTATACAGATAGCAGATTAATATATAGAACAAGAAATTGGACCATAGATTTTGACAGGAGGATGACAGCTTGATGAGTGAATATGAATCTGTACAGACATTATTGGGGGGGGCTCTCCCCCCCAACAAAAACCCAATAGTTTTATCTTAACACTTAATGCACATGGAATCACATATTAACAGCCCCCAATCAACCAAGCAGCCCACTCAGGCAATGTTGATAGACATCTTTTAGGGGGCCCTCTTGCACAAATGACTGTCACTTCAACAAAGTCAAAGGAGCCACTCAACAGAAATCTAGTTGCAGTACAGTCAGTCTACCTACCTAACATCCTTCTGGCCTTTTCTTCTTTTTGAACTCTTGATACTTCACGGTATTTGATTCTTGGCTATCCCCCAGTTTCTGGTCTCCTTGATTGGTCCATGGTATATACAAACTTGTTTGATTCCACTTAGCAACTGATCAATCACTCACCTCCCAGTAAGCTCAATGTGTTTTTTTGCAAGCATAGTTTGCAACATTTAATCTGGTGTGGGGTATGTGTGTGCAAGAGACAGAGAGAGAACGAACCTGTGGTCCTTCACATGTTGTTGGACTCCATTTTCTATTGGCCCCAGCTAGGGATGTGCTAGAATTCTGCCCAATTCAAAATTCCAGTTTTGGTACTAAATCTTTCATTAATTTGCTTATTCTCTATTGTTGCGGATCACATTTTTGTTGTTGTTATATGCCTATTAAGAATGAGAATTTGATCCAAAATATCAACATTTCCTTCCAAAATATCCTGTCAAAATATTGATATTAATATCACTAGTTTTTGCAAAGGAAAAAAAACACAATGGTAAAAGGAGCGGCTAGAGAACAAAGAACAAACTTGAAGCAATACCTGCCTGTTAGGTTGATGGAATGCTTTTGAACCAGCACCACTCAATGAAGCCCATCCCTAGCCCCAGCCAGCATGGCCAAAAGTCAGGGGTGTTGGGGGTAGCAATCCAACAATGTCTGGAGATCCACCAGTTCTGCATCTCTGATTTAAACACAGGTACATAGACCAAGCCCTACACTGAAGGCATTTGTTAGGTTTTGTCTGCAGAACAGATAATTGAGAAGTGACATGACAGCTACCTTCAAAATATCTGAGGGGCTGTCACATAGATGGAGCGAAGTTGTTTTCTGACTAGATGACATTTGAGATACCTTCTAATTCAAGGATACCATGAAAATAAATTATAGCCGAAGTAGGGAGTAACACTTTGCAAAACCAGACCAGAGGTGCATCTTTTATACCAACCTTCCACTTCAAAAAATGCAGCCACTTTTGTACAACCCAGGACATTGCAGGCACAACAAGTGTAGAGGCCTTCATCTTCCTTCCTAACCCTTCGTATGGTGAGAGTTCTGTTTCCATCTTTCAGAACAATACCTAACAGAAGAGACAGACACAAAGATGTTTCTTTCACTGCCTTTGTTAATGTGACTTGGTCTTTGACATAAAGATGAAGACATTGATGAATGTACAGTTTTGTTTGGATTTTCTTATCTCTCATGAGGCGTTTACAGAAGGCCCCATATGAAAAACAGTACAGCATGCTCCAAAATCCCACTTTGAATCTTCTATTTAACCACAGGGCTGGATGCAGTATTTAATCTGAGCCAGACCTTATCAGGATTAAGCTCCATAACCTGCTTTCATTGCTAAGGCTCTGCCATGGAACATATACCCCAGTGATAAAGAGGAGAGTTCCTCTGATGATGTGAGCGAGGAAAGCCTAGCTAAACATTTGGCATTAGGAAAGGGCTTTCAGATCAAAGGGCATGTCTTCTGTACAGGACTGAGCTCTACATATTCCCTTTGTAAAATTAACCAATGGCTTGATGGAATCTGGTGATCAAGGCCAGTCTTATCATTAGACAATGAGGCAACTGCATCAGCTGGCAGATGCAAGGAGATCAGAGCTATGTATGCTGCAGGCCTTTTATACACCCCCTGAACTAGCTTGCTATCCTTAAGTGCACTGAAGGACACTATACCATTGTCAGCACTGAAGTAAGAAAATGTCTTGGGCCAGCTCTGATCTCCCTGCAGGATTCTTCACATTCAGTGTTGCTATAAAGCTCTCTAAGAACAAAAGAAAAGTTCTGCTGGATCAGACCAAAGGTCTATCTAGTCCAGCATCCTGTTTCCCCATAGCGGCCAACCAAATTTCCATGGGAAGTCCAAAAGCAGAACAGGAGGGCAATAGGCCTCTCCCACTGTTGTTCCTCAGCGACTGGTATTCAGATCCGTGGTGACTGATCTCATGACTTGTAGCCATTAATAGCCTTAAAAGGTAAAAGGTGTCCCCGCACTTGTAGTGCGAGTCGTTCCCGACTCTTAGGGTGACGTCTTGCGATGTTTACTAGGCAGACCATATATATGGGGTGGGATTGCCAGTTCCATCCCCGGCCTTTCTTTACTCCCCAGCATATGCCGGGTACTCATTTTACTGACCACGGATGGATGGAAGGCTGAGTGGACGTCGACCCCTTTTACCGGAGATTTGACTTCCTCCTTTCGTTGGAATTGAACTCCGGCCGTGAGCAGAGCTTTGGCTACGTTACCGCCCCTTACCACTCTGCACCACGCAGAATTTGTCCAATCCCCCTTGTTTATATGTTATGTAACTATTCTTTCTTGTGTTCAGTGAATGGGCGCAGATTAAGACAGGATGCTCCATCACCAATCTAACTGTGCTAGTCAAATGCATAAACAGCCCCACACACAGACACTGCTATACCGATTGAGGGGTCTGTCCATAAAATTAGGAACCCTCCCTCTTCAGGGTGCCTAAGTGCATGGACAGAGCCCTCCGCAGGGGATGTTCATGTGTATACTGGGGGTAGAGCCTGCAGCCAGAACACCATCTCTTGCACCACGTTCATTCACTGAATGTGTAAAGAAACAACAGCTATTATTAATTAATTAATTTACAGTAAGGGCTGATACAGATAATAGTGTCTCTCAGCAAAGATCAGGTGCACACAAAGCACATAATGTAAAATGTGCTTCCCGGCCAAGAAATAACAAAAGTAGTGTGGAACTTTCCTTAAGCAAGAAACAGAACCACAGGACAGAATGTTCAGTCTCACCTGAATCGTCAATAAGGGATTCATTATTTTTAAACCATGTGATGAGCGGGGAAGGAATTCCATTTGCTATGCAAGTTACTTCTATAGTTTCACCAATATTTGTTGTTTGATTCCCAGGGGCTCTGGTAATTGCGGGTGCCACTGGCTCTGTTGGGGGAGGGGAATAAAAATTCAGGATTTAACAACGCAACTTTTGAATCACAATTCTGAATCAGCAGGTAAGTCATGGTGCTGTTGGACATGCCCTATAAAATGAATATTCCTAGTTTAAAATTGAGCCAATTCCTCAACTCACAGTATGGACACACACACACAAAAAGCCACCTCAACTATGCAATATTTTAGATTTCTGATTTGGAGCACTTCACACATGACAATGTCTGAAAGATAAGGGTGGGGGGAGCTGCCCTCTGCAGTTACATGGATTGTTACAATTGACTACACAATCCATGTATTTGTGCCAAGAAAAACACTTGTGTCATACTTTGGGAAGTACCCTAGAAACATCTTTTGTACAAGACAGTTTGCTCTGTGTTTTCCTAAAAGGAGATTGCTGTTTAATTGTTAAACTGCTTTTTCAACAGATGTGGGGGTTCTGGGAAGCACCTTGGACAAAATCAGGAGGGTGCTTAGGAATGAGGATACAGCCTTTGAATCTTCACTAGTATTTTTGCCTGAACCTCAGGTTTACTCCATTGGGGTGAAAAAAGGGCTTGATATTGTTAGTGTAGGTATTCAAAATGTGTCACTCTCCAAAAAGCATGAATTAATCTTAAAAATATTAACACCTGAAAGGATTATGAGTGAACATTCTAAGATGATAAGAATTGCCTTGCTGGATAAAAGCCAGAGGTGCACTCCAAGAATCAGTCTGTTAGTCGTAATCAAAGTTATATTACTTCCAAATACAGAAGTTCTACTCTTAATATTGTGACTAGCAGCCATGGGCAGATGTGACTTCTGATCTCGTTCATGAAATTGTCTAATCAATTTTTAAAATTATCTAAGCTATTAGCTATCCCCATACATAGTGGAATTGAATTGTACAAGTTAATTACAAGTTCTTTTCAGAAGTGCTTCCTTTTATCTTACTCTTTGTTCTCTACTTGTGCTTCTATGGCACACTTGCTTTCTATAACCTAAGAGGACTAAAAACCTTTATTGAAGTGGAAATGGACTGTCTTCAAGTCGATTCTGACTTATGGGTGACCCTATGAATAGGGTTTTCATGGTAAGTTGTATTCAGAGGGGGTTTACCATTGCATTCCTCTGAGGCTGAGAGGCAGTGACTGGCCCAAGGTCACCCAGTGAGCTTCATGGCTGTGTGGGGATTCGAACTCTGGTCTCCCAGGTCATAGTCCAACACCTTAACCACTACACCACACTGGCTCTTAAGTATTTATTTGGGGGCTCTCAAGAATATAGCAAGATCATATTAGCTACACAAAACTCTTCTGAAGGCCACGCATAGGCCAAAGACAATATATTATTTCCACTTATCATAATTAGGGATATTTTAAGAAATAGATCTTTGTGAATTCCAGTATGAACCTGATCTGCATCTCTCAGACTACTATGCGGATTGGATTTTTTCCCCTTTCTGAATGTTCTGGCATAGTTCATAGCTCAAACATTTTATCAAAATGCATTTTAAAATGAATTAAGTTGAGGGGGGGTACATTTAATATATGTAAATAATACTGAAATGCAAATTTTTGTGCAGATTAAAAAAATTACAGATTAATGTGCAAATGAAATATTATGAGTCAACCTGTGAAAGTGACTGGAAAGAGACTGATTCATGCACTCCTAATCATAATTCTATTATATGTTATATTATATTTAAAGTGTGGAATTAATTCTTGTATTGTAATATTTACTATTTGTTATTTTTTATTATGGTTGTATTACTTTTGTTTGAAATTGTCTTGCAATTGTTTGCTTTTGTTACAATTTATCTCAATTGTGTTTTTGCTTTCTTGTAAGTTGCTTTGAGTTCGACTGTTGGAAAAAAGCGACTAACAAATGCCAGTAATAAATAAATATATATATAAATAATTTCAGAGAGCTTCTCTTGATTACCTTGAATGGTGAGATGTTTGACAAGGCAGTGATGTGTTTTGGTCTTTTTGTCCTGGGCTATGCATACGTAATCCCCGCTATCTTGGAGGGAAACGTTACGGAGCAGGAGGTCCATGGTGATATTCTCGCCATTGGCACTTGCAACCGTGGCATTCAGTTTTTGAAGGGCATCCAGGTTCTTGCAGACAGGCATGGGCAGCCTGCCAAGGCGCACCATTGAAGTACGAGGGCTAAACTTAAACCAGGTCAAGTTTTCAAAAGTGAACTTGTCCGCCAAGCACTGCAAGGATACATTGTGCTTCTCAGTAGGTTGACTTTTCGGCTGAAGGTTAATTTCAAGGCCTCCTATGAATGCAAATGAAGTAATCAGAAGACAGTACATCAGCCACACTCAAGAGACATTTTTGTAATGAAATGTGCAGGATAATACTTTCATCTTGAAAAGGACTAGACTTCAATCTCCAGTTTCTTGCTTTATTTATTTTAATTATTTATATACTGCTTAATCATCAAAACTGCTAAGCCAGTGATTCCCATACTTTTTTCCCCCATGGACCACTTGAAAAATGCTGACGGTCTGAATGGACCACTTAATGATTTTTCTGCCTGTTGTAGCAATGGCAATGCACTGTGCTAGATGCTAGATTTCTACACACAAGCAGCAGATCATCTCAGTGAAGCTCACAGACCACAATTGGGGAACCCCTGCTCTAAACAGTTTACTTAAAACAATATAAAATATACATTCAAATACATTAAATGCAGATATTAAAAACGAGTTGATATTTTTTTAAAAAAATAAGAAAATCAACAATTAAAAAATACACAATAAAATAAAATTAGAGGCACTGAAAACAATACAACAGAGGCCCGTGCCTAATATCAGTGGCTTAATATGATCAGTTTGTATTGATCCTGGTATGAAGCACCAAACAATCAAAACTGAAACTTAACATGTGCACAGTATGTCCATTGATGTTATACAGAAAGGTCTGCTGGATCTAATCAAATGCTTAGGTAATTTAACATCCTACTCTGAATTCATTACTGAATACTGCAGTACCCAAAGTAGTCACAATGAATTTGTCCTTCCACCTCTATGCTCCTGAGATGACTACATGTAGAGGCAGGCAACCACTTATTTCCAATCAACTCTAGGCTCCACCTAGCGTAACTTCAGTCACCAGATCTTTTCTAGCTCACACAAAGGCCTGATATGATGGGAAGGAGCCCTGAACTCATTTGCCCCTCTGTCATCCTTTACCACATCTGCAATGAGGAGATTGGAAGCTTCCACTTCCACTTAGTGCTGTATCTTAAACATAAATTGTGGTGAATCTTAATTATTATTAGGAAGAAAACTTTATAAACTATACTATGGTTGGAAATTGGCTTGCTTCAGCTAACCATAGTTAAGTTTAACCACAGTTTGTCTGGGTTCAGATAAGACTTAATGTGGTTATTCTAAAACAGAAGTGAAAGCTTCTGAACTGTTCTTCCTGGTCACCCAGAGGAGGAGAGAGGAAAGCGGGGTGTATGAGCCCTCGTCTTGTTGTTGATTATCCCCATAACAATAAACCATGGATTAATAATTCTGTCCAAATGTGGCCAATGATTGAATTCCTAATTGGGGAGAAAAGGACAATTGGACACAAAGTCAGCACTCTCCAACCTGGCTACAGTACTATAACACTCTTGGACTTGGCAATAGTTCCTTCCACCCCTGAACTCCACTCTATATGTCCACCAGGGAGGATTCAGGAGTAAAAATCTGATTCCGATCCAGATTGCTCTCACTGAAATTAATTCAGTCAGCTTTAATATGGTGTCTCAGGTAAACACTCCATTTTCTATTGCGCTGCATCAAGATCATAATTTTAGTTGACATTTCACTTCTTACAATCAGAATAGGAAGTGTTCAAAGTTCTTACACCTTAAAGTAGTAAAAACAATTCTAAAGATAAATAACAGTTCCGCATAACCATTCTAGGATACCATTTCTCCCCCGCCCCAAAAGAAAATAGCATGAGTTTTCCCCACACACACACACTTAAAAAGGCTGAACACTGAGCTTTTGAACAAACAATGTACGTATGCTGGGTCTTACATACAGTACATTCTGCAGTTTTTTCATATATACTGGCAGCACAGAAGGTATGTTAATGAAACAGACATATTAATTGCCAGTGCTTGTGCAATCAGCGAGGTATACTTACTGGTAACGTGAAAGGAGATAACCCTCTCGCCTTCTCCTGCTTTGTTACTAGCCACACATCTGTACAAAGCGGATACATTTGCTGCTTGAATTACGAGGTTGCTTACAGTCTACAAGAGAACAAGTCAAGCAATTTCATATCCAGCTGATGCTAAAGGGCTTAACTGAATCTCACACCGTAAGTCAGCTGAAAGTATCAACATGTAGCTATTTAGGCTATCATAAATTCCAGCGCCACACAGCCCACCATTGTTTTAGGTATCCTGTTTGCATCGGAAACTTACATGACAAACTGGTTATCCATTCTGGCAAACAAAAGTGAAATTGTTTAACCTTCCTAAACCATCTTGCTACAATGATCAACAAAGATCTTATTGTGAATAGAGATCTTGAAATTAAGCATTTTTTTCTGTATGGTTCAAATGCCATTTATTACAGATTCTCATACCATTAGTTGCAGCTAAATCACTTTAAAATCCCTATTGCCATAGTTTAACGTTTATGAACACATTTCAAATTGCAAGGTGTGTTATACTTTTTACTGAATTTGCCCTGCCTTTTTGTTTGTTTGTTTGCTAAGTTTTACCAAGCGTTTGTGTTTGTGTTAACACATTTTTGGGATTTATAAGAATGGTGCTGTGTAATTGTGTTTAGGATCATATGGCCATGATTATGGTGTTCACAAATAAGCCAATAAATTATATTCTAACCTAAAATGTTCAAACAGCATTTGAAATAGGGACAGAAAATGACTGGCTCACCTTCATTTTCCCAGCAATAGCAAAAAACCGAGGTTTTTCTGTTTCAATCCTATTTCCACCTCTTCTGTCATTTATTTCTTTCCATTTCTTACAAGCATAGGGATTGTTCCCCAGTCCAGCTTGGCTGAGTGGGAAAATACACAGATGCAAAAGATATCAACCTTCAAGCATCCATTTGTTTTTTTACATTAACAAAGGCCAAGATGTATGCCGGGTAGGGAAGGCATCCATTGGCCAGTGCCAGTTCAAAAGCATTCTACTGACTGAATAGGCTGGCATCAATTTGAGTTCATTCTCTGTCTGTTAGCCGCTGCTTTTACCAACGCATTTTTCCCCTCACCAAAAATATGAATATTGTTAATTTTAAAGGATACTTTAAAAAGAAATATCAATATTTTGAAAGGAAATAGCGATTATAATTCTTAATATCGATATTTTAAAGGCAGATTTATTTTAAAAAATGTTTTCAAAAATAGCTGTGGAAAAATCGCAGCATAAAAATCCCATCCACAACTATAGAGAATAAGTGAATTAATTGAAAATTTCGGTCCCAAATCCGAATTGGGCAGAATTCTAGCACATCCCTAATACTCATACATAATGTAGAGACAGGTAAACTGGGCAGGGCTATCTGATGCTGTAGCTTTGTTGGAACAAATCCAATGTGATTGAAATCCCTATGTAAACTGCTCTTAAGAAAGAATGAGATATCAATATCATTCCCTCTTATAGCAAACACAGGTGGCTAACTGGAGTCAAAATGGAGCCACTGAGAAATAAGAGGGCGGAATCAGCACGTGCAGGTGAACTCTGAGGTATGGAACATTTAAAAAACAAAAACAAAAGGGGCACACACAGCCAAAACCCAACCGAAAGAGGACTGAGCTAACTCAGTGATCACTAAGAGGCATGGGATGTTGAATGTCAGCTGGAAAACAAAATCTTGAAAACTGGACTTAGCCCTTTATAGCTTATAGCATCCTGAAGGAAAGGCCTGGCTGGCTGGCCTCCTGAACAGAAGAACTTCTTTTCTGGAGCTGAGGATACACTGCAACATTTTGTTGCAGGTCCCACTTGTAATAAATGAGATCTCAGAATATACCCAACCTTCCAAGATCTTGTTGGTTATATAAAAATAGAAATTCCCAGGGCCTAGAGGTAAATTCTTTCATTATTCTGTCTAGGTCAATTCAATCAGGATACTGATGGAGGATACAAAGCTATTCTGGGAACAAACCTCCATTCATAACATCGACAATTTGAGTTAATTCCGTTCAAAAAGCAGACAGAACAGCAGAGAAATCACTGGACTCCTTAATATGTTTCTCTAGGATACTGGGCCTTGTATAGGAAATGACTAGCACCAAAGGAAGAAGATAGTGGAAGTCATTTTTAAAACAACAGGAAAGCTGACTCTTTTCTCTCTCTCTCTTTTTTTTTTTTAAAAAAAAATCCTAAAGGAAATCTGGCCTTGTGCAAAGCTCAGATAAGGGAAATAGAGTAGCCCCTGGTCAGAAGCTGTTTCTATCATCCCTAACATCAATCAAGGAGCTTCCTCAAAGAGACCCTTTCACAGAGATAAGGCACAGTGTCAAATCCAGCAGTGGGTTGCCAGAAGGGAAATCAGAGGGGGGAAACAGACGGATTTGTCACGAATAAAAACAAAAAAACTTTCACAGCTGAGAGTTAGGAGTTGTTCAAAGTTAAAATCCTATGCTATGTAAATCTCATTTACAGCAATCCAATACACGCTTACATGGGAGTAAGGCCCCATCTCACTATACATTTAACACAGTATTATACCACTTCAAACATTCATGGCTTCCCCAAAGAATCCTGGGAACTGTGGTTCATTAAGGTTGCTGAAAGTTGTTAGGAAACCCCTGTTGCCCTCACAATGCTACAATTCCCAATTAATCCTTCTGTACCTCTGTGGGGGAATAGGGGTCCCCTAACCACTCTCAGCTCTTTAAACTACAGTTCCCAGGATTCTTTGAGGGATGTCACAGCTGCTTAGTGTAGTATAATACAGCTTTAAATGTAAAGTGCAGATGGGGCCTAAATCTCACTGAACTCAATTACTTCTGAGTACGCAGGTATAGGATTGCACTGTTCACGGGACTGCACAACTGTAGCCCAACAGGACTGTGGGTAAGAATATGAGATTTCTGCTTCTTGCACATTTTATCATTTTATTTAAAAAGAACATTTTGGAGATTTTATACTGTCAGGCACCTTGAGCATCTCTGCAGAGAAGAACGGGTTATATATCAGCTTTAAAAAAGTAATCAAACAACCCTAACAGTGCACTGAGCCATCAGTTAAAAAAATACTTCCCAGAGAAGCATATGAAAGTTAGAGAAAAGACAGAGAAAAGATGTGAGAGTGTTGCCCCTGAGAATGAAAATATTTGGGAGGGGGAAGGAGAAGGAAGCCACCTTGCATTTTGCATGTGTTGCAGTCTCCAGTGTTACTGGAGTCAGTTCCCAAGTGCTTTCGCATTCACAAAGTCATAACAGAGTTGGAGGAAGTTGTGTCAATGGTCAGGAAGGGGTGGAAATAAATATTTTTATATAGCCTCTATTCTTCCTCCAGTCAAGCCCGAACCTAGGTTCTGCTTACCAGCTATTCCAAAGGGCTATTTCAGAGAATAAGATACAGCAAAATAAAATAAAACAAGCATCATTGGTCAGACTCAGGACTCTGTGCAGTCTGGAGATGAGCAGAAATAGGAGGTGAGAGTTTGGATTTTACCAGGAACTGTGGTTAGTGTGAACCCAGAAGCACATGCTTTGGATCTCCCCTGGCTTAGGAAAGAAGAGTGCACAAGCCTAACATTCTCTGTGCTTGCTCACCTAGCAGGAAACCAATATATCAGCTTATATCTGAACCAGGCAGCCTCTGTGAGCATTGCCAAATGAAATCTGAGAAGCCAGATATGGGACTGATGATGTCTCCAGTGCTTCCCAAAAGTGCTCAGAGCTGACGCTGGGCAGGTCTCAAAGGAAAGGAATTAGGACAGCTACTGAGATTTATCAGTGCCTCTGTACACATGCACAATTTTCTAATTTGGCATACAGACAGCATTAGAAGAGAGGGCATGCTCAGCTGATCTTATGGATTGTTAAGAGACATAATAGGATAAGGCAGCCTCTTTGGTACATTGGGCCCAAACTAGAAATAAAATAGATACTAAAGCAGTTGGATTCTTGTGCGTGTGTGCATGTGTGCGTGCGTGCGTGCGTGCGTGTGTGTGAGTGAGTGAGAGAGAGAGAGAGAGAGAGAGAGAGAGAGAGCGCTGAATAACTGGGCAAGCCATATTGTGTACTTACTGTGGGTTGAAAGTACATTCTTCCTCAAACTGCCAGTACCACTGAATCTTGGCCACAGCTGGCACAGCATATACTGTACATGTTAGGATTTGGGTAGAGCCATACTTATATGAATCCACAGGAGCTAGAAGTGCATTCTCCCCAATTTGAGGTGGAACTACAAGAGGAAAAGGTAAAGGGATTACATCTGCGGATTCCTACAATCAGCAATGCGCAGTTACACAAGAAGGAAAGAGTGTCCTTTACAATGCAAGGCATTTGGGAAAATCTGATATTTCTGGCTGAAATCCATGTATCTTTTGATGTGATTGTATCTTGTGAATGATCCTGAGCATTTTACTCTAAGGTGGTATACAAAGTTAATAAATAATCAAATTGTGCTTATAAGGATATTGTTTAATTTGAAATATATACAGAATAATATTTAGAGCTTCTTAGGCCTTATCTATCTGTCAGAGACCATCTAGCCTGCTCTTCATCTTATAACCCCAGGGTGGGTTCCAGTTCAAGAAAACAGAAAAAACAACACTGCAATAAAACCATATCGGCACAACTGATAAAAGCAGATAAAAACACAGCATATCCTTAAAAAACACCCAAGAAACTACATCAGGGATCCTCACTTGCAGCAGTGATGAAATTCCCAATAACCTAAAAAAGTCACCCCAAACCAATGAGCTTTCACGTAGTGCCTCTCTAGGGAGAGGACTTTCTATATGTAGGCTTTTGCCATTCCCAACATGTCATCACATAATGCATTTCTTCTTGTGGCAGAATAACAGGAAGGGTTGCTCTTCTCCCACACAGGGCTTTAAAAAATTAAGGCCAGATCTGTTGAAATACGCATTAATGTGCAATTTGAAATAGAATCATAGTATGTGCTCTCAGATTCTGAATCCTATGGAGCTGAGGAGAAGTTTTCATCTTCACCAAACAACAGCTGCCATGTCAAGGGTCAACTTGAACTGAAGCAGCCATCACTGATGAGGCACCACAGACAATTTTTTTCTACCACTGGATACCATCTCAAACACAACACTTTTCAATGCAGTCAATTCATCTGTTTTGCCGTGAGCCAGTCAGTTATAAGTTAAGGAATAATGAAAATTTCGGATGTGTGTGAATCAGGAATGAGTTCAGTGCCAAGGTGATAAAACAGAAACTCTATCCATGAATGGGAACCCTAAGAGTGTTTCTAACCCCTGCCCCATCCTCGTTTGAAGACTTTGTATGTTCAGACAAATACTTCAACAGGCATTTTACCAGCTATGGATGGTTGACTGCAAAAACAGAGGTGAACCGTGCAACCCTACGCACATTTACTGAGTTCAATGGAGCCTACTCTCAGGTAAGGATAGAACTGCTGTCTTAATCAGGTACCTGGTGGGCTACATTCTGCTTAGTTGGTTGCAAGTTGCATAGAGGCCTGCCTAAAAGTTATGGCAAATCTGGAACTTCTCCTTCTGGCTATTGTTTACCATCCCAAGCAATTACATGGACACTGGCCTGGCCCCCATTGTCCATTTACCATGAAGCTACCATCATCACTATTCCACCATCATCACTATTCCACAGTAACCACAGTGTTGTCTTAAAACCTGACTATTTTTAAGCAGAAGACAAGGATATTTCCTGTGCAGCCAAAGGGAGGGGGAATTTGAGCAGTGAAGCTGAACAGGGCAGTCGGAGGATAGCAGGAAGGATGGGCGAGAAATAGAAGAACAGCAGGGGAAGGACAAGTGATGTATGGAAGTAAGACAGAGCACCAAGGACAGGAAAAGAACAGGACACAAAGGCAACCCCCATCCCACCCACCCACACTAAATTGGAAACAAAAATCTTTTTGTAAAAACAACTACGTAATCAAAAGTCTTGCAAATAAATAAATTCAGGAGGATGTTGGAGTCGAGCAAAATAAGTGCAACGGATGGCAGCCCACCTGCGGCTCACAAAACCAACAGTTTTTGATGCCTGCCTGTCTGCCTGAGCCCACAGAAACAGAGGCTTGGTGAAGCACAGTATAAGAGGAGACTTATTGAGTTACTGGTTGGCCACTCAACACAACTGGAGGGCTGTGTTTAGACCTGCTCTAGCAGATGTGTTAAGGGTATGGGTATCTTAAAATATACATTGCCATTCTGGGTCTCCAGGGTAGGAACAAAGGAGCAATTTGGTTTTGTTTGCCTTTTAATCCAAGTCTACCTAATTCACCCTTCTCAAAACAATATGCGAACCAAAACACAGCTATCCTTCAAAATTTGCACTTCTCCCAATTTTGTGATGCAGTTCTCCGCCCCCACCGTCCACCCCCCCAAAATGTACTATTAGGAGAAATTGCTTGCAAAAATGTATCTATTCGGCAAAATTGCATACAAATGTGTGTATGTTCAGAGAGACGCACACCAAAACGCTGATAAGGACTTTATAAAGCAATTGCAAAATCATGCAGAAATGCACTGAAATGCATTTAAGATTGGACAAAAATGAGAAACTGAGAGAAATCAAAATGGACATGTTAATCCATCCCTACCTCAGGGGAATAAAAGCTGCCACCCATACCCTTGTGTTCTGAGGGGCAACATTCTAACCTTTTGACCAAGCAAGACATGCAGGGGGGAAAAAAGCTGGGTGGAGTTGGGGAGAAGTTTGCATCACATGAACTCAGGAAGCTGCCACATATACCAAGCCAGACCATTGGGTCCATCTAGTTCAGTATGGACCACACTGACTGTCAGAAGCTCTCCAGGGTTCAAACTGGAGAACTTGGGCATTCTTTTGCATGCAAATCATGTGTTCTGGATCACAGAGCTGCAGTCTCTCCCCATATCGCCCATATAGCAACCAACTTGTGCCTTTTAGGAAGGCCTGAATCCACACTTTTTATAACCATGTCCTTACACAGTAGCTCCTGTTCGCTGAGCATTATAATATGGGAAGGTTTTGCCTAATGTAAACAGAGCATGAAATGTCCACACAGTTTATCAATGGGAGCAGAATTTGACTCTGAAGAAAACAAAGATGCAGGGGGAGGAGTTTACCGTTCACAATCAGATGAAAGGTGTGCTTCTCCCGCTCCTTGTTAATAGGGTTGGTCAGCACAATGGTGTAATTTCCCGCATCTCTTTCACTCACTTCAGTGATTGTCAGGGAGTAACCAAGCCTGACTGTACGATTTGCAGCTAGGAGTTTCCCATTTTTATACCTGCAAATAAACAAACAAATACGTTGTCTTTTGGCAAGCTTGAAAAACAGGATATATTTACAACAGAGTGGATTTTATTTCATTATTTATTTCTACAAATGTCTTACCCAGCTTTGACCACAAGGTCCCAGGGCACATTTCAACTATATTAAACACAGTTGGTAAAAACAAATAAAGCCAATTGCAATGCTAAAAGCAAGTAAAACACATGAAAAGGTTATAATAACCCCAACGGAACAGTACAGATTCACAAATGTGGTGGGCCCCACACAGCTAAATCCCTTAACTGTTAAAGGCCAAGGTAAAGAGATTGTATAGCCCCATATTTACATCCAGCCTCTCTTCTGGAGATCTCAGGGCAATGGACATGAATAAACTCTTTTTAGCCTTAGTATTTCTACAAAATAGGTGTAGGGTGAGAAAAGAGTGACTTCTCCAAGGCCACCCAGTAACCATTACAGCTCAATAGGGATTTTCACCTGGCTTCCCACATCCAAATAGAGTGGCCATGGGTCCTACTTTATAGAAGATGGTTCTGTTTGATTGGTTCTGGTTTAAAGACACAGAACATTAAGAAGGGAGAGTAGGGACCTTGAAGTTGCCCATCAACAGCAAGAGCCGGGGCAGCAGACATAGGTCACCTGCTCCCAGCCTTCCCACTATGGTGAGGTATACTGAAGTTATAGTCATTTTTTCTAACTCTGCATCTAGATGTATAAGTAGCAATACACCAATCAATGTCTTCTTTTGGCCACTGCACATCCAGATTTGACACTACAATCATTACACCACACTGGGGTCTCTGTTTTTAATATAAAACCTGCTCTGGGTTCTTACCATTTTGCCTCTGGAGGAGGATAACCTTTGAATATCACAGGAATTTTAGCTGGCTCACTCAATCTTGTCTCCACCCAAGATGGCATTCTGCCCATAACGATGAAAGGTTTTTCTGACAAAAATTTAAAAGAACAACAATACTTTTAGGCAGTGGATTTCTTCTTTTCTAGAAATGTATGTTTTCTTATTGCACATAGATTTTAAATGAAGACAAATGGCAATATCTGTGAAACAAAAGACGCATATTGCACTCTAGCAGTCAAAAGCAACGGCCCTGTGTCATCATGCTACACCTTTCTCAGCACTTACTTGGCCTCATTGGCAGCCACTGTGGAGTGGAGGGAAAGTGACTGTGAGAACAAGATGCTAGACTAGATGGGTCATTGGCCCTATCCAGCAGGTTCTTCTTACATTCTTATGTGACATGACATCACATCACCCATTTCTTTATAACATAATATAGGGGAGGGAAGGGGGAACTATGGAATTAGTCCAGCAGGGTGGTGCAAAGTTCCATATTGTCCCACCAGGCTTTTTAAAAGATGTCTTAAGCTTTAACATCTAGTATTTACGGGTTGTTCAGAAATTTGGACCTCTTTCTCCTTATTGTTTCAGCCGTGTATAGCAGCCCTGCAAATGGCAGTGGAATGAATAAAGGTGAACCAACAAGGATTGGCTCCACTTGGGACTGGCTTGACTCCAACTCCTGATCTGGGTGGCCAGGGCCGGCACCAGCCTACCCTGGGCCCTGGCATCCGCACGCACATCCCACCTACCTACCTACCTACCAGGTGGGCGGAAGAGTGGGAGGTCGGGCAGGCAAGCGAGCGGGTGGGATGGCGGGCAAGCGAGCAGGGAGAGGAGGAGGGAGGGAGGGAGTGGGGGGAGGGCAAATGAGCGGGCAGGTGGGTGGGGGAGAGCGAGCAAGCAGGCGGGCAGCTCCCTCCCTGCGATCCGTGGTAGGGAGCCTGCTGCGGAAGGGGAATGCTACTCCCCCACCAAAATGAGGGGCCCTTCAGGGGGCCCCAGCTAGGGGCCCGCTGGCCGCCCTTTGGAGCCAGCCCTGTGGGTGGCCACTGTGAGAACAGAATGCTGAACTAGATGGGCCAGTGAGGAAATGGCCTGGAGAGCCAAAGGTTCTCCGTGCCTTGTCTTCAGGATTGCACTTCTTCCAAAAAACAGGACTGTCCCCACAAAGAACAAAGTTTATCTTTACTTTTTTAAAGGGAATTTTAAAAGATTGAATAAAATCATGAGCTTCAGTTTGATAGCTATCTTGATTTCACTGGTGGTGCCTCTTTTCTCCCAATATCTCCTTTACACAAGCATCAAGAAGAAGTAAATCCAGGGGGAATGCCTTACCATGGATGATGACATGAATACTGTTTTTCTTAGTCATACTGCTGCTGGAGGCTGTGCAGCTGTACTGACCACCATCATTTAAGGTCACATGGTCTATGGTGAGAGTGCTTACAAACTTCTTCACTTCACTACCAGATGAGGTCTTTATTACATCCCTGATCACAACATGCTTTTTCTGTAAGAAAGTTCAAAGCAATTGATTTCAGCATCTCCTCTTCAGCCTCTCCTCACCCACATAACAAAATCTAGGGGACTTTTTCCTAGATCAATCACATGGTATGAAAGGCAGCACTTCAGTACCATTAAATACGGATCTGTAAATATCCCACTCATCTACTGTAGGTGAAAAAGGATTGATCCCAAATGAGCTGATAGGGAAGCTTTTGTAACCTGAATAAAAAATGTTTCCTGCTGACATGCCACAAATGACTTATGTTGGAATGCATGTCCTAGTAGATAAGTAACCATTTTCTGTGCATTAGTAACTTTTGTGCACTTATCTGCAACACTGTTTAACAACTGTGTAGGAAAATGAGACTTGTGCAGAGGCACAGTTTTGTGCACTTGCAAAAAAAAAAAGTCCTTATCTAAACCATTATTACAAATGTCCTTCTTTGCATTTGGTTATCCTGATGCTTAGTATGATGCTTTTCTGAATCGTCTCCACTAGCACATGATGGAGCACTTTGCCAGTAGGAACTGCTGGCTACCCTGAGGAAGGAAAAGGAATTCCTGCCATTCCTGGTACCACTCAGAATGCAATAATGGAGGAAGGATGTGCATCATCAATCAGCCCTGTATAAGTGAGCGTTGGTTCCTGACTGTCTAGTTGCTCTTGGCATGGGTGCAGATCGATTATGTCAGCAGAGCAGCTAGCCAGTTATCAACTGCATACTTGTATGCCAACTGAGGTGCCCTCTGCCTCCATTGCCACCTCCCAGATGCTACCAGTAAGGACAGAAATTCCTCCTTCACCCTGCCTCCATTGTCCTAAGGCTGCAATCAGCAACTCTTACTAGCAAAATGCTTTGTTGGCTGCTGCTAATAGTTCTACAGCAATCAGCCCAAATTTAAGAGTGCTAATTCAGATTTTATCATTGTTATGAACAGCACACAGGGGGGGCACTTTGGGCTTCAGTCCAAGAGTTTCTTCTTTAAAAGGAAGCTACCTTGTTTGTTGTCACCTTGCTTGATGGGTAGGTCCATTCAAACATGATTGCTACGTTCAGCTCAGTCCTTGCTGTGCAGTTTAGAGTTAACCTCTCTCCTGCTGCAAGCTCTACTTGGTGAGGAGGGCTCATAGTAAGGTCATGAATTTTATATCCTACATGGAAAAGAAAAGGAACAACAATTTGATTGACAGCCACATAGTAAAATTGTTTCCATTCTCGGTGGCAATTACAAGAGCAGGCCAATTAACATAAATAGCCTTGACTAAGTTAAATCCATTGATTCAGTGGGTCTACTCTGAGGATGGTTTAGTTTGATACAACCCAACCAATCCAATGAAAATAATCAGTAATAAAATCACTTGAAGGCCCGCATCCCAAAGCCACCTGTCACTAACTTGATGTCACAATGATGTCAAGTGGCCCATCATTTTTGCCTCTGTGGGTTGAAACTGTGCAACCTGACACATCACTTGCAAATAATAGTGCACAATGTTTTGCAAGTCCTGATGTTCAGCTGTTCCTCAAGGCTTGCAAACCATAGCTCAGGGGGCTTTGCAAATAATGAGGACCAGCTGATCATCGGGGCTAGAAAAGCCCTGTGCAAGGGGCTTGGCAGGTGCCACCGATCAGCTGATGCAATCCCCCTTTTGACCTGGCCATGTCTTTACTTGCACCACATTTGATGTCATATATGACATCAGGTGTAAGGCAGGTGGGCGTGGCTTGGCCAAAACAGCCCCACAGGACAAATGGGGAGGCTTGGCAGTGTGGAGGTTCCCCACTGCTGGTTTTCATGTTAATTTAAGAACTGTGGTTGGGTTTCTTTTTCCACTGGACTCTATTGGGCAGTCACATTGGTTCAAATATATACAATTTTAATCCTAGAAGGATGATGGCGATGCTTTAATCTCCTGAAAGCCAATTTAAGTAATGCAGCTTCATGATGTTGTATTGACTCTCCTTCTATTATGCGACACAAAACCTCAGTATCAAACAAGTTGTCCACAGACAGTAGTATATGTCTTACCTACAACTACTACAATGTACATCACAGATTGATAGCTTTCGCCATCTATCTTAGCTTTGCAGTAGACCATGCTCACATCACTGATCAAGTTGGTGGGAATAGTGAAACCTTTCTTACTGTCCCATGTAATCGATTTACCATCTGGAACAAATATTTTCTCTGGATACTTCTGTGTGAACATCAGAATAACCATCAGTTAAAATCTAATATTTCCTACAAGAATCTTAAGGATAACCAAGTCATCCACCAAACACTCATTTTCCCCTCCCAGACAGTCTCTTACCATCAACCCCCTCCTCCAAATATAAAAATAAGTAATGTCAAGATGTCACTCATGAGTAGGGGTGACTGCTTAGGCAATGGCATCATTCTGGTGGTATCACTGCGCTCCTGAACAGGGATGAGGTGGGGCAAAGGGGCAGACGGGAGGCCAAGGGAGCTCCAGTGTGGCAGTGCATGCACATGTGTGGGGCCAGCCCCTCCTTGCCCCATCCCATACCCACCACAAACAGCACAGCACCACTGGGAGATGCCAATGCCTTTGCTTCCTCTCAAGAGCCACCACTGCTCGACAGTGAGAAACAACTCCCAAAAGGCAATAACACGTTTGTCTTACCGCATACAGAGATACATTTAGGTTTGATGTGGACCCAAGGCACGGTATCACCACGGTTTTGTTTCCAGTTAAATATATGACGCCAATTTGATCAGTAACTGAGGTCACAAATGGAGATCTGTAATCTGGAAGATCTGTAAAATCTAGGAAAAAATCAAATAAATTCAACCAGTTTTCAAATACCTCTTTTTAAAAAAGCAAAACCAAAAAGTTATACACGGATGTAAATGGTAGGTTAGAACCATAATGGATCTGCACCCTGATCATGGCACAGGGGCAGACAAAGAGGTTTCAACCTCTCCGCCCAGCTAAACCCAATTATTAGGATTGTGTTTACTTCCTCCCCAGCTCACCAGATGATAGATCAGATGATGGGGGAGAGAATCATCTGCATCCTCTCTGTGTGCATGCGGCTTGGTAAGGATGTGATATGTCTGTGTGTGCGTGCACACATGTGCGCTCTGGTGTGCGCATGGTCTGTTCATGAGCATGCCAGCTGTGAGTGCCCATGCCCACTTTCTGGCCACACCTTCCCTCAGGCCCAAACATTTTAGTCACCTCTGCTCTGTGTAGTTCCCTTCACAGTATTCCGTTTGACTATGGCTCTTCCAGTTTACAGTGTTGAATGCTGGTGATGAGTAACAGGGAAACAACCCATTATTTTGATACTGAATAATTCCTAATTATTGTTATTGTGATATCCTGCTTTTATTGAATTTTTTATTGTATATTAAATTGTTTTTGAATTGTTGTTTTGTACTGAGTTATGTTATTGTACATTGCCTTAGTATTATTTTGATGTATAAATAGTTTTAATAAATCAATAATATAAAATAAATATTTGGAAGCCCCAAACACCCATTATCTTCCTTGAGAAAGTAAACTTCAGTACTCTGTATAGGAAATGCCAATGTCAGCAAAGAAGTTTCTTTTCTCATGAAAGATACTGGGTATGCAATGCTCCATAGGGTTCTTTAAAGCAACATCTTTCAGCCTGATCATGTGCCTGTTTACTCAGAAGGAAGTCCCATTTTCTTCAACAGGATGAGAAAAAACACAGAGGATTTAAATGGGAAAAGAGCATTACCCCAATAAACACTTACCTTGTACGTAAACATAAATGCTTGACATTGTATGGTTGTCTTGGTAAAGGCACTTGTAGGACCCCGTGTCATTGCCTATTACGTTTGTGAGCGTGAGCATCTTACAGTAGACATTGTCTGTACAGTTAGTCACCATTACACGGTTTTCAAAACTGGTCTGGTTGTTAGGCCAAAGCCATTCCAAAGCTCTTTCACCACTAAGAGGGAAAATAGGAGAGATATAAACAGTGTAGTGGCAAAACTGAAAGTGTGTGAGTTCATCAGGGCAGCTCCACAGAAATGCCCCGAAGGAGAGTCTATAATCACAACCCCAAGGAGAGTCCAGAAGTGCAGGAAGATGTGTTGATCCATTCTATAAAAGGGTCAGCTGACAGTCATAGAATAATAGGCTGGCCTCATTCTCCAACTTCTTCTATCCTAATAGGTCATAAACAATAGCAAAACTTGAAAGCCTCATTGTCACCTTATTGACTTGCCAAAGCAAGGAGGGTCTGTCAATTACCCTGGTGCTACAGCATATGACATCATCACTTCTGTTCTGAAAAAAGTCTCAGAGCTACACCACTGGATACAAGGATACAAAAGCAATACTACAGGGCTATTTCACACTGCTAATAGATGGTTCAGGCATGTTCATCACTTGATAAACAGCACCATCAAGTGATGACTTGTGTGTCTGAATGAACCGTCACAATTCAACATCACCTAAAGTCACCACAAAATGATGGTTTTTAATGGTTTCTGTATATTCAGCTACCAGTCATCTACTGATGTACTTGCACATATGAACTACTTTTATTTTTAGTTTTGAATCTTCTTTCTACAACAGCATATTTTCAGAAATAGTTAAGGTCAGTACTTCAGACATCATGCTAAACCACTGTTTATGTTAATCAGAGTTTAGAACCTGAATTATGGCTTGAGCTTCCAAATATAATAGACAGATCACAGTTTAGAGCTGCAATATTTTCTTCTATTTTCCATATGCCCAGCTGTCCTATTTCTATGGCGCAGTGGTCAATGGAAGTACAGCAATGGCTGTAATTATGGCTTTCCAGTTCAGACATCACAGCAAACCAGTTAGTACAAACCATGGTTTCAAACCCATTTCAAAGCATGGTTTCTAACTCTGTTTTCCTGGACAGTTAAGAACCCTGCTTAGACAATATGGACATCATCCCAAACCAGTTAAACTTACTTAACCGTGGTTTGGGCATGATGTCTGAAATTAACCTTAGACTCCTTCGCTGAAACAATGTCCACCTCTTTAAACTGGATAGTTTGTCACAAAAACACTTCATGTGTGCTATATTATACAGCCACGAGAGTGGCTGTATACTATAGCCAGCGGGGATACTATATTGGCTTTCAATAAGAAGCAGTAAGCACAATCAGTTAAAGCTGCCTATAATGTAGTGTTTTCTTTCACTATAAACATAATGAAACCCATATTGGTATAAGTGAAGGGGACTGCATTAACTAACAGTTCAAAAATTTAAAAATATGTGGATCTCTCTCTCTCTCTTTATCTTCAGAGGGAAGAAGACTGTTGCAGGAACTGAGATATTCAAAGCCTGTGGGGGGTGTTCCTACAAATCATTAAAAAATCCTACATCAGCATTAGTCAGCAACTATACATTGGTCAGCAACTACTTTGTAGAAGAGCCACTCTGAGGAGGGAATAGAGACTAGTGAACAAGACCCCCTACCCCATCTCTAGTAACAGCCACACATCCTCTACAATGTTTGTTTTCACTCCAAGCAATTGCCATTTGGGGGGGGGGGGTGTCAGAAAATAATCTTCTGCCAGGTTGAACTGGTAGAGTTTTGACTTCCCCTGAAATATCTGGTCTCTCCCTTTTGATGTTGTAATCTTGAATGATCCACTCAGGTAATTTTCTGCAGTGCATCTGCTCTCTGTTTATTGAATACACAGATCAGTTTATGGGTGGACTGGTGGATGGGTCTGCCTTTGGGAATGAGGGTGAAGCTTTTGATCCCTTCAGAGTCCTTGGTTCTAAAAGCATGCAAGGAGGACGCAGTGGAAAGCACGAGTGTTTATACTGCACTTATGTACCATTTTGGGGATTATTTTTTTACTGAAGCATGGTGCGAAATTATCCTCAATAAATAAATAAAATCTCTTGCCATTGTAAGTAACAACCTTCACAGGGCCCTTCTTTCTTCTGGATCCTAAAGTAGGAGTGGGAAATTTCTTCATCCTGAATACTGCATTCCCTCGTGGGGAGCCTTCTGGGGGCCACATGTAAGTTGTGAACAGGGCCAGGGGGTGGGAAACAGATGCAATTCCTTCCGTTATACAGTAGGCTACATTCTATTTCATACAGTAGGCTACACACATCTCTGTCCTCTATCAAGCAACAGTCAAGCAACAGGCTTTATCACAATTCAAGGGCATATTGCAACCAAGCACAAGCACTCAGGGAAGAGGGTGATCAGGGCCAAGAAGAAAGTCCTGAAGAGGGCTGCATTTGGCCTCCAGGCCTGAGGTTCACTGCCTCTGTCCTAAAGCTCTAAACACTTAAACCTGGAACGCTGAGGCACTTTGGGATTTTCCTTGGTTTCTTTGTTTACATTCTTCACTTTATGTAACCATCTGTTATGCATCCCTGATAGGAAAGGGCATTACAGTAAAAAAGAAAGTGATTTTGAAAAAAGACACACTACACAACATGACCATCATTGTGATGCCCCATCCTTACCTGCAAGTAATTTGTAGTGTATCATTTGCAGTTACAGTAATAAAAGATTTTTGGATGCTAAGAGATGGTGGATCCAATGAAGCAGGTGAGCCTGGAAAAAAAACCACACCAATAACTGATTATGACACATGCTCAATAGGAATGTGACTATACATGTCATACACTAGTCTATGAATGTTGGGTACATGCCTGATTCACACATGTAAGCACAATAGGGATTGTCCGTTTAAAGGGTTAAATTATGAAGGACAAAACACGGCATTTCAAACATCACACAGAAATTAATGAGCTCTGTCATAACAGGAAGAATAGGCAGATGGTCAGAAGCTAGCAATTCAGCTTTGCAATTCATAAAGCAAGGGTGGAGTTCCTGTTTTGCTGCACTGCTAACTTCAAGGTCTAGCTAAAGGATATGGGACACTGAAATGAAGTGAACTTCACTTCACATGATGATCTCATTCACTCAGGAACAACTTAAATTGCAAGTACTCTTGGATGAAACAGATTATCTTGACCCATTCCAGTCTGGGTTCAGGCCTTGTTATGGGACTGAATTGGCCTTGGTTGCCCTGATGGATGATCTTTATTGGGAGAAGGACAGGGGGACAGAACCTTGTTGTTCTTACTTGATCTCTCAGCAGCTTTTGATACCACTGACCATAGCATCCTTCTGGGCCAACTTGGTGAGATGGGTATTGGAGGCACTGCTTTACTGTGGTTCCAATCCTATCTCCAGGGTGGTTTTCAGAGAATAGCATTGGGTGATTGTTTCAGCCCCCTGGCAGCTCTGCTGCAGGGAGCTGCAGGATACCATCTTATCCCCCATGCTGTTTAATATCTCTATGAAGCCCTCGGAAGCAGTCATCAGGAGATTTGGGGCAAGGTGCCAGCAGTTCGCTGATGATATCCATCTCTATTTCTCTGTAACATCTGAATCAGGAGAGGCTGTGCAAGCCCTGGACCACTGCCTGGACTCGGTGGTTGGCTGGATGAGGGCCAATAAACTGAGTCTGAATCCTAGCAAGATGGAGAGTCTGTGGGTTGGTGGTTCCCAGGTTGGGATAATTGTCAGTTGTCTGCTTTGGATGGGGCCTCTAAAAGAGCAGGTTTGTAGTCTGGGGGTGCTCCTGGATCCATCTTTGTCATTAGACGACCAGGTGACCTCAGTGGCTAGGAGTGCCTTTTACCAGTTTCAGCTGGGAAGACAGCTGCGGCTATTTCTGGACTGTGATAGCCTGACCACTGTTGTCCATGCACTGTAACCTCCAGGCTGGATTACTGTAATGTGCTCTATGTGGGGCTACCCTTGAGGTTGGACCAGAAGCTGCAGCTGGTGCAAAATGTGGTGGAGAGACTGCTCACTGGGGCAGGGTATCGCCAACATGTCACCCCACTGCTGAAAGAATTTCACTGGCTACCTATTAGCTACCATGCTAAGTTCAAGGTTCTAGTTTTGGTGTGCAAATCCCTATATAGCTTGGGACCAGGATACCTGAAAGACCGTCTTATCCCCTATATATCCAGTTGAGCAATGCATTCTGCAGATACCATCTTATCAGGAGGTCCATTCTGCACAACATAGGAAACTGAAGACCTTCCTCTTTCAGCAAACCTTTTAAGTAGAGATGTTATCCCAGTCTGCATCTGTGTAGGAATAGCTTTTTAATGTTATTAAACCTTTTTCTTTTCTTTTTTAAAAATAAGATCTTTTTAAAGCTTTTTTAAAAAAATGTTTTTAAAAAGTTTTAAAAATATATTTTAAAGTCTGTTTTTATTAATTTTAGTACTTTTGTTTGCCATCCTGGGCTCCTACTGGGAGGAAGGGTGGGATATAAATCTAATAAATAATAAATAAATATTTTCTCATTTAAAAAAACCATTTTGATATAAAACCATAATTTGCCAGTGCTTCCAATTAATTAACCTCATTCAGAATTATTCTGAGTAATGCATCACTATAAACATTAGGTCACTGACCTAAAAGTTTCCAATCTTCAACATAAAGGAGAGTCCACTGTGTGAAATAGCTGAATCTTCAAGAAGTTTGATTCTGTACATTTGGGCTGGAATAGAGGCAATAGCTTCCACTACAGCCAATAGAAATGCTGGGATGATTATGCTATCACCAGTGAATGGTCACTGTGCTTATTTTGGGTGGCATTCAATGTTAGCCCTACTCAAAGCAGACCTATGACTAACTTAGGTTCATTAATTTCAATGGGTCTACTCTGAGTAGGAGTGAGTTGACTGCAACCCTTTGCTTATATTTAAGAATTAATTGAATTATTCCAAAATGTACTTTTTACATTTCATGACCAGTAGACCTGATTGTTTACAATTGCTTTTCTCTATACAGTTGAGGTGTGTGTGCGTGTGGTTTGGACTGCAGTTCTTATCAGCCCCAGCCAGTACAGACAGGGCTGATGGGAGCTGCAGTTCAGAACAGCAGGACACTAGGTTGGCGAAAGCTGTAGTTACTGCCCTAGACGTTGACTTAGCCTGTTGCTCAGATATTTATACTCTCCTTCTTTTGCTACCCAAGAGTTTAGAATTACAGAGAATTTAAAATTAATCTGCTCCTATAGAATCTGTTTCAGCTGAGATGTTCTAAGTATTCATTGGGACTAATTGTGTGAGTTATAGCAACAGCATTTTGCAGTGGCGGCTGGTGGCTCCATGTCAGTGGGGCAGTGGCATCTGCTCTGGGTTTTAGTCTGACCTTTCAAGGAGCTGTCAAAGGTGCTTCAGTGAGAGATCAGAATAAAACCCAGAGCGGATTCCATTGCTTCACTGACATGGAGCGACTAGCTGCCACTGATAGCTTGCATTCCTCAACAAGAGAAACAGAAATGGCAGGCAAGCTTTCTTAAAAGATACCTACTGTGAAATGATTAATATTATCCTACAGTATTCAACAAAGAGTTCTGGGCCCATTCTAGGACTCACACTCAGCTCTTCCATCATGACAATGGCAAAGTCCTACAGGCCAGTCTACTGGTCTGACTCAGGAATAAGACCGTTTCCTATGTTCCAGCCCCGATCATGCTCATACATCTGGAAGTCAAGAGTAAAGTTTCCAGAACAGAACAGAAGGTGGCTTCCAGAACAGAAGCCCTGGTTTCTATGTACAGCTGAAACCCAAAATCTCAGCTTTTAATAATTAATCCCCAACATGCCACTTGAAACAGGAATTCTGTTCCATGAGCAATATCAAAGAAACACCTGAGCACAAAGAGAAGGGGGGAAATGAACCCATTAAATGTATATATGCAGCTGTGAAATACAGTAAGTCAAAAACAAAATAGAGTTATAAAGGTCCATTGGCAAGCCAGTTGCTGAGTGCTGTTGAGCTCAGGTCCTGCTTTTGTGCTTCCCGTAGTCATCTCTTTGGCCACTGTGAGAACAAGACTTTGGACTACATGGACCATTGGCCTGATCCAGCAGGCGTTTCTTGTGGTTTTTAAGCCATTACTGTTTAATTATTAGTATTATGTCATAATACTTCATTACATTACCGTAGTATTTCCTTTTTCTCTGCATGTGGTAAGGGGGTAAAATTCTACTTCTGGAATATTTACAGTGCTTTCAAGCAGCCCCAGAATCCAGGATTCGCTGGGGCTAATTGGGTGAAACAAGCTCTCAGACACACGACTTCTTGAAAAATCCTGAGCCATCTCAACTGATAATTAATCATCGTTTTTGTTAAACTTCATTATTATAACAGCCTTGGGAAGCTCTCTGTTAACCTAGGATTGTTACAGGTGAAAGGAGTCAGCAATTCTGGGCATCTTTCATCACTGAACTATATCAGTTTTATTTTTGTTTACCTTTATTGCTTGCTAACCTAGATTTCCCAATATCTGACAGATGATATTTGCTGAACAAACTTAAATATAAGGGATGATTTTGACACATTTTTCTTTCATGGTTCAGTGCCTACAGAATAATTCATATGGGAAGTGTTACGCAGGAATGTAAAATAATGCATTCTGATTAATCCCTCTGCCCGAATTCCTCCATGGTATTCTTCATCGAAGGAAACTGTGTATAAGCACTCACCCTAGATTAGGGGAAAGAAACCTGTTGGACTACAGCTCCCATCATCCCTGAGCATTGACTATGCCGGCTGGGTCTGATGGGAGTTGGAGTCCAACAACATTTGAAGGGCCACAGGTTCCTCATCCTTGCAGTAAATTATCAACAGCCACCAGGACTTTATTGCTTCTGTTGACCAGACCAAAACTGGCACTCTGATAGTCTTTGACATATTTCAAAGCACATTTTTACTATTACAATTTATAAATGGCTAAAGCAGCACATTTCTAAGTGACACTTCAAGCAGTACTAACTTTCTATGTATGCATTCAAATGAATTAAATTGCGGCTGTGTTAACATCAATTAATTCAATATTCAATCAGTGGTGTATTATCTTTGTCTTGAACATCAGACATAATAAACAGAACAAACATATATACAAAACATAAATTATTATTACAATTGTCTGTTGTCCTCAAAACAGTCTACTACATCAGGAACCGTATAGATGTGTCTTTCTTTTGTCAGAGAAAACCAAACCACTTTCTCTGCAGAACTGCAGTTTTCAGGTAAATTAAAATGTGCTGTTAAACTAGAAATCAATGAGAAAAGGAAGCTGAGATAAGAATTTAATGCTTGCCTCCTTGAAAAATGGCACCAAAATAAGGAGTAGGAACTATCTTCTACTGTGCCCACACCACAAATGCAGTTGGTTGAATTCAGATAAAAGCTGCAATCCTAGCCCTACTTACTAGGGAGCAAGCCCCATTGGATACAACAGGACTTACTTCTGAGTAGATATGGTTAGGATTATGGTGCAACTGAATTGAACTTAGTTCTCACTGAAACCAAAGGGACAAGTAATTTATGATTTAACTCCTATCGTTCTGCTTATCTAGTCTGAATCCAACGCAGTGCCTTAAATTGCATGGGAAGCTCCCATGATGTCCTTCCAAAATGCAAAGAACATTTGCTGCAATGAGTAATGTCTCTTATTTTTGGTAGCTTTCTAGGATCTGAAAATTAGCTACAGTTGTTATACAATAGGAGCCAACAAACCATACCCAAGGAGCCAACAGAGACATCTTTCTGAATGTATATGTCACTCAGATTTTAAATTCTGCTTTGGCAACCCCTGACTCAAAGGTGAAAAAAAATGCTAGGGAAAAATCTACCTGTGCATGTCTACTAAGGGGAAAGTAGCACTAAGTTCAGTAAGACTTACTCCCAAGTCACTGTATATATAGAATAGCATCCTGTATTACTTACATTGTCTTTTGATACTAAATTCATTATCAATATCAAATTTCATATCTCATATTAGCTTATTTTTTGTTAGCATTAAATTAAATCTATTAATGACCAGTAGTTCTTGACGGTCTGGTCTGTGCGGAAATATTCTCAGGTTTTACTTAGATTTTACTTCTGCAGCTATGCTGCTAATCACTTTATTGCCGGCACTACATCTATCATTGTTATTATCTAATTGTAGATCAGTTGATCCCTAAAAGTCAGTATCCAGAACAGCTGTGATTAAAGGCTGCAAACATAGACACGCTTACAGTGGCCTAAGTCCCATTAAGCTTAATGTGATTTACTTCCAAGCAAACATGCATAGGATTGCACTACTAGTTGATATTTATTTCAGTGGAATTTAGGAAAGGCTAAATTTGCTATATTGTGCTCAAAATGTGTCCTTATCCCAGACATAATCAGAACAAACCTGTCAGATTCATATATTTATGTGGATCACACAAGCTCAGAGAAGACAGAAATGGTGCCAAGCATAGATTTTGTTCCCAGGGATGGAAAATCACCAAATAGATAATTAAAGGGCTTGAAAAATAAAGAAAGCAATCAAATAAGAATAATATAAAGGAAAAGAAAACATCATTAAAAAGAAAAAATCATTAAGAAACTAACATTTTTCAAAATTATCAGACTAGTTCTTCCTCTTTGATCAGCATTCTATTCTACCTACAGGACTGGAGTCAACATGCCTCTGAATACCAATCGCTAGGGAATAACATGAGAGAGCCATTGCCCTCATATTTTCCTCGTGGGCTTTCTGTAGGCATCTAATTGTTCATTGTAGGAAACAGGATCTAGGACAAGATGGGACTTTGATATGATCCAGTATGTCTCTTAGGTTCTTAAGGCAGGCTTAATTGAAAACTCTGGGTGCGATATTCAAATTTCATACACAATGCTTACCATACTTTATTACTACTTGTGCAGCAGCACATAGAACAGCGCAGTGCCCATATAACAACACTCCAGCTATCCATCTTTTAATAAGAAAGCACCATAAACAAACTGAAGGAGTCCTTTAGCCCTTCAGATCCTTGCTGGCATCAGTGGGTTGCTCCTTTCTGACAATATTAAACTAATTGCCATTCTGGAGACTTCAAGCTACTATAACCCCAAAAGCTGTGCCCCAGGGATCTCCTTCCAGTAATTATGGCACTTAGGTTTTGCTGATGATTTCCTTTGCCACTGTAAAAACATCATTGTGGTCCTAACGATAAGTTCAAATCTCTTTCCCTCCACCAACTTGAAAGGCTGCTGGGTTGGCATTTGGTCAGGACTGTTATTTGATTAGATTTCATTTATTTATTTGCCTTTTTTCTTTTATAATTCATAACATTGATAAGTTTGCATGCGCAACATGCTAATGATTTAGGATTTGCAAACAGGTCAGAGACTCTAACCCTTGTACACTTTCTTGTAACCCTTACACAGAAATGTGCCAGAAAAACCTCTTGTATGAAATGGACCTCAAAACCTTCCCTGTGGTTTCTTGGAGAAGCAATGATGATTCTGCTTTGGGGGCAGGGTGGGGAAGCTGGATCCAGGACCACTCTGCAAGATGCACAAGGAGAACACTACATTCTCCAGCCTTACCCCCCACCCCACGCCTGTCCCCTGTTGCAAAAAGGGGGGGCAACATTGAGTAGTAACCTTCAGTAACACCTTATAGCCACATCCTCCCTACCTAGTACCCCAAAGCCACCCGAGGTGGGACACATGAGCCCATACAGGTGACCAAACTAGCCTATGGTCAGTTGTCTTAACCCGGTGCATGCATACAGTACAATCCTATGTATATCTACTGAGAAGTCAGCCCTACTGAGTTCAATGGGACTTATTCCCAGGTAGCCTATTAAGGCTGCAGCCTTGGTCATCGATAGGTACTCTCCTACAAAGGTGAGTGTGTGTGCGCGCGCGCGTCTTGGTCACATATCGGCAGTCGACCTATAATGAAAGGGTCACGCGCGTATGAGCGGGTGTCAAGGCTTTCGTGGATCAGGATCGGGAGCGACGCGACGTCCGGCCACCGTTGGTGATCCTTTCCACCTCGCAAAATCACTGACGCTCCTGCTCATGTTAATTTGGCTTGCTCCGGCCGTTTGCCAGGCGCTGTATGACACGGGACATCGTGTCTTCCGTCACAGTCTAAACCATGTCTATTCAGAAGTAAGTCCTACTGAACTCAATGGGGCTTCTCTCAGGTAAGGGGGTTAGGACCGCACCTTCCCCCATCTCTCGCGAAAAAGGCCTTCCTATAAGCTCATCCATCTGGTGATAAGCTATTCTCCCACCCCATAGAATTCCTTGGGACTTGGGGAGAGGGTCTGTTTCAATCCAGCTTGGATCCGACTCCTGAATCCCCGGAAGGAAAGTTTCTAAGATGGGCTTCCCACCAACCAATCACATACACCCCAAAGACCACAACTCGTGCGCTCCTTACCCGAACAAACCAGCCAGGGCTCCGCAGCAACCCACAGTACGATGATCAGTCCCACTCCTGCGGCAAGCTCCATCTCTGGCCGGACCAACAATAACCACAGCACCCCAAGGGGGGAAAAATGTCCCGGTGAAGCTGCCCAGCCCGGGGTGATCTCCGCTAGAGCCCAGACATCAGCTGCGGGACCAAAGCCTCTGCTGCGTCTTAGATCCGACCGCTTCAGAAAGCCAAAGGATCCGCGGAGCAGGCGCGACGAGCGCTCTTGTCGGGGGAAAAAATGCTGTGGATTCCCTCTCAGACGCACCGAGCAGCCCCGCAAGAACCTTCCCCGCCGGGCGGGGTTTTGCAAATCAATGCTAACCAATCCCCGGCATCAGCGCTTCTTGTTTGGGAAGGGGGAGGAGGTAACATGCTAGCCGCTCCGCCTCCAGCCTTGATACCCCCCACCCCCAAAAAAAGCTTCATGTTCTGGGACGTTTCGGAGTTTCAGGCCAAATGGGGAAGCCAAAAAGAAAAAGAAAAGAAAAAAAGTACAGCAAAAGTATATTAACCATTTGGAGGGTGTCCTTCGTTAAGCTTGAGATTATTTTTCACACTTTTATAGCAATCAGGCTGTCTCTGGGACTACAGATGTGTTAAAGTTCCATTTTCTAACTAATTTGAGAGTTGTATTGTTGTGACCTGCCCTGGGACTTAACGTGGGTAATAAATAAATAAATAAATAAATAAATAAATAAATAAATAAATAAATAAATTACTTATTATGCACACCTTATTGTGGCGAGGTGGTTTCAGAGTCTTGAAGAAGCTAAGAGCAATGCCGTCAGGAGTCTAGACCAAGAGGCTAGACTTCTAGCAGGGGCACCCACAGCGGAATGGTCAAAGCTGAGACACCAGACTAAGATCCATCCAAACGCAGAGGAAGGCAGTGGTAAACCACCTCTGAATACCTCTTACCACGAAAACCCTATGAACAGAGTATCCGAAATGCAACATGAGATAGTGCTCAAAGATGAGACCCGCAGGTCAGAAGGCACTCACCGAGCTACTAGGGAAGAACAAAGGACAAGTACGAGTAGCGCTGTGACTAATGATGCAACTGGGTCAAAGCCGAAAGGAAGCCCAGAGGCTGATGCGCACAGATGCGAAAGGAGAGTCCAGAGTTGTACCACACACACAATATGAACATGGAATGTGAGAAGCACCAACATTACAATACTTGGCATGAGTGAATTAAAATGGACAGGAAAGGGATATTTTCAATTAGGCAACTACAAAATATTTTATGCAGGAAATGAGAAATCAAGAAGAAACGGGGTTGCTTTAATAGTGAGAAGTGATGTAGCAAGAGCAATTAGGAGCTACAACTGAAGGTCTGAGCGAGTTATATCAATGAGATTACGCAGAAGTACAGGAAGAAATTGATCACACATCAAAACAAGATGTGCTGATAATCATGGGGAACTGGAATGCAAAAGTAGGGAACAGAGAATAATTAGGAATTGTGGGAAATTGGGCTTAGGAGACAGATATGAAGCTGGAGAAAGACTTATTGAATTCTGTGAAGCCAATAATTTGTTTCTTGTGAACACATTTTTTTGAGCATCCGAAAAGACAACTGTACACGTGGACATCACCAAATGGTCAACATAGGAATCAAATTGATTATATAGCTGGTAGCAGAAGATGGAGAAGTTCCATACTTTCTGCAAAAACAAGACCAGGGGCAGACTGCGGTACAGATCATGAACTGGTTGTATCGAAAATCAGAGTAAAGCTAAAGAAGAACAAAGCACTCATAATGCCAAAATACAATTTAAATAACATCCCAGAAGCATATAAAGATCAAATAAGGAACAGGTTTGAGGCTTTCAACTTAGTTGACAGAGAACCAGAAGAACTATGGAATGAAGTCAGAGACGTTATCAGGGAAGAATGCAAAAAGACAATACCTCTAGTTAAAAAGAGAGAAAGACCTCAATGGATGACTGAAGAAACTCTTAAAATGGTTAAAGAGAGAAGGAAAGCAAAAGCAAGAGGAGATAGAAACACAGTCAGAACCCTAAATGCAACAATACAGCGACTAGTACAGAGGGACAAAGAGCACTACTACAATAGTTATTGTATAGAAACAGAGAACAACAAAAAGGGAAGAAGAAGAGCCCTATTCCAAAAGATTAGAGAAATGAAAGGAAATTTAAACCAAGAGTAGGGATGTTGAATAATCAACAGGGAAACACAGATGGAAGCAATACACTGAAGAACTCTATAAAAGAGATGCAAGGATGACAGATTAATTCACGGAGGAACCATATGATGAAGAACCAGAAATTTTAGAATGCGAGGTGAAAGCTGCTCTTAAAATACTTGGAAGAAACGAATCACCAGGAACAGATGCCATACCAATAGAGTTGCTACAAGCTATTGAGACTGAATCTGTCCAAATTTTGACAAACATCTGTCAAGAAATATGGAAAACTAAACAGTGGCCCACAGACTGGAAGTGTTCCATATACACCCCAATTCCAAAGAAAGCGGATCCCAGGGAATGCAGTAATTATCGAACTATTGCCTTAATATCCCATGCAAGTAAAGTAATGCTCAAGATTCTACAACAAAGGTTACCATTTATGGAGTGAGAAATGCCAGATGTCCAAGCTAGATTTAGAAAGGGAAGAGGCACCAGAGATCATATCGCAAACATACAGTGGATAATGGAACGGACCAAGGAATTTCAGAAGAAAATCACCCTGTGCTTTATAGATTACAGCAAAGCCTTTGACTGTGTAGATCATGAAAAACTATGGAATGCTTTAAAAGCAATGGGGGTGCCACAGCATCTGATTGTCCTGATGTGCAACCTATACTCTGGATAAGAGAGTTGTGAACCGCCCAGAGAGCTTCGGCTATGGGGCAGTATAGAAATTTAATAAATAAAATAAAAATAAATAAATAAGTACTGTAAGGACAGAATATGGAGAAACCGATTGGTTCCCCATCGGAAAGGGTGTGAGACGGGTGTATTTTATCACCCTATTTATTTAATCTATACGCAGAACATATCATACGGAAAGCAGGATTGCACCAAGATGAAGGAGGTGTGAATACTGGAGGGAGAAATATCAGTGATTTAAGATATGCAGACGATACCATCCTAGTAGCAGAAAGTAGTAATGATTTGAAATGAATGCTGATGAAAGTTAAAGAGGAAAGCACAAAAGCAGGACTACAGCTGAACATCAAGAAAACTAAAGTAATGACAACAGGAGATTTATGTACCTTGGCACAGTCATTAACCAAAATGGAGACGTCAAGAAATCAGAAGAAGGACTGGGGAGGGCAGCTATGAGAGAACTAGAAAAGGTTCTCAAATGCCAAGATGTATCACTGAACAGTAAAGTCAGGATCATTCAGACCATGGTATTTCCGATCTCTATGTATGGATGTGAAAGTTGGACAGTGAAAAAAGCGGGTAGGAGAAAAATCAACTTATTTGAAATGTGGTGTTGGAGGAGAGCTTTGCGCATACCATGGACTGCAAAAAAGACAAATAATTGGGTGTTAGAACAGATTAAACCAGAACTATCACTAGAAGCTAAAATGATGAAGCTGAGGTTATCCTACTTTGGACACATAATGAGAAGACATGATTCATTAGAAATGATAATAATTCTGGGAAAAACAGAAGGGGGTAGAAAAAGAGGAAGGCCAAACAAGAGATGGATGGATTCCATAAAGGAAGCCACAGAACTGAGCTTACAAGATCTGAACAGGCTGGTTCATGACAGATGCTCTTGGAGGTCGCTGATTCATAGGGTCTCCGTAAGTCGTAGTCGACTTGAAGGCACATAACAACAACAGTTAGTGTTATCCATTTTATATTAAAACACCTAGGCATGAAAAACTATGGAATGCTTTAAAAGAAATGGGGGTGCTACAGCACCTGATTGTCCTGATGCGGAATCTATACTCTGGACAAGAAGCTACTGTAAGGACAGAATGTGGAGTAACCGATTGGTTCCTCATTGGAAAGGGTGTGAGACAGGGGTTGTATTTTATCACCCTATTTGTTTAATTTATATGCATAACATCTCATACAGAAAGCGGGATTGGACCAAGATGAAGGAGGTGTGAAAATTGGAGGGAGAAATATCAATAATTTAAGATATGCAGACGATACCATACTATTAGCAGAAACCAGTAATGATTTGAAATGAATGCTGATTAAAATTAAAGAGGAAAGAGGAAAAGCAGGACTACAGCTGAATGTCAAAAAGACTAAAGTAATGACAGCAGAAGATTTAGGTTACTTTAAAGTTGACAATGAGGACATTGAACTTGTCAAGGATTATCAATACCTCAACACAGTCATTAACCAAAATGGAGACAATAGTCAAGAAATCAGAAGAAGGCTAGGACTTGAGAGGGCACCTATGAGAGAACTAGAGAAGGTCCTTAAATGCCAAGATGTGTCACTGAACACTAAAGTCAGGATCATTCAGACCATGGTATTCCTGATCTCTATGTATGGATGTGATAGTTGGACAGCAAAAAAAAGCAGACAAGAGAAAAATAAACTTATTTGAAATGTGGTGTTGGAGGAGAGCTTTGTGGATACCATGGACTGCGAAAAAGACATATAACTGGGTGTTAGAACAAATTAAACCAGAACTATCACTAGAAGCTAAAATGATGAAACTTTGGACACATAATGAGAAGACATGATTCACTAGAAAAGACAATAATGCCAGGAAAAACAGAAGAGAGTAGAAAACGTGGAAGGCCAAACAAGAGATGGATTGATTGCATAGGGGAAGCCACAGATCTGAACTTGCAAGATCTGAACAGGGTGGTTCGTGACAGATGCTATTGGAGGTCACTGATTCATAGGGTCACCATAAGTCATAATCAACTTGAAGGCACATAACAAGAACAACAAAGCAACTGAATTGTGGTTTAAGTGTGTGCTCATAGTAAGGTTGATAAGTGGTATCCTAGCCATTTTGATACCCTCCTGAGTTAGGCCCAAACTACATGTTTCAGTAAAAGCATATTTCTATATATTTATGTCCCCTCTAGGATGCACACCGTAACGTGGTGAGGGGGTTTGAGAGTGTTGAAGAAAGTGAGAGCAATGCCATCAGGAGTCTAAATCAAGAGGATCAAGATGAATCTGTCGTCCTGGCATCTCTTTTATACAGTTCTTCAGTGTATTGTTTCCATTTTCATTTTATTTCATCTTGGTCAGTCAGTGTATTCCCCTGTTGATTATTCAACATCCCTACTCTTGGTTTAAATTTCCCTTTCATTTCTCTAATCTTTTGGAATAGGGCTCTTCTTCCCTTTTTGTTGTTCTCTGTTTCTATACAATAACTATTGTAATAGTACTCTTTGTCCCTACGTACTAGTCGCTGTATTGTTGCATTTAGGGTTCTGACTGTGTTTCTATCTCCTCTTGCTTTTGCTTTCCTTCTCTCTATAACCATTTTAAGAGTTTCTTCAGTCATCCATTGAGGTCTTTCTCTCTTTTTAACTAGAGGTATTGTCTTTTTGCATTCTTCCCTGATAACGTCTCTGACTTCATTCCATAGTTCTTCTGGTTCTCTGTCAACTAAGTTTAAAGCCTCAAACCTGTTCCTTATTTGATCTTTATATGCTTCTGGGATGTTATTTAAATTGTATTTTGGCATTATGAGTGCTTTGTTCTTCTTTAGCTTTACTCTGATTTTCGATACAACCAGTTCATGATCTGTACCGCAGTCTGCTCCTGGTCTTGTTTTTGCAGAAAGTATGGAACCTCTCCATCTTCTGCTACGAATTATATAATCAATTTGATTCCTATGTTGACCATTTGGTGATGTCCACATTTACAGTCGTCTTTTTGGTTGCTCAAAAAACGTGTTCACAAGAAACAAATTATTGGCTTCACAGAATTCAATAAGTCTTTCTCCAGCTTCATTTCTGTCTCCTAAGCCCCATTTCCCACAATTCCTAGTTCTTGTCTGTTCCCTACTTTTGCATTCCAGTTCCCCATGATTATCAGCACATCTTGTTTTGGTGTGTGATCAATTTCTTCCTGTACTTCTGCATAAAATCTCTCCAATTCCTCTTCTTCTGCATTTGCCGTTGGAGCATAGACCTGGATGATGGTTATGTTAATAGGTTTCCCATATAATCTCATTGATATAACTCGCTCAGACCTTGAGTTGTAGCTCCTAATTGCTTTTGCTACATCACTTCCCACTATTAAAGCAACCCCATTTCTTCTCCATTTCTCTTTTTTTTTTTTATATAATTTTTATTCAAATTTTTCCAAAAACAAACAAAACAAAGTAAGAAAAAACATAACAATATTACAACAAAAAATGAAAATAAAATGGTTGACTTCCGATTTGTCACAAATCAGCTATAAGTATATAATATACATCAAACCTGTCCCTTAATATATATACATACATAGTCCCTTTTCTCCATAAGCTGTCTTAATTAATCATCAAATCCCAGTATCATCATTTTATTTTGATCTTTTGACAAAAAGTCTAAGAGAGGCTTCCAATCCTTAAGGAATGTATCTGTCGATTTTTCTCTAAGTAAACACGTCAATTTATCCATTTCTACTAAGTCCATTAATTTCAATAGCCATTCTTCCATTGTTGGTATTGATTCCATTTTCCACTTTTGTGCATATAATAATCTTGCTGCCGTAATCATATATAATATTATTCTTCCATATTTCTTTTCTATTTGTTTATCCATAAAGCCCAATAAAAAAAATTCTGGTTTTGACTGAATATTTATTTTTAAAATTTTTTGCATCTTCCTGCCTATCTGTGCCCAGAATAATTTTGCCTTTTTACATGACCACCACATATGATAAAAAGATCCTTCTTGTTGATTACATTTCCAACAAACATTAGAGACATTACTATACATTTTTGACAGCTTTTCTGGAGTCATGTACCAACGGTACATCATTTTATAAAAATTTTCTTTAAGATTATAACATAATGTAAATTTCAAGCCTTTTTTCCACATATTTTCCCATTGATCCATTTGTATGTTATAACCAAAATTTTTTGCCCACTTTACCATGCACTCTTTTACTTGTTCTTCCTCCATATCCATTTTCAGTAAAAGTTTATACATTTTCGCAATTATGTTTTCATCATTTGTACACAAACCTATTTCAAAATCAGATTTACTTATTTCAAACCCATACATTTTCTTATCCATTTTATATCTTTCTAACAATTGTAAATAAGCAAACCAATGAAAACTATATCCTTCCTTTATCAGTTGTTCTCTCTCTTTCATTGTGTATTCTCCATGTACATTTTCTAATAGATCTTGATAAGTTAACCATTTCTCTTTTCCAGTCATTTCTCTTCTATAAAACGCTTCTTGACTTGAGACACATAATGGTATTTTCGAAAAAAACCTTGGTTTATATCTATTCCATATTTTCAACAGAGGACGTCTTATAAAATGATTGTTAAAGTCTACGTTTACTTTTACTTTGTCATACCATAGATATCCGTGCCATCCCCACTTCAAGTTATGGCCTTCCAAATCCAATAGTCTTTTATTCCTCAATAAAATCCATTCCTTTATCCAGACTAAACAGCAGGCAGCAAAATAAAGTCTCAAATTTGGTAATCCCAGTCCTCCTCTTTCTTTAGCATCTTGAAGTAATTTAAATTTAACTCTTGGTTTTTTTCCTTGCCATACAAATTTAGAAATATCTTTTTGCCATTGTTTAAAAGGTAAATCAGAGGATATTACAGGTATTGTTTGGAACAAAAACATCATTCTCGGTAATACATTCATTTTTATCACAGATATTCTACCCATTAATGACAGTTGTAATTTATCCCATCTTAGCAAGTCTTTCTTAATCTCTGTCCATAATTTTTCATAGTTGTTATGGAACAACTTTGAGTTTTTATTTGTCATAATAATACCTAGATACTTCAACTTTTTTTCTATTGTAAAATCTGTCTTGTCCATTAACTCTTTCTGTTCACTTAAAGTTAAATTTTTCACCAACATCTTTGTTTTTTGATTGTTGATCTTAAATCCTGCTAACGGTCCAAATTCTTTTAATTTATCCATCAATATATGAATTCCTTCCAAAGGGTTTTCTAATACAATTATCAAATCATCAGCAAATGCTCTCAATTTATATTCTTCTTTTTTTATTTTCAAACCCGAAATCCTTTTATCTTGCCTTATATCTCTAAGCAGCACTTCTAAAACCAAAATAAATAAAAGGGGAGATAATGGACATCCCTGTCTTGTACCCTTTTGTATTTCACATGAATCCGTTAAGTCTCCATTAACAATTATCTGGGCCTTCTGTGATGTATAAATCGATCTAATCCATTTTATAAAGTTGTCTCCAAAATCCATTTGCTCCAAAACCTGGAACATAAATTTCCAATTCAAATTATCAAACGCTTTTTCAGCATCTAAAAAAATCAAAGCTGCTTGTTTATCATTTCGTTGTTCTAAATATTCCAACACATTCAAAACATTCCTGACGTTGTCACGTAATTGTCTTTTAGGTAGAAACCCTGATTGATCTTCCTGAATAAATTGTTGCAATATTATTTTCAATCTTTCAGCCAAGATCATTGTAAAAATTTTATAGTCATTGTTCAATAGAGATATTGGCCGATAATTTTTTGTTTTAGTTAAATCTTGGTCCTCTTTAGGTATTAATGTTATATTAGCATTTTTCCAACTATCGGGTATCTTTCCCTCTTGCAAAATAGAATTCATTGTAGACTGTAGGGGTAACAAGAGTTCTTCCTCCAAACATTTATAATACATTGCAGATAACCCATCTGGTCCTGGTGCCTTTCCTAATTTAATTTTATTTATAGCTTCAGATATCTCTCTTGACGTAATAGGGCCATTAATAACTTGTCTCTGAAAATCTGTAATTTTAGGCAAATTCTGTTTGGATAAGTACTCTTCTATTTTTTCAGATGGAATTTCTTGACACTTGTATAATGTTGAGTAATATTGATGGAAAATCTTTTTAATTTTTACATTATCTGTGAGCATCTCGTCTCCTTCTTGTATCTTTAAAATAATGTTTTTTTGACGTTCTTTTCTTAACTTGTATGCTAACCATTTCCCAGGTTTATTTGCAAATTCAAAAGTCCTTTGTTTAGCAAAATTTAATTTCCTTTCAATTTCTCTGACTGTCAACATTGATACTTGCTTCTGTAACATTTTAATTTGATTTACAATAGAAACTTTAGCTGGATTCTTTTTCAATTCTTCCTCTTTTTGTTTTATTTCTTCCAAAATTAATTGCATTTTCTGTTGTTTCTTTTTTTTTAATTCAGAGTTACATTTAATAAAGTATCCCCTCATAAATGCCTTACTTGTATCCCAAACAATATTTTCACTTGTTCCTTTATATAAATTATATTCAAAGAACTCTTTTAATTTCTTCTTACATTCTTGTACTACTTTATCATTCTGTAATAAAGATTCATTTAGTCTCCATCTAAATCCAAGATTTTTTTTTTTTTTTAAAGTTAATATCACGGGATTGTGATCCGAAAAAGTTTTTGGTAATATATCCATTTTAAAGATATCCTTCGCTAAAATTTTAGACATCCAAATCATATCAATCCTCGAAAATGTTTTATGTCTTTCTGAAAAATAAGTAAATTCCTTTGCGTTATCATTTATATATCTCCAGGTATCCACCAATTCTAAATGTTCCATAAGTTCAAAACAAATCTTCGGTAATTTACCTTGTGTCTCTTTGATATTTTTTTCAGAAAGCCTATCAATTTTTGGTGAGATTACCCCATTCCAGTCACCCATGACACACCAATGCTCATATGAAAGCTCTGACAATTTTTCCATAAGTCTTGTATAAAACCTTGTTTTATCTTCATTGGGGGCATAAATACCCACTATCAAAATGTTTGTACCTTGTAAAGTAATTTCAACCCCCACAAATCTACCACTATCATCCAGTAATACCAATTTAGGAAGCAATTGTGGATTAATATAAAGAACAACTCCATTTTTTTTTTTTGGTCCAGCTGAAATAAATTCTTCACCCAAATTTTTACAAATCAAATATTTGGAGTCTTTCTTCTGAATATGAGTTTCCTGTAAACAAATTATATCCAATTTTAATTTTTTCAAGTAATGAAACACTTTCTTTCTCTTTTGTGCCGTGTTAGCTCCATTTATATTCCAAGTTAGGTATTTGTAATCCATCATTAAGCATGTATTTTAAAATGTGCCTGGTGCTCCTTTTGATCCATCATCTTCCTTCCCCTCCTCTGCATATCCTTGTTGACTTTGTTTCCCAGGAACTATATCCATATCTTTGAGTTTATCTTCTTCCATATCTTTTGAAGCTTTTCTCAGGAAGTCCCTTGCTTTTTGAACAGTATTCAATCTATATTTCTGTTGTCTGAATGTAAAAATCACTCCTTCTGGAACATCCCACCTAAATTGAATTTTGCATTGCTTAAGTTTTTCTGTAAGGAAAGCATATTCTTTTCTCTTACGTAAAAGTCTAATAGGGATTTCTTTCAACACCAGTATTTCCTTACCATCAATTTTAAAGGTATATTTAAAATGTTGCTGTAATACCATATCTCTGGTCGTTTTCTTTACAAAATGAACAAGCACATCTCTTGGAATTTTTTTCATTGTTGCATATCTGGAATTAATTCTATAAACTTTGTCTATTTCAAATTCCATCCGATCTTCATTCAAATCCAGAAATTTTACTAAAGCATTAACAATTTTATCTCTGATGTCTTCACCTGTTTCCTCAGGGATTGCACGGAATCTCAAACAATGCTCTTTACTTCTCATTTCAGTCACAGCCCCATAGTCCAAATTTTTTTCTAATTCCAGATTTAATATATCTGTTCTATTCTCCAAGGTTTGTACCTTTTCTTTAGTATTTTTTGCATCCTCCTTTATTTGCCCAATTGTCCCTTTAATCTCATCCACTTGTGTTTTAATATAGTCTCTTATATCTGTCAATTCAGTTTTCATTTCATTCATTTCCTGTTTCATCTCCTGTTTTATAGCATTGATCCCTTCCATTATTTTTTGAAACATTTCTGAGGGCATATCCTCTTCCTGTGTATCAATAGAACCTCTTCGCCCCTTAGTTGTTTTTTTAGTTGCCATTTTCAAAAATAAGCCTTTAATTTCTAATATTAATCACTATTTCAGAACCTAGAGGCAATCTATTTCTTTTCTTTTTTCTCTCCACCGAAAAAAGAGTTAATATTCCAGGCCTATTATTGAAATCCAGCCAGCAGTTCTTATCTGTATCCAAGAATGCAAAACAATTCTGGTTGCCAAGACTAAACAGTTATTAGCATATACGAGCAGCGGATTTATCCAAAAAGAAATAGTCCAAAGAGAAAATTAGTCCAAAATATAATAATTGCCTCTCATCCGTTTTTAAACTTTATAACTCCAAATTCAAGCCAGCTTTTTGTCGTAAAAGAAGTATATAAGTTGTTTATATTTTCTTTCTTCCTTAATTATATTTAAAAGAGAAAAGGTATGACTCACCCAGGTTTCTCAGTTGCTGATTCATAAACAAATCCCTTTTATTGCAGTAATTTAAGCCGAATGATAAGATTTAGGTAGAAGTGGGCTCGCTGGTTAAGAACGTTTTTTTTTAAAAAGAAAAAACGCTTCGCTTTATCCCAGTGCAGCTTGCGTGGAAGTCCAGACTCCGTCTTCAGCCGATCGGCTTGCCTTCTTATCTCAGGAATTTCCTGATCAATTCCAGCCGCCGACAGCTCAACGAAGTCTTGTGGGAGATCTGATCGGTTCTCCTATACCTTGGAGAACATTTGAGCCAGTCCAAGATTCCTCTTGGCTGGCTTTTAACCTGGAAAAAGCTTCCTCTGAGGCAGAGCTCCCTCAGAGACAACCACCAGCCAGCACCACTTCCCGGAAGTCCTCCATTTCTCATTTCCTGCATAAAATATTTTGTAGTTGCCTAATTGAAATTATCCCTTTCCTGTCCATTTTAATTCACTCATGCCAAGTATTGTAATGTTGATGCGTTCCATTTCTTGCTTGACAATTTCTAACTTTCCCTGGTTCATGCTTCTCACATTCCATGTTCCTATTGCGTGCGTCGTACAACTTATTCATAGGGTCGCCATAAGTTGTAATCGACTTGAAGGAACATAACAACAAAATATATCTATGACTACAAAGTGGAACCTGCAACAAAATGTTGCAGTGCGGAATGCTCCCATTCAAGGTTTCAGCCAGCAGCCAACCATGCCCTTTTCCAGAGTTGTCCATTCCATTCTCCCTCTCCCTTTTCTTATTTTCCCCTTCATGAGTCAGTCAGCATCCCACAGCAACTGCATATGCTCTGCTGTTTTGGGTGTGTGTGCCCCCTTGCTTCCCCCCCTTAAAAAACATACTTCTGCAAACCTTGAGGCTGCCCCAAGTGTCTTCATAGCTCCCTTTTGTGTGTGGATTGGTGCTGTTTTGGCTACATAAGAATCTGGTGAGCTTCCAGATTTTTACTGAGGTTTCATGCTGATAACATTTGCATAAAACTTATGTGGAGGCTATACAACAGGTGAGGGGAACCTTTGGCCCTCCAGAAGTTGCTGAACCACAACACCCTTTAGCCCCAGCAAGCACAGCCAATGGCCAGGGATGAGGGGAGCTGTAGTTCAGCAACATCTGGAGAGCCAAACCTGTTGTATGACATCATCTGCTGATTGAGCCTTCATCTTGATATGTTCACATGGAGGTTATACAACTTTGCCAGCTAATGGTTGTTATCAAGCAATTTTCCATCACTTTTCTAAATGAACATTTTTGGCAGCTAGAAAGTACAGGGTGAGAGGACCACATTTTTTGTAAATAAACAGCCCTTCTGGAAGTGTCCACAGCTTCTGAGAATAAGTTCACTTTAAGTGCAGAGGATGTTTGTGTCTGATCTGGAATTAGGCAGCAGTAATATTCTAGAGGTATATAGCTGGCCATATTAGTTTGTTACCATTGCAGCAAACACAGAAAAGGCAGGCTTCTGGCTCCTGAGAGTGCTAAGAATGCTAAGAGGCTTGTGGCTCCTAAGAGCGCTAAGAGGAGTGGCTCCTAAGAGTGCTAAGAGTGCCTCAAGACTGTCACTGTTTTGTGGGAGGGATTCAATCACATATTGTAATTTTAGGTTTGGGCAATTAAAGTGGATTAAAGTACTCTGTTGCCCAAACACAACAAATCCACATTTTGTTTTGTTTTTTTAAAATGGATTTTTTGCAGGTAGGAAAGTGGAAGGATAATCCACTGAAAAGCATGGGATGAAGAAATAATTAATGGAAAGACAGGTAAACACCCTGCAAGTAAATCAGGATCAATGTTCACTATTGTATAACCACCACGTAAACAAATCAAAACGAATGCTCAGTGAAGACTCAACATAGTCTAACTACTGTGTTTTATGCAAGTAAATCAGGATGAACGCTGAATAAAGAGGTCTTTTGGACAAGCCCTAACTGATCTATTAGGTTTTGTATACTAGAGCTCAGCTCATCCAATGCACGAAGTATTATTCTATTTTGTGTATGTAGAGGAGACCATCTCAATCATGATTTCAGAATCAGGAGTGACTTCCTGCATCTTAAGATTTGTTACACAAGATTCATTTCCAAAGTATCTAGCTTAAATTCAGCTACATGTTTTTTGAAAGAAAGAAAGAAAGAAAGAAAGAAAGAAAGAAAGAAAGAAAGAAAGAAAGAAAGAAGAAAGAAAGAAAGAAAGAAAGAAAGAAAGAAAGGTTCACATCTCCCATTAATACTGGAAGCTCACAATCTCTTGTTTGTGCATCTGCTACTCTGGTGGCCAAAATCTCATTAAATGCAACTCACAAAGGCTCTGCGCAGAAGGCTCTGCAGGGGTGAGGAAAGGATGAACACCTCCCAGTGCACTTCTCCCCCTCCTGCTGCTCCTGAGTCAGTCACGACTTCTCTTCCCCAGACCTGCCATGAACACCTCACAGACAGACAGGATCTGGCTAAAGGAGTCTGGCCAAACCCAGGCCCAGGACAGGAGGCAACAGCAGCAGGAGTCAATGGCAACAAGCTGTCTTTTGTTTCCTTGATTGTTGAAAACAACAACAGCAACAAGTTCAGGATAGAGATCCTGACAGAGAAGAAGTCCAAGCTTACAGTCCCAGCATAATCATTTCTGGAATCTGTAGCCAACATGAACAGCTTCCTGTTTGGCGGGCTATCTGAATTCAGAAAAAAGGTAGAAGCACAACCTTTCCCCTCTACTGTGCTACTGATTGTCTTACGTAATAAAGTTACAGAATTGTAAGGCAAAACTGGAATTCCATATCCACTTTCATGCACTTTCCTGGTAAAATTTATATATTTTCTTGTTTATCCTCTATGTACACCGCCCAGAGAGCCTTTTTGGCTTAGGGCGGTATATAAATTAAATTAAATAAATAAAATAAATAAATAAAAACACCATTGAACTTAGTAGGGCTTACTTCTGAGTAGACATGCACTCGCAGTCCAGCTTCCTGCTCCAAAAGCAGGATCATTCATCATTATCATACTTCACATCTGTAGGGTGTTCAAGTCTTCTAAGCCATTCACATGCATCGTTGCCATCTTTACAATGACCATGTAAGGTAACATCAATATTATTATTCTCCATGTTGCAGATGGAGTGGACTGAGGCTGAGAGAGAGTGGCTTGCCAAAGGCCACCTAGTGAGTTCATAAAAGAAGCAAGATTCAAACGGGGACTTCCTGATCTTGAGCTCATTCTGTTAGCCACTATGCTGCACCACTTCATGATGGTAGCAATGGAAAAATGTTCAATAAAGATGTCTTTCCCCAAACCTAACAAAAATAGAGAGCTTGTCAAAAGTGCCTGTTGGAGAAAGAGGGTTATCCACATGGGAGCATTACTTTGTACTAAAAACGCTGTTTTTACTTCTGTTTTCTATTTGCACCATCCAAAGGGCTTAATGCCAGCTACAAGCACAGTGTTTTCTATTCACACTGAGAGGAAAGATCAATCACACAGTTTCCTAATGATCATGCCCTCTAATTTAACATTTCCACTCCCTCTGGTTACTTGGCAGCCAAGCATGCTAGGTTTGTTCTACCAGTTAGTTTCATTTTAAAACAACAACAGCCCAGAAGTGCAATTATTTGTATTTTCACGGGTGCAATGCAGCTGAAATACAAATCTTTGTTTGAGCAGTGTTATGCTTTTGTGCACAAGTTGGGGGGGGGAGAAAAGAAAGGCACCATTTGCAGCAACATAAAAAAAGCCTTGCAGAATGGGAGAAAGCAGCTGAAGTTTCTCTTCAGCCCAAAGGGTATAATAATAATAATAATAATAATAATAATAATAATAATAATAATAATATTGACATTATTACTATTACTATTATTTGATTTATATCCCGCCCTTCCTCCCAGCAGGAGCCCAGGGCAGAAATGGAAATGAAAGGAGGGAGGAGGAGGGAGCGGGCGTGGAGAGGGGAACGAGTGACGCACTCATCTAACAGCATTGGAGCAAAGAGTCTCAGCACCCATTACAAACTATAGTTACCAGGGTTCTGTGGGGAAGCCATGGCTATGGAAGTGGTATGAGTACTAGAACTGAAGCTGAAACAGACTTCCTATAGAGATAAAACAGTGCTCTAAACCTTATTAATTCCCTCTTAAGTTTGGCAAAGATGAACTGATTTCAAATCAGTCATATGAAAAATTGAGAAGGGGAGGATATGAACACAAGATGCACAGTTGAGCTGAAAACTGGACAGTGAATGGGAGGAAAAACAGGCATGGGTTCAAAATGGCCAACGACAGCATGTGGGGGAAAGGCCAGCCATAGCACCTGTCATCATAGCGGCTGTGCCAAGATATAAAGATGTAGTTTTCAGAAGCCAAGACCATACAAATTTTACATTCTGCATGCTCAAAATGCAGAGCACAGGCTTTGGGGTGCTTCCTTCATTGTATTCTAAAGGCACAAATCTTTTCATGTGTTTTCCTCACAAAGCGGAAATGGGCATTTCCACAGCAGGAGGTCTTCCCTTGTCCCAGCCCTCTGAAGGGTTGGTTTTGCATGCTTCCTTATGCATTGACATCTTTCAACCACCTAGGTGCCAAACGACACCTCCTGGATGGTTCAAGGGCAGAAGATGAAGAGATCAAGGTCATGAGCACCTGCCAAGGAGACATGAGGTACTATGTGGAAACACATTTTGCTGATGACAGGGCTTGAATTGTGACAACAAAACAAATGGTGTTGGTGATAGAAGCATCTTTTAAAAGCAGCAGAATCTACCAATTCTGTTATGTTGATAGACTGAGTTCTACCAGTTGCATGTATCAGTGATTATCAAGGCTTTCTCTACATATCTGAGGCATACTTAGAATTTTCTGTGCCCAATGTCCCTCATCCATACCTCTGAATGGGTCCTGGAGGGGAAAAGGACAGAGATTCTTTGGGCAACCTTTTAAATTGGACCCTTAGGCCCCATTTGCCCATTTGCATTCTCCTTCCAGGTGGGGAAGAGGACAAAAGAGGAGGGGAAGGAACCTAAGGTCCTATCCTGTTTCTTACTAGAAGATGGCATGTTCCAGCCTCCCTGACAGCTACACTTTTGTGAGGAGAAGCACCGCTAGATCCACCACATGTTGACAAATAATCCAGGCAGCAGTTCTATGCACACTGGCTTGGGAAGAAGCCCCTTGAACTCAGTGGGATTTACTTGTGAGTGTGCATGCACCAGAATTTCACATGATCAAAAATGCACTCTGGGTTGGCCACACCAGGTTCTGCTTTGTGCAGTGTGTATTCTTTGGTATGGTACAGGTGAAACTCAGTGCAGACCTTCCATGCAAGTGACAGCACTGTCCTAAATACATGTGTGATGAAAAGACAAAGCTCCAACCCTATGTCTCTTTAAGAATATTAAATCTGCTGTGTACTCTCCTTCCAAGAGGGCAGAGCAAGCAATGTAGCTATGCACTCCACCTTGCCTGAATAGTATACACACAAGGATGTTTTTCCTGACAGGAACTCTAGAAGAAATCCTTTGCAATTCATGCCTCACTTTCCCTACTTCCTTTGAATGGTCCTTGCTAATGCACCCATACCTACAGTGCTCCATCTACTTGTTGGCACCCTGCCCACCCTTTTACTGTTTTTGGACTGGAGATTTGCTTTCCCACCTGCCAGTCATCACCCCTCCTGGAACAAACCATAAAATATGCCCTTTGCCCTGAAGATCTCTGCTTGCTTGCTTCAGCCTCCAGAGGAGTCCCATGTAATCACGCACATGGGGAATTGGTGTTACAAAAAGACTCAAAAAATATTTTGTTCCTACACTATCAGGGTGTTGACATATCTTTCACGTTGCTTTGCATCTATGCTGCTGTTTGGTTAAAAGGCAGATGCACATATTTTTATTGCTGCTTGGCTGCCTGCTATGATAATATCCAAGGGAGATCATGAGATTATTTCCCCTGGTCCAACCATCAAAAATATTTTGACTTGAATGTTGCAAAAGAACAAACAAAAAAAAACCCATGCATCCCAAGCGAATGGGACTTAAAAACTGTTTGGGGAATAATATTTCTGCACTACTATGAGTAAACAGGTTTATTAAAAGGAAAGATGGAAAAATACAGGGGCTGGGTTCCATATAACAGCAAGTAGCTTGCTGATTACTTTCTTTACTCAGCGCCAGGGCTGGTTCTAAAGGGTGGCCAGGTTGGGCACTGGTCCGAGGGCCCCGGAGCTACAGGAGCCCCTGAGGGCCCCGGAGCTCCCCTTCTGCGATAGGTGCCCCCCCACGCCCCCCACTTACCTGTCAGCCGGCTTTTTGCATTGCCCTTAATGAAGATGGCAGCCGCAGCTTCCCTAAGGTACTGAAGCCGCTGCCGCCATCTTAGTTGATGGCAGAGATGTGCGAGCATAGCACGCACGTGTGCCATCAACAAAGATGGCGGCAGAGGCTTCATTCCCCTTAGGGAAACCACGGCCGCCATCTTCATTAAGGGCAATGGTAAAGACTAGACAGGTAGGGGGCCATGGGGGGGCGTGGGGGGGCAGGGCAAGCTGATGCCCAAGGGCCCCCGCATGCCTGGAGCCAGCCCTGCTCAGCGCATAGTTAAACTATGGAATTTGCTCCCACAAGACTCAGTAATGACCACCGGGATGTCTTTAAAAGAAGATTAGACAAATTCATGGAGGACAGGGCTATCAATGGCTACTAGCCATGATGGCTGTGCTCTGCCACCCTAGTCAGAGGCAGCATGCTTCTGAAAACCAGTTGCCGGAAGCCTCAGGAGGGGAGAGTGTTCTTGCACTCAGGTCCTGCTTGCGGGCTTCCCCCAGGCACCTGGTTGGCCACTGTGAGAACAGGATGCTGGACTAGATGGGCCACTGGCCTGAACCAGCAGGCTCTTCTTATGTTATGTTCTTATATAAAAGCAGTTTGTTAACTAAGGTTAACTGGGACTGCAATCCTATATGCACTTACCTGGATGTAAGTTCCACTGAACACAATAGGACTTACAACTGAGGAAACATGCATAGGATTGCTCTGGAAAAGGTAATTTAGCCATTTCCTCAAGTGTCTTACTGCTGATTCTTATACACTTATGTTCTTAAGGGTTCATAAAATCACTTAATATAGATTAATTATGTCTTAACTATTAAAAGATCATGAGTATACTCTCTTGCTTTGTAAATTTTGCACATATCAGTGGATCATGGGGTTTCTAGAGGAAAGGGGGAAAAACACAGAAGACTGAAGTCAGCCCACTGCACCCGGAGATGAATGGACAAAAGGTTTATCAGAGATGAATGGATGAAAGTTTCATCACATCTGCATAGTGTCTAGAATCAGTGAAAGTTATTTTCCAAAGCCTCTTGCCTTCCTTTTGAATGGGCAAGTCATCAGGAAAATGAGTTGGGGATCACGACTTTCACTTCCGCTCCATTAGATACACATGTTTCCTGACCTGGTAGAGTTGCCACCTGCACCTCAGATCTGTCAACACAATGACATCCTGTACCTGTCACGTGTCCAGAAATTGTTGTTTGAACAAAAACTTCCATGTGGGACTACTATAGTTATCCAGCAGGCAGACATTTATTGGATTTTTAATTCCTTCATCTTTATGCTCATTGTGCCCCTTCTATGTAAACTGAATATCAGGGCCAAAAACTAAGTTTGTTTTCTCATTTTAGGAATCCAAGGGCCAGTTCCAGCGATTTCAGACAGGGCTTATTTTTTAGCCTTTGGAGATTTTTTTTTTTAGCCCCGACTGAATGTGCACATGTTCGTTGTCCCCATGAATACAAATTCTGGAGCCCAATTCTGGCACCAAAAGAACATGGCAGAGGCAAAAACAGAAGTCTGTGGCATTTCTAGGGAAAGCTGGAAAGGTCAAGAGACAGCAAAACTCAAGTCAGTTCACATAGACAAATAATGATGTACTCATCTGAACCATAATCCCACATGGCAAACTATTTATGTGAAGCTTTAAATTATAAAAAACTGAGATTTATTGGTGTGACAAAAGTAGCCTGAACTGCATAGAAAGCTGGTTCATACAAATGGCTTAACATGTGAAACTTCCTCCATCCATTGCCTTATAAGTGTCATTAGGGGTGTTCACACATTACATTCAATGAACATCGGAACTGTGTACCTGTGCACACAAATACTTGAGCTGTACACTCGTAACATTCATGTGTAACATTCAATAACTATACAGTCTCAGTAACTGTACAGTCTGTGTACTAATGTGCACAATAGTTGAGCTACAAGTGTGTGCTCTCTTTCACACAAACACTTGTACATGTTCCACACTGTACATGTTCCACAGTGTTCACCTGATAATGTGTAAGCAAGCATATTAACATAGCTAAATCTGCATGTGCCAACTGAGTTTCAGATAAAGCTCAGTGCCTGAAGTCCAGTGGCCACGGTGCAAATGCGATCTGGTGGCAGAAGCTTGTCTCCCGACACCCAGCAGACCCTAATGCTCATGACTCCTCAGCTGGCAACAGACAAATCCCCTAAAATCGTAATAAAACCCTGGTTTGAAGACTGACGCTGATTTATTGCTGTCAAAGTACAATATGCGCAGAGCGATAGGTAGAAGCTCATTATGATTAGGCTGGCCAGACATGTTATATTTTCCAAGGGATGCCCTGCACTTCAAGAACATTCCAGGTCCACAGTGCCCCTTATTTATTTATTTATTTATTTCTGAAACTATAATCTGCAAACCCCTAATTGTGTTTACATAGAGAGGGAGCAGTAGCAGAAAGCTGCGGTTGAAGATAAGGGGGGCAGATAGTAGATTAGCTCCAATCTGCAGGCCTAGAAGTCTGCAGGGGTATGGGTACGTCACAAATCATAGATTTGGGCTTTATAGCATAGCATCTGGTGACTTTTTCACAATCTTGGGCCTGATTTAGTTTCCTTTTTCAAAAACAGCCAACATTTAGCCTTCGTGTTTGAAGTGAAAAAATGAGGAGCTAATGTCAGGTAAAAAAGTTCAGCAACTGAAAGCAGTTGGGTTGGTGTTTTCAGTTGGCCTGGAAGCAGAGTGGCCTCTCTGCAAACCTGCCATATGTTTGGGGTTGTCCCAAGACATTTTTCTGCCTGAGATGGAAAAGCAAATACCCCCCAACCTCCCCCTCCCGAGGTGCACAATGCTCAAGGCTGAAAATGTTATTTTCCACCATCCCCAATCTCTGAGCAGTGAGGGTTTCAGGTGTACCAGCACGTATCCTGGGTTTGGTTTCCTTGGCATTAAGGTCATTGGAGACTGATGCTGCTTCTGTGATATAAGGTTTATATATATATATATATATATACAGGCTGAGCATAAGAGGGAGTTTCACAGCGTTAACACTCCAACAGTACCTGCTCCCCCTGTAGGTTTCTAGTAGAACCAGAAATGCCATAGTGCTGGATTCATCAGAGAGAGAAAGGCAGCCCTCTGTGTCTCTTTCCCATACTTTAGTTCCAGGACGTCCAATCTGTTTCTCTTTCTCACACAGAGACATGATCTTGACAGCATCAACTCCAATCAGGGAATTCATTCATTCATTGGTGATCACTCGTGGCCGAGTAAGATTATCTTCCAGGGTAAGTGTGACGTCCTCCCCCAGCACCACCTGTGAAGCTCCCACTTGTGGCTATCAGCAGACAGGAACGTCAGGTTTTCTTCTTACCCTTTACAGCTCTAGCACAGCTCTCAGAAGATCCCCCTGCTAGGCCTTACTACCCAACACTCTGTATCTCTTATAACCTTTAGACTGTGCCTTAGTCTCTGTCAGGCTATCTCGATACCTTGTGTCTATGGGTATAGGTAATTCCCAACCCCCCCTGCAGCCTCTTGCACTGAAGCTTACAGCCCTGGGTTTCTCTGTGGTACTGGATACAATATCTTTTCCTCTGCCGCTGCCACCATTTGATACAACTGTTCAGCCTTGGTTACTTGCTATTCCCCCTGGTTTGTGTTTCCCAGCTGAAGGAATCAGGCTTTTTTTAAACCAAGACATATTTATTAAGAATTAGAAATAACAAGATTACTTAATTACTTTGTTGACAAGCTTATGGTTTCATGTGTGTTCTGACATGTACTTTACTTCTCATTAATTGCCTCAGAACTCTGACTCACTCTCAACAGCACCACCAACCTCCAAACACCACCAAAACCTCTCTTTCACCTCTTTACCCTCTAACACCCACCCCCAAACCTTTTTGATTCAACTGTCATTCTTCCATTTATACTCCCAGCCATTCAAACGCTCAGCCAATCATCCAGCATTCTACTGCTCATGTACTCCCCCTCCTCTTTCACTCAACTTACCATATGTCTTCTATATAACCAGCACTTACCATATTTACAATATAAGCAGGAACATCACAGTAAGGTCTTTAACAGTGGGTCCATAAGTGACTGTGGAGGCCAATTCTGGATCCACACAGCCTCCCACAGTGAGGACATAGGTTTCCAGATGGAAGATGGTCGCGATGAGGATTTGCTTGACGTGCCTTCTGCTTAGCTTGTTTGTCCCTTTCGCCCTGTACTCATGCTTCTTCAAAGTCCATAGCACCTTTGATAATGGCCGACCTCCAATTGGGACGCACATGGGCCAAGGCTTCCCAGTTCTCGATGCTCATGTTACATTTTTTTAGATTAGCTTTGAGAATATCTTTAAACCTCTTTTGCTGTCCACCGATATTCCGTTTTCCATCCTTAAGTTGTGAGTAAAGTAGCTGCTTTGGAAGACGGTGATCAGGCATTCGAACAACATGGCTGGTCCAGCGAAGTTGATGTTGGAGGATCATTGTTTCAACACTGGTGGTCTTTGCTTCTTCCAATACGCTAACATTAGTTCGCCTATCTTCCCAAGTGATTTGCAGAATTTTCTGGAGGCAACGTTGGTGGAATCTTTCAAGAAGCTGGGAGTGGCGTTTATAGATGGTCCATGTTTCATAGGCGTACAGTAAGGTCTGTAGTACAATGGCTTTGTAAATAAGCATTTTGGTCTCCCTGCGAATATCCCAATCCTCGAACACTCTACGCTTCATTCGGGAGAATGCTGCACTCGCAGAGCTCAGATGATGCCGAATTTCAGCGTCCATGTCAGCTTTTACAGAAAGATGCCCCCTTCCAAAAGGATCTCTGGCTATTTAGTTTCTATAGCAACTTATCACCTGTACTTGACCATCTCTTTAGTTACACAAAACCACTCTCCCAATAAAAGGGAATCTGCCAGGTTAAGCTTCTTCACCTGATTTGACCTCCCTAGCAGTCTCTTTTTACAACCAGAGTCACTGGCTTGGGGGCACCCCAAAACCCATTTAGTCCAACCTCAATTTTACAACCATGGAACTATTGTGTGGGAGGAGAGATCCTGGAAGCTATTTAGACCAACCCTGCTCCCCCATCTCAGCACAATAAGCTACTGTCAGCATATTCCCAGCTACCAAATGCCAGCTCACATATATAAAGTAGCAGTCAGTGGCATGTGGCGGCATTGCTCACTTGGCTTCCCAACACTGAGCATCACTGCCAGTTACCGAGAGGGAGAGGGAGAAAGAGGTGGAAGGAATCTCCGTGTGGTGCAAGAGTGGCAGCAGGAATGGCAGTTGCTGCACCCACACTGCACCCCTCTCCCTCTTGGTAACTAGTAGCGATGCTTGCCATTGGGAAGTCAGGTGAGCAACACTATCCCACCCGCACTGCCCTACCAACTGCTACTGAACATACAGTAAAACACTCAGGTGTGAATACATGAATCTCCAAGAGGAGAACTTTATAACTGTGAAGAAGCCATTAGTCTTCTTTCATGTGCTAATGTCCACAAGAAGAAATTGTGTTTGCAAGTGGATGGTTGTGGGAAACTGTTGAAAAAAATGTGGATGGCAGAAACCAAGGCTTTTCAAATAATGATATGCTTAAAGGGCTGACTATTTTGTGTGTGTGTGTGCACATGTGGCTACATCATGGGGGCATTTACACAAGTGTGTAGACATTGTGATGGAGTGGGGTTGCACTATAGTCAAAAGTTGCACAGATCAAGCTTGTACATGTTGAATTCTGTGTATGTAGCATTAGGTGAACAGGACAGCCAGTTGCAATATAAGGACCTAATTATGGTGATGAAGAGGTCCTTTTCAGATAGAAATGTCCACAAAAGTGTTTTGAGGATTGAGATCTTAAGGTTCTGCTTTTATCACATTTGAAAGGCCAGTTTAAAGTCCAAGAAAAGTCAGATTCACCTAACTGACCAAGTAATACACACACACCTTGACTAGAACAAATTAACAGCAATTAGGGTGTAGCTTAAAATCGTATGTCTAATCTGGAGATGCTAAGGAACTTTGATGTAGAAAGTGTTTAAATGACAAATGTGTGTTTATTTTACATTGCATTCAGCATGTTTACTTTTTATGATAAGGTGAGTTATCTGTAGCTTGCATAATCTTTTCCTGTCATTCCTAGAGATTAAACACCATTTTCCACTGTAAACACTCTTTCCTCTCCCTTCCTGATTTCCCTAAGGGGAACACCAATTCATATGCTTCTTCACACAGTGAGCAGGCAAGGTCTAATATATATATCACACACATAAAAGAAACCCTGTGACGAAGAGGTCTTACATCCTTCTGCTTATCTGAAGATATTTCTGTTTCATTTTTGTTTGCTGGATTCCCTCCTCCCCACCCCTCTTTAATGAGAAGCCACTGAATACAAATAAACATGCATTTCAATATTGAAAGTAGGGCTGAAAATCTAGTTACAGCACTACAAAATTGCCAGGATAGCTTTTTTTTTTTTAACGTTGATTGGAAAATCAGCCTCATTCTCCGGGCACCATCATTAGCAAACTGTTCAATCCCAGGTAGAATTATTGCAAACATTTTATATAGCAATTTTCTGCATTATATCCTGTCAAATATTTTCCTGAAACAAGATTTGGTTTAGTTTCTCCACATTGCATCTTGAAAAGGTAAAGGTAGAAATCTATCGTAACCTGTTACTAAAGAAATGAACTGCCCAGAGCACAATCCAGTTCTTCGTCTTCTTCTTTTGATTTATATGCCACCCTTCCTCCTGGTGGGAGCCTACTGTTAATCCAGTTAAGATGAACTAGCTGGGGGCCAGTTCAAATGTGATAAAGGTCCTATATTGAAGGTACTTCTGTGCAGGGATCCATTATTATGGACAGAGGGAGGTATGGCTGTGATGGACAAATTCAAAGTGCCTACCCTACTGTCCTATGTCTCTCCCGTCTTGGGGTGCCTTGTGGCTGGGATCACTTAAGCCTATTATTTTTCAATTATGTCAATTAATGTATCTGATTAAAGGTCTATATGGCAAATAAAACATAAGCTGTCTATGATCTGATTGAATGAGTTTGCCAATTTTATGTACATCACAGAGACTTGGTTGGATCATGTTACAGTAACAGTGATTCTTCATGTGTCTGCAAGACTGGTTTTCATGGTTATCCTGTTGTGGCAAGCAGCCTGGAAAACCGGGTTTCTTCTGACCAAATACTGAACCATCACATGCTCACCATGTTAGGTTTGTCATACACTTTGCAGACAAAATCACCCAGAATCAACTTGTGTTGAGGCTCGTCATCTAAAATGCCAAATCCAAGTTTGTTGTATTGATGGTTCAGTCTCTTGCCCTATTTATTTTAATCATCTTAATTTGGTCTCTCTTACTGTTGTGGATGATGAAAACTAGTCATCTGGGTTATAAACGCATCATTCAGAGAGGACAGAGTGCTAGACAGTGTGCATGCTACAAGTCATTCAGCTGCTGCCCAGGAAATCTAACCTGGATGTAGAATCCTCAGCCAGCTAGCATTCTGTCTTGACAGTTTTCTTCTGGAAAATACCAGAGAGGTCACTGGACTCCCTGCTTATCTTCTCCCATTGCTGTTGGGATCCTGTACCAGTTTCCTTCAGTTCATTATTTCAGCTCTCCATATTTCCTTCATATGGATCACAGGTACTTTCAGATGAGTGTTCACTGTGGCATTAGTCTACGTTTTTCAAGCTTTTTGCAGCATCATTGGCATTAACACCCCTCCCTCATTAGCCCAGATTAAGGCGTTGGACTACAACATGGGAGACCAGGGTTTAAATTCCCACACAGCCATGAAACTCACTGGGTGACCTTGGGCCAGTCACTGCCTCTCAGCCTCATGAAAACCCTATTCATAGGGTCTCCATAAGTTGGAATCGACTTGAAGGCAGTACAAAAAAAAGGAGGGGAATCCAGTAAAGGAAAAAAACTGCACAAAAGCCCATTGCCAATGACCTGGTTCTCACAACTCATAGTAAACTGTGATGTAGCACAGACATGCCATGGACCACTTGAATGAAGCTCACAGACCACAGATGGTCTACATATCACAGCTTGGGAACCCCTGACTTAGCGAGACCACACAAACATGTGGGCTTCTGGAGAGGAGCTTGCAGTTGCTTTGTTCTTCCTCAGTCCTTTTTACTGGCACATTGCACTAAACTAAGCCAGGGTTTGGCTTACTGTATTGTCTGAACCAGCACAACGACTCATTTGTGATATCTTTATGACCCATGTGCAAATTAAGCCCCCATATGAAGTAGCAGAAGCGCATGCAGCACAATGAACAAACAAAATAACATCTATTGCTACAAGAACAACACTGTCCTGTGAAAAGGAGTTGCATAGCCAGACACCTTTTGTAAATAAAAATGTGTGCCCCAAAGCTAGAAGAAAACATTTTTAACATCTGAGCTATTCTTCAGAATAAATAGAGCAGGCTTGTTTAGAATGGTGTTGCAGAGAGATTTTCAGTTTGTAATTCAGGCACATCTTGAAACCCTCAATTAAAAATATACACACTTAAACATTGCTCATTGTTGCACATCAACCTCTTTTTCCCTTACAAGCTTGTTGGCAAATTACTATATGATATCATATGACTTCATCCCATAACAGTTGGGATGGGGAAGAATCTGGTTTGGTTTATGTAATTTGCACTTTCCAAAACAACATGTGAACTGAAACACTTATCCTTCAAAATTTGCACTTAATTTTCATTAACTTATGATAGTTTTCCCAAGAAAAATTTGCATATTAGGGAAAGTGTGCATAAAAATGCATATGTTTTGAAAATAATATACAAAAATGCTTAATGGGAATGTTAAGCAAAATCACATCCAATGCATATATTGGGAGAAACGCACATTAAAATGCTGATATACAGCCACAAACTAATGAGAAAATGTGGCAAAGAACTTATGACTGGAAAAGTGAGAAAGAGAGAAACTAAAATTGGCAAATTTGTCCATCTCTACAAAACAGGATCAAAAAATTTAAATTATGTTCTGTTGCTGTATTCAGGGGCATCACTACGCAGGTGCAGGGGGTGCGGACTGCACCCAGGTGACACCAAGAGGGGGGGTGACACCCAGAGCCGCCCCTAGCTCTCCTTTTGCTGGTGGTGCCCACCACCAAGGCTGGTTTTAAAGGACAGCCAGGTTGGGCACTGGCCCGAGGGCCCCGGAGCTACAGGAGCCACTGAGGGGCCCTCTGCTCCCCTTCCATGATCCACACACCCCCGCACCCCCACATGGCCCCCCTACCTGTCTACAGTAGTCTTTACCATTGCCCTTAATTAAGATGGCAGCTGCAGTTTCCCTAAGGTACTGAAGCCATTGCAGCCATCTTAGTTGATGGCAGAGATGCGCGTGTGCAGCACGCACATGTGCCATCAACAAAGATGGCGGCGGAGGCTTCATTCCCCTTAGGGAAACTGCGGCCGCCATCTTAATTAAGGGCAATGGTAAATACTGTAGAGAAGTAGGGGGCCGTGCAGGGGGTGGGGGGCGCATGTGCATATGCACACCCACCCACCCACCGGGGGGCCAGGGCAAGCTGATGCCCAAAGGCCCCCGCATGCCTGGAGCCGGCCCTGGGTGACACCATGAGTTATCGCACCGGGTGACACCAACCCTAGTGACGCCACTGGCTGTATTCCTTCATTTTTTAGCACTTCAATCATCAAGAGAATTTTGTTTGGTAAATGGTAAATATTAATGTAAATTTAACCTAAGCCCTCTCTGTGTGTCTCTCTTTCTCACACACACACATAATCAGAGCACTTTTGTACTTGAATTTGCCTGTAAAATTTGAAATATGATTTGCATTAACTTTGTTGTAAAATACAATTTTTTAAATTGTTCTTAAATATTGATCTAGATTTGCTGCTTATATTATTATTATTATTATTTATTAAATTTATATACTGCCCGACTAGCAATAGCTCTCTGGGCGGTGAACATAAAATAGCATAAAAATACAATGAATAACAAAATAATACTAAAATACAATCAACAATCCAATACAATAAACATTTTTAAAAGTAAATCAGTGTAACTTAAAATGCACACATCTGTCAGTTTCAGTTTCTTAAATTCAGTTCTCCACATTTCCACATCAGTTTTTTTTAAAAAGTTTTTTTATAGGAGCATACTTCTGTTTGAAGTGCACTTGTGATATCAAAAACTTGTGGCTAGGGATGGGGGTAGGGAATTTGATTCAGTTCGCATTTATTTATTTATTTATTATTAAATTTATATCCTGCCCTTCCTCCCAGAAGGGCAAATCTACCTAATTTGCATTTTCCAAAACAATATGAGAACTGAAACACAGCCATCCTTCAAAATGTGCACTTCACTGAATTTCACAATGCCATTCTCCAACCAAATAATGTGGTCAACAATACACATACTGGGCAATGTGTGCATAAAAATGCATATATTAGAGGAAAAAAACATACAAAATGCATTATGTTACGGGAAATTGCTTTACAAAAATGTGTATACTAGAGGAAATGGCTTTACAAAAATTTGTATATTAGGGGAAATTGCATGCAAAAATGTGCGCATTAGGAGAAATCCACACTAAAATGCTGAAAAATATTCGTGAGGGCTTTTTAAAAAAAACTGATGTGGAAATGTGGAGAACTGAATTTAAGAAACTGAAACTGACAGATGTGTGCATCCCTACTTGTGGCCTGTCACAGAAGTAAACAAGGTCCTTCTGATCAGAGCTAGAAGTTCAGTACTTATAGCCAGTCCTGCCCAAACCACAGCAAAGCCTTTTAATACACATTTGAACAAAGGAAGAGGAGGGGATGGTATGGAGGATTCCTGCCCTGTCAAGTTAAAAAATTAGGTGACTTCAACAAGTTTATAAGAGCTGATGGAGGCCTTTTCCAAGAAAGGACAATAGCTAGAGAGCTGCGTCTAAGACTGTCATCATGTGCTTGTGCTGGTCTTTGACCACAATAATTTTGAACTCTAGCAGTCTGAGTAAAGGTACCTTTAACAGGTAGGTTGTGGAACATTAAATGAGAACTTCTAAAGGACCTTAATAGACACAGCAAAATCTGCTGTAAAAATGGATTGTGGAATTTTCTGTCTGGGTGGATCCTAGGACTGCCGGCTCTTGACATCAAAAATTCTGGGATCTGAATGGGATCTGGGGCTGGCAGGCTCAAAGGGTGGAGCAGCAGGGAGTGGCAGGTCAGGGAGTGGAGCTGAGCCTGGGGTGATGGTGGTGGGAAGATGCCTATTCATCAAAGTTGTACAGCTAAAAAAAAAGGAAGTGGCAAGGAACAGAATACTCTTGCTTTTGTAATAGATGTTCTTACCTTATAGGCTCCTGTCCTCCTAACCTGTAGCTTACCTTCATTTGCCCAATGTGAATGAAAGATCACCAAGATTGTTTTAACCAAAAAGTCCTTTATCAAATGGTAAAGAATTGTTTGTTCATTTGGGAGGAAAAGGTACAAATCTTATAAACATGGTCCTATATTTAGCATTTGAACTTAGTAGCTCTGATTCTTTTAGTAAAAATGAATCATTTTATCACTATTTGTCGGCACAGGATCCCTTCACAGAAAACCACAGCCTATTTGCCTTTTCAAATGCAGGCAAATAAGGTTATATTTACTTTCAGGTGGAGAAAAATACATCTAAATGTGTGAAGTGTTGAATTCAGGGATGAAAAATGAATCAGATAATTACATTAGGATGTTCAGAACCCATACAGAACTTTTGTCACCAGTGAATGCTGTTGGACTTTCAGATGTTAAAACGCAGCATAATTAATATTTATTTATTTAAATTCCACCCTTCCTCCCATTAGGAGCCCAGGGTGGCAAACAAAAACGCTAAAAACACTCTAAAACATCTTAAAAACAGACATTAAAATACATTAAAACAAAACATCTTAAAAAACATATTAAAACAAAATATCTTTTAAAACACTTTTTTTAAAAAAAGCTTTAAAAACATCTTAAAAAGCAATTCCAGCACAGACACAGACAGGGATAAGGTCTCTACTTAAAAGGCTAGTTGAAAGAGGAAGGTCTCCAGTAGATGCCAAATAGATAACAGAGATATTTAAGAGGAAGGGATTCCAAAGGGTAGGTGCCACAACACTAAAGGTCCATTTCCTATGTCGTGCAGAACATACCTCCTTATTAGATGGTATGTTGGAAGCCCTCACTTGCAGAGCACAGTACGACTGGGTATATAAAGGGTAAGATGATCTTTCGGGTATCCTGGTCCCAAGCTATATAGGGATTTGTATACCAAAGTCAGAATCTTGAACCTGGCCCAGTAGCTAATGGACAGACAGTGCAATTCTTTCAGCAGTGGGGTGACATGTTGGGGATATCCTGCCCCAGTGAGCAGTCGTGCTGCCACATTTTGTACTAGTTGCAGCTTCTGGACTAACCTCAAGGGCAGCCCCATATAGAGTGTATTACAGTAATCCAGCCTGGAGGTTACCAGTGCGTGGATAACAGTGGTCAGACAGTGACTATCCCAGTCCAGAAATGACTGCAGCTGTCTTACCAGCCAAAGCTGGTAAAAAGCACTCCTAACCACTGAGGTCACCTGGGCCTCTAGCAACAAAGATGCATCCAGGAGCACCCCCAGACTATGAACCTGCTCTTTCAGAGGGACTACAACCTTAGCCAAGCAGGCAACTGACCAATTATCCAAACTCAGGAACCACCAACCCACAGTGCCTCTATCGTTCTAGGATTCAGACTCAATTTATTGGGCCTCATCCAGCCTACCACCAAGTCCAGGCGCTGGTCCAGGGCTTGCACAGCCTCTCTCTATTCAGAAGTTACAGAGAAATGGCTGGGTATCATCAGAATACTGCCGACACCTTGTCCCAAATATCCTAATGACTGCTCTCATAGAGATGTTAAACAGCATGGAGGACAAGATGGTACCCTGAGGCACCCCACAGCAGAACTGCCAGGGGACTGAAAGGCAATCACCCAATGCTATTCACTGAAAATGGAGATAGGATTGGAACAACTGTAAGACAGTGCCTCCAAAACCCATCTCACCAAGTCAGCTCAGAAGGATACCATGGTCAATGGTATCAAAAGCCACTGAGAGATCAAGTAAGAATAACAGGGTTGCACTCCCACTGTCTTTCTCCTGATAAAGGTCATCCATCAGGGTGACCAAGGCCAATTCAGTCCCATAACCAAGCCTGATAATCTGTTTCATCCAAGGATACTTGCAATTGCTATGCCACAATCCCCTCAATCACCTTCCCTAAAAAGGGAGTATTTGCGACCGGGCAGATGCTATTGGAGGTTGCTGATTCATAGGGTTGCCATAAGTCATAGTCGACTTGAAGGCACATAACAACAAAGTAGTTGTCACAAACCAATGGATCCAGAGTGGACTTTTTCAGCAGCAGTTGGATCACTGCCTCTTTCAGGGATGCTGGGACCACTCCCCCTCTCAAAGACATGTTGACCACACCTTGGATCCACTCAGTCATACCCCCTCGGCAAGCTTTAATAAGCAAAGAAGGCCAAGAATCTAAAGGACACATTGCTGATTGCATTGTCACAAGCATCTTGTCCACGTCGTCAGGCCACAACAACTGAAACTGATCCCAAGAAGTTGCAGCAGACGTTGCACTGGACACTTCACTGAAGACTACAGTAGAGCATCAAGACTGTCACGGAGGTGAGCAACTTTACCTTCAGCTGTACCCTTATTGACTCTAGGATGTTTGTTAATGCATGGAATGGTCCCACAACTGTGTGTATGGATGCACCTCAATACATATGAACACTTTCAGAGGATCATACACTGTTTTTATCCAGCCAAGGATGACTTTTTCCTACCACCTTGCAGAGGAGAGCAGTGTGTTTAGGCAAACATGAAGAAGGCAGGAGAAAGTAGCTGAACTCCTTTATTAGATTAGCTTGGACAGCAGTCATTTTGAGACATTTTTATCTTGAGAGACACACTGTGGATTGGCCTTGGGTCCCTGAATGCTATTTAGAGGAATGCTATTTGGAGTCCAGTCCTCCTGAGATGCACCTGGACAAACTGGATTGGACTTCCCATTTATAGGAAATTTAGGACAATATCCTTTTTATAATCTCAATTTTATGACCAGATAGATCTTTCGGCACAAGCTATTTTCATATTTAAGATGAAATATGAAATAGTGAATTACTTTATGTTGATCGTTTTGTTTATCCTGATCACACGAATGCTTCGAAACTGTACATCAGAGAAGGAACTATTGCTTTGTGAGTTTCCACCCCTGGGACATGATACAGCATTTGTGTATCCTCTGCCAGCACTTATGTGAGAAATATCCAAATCTATTATATCATATCCTGCAAGGTTTGGGTGACATATGCATATGTAGAAGCATCAGATGATGGAAAATATATTGGAGAATATCAAAGACTTTAGAATGGAGCATCTTCCACTGGAGATTATGACAGCAACAGTAAAATATTAGTAATAATTTGACGGTTCACCAGCCCTAAAGCCTCAAGTCCCTTTTGGGGCATATGTATGGAGAGTGATCACCCATAAAAACAACTGACACAACCAATTAATTAACAACTATAAAAATTAATAGAAAAAACCCAAATCCAAATGACCAACAAATTACTGTTGGTTACTTCACACTGTAATGGTGTCTGGGTAACAGTTAGTCCCTGTTATAAAAGATTTCATTCCATTTATATGGTTCATTCTTTTTCTACTTTTTGATGGCTTGTCTGTTTCCTTCTCTTTCAGATCTTTTCTTCCTCCTTTCTCAGGTCTCTTTTCAGCTTCTTCTCATCAGCTCTTTCTGTCACCAAGTTCTCTCTTTCTTTCTCAAGATGGCACCTAGCTCTAGCTCCCATCTGATGCAGGTGAAGGTGTGAATGTCCTGAATCAAGGCTTGGGCATGGAAATAGACGAGATGAAGCTGAATAAATTGAGACTTAATCCAGTAAAGACAGAGGTACTCTTGGTGGGTGATTCATCCACCCAGGTGAATGGTATCCAACCTGTTCTAGAAGGAGTTGAACTCCCCTTTAAGGATCAGGCCCACACCTGATTTTAGTTGGGGAGGTCCAGAAAATACATTTACCTGTAAAAGGGGTGATGGGGGGGTCAACATATGACTGTGTTTCTTAGCTTCCCTCTCATGTGCTTTTTAATTAATAATTTGTTACAAAATGTCTACATATTTTTTCTTAATGCAACATTCCTTGAACATTTTCTCCTCCTATTCCTCCTCCAGATCCCCTTAGCTCCCCAACCTCATTTAAAGCAACAAAGTTCCTCTCATGTCTGTGGGTTATCTTTTTTTAAAAAAGCATATCACTTGTGTTAAATCCAAAACACTCACTTCCACTTAGCCCCGATGCCCAGCTTCTAAATGCTGGTTTACATAATTAGAAAGAACTCTTGTGTCCTTGAGGATTTTCATGCTTTTAGCGAGAGAGAGTAATATTTCCTCTGCCCAAAGGCTACAGTCCATATCTGTTCCCAAGCTAAAGGAGGCAACGTTAAAGGTTTAGCACAGCCTTATTAGCCACTTAACAAGTTGATATTCTCCAGGTACACTGAGTCATACTCTCCCATTTATTCATTATTGTAACAGTGTTAGAATAAAACAAGCTAAAATGTTGACCTGTGGCAGCCAGCCTTCCATAGAGAGTCGGTGAAGAATAGATAGTCCTTGACATCACGTGTGTATGTTAATTCACTATGAAAGGACATAAAAACATAGGAAAAGCCCTGATGGATGAAACCAACTATGCCAGCATTCTGTTTTCAAAATGGCTAACCAGATGACTGTGGGAAGGTTGCAAGCAGGACCTGACTGCAACAGTGCTTTCCCCACATGATTCCTAACAAGTGGTATTCAGAGGCACACTGTCTCCAACAGTTGGAGGGAAAACATAGCCATCATGGCTATTAGCCATTGACAGCCTCATCCTCCACGAATTTGTGTAATCCTCTTTTAAAGCCATCCAAGTTGCTGGCTGTCACTACATCATGAAATTTACTTCATTTCACTTCACATTACTGAGCATTACAGCAGTTTTGGTTTTATAGTGATAGGCTCCTGCACGAGTCCTCTTGCGATGCCTCTGCCGTAACATCTCCAAAAGACACATACACTGCACAGTTGTATGCTCCAACAATGCCAGCTAAAGAGCCGTAGTATGCCTGTTAAGCAACCTGCACCAGTTGTATGGCATCAACATTGGGGGGATTTCAGCATGGCAGCAGGGTTAAGGCAGTACAGCACTGTGCCAGTGCCACCGGAACACCAGCACAACATTGTCAGTCAGAAACCAAAAAATTGATGTTATTGTTGAGTACTGTGATGTGCACTTCTTCCAAAAGACATGGAAAGAGTTAAAAGCACACTCTAGAGCTCAATTCCAACAGTTATTAGGGGAGGAATAAAGCTTTGTTCCCACCCCCGATGATGGTGTCACATTAGGCTGACAAAAGAGGGTGTGTAAGTTAAAATTCAATTGTTTATTGAAACCAATAAAGAACCAAAAAAACACTGCTACAAACACTTCCTCCCATTCTGTCTACCCAGCCATATGGGAGTATAAGATTCTGACCGACGCTTTTTAAATACTGCTATAGTACTATAAACCTATTCAACAAGAAGACTGTAGCATGATAGTGTTATAGTACTATACCTCTCTATCTATAATCAGAAAACCAACCACAGCACACCAAAAGCAGTATATAAACCCCTACCTGGGATTACATAACTTAGATGATAGCATGAAGCTATCTTACCCTGGCTCCATTTTATATAAATTTAGAGCACAAAAGGGGGAACTTTGCTCATGGGAAACATGATAAAAAGCACTTTACGTGATTTGACAACAAGAAGGTATATTTTCGCAAGGTCCCTTTTCAGATGTCAAAGACATATTGGGAAAATGAACCTATTTGCATATTTATTGGAACATTTCTGGACCTAGGCCCCAATTTATAACTTTGTTTTATTTAATTGATCTTTTAATTATCACTAAAACAATTTGCTGATGATAGATAGAGAAGTATAGTACTACAACACCATCATGCCATTGTATTATTATTGAATAGTGTTATAGGACTATAGTAGCATTAAAAAAAAGTTTTTTTAGAATTATGCTGAAAATTAAAAGATTGATTAAAAAAACAGGGGTAATAAAATGGCACCCACCAAAGGGTTATAATGAATATGTGCTGAGCTTCAAATGGCCCCACAGTAGGATTAAAATAACATGTGCATATTCATATAGGTATATAGTTGATAATTTTATGCTGAATTGAGGGGAAATCAAGAGGGTTCAAGATTATGGAGACATGGAATCATGAGACTAACAGTCTATCATAGTTAAAAGGTGCTCACAGAATTAGCAGAAGCAAAGCAAGGTGTATAAAGCATGCCTGCGCAAGAGTTTTAAAGAGAAAGTTGATGAACACAAGTTGTTGTTTTTGTTAAGGACAGTGTGACAAATGTCTAAATGGGCAATCTAGGGGCAGGACACTGGGAACTGTTAGGGGACCAAATTTGCTGATCAGGCTGGAACAGAAAGACAAGAAACTGGTGAGAGGTAATCACTAAGGAGTAGACAAGATCTGGAGAGCCAATTAGAAAGAGACACCCCAAGTGGGATAAAAAGCTATGGTCAGATAGATACAAAAGGCAGAGCGATGGGTAAGATCTAGAATGGAGGAACTAAGGAAATGCAGGAGAGAAGCAAGAAGAACACTAGAGAACCTTTGTATGCTGCTTATTGTCTTATGTGTTATTTCTTATTCTTTATTCTGTTATAGTTAAATTCTGTTATAATAAATATTTAGAACCATTTGAATTTGTCTGGTTGGTTCAGGAGGTGAGGAGACACCAATGAACTCCAGGTTTGCATCTTCAAGCAGGGTATTAGGAGCTCTGATGGAGAGTACTGGGGTCACATTATAAAAATACCACATCAAATAAAATTCCTACACCACCCACAGCGGCTATGTCTTACCCACTGGATGTACAGAAAAAGTGCAATACTTCTCACAGTGTGGAAAGTCAACTGCAATTTCCTTTGTAGTGTTGATGTCCATACCATAATACCATAATATTGCCAATGATCTTTTGATTGCATAGCTACTGTGCTGCACAATGCTGACTGATGCTATTGGGATTGGTAGACCAGAAAGGCAGGGATATCAACAGTAGGTGGATCCAGAGCCAATGACAGACAGAGCCAACTAATTCTAGTTTTGTCCCTATCTTCCTTCCTGCTGGATTCTGCAAGGGACATCAATTTTCTAGGCTAAGGAAGTGGAAGATGCCACCACCTGGACTGGTTGTAAGAAAAAAGGCAGGCAGGTGGGGCTGGCTGAGGGCAGACTGACATGAGTGGGGCAGTGCCCCATTTGTCCTAATGGACCTGTCTCCTCTTATGCTGTAGATACAATGTAAAACATGAAGCAAAGCGCATTGGCCGCACAGGGGAACATTATCACATCTTGGGTTGTTTTAGGGTATGTAACCCTGCCCTCATGACAGGTGAAACCAACTTATCTTCTGATCTGTAAGGACAGTTCAGTTGCACAGACACCCCCTCTTCTTTTAGGATTGATGTGTATGGAAACGTTCTAATTATAGGTTGGCCCTGACAATTCCCCCCCACCGCCCGCCCTTGTCACGACACTTTACACTGTTTATGTAACTTTAACAGAGAGAAGAAGAAGAAAGCGGAGGGAGGCACTTTTCAGGAACAGTTGAATAACGAGGAAGAAAATGCCTTCTTTTTTATCTCTCATGTCAAGTGAGGCAAAGGACTTTATCAGCTACAGTCTGCGGCTGGAATCACCGTCTCCTTCTGGCTGGTTTTATAGTCTGATTAGGCTATAACTTCCTGTAGTAAACCACCATCAGGAGTCAGAACATTAAAGGGGGAAAGAAATAGTCAAGGACAGGCTTTAAACTCCAACCTTCTAGTCGTATTTGTTGAATTTACTGTATTAAGGTGCGTGTTTTCAGTATCAAAAGTAGTATGTGCCTATACTTTTCATTGGCTTCAGAAAGAATTGAGGGTAGACAATATTTAATTAAGGTCAACAGTGCTGCAATCCTATGCACATTTACTTGGGAGTAAGTCCCGTTGAACTCAGTGGAGCTAACCTTTCATGTATAGGACTGCACTCTAAAAGAAACTTAATTTGCAGAGCAATCCAACTGATGGGAAGCCGGCGTAAGTTGTGCTGGAGCAAGAGAAGCCAGCACAAAGTCTGCCGCATCCAATTGCCATTCAGGAGTCTCTGGGCTGGCTATATGCTGGCTCAGCCGGGAACTGCATGCAGGGACCAGAAAGTGAAAGCCTGCTCATTCAAATACTCCTACTGGGAAGTAAGCCCTCTCCATTGACTTCTATTGCAGTTATTTTCTTAGATCAACCTTTTTCCCGGCATAACTTTTGCCTGGATTAGGACCTGCTGGAGCTTCAAAAACACGAGTTGGATGTGGCCTAAATCCCCTCACCTCAGCCCCTCCCCTGACATGCCCCCGACATGCCTCTTTTTCGGGCCTTATGCTGGCTTGCACTGGCTCCACTTGCACTGGTGCTGGCTCAGCTGACCTGGTCGGGTTCTGGCTCAGCTGGGCTGAGTCACTTACATTGGCATAACCCAGCTGAGCCAGGACCCAGCTGACTCAGCTGGAAATCTGCCACGTTCAACTCCCCACAGCTGGGTGTAAATGCAAGTTGGATTGAGCTCTTGTTTATTGTTGCATGAGCTTGTATAGACAACAACCATGTACAAAGTAGTCTGAGATGGCAATTTTGTATTAGGAATTAACTGGAGTTTTGCTGAATCTCCCAGGTGTTTCAGAATTTATAGGAACACACGTTTCATGAGCATTTCTCCTTCTTCTGAAAAAGTTAATTCCCTAAAAAATTAGCAAAATGAAAAATCAAGAAAATACATGGACAAATTTCCAGTCGTATAAACTGGAACACGTGATATATGCAGTAGATTATTTGTATGATTACATATGTCTTGAGTATGATTTAACTGACGGGCTAATCTTTTTCATTTGTTATTATTTTGGGTATTACTTGTTACCTGAATGGTTGTAAATAATTTCAATAAAATGTATTTTTTAGCTTGCACTAGAGAAGCAATACAGGAATAACACTGGTTTCCATTACCTATTGTGTCTGCCCACAGGAGCATTATTATTATAAACATAGGGACACCCTGTTTTTTGTTTAAACAAAATGTGGCCCATCACTGCATTGTGGAGAATCCTTGTCCAGGGATTTGAACCCGGGTCTCCTAGGTCCAAGTCCAGTATCTGTCCACACACTAGCTCTCTTGTCTTGGGTTTGAAACAAAAATGACCATCAAAACTTTAAATAAGAAATCTGCATGTTGGAGAGAAATTTGAATGTCTTGTCACATTCTTCAAGATGGGGGAAGAAGACTGAGATTTTAATCGGGTTTGTAAGATAGTAAAAATTGTCAGATTTGGGGTACCTCCAGACTGTCAGTAGTTTGCAGGAGGGATTAAAAAACATCACCAGAACTTTAGGTTTGTGTGATTAAAGTGGATTCAAGCATTCTTGTCACCCTGGAGCAACAAATCAACTTAAAAAACAACAGATTTTTTAGTTTGGAAAGTGACAGGGAAATGCATTGACAAATGTGGGATGAATGAATGACTAAAGGTCCCTGGTTCAATCTGTGGCATCTCCAGGTACAACTGGGAAAGGGTCCTCTTTGATACCTTGGAGTGCCACTGCCCGTCTGTAGATCAGGAGCTGATGTTTTGGACTCTAACTCTCATCATCCCTTGCCAGCTAGGGCTGATGAGAGTCCAACAACATCTGGAGGCACCACACTGGCCACCCCTGGTGTAGACAATGCTCGGTTAAATGGACCAATGCTCTGACTACGTATAAGGCAGCTTTCCATGTTAAGCACTTTTAACTTTGGCTGGTATATGGTTATATCTGTTTGGCTTATGTAAATGGTTTAGGATAGGCTTATTGGCAACCTCATACAGGACAGAGACACAGCACCCCATGACAGCTATATAGAAACTAAGTGAGCACTGCTGAACATCTGCTCAAATGAGGTTCTGTGGCCTCCGTGTGGGAGATTATGTGCTGTGCGTCAGAAACAAAGCTGGATGGTAGTTGAGCCAACAATTATGAATGTTGCTTCCGAAACGTCTTCCTGCTCATGACAAAGCTTCCCTGAATTTCCCAAAATGGACCAACACATTTTCCCCACTGCAAATTTGTTTATCATTTTAAAGCAAAACCCACATCCTAATACATTTCTTACATGGATTCAGTGACCTAGAAATTCAGCAGCAATTTCTGTAGGATTAAACAATTAAATCATTTATATGGAACCACTGTTCTTGGAGAAAATTGTTCTTGTTCAGATGTTTGTCCCAAACAAACAAGCATGTCTTCTGTGCCCTGGTGGCATTCAGATTAGTTTGCAAAACTTGCCCCAACCTTTCTTAGCCTCTAGATGGCAGTGCTTTAGGATAATGTTTTATAAATACATTTCCAAGAATATTATGCAATGTGCAGTGCAAAATTTCATCCAGCTATGTAGCCTGGAAGCCCATACTGTTTGGAGATACCGCAACCTGTTAAGAGACAAAGAACTCATTTTCAGGTGGTTTATTTTATAAACATTTACACAGGAAGAAAACTCAAGGAAAGGGGCATTACAAGACAGATTCAGAGAATCATCTGTGCCAGGGTTCATTTAGCCCTCGGATTTGTTTTTAATGCCAGGCTGAGCCCTGGAATACGTGAAGTAATAATGAAGAACAGTGCCTCTGTGCATGTGCAATAATTCTGAACATCCATAGAGACCTGAACATTCAGTGGTAGACACAGTTCTAGGAACCAATCAGCTGAAAGTGGGACGGGCTGATATAAAGAGGAGAAATGGCAGGTGGAAGAAGGTTACTTAACCCTTCTCCAGCTCACCACTTCTCCCCAGCCTGAGTTTCACATAATTTCATAAAACATGATGAGTCTCCAAGGCTCTTTTATCCAAAAGGAAAGTAAACCCTCTAGCGCTATCCCTGGAAGTTCTCACTATTCAGAGGAAAGAGGAATGTATAACATTATTTGGTAACAACTGTTGGAACTTAATAACACAATAAAGAAATCTTAAGTCCTAAGTACACCCTATAGTATTATTGTTGGATAGTGTTACAGAACCATAGCAGCATTTTAAAAACTCAACATTTTAGCATTGGGGTAAAAATTAAAAGATTGACTAAAAAAACCAGGGGTAATAAAATGGCCCCCACCACAGGGTTATAGTGAATATGGGTTGTATTCAACCTACTCAGAGTGAACCCACTGAAATTAATGAACCAAAGTTAGACATGTCCATTAATTTCCATGGGTTTACTCAGAGTAGGACTAGTATTGGCTCTAATCCTAAATTATGGGCGCAGTTTTTAACACGCTGACTCATTGAACTCAAGGGAAAGTTTACTTCTGAGAATTACACGACATGCTTTGTTAAGACAGCAAAAACGTTCCACAAGGGATGCTCTGATCCACATGTATGAGATCAATTCATACTGCATAGTCAGCTCATTGTTGTGTATGACTTTCTCAAACCATGAAAACTGGATGGGATCTCTAAGTTTTAGCTTTTTCTTTAGTGCTGCACATAAAAGTTTAATAAGTGGTTATTCTATGTTTAGAATGTTTTTCTTTTCCCATTAAGTGTCTTTCAGACGTCTAGGATGTCTGTCATGTTCAGAACAAGGAAGCAGCACAACTCTTTCACCCCACTGGAAGCCTTTGCATATGGATACGGAAGGAAAGAAACATCAGGCTATTAGAAAGTCATGATGCCTTGGGTTGGTGTTAATGCACAGATGCTTTCAAAACACAGCTTTGGATGTTTCACAAGAAAGGTGAAAAGTGTGTTAGCACTAGGGATGGAAAGATCTATCAGTTGTGGTTCTCTCATTTTCTCATTTTTCTATTGTTAAATTCAGTTCTCTATCTGCGAATTTTTTTAAAAAAAATCCCTCAGGGAAATTCTCCACCACTTTAGTGTGAATATCTCAAAATAAACACATTTTTATAGGCAGTTTTGACAAAGATACACATTTTTGCAAGCCATTTCTCATCATTTCATGCTTTTTACATGTTATGTATTCATTTTTATGCACATTTTCTGCTAATATACGCATTTTTTGTAAATGTTGTTTAGTTGGCGAACTGCATCCCAAAATTCTAATAAATGTGAATTTCAAAGGATGGCTGTGTTTCAGTTCTCATCTTGTTTCGGAAATTGTGAATTTGATAAACTCTGTTTGAAATGCGGACTGAATTGAAATTCTTACCCATCCCTAGTCAGCACTCGTGTGTACTGTGGGGATACTCCATCTACACTGGAAGTTTTTCCAAGGATCAGATCTATCTTGCAGATCCAACCCCAACAGTCCACTGTATGTCTCTTTATGTGGCACTGGTTCCTTGTCTATCTGTTCTGCAGACAGGGATGACAGCACTGTTATTTATGATAGGTGTAAATCTGCATAATCCAGCAGAAGAATAATTCTAGATCCTAAATAGGGCAAATCTGAAATTTCTGGAAAAAGAAAAAGAAAAAAAAACACCTTTGAAAATGTTACTTTTCTGAGCTCCTCTTTCACTTTAAGATAGCATCCATCTTCACCCCTGGAGAATATTTGATAATATGGTCTCCCTGATTTTTCCATCTCTGAATCTGGGGCACAAGTATGGCTCCATTTTTATATTGCTTAATATTATTTTAATATTGTTGAAAGAAGCAATGTACTTGGCCCCTGCGCCTTCCAGTCCTCTACTCATAGCCCATGATTTCCTTCATCCATCAATATGAACTAACAATAGAATTTCAAGCTGTGAATACATTAGTAGCCACAGCAAGGTGTTTCTGTTAGCCACACCTGGGGGGAGGGGGGAAATGGACTGATCTGCCAAAATCTCTTTGAAGCTGATTTTTTTTAAAACCACTCAAGCTGATCCCACCACATGTTATAGTAAAAAGGGGTAGGGTTTGACTAGCGTTGTGTGCCCCCATTTTCAGGAGAGAGAGGTGGAGAACTATTAGAACCAGCAGAACAGTGAGTGCGTTTCTACTCTTATTCAATGTCAAGTGCGCCAAAACCTGTCAGAAAAGATATTTCTTACACTTTTTAGTTTTTTGAGCTCCTCATGGATTGTTGGGGGAATTTCAGTCCTTCCTGGGGGATATTCAAGGAAACCCCATGCACACAATTTTGCAGCCCACAAACATCACAGGGAATTTTAGGAGGCCATTTTGATTCAGCCCTATCCCGGACCCTTCAGCTCCAATCCTTGCCTGCCTGTTCCTTTCCTGCTAGTGATGCTCAGCTAACCTCAGTCCTACTTTCTTCTTGGACACCTCCTTTCTTCAACTCCACATTGCTGCCACCCGCCACCCATTCACTCTCTTCAGTCATTACTTGCCTGAAGAAAGTGAGTACAAACTCAAAAAGGCTGTGAGGGCTGACTTCCGGGAAGGGTGACTTCGCTTGTGCCTGCTTTTGAGACGGGCTCCCGCCTCAAAAGAAGCTTATTCAGATATAAATCAGTCAGAACATTTTTTTTTGACTGATGAAATTTCTCCCGGGCAGGGAGAAACGTAGAGATCAACCTCAAAAGCCTGTTTTTGTTGGGAGGACTGGATTTCATTAATTTATGAGAAAAGGTCCAGCCAGCAATGCCGGACGGACTTCCGAACAAGCTCTATCTGATTAATGCGATACGTTTATCTTTTCTTCAAAGAGAAAACGGACTAACAGGCAAGCACCCTTCTTTCTATTATTTTTTTTACTTGGTTTAAATTGTTGCAGCAAAAAGAGATTTGTCAAATGAATCAGCTTTAAAGAACTTCTGGGTGAGCTATAACTCTTCTCTGTTATTCACGAAATTAACAGCTTATCTCTGTTTCTATTGCAAAAAGCTGTCCTGGAAGTGCATTCTAAAGATATAAACAGAAGAGGGATTTCTATTCCGAGGAACATTATATTGTCTGGGACTATTCTCTTTTTGGTCTATTTTATTTTGACGAATCTGCTTCTTCACGACGCCACTAACTGTTTTGATGCTGGGAACTAAATTTGTTTTGTGTTCTTGCACATAGAGAGATAAGGCAGGCTGCTCTGTTTATACTGTGATGTCATCAAGCCTGGAATATTAACCCAATTGTTGCTGAAATAAGAAGTGGTTCTTCTTTATTTTTGTTTTGTTTTGTTTTCGTGGTTTTAAAAATGGCAATCAAGAAAGTGGCTGAGAATCTGGAAGTAATTATGTTTCAAAAAATAATGGATGAGATTGAGATAACGAAACAAACCCTGCGACAGGGCAGTAAGGAGCTGAAAATTGAACTGAGCAAAATGACGCAGGAGCTTAAAGAAATAGGGGATCCTGTGAGAGAGGAGAATGAGATCAGAGATGAGAAAAGAAAAAATAAAGGGAAGATACAAGCCCTGGAGATTGGAACAAATGTGGAATTGGAAAAAGATCTGGAGTTTATGGATATTAGAAATAAAATCTACTGTTTGGAATTTAACGTTATCTCTGAAGAAATGAATGAAGATATTAGAGATAAAGTTATCAATGGCTTGGATAATCTTCTGGACTGGAATGACGTGATGGAGCTTGATATAGAGAAAATCTATGGAATTAACTGCAGCCATGTGACAATGGAAAAACTCTCAAGAGATGAGCCAGTGCATTTTGTAAAAAAGAAGAACAGAGATATGACTTTACAACAATATTTCAGCAACTTATTCAGAATTGATGGCAAGAAAATATTTGGGATAGAGGAAATTCCCATCAGACTCTTATTATGGTTTACCCCGGAGCTAAGAGTGATGAAGCAAGAAAGGAGACGGCTTGAGTGCAAATGGAGGCGAACTCCCGATGGCTGTAATCATGCACTTGTGAGGGTCTCTACCAAACTCTATGTGAAGGCAGTGAGAGCAGCAAAGAAGCAATACTTTGCTGTCTCTATTCAGTCATCTCTTAACCGCCCAGCGGAACTTTATAAAGTTGTCCAGGGACTTTTACACTCTGGTCCCCAGGACGCAATAACACCATCAATTGCCCGCTGTAATGAGTTTGCGCGACACTTTCGTGATAAGATCATGAACATCCGCCGGGACCTTGACTCCATTATTGTAGCAGTTGATCCTAATGAGGTGTCCAGAGCACAGTCTTGTCCTGTTTTACTGGATGAGTTTCAGTTGGTACAGCTCGAGGATGTGGACAAGGTGCTTGGACAGGTGCGGGCGACCACTTCTGCTCTGGATCCTTGCCCCTCATGGCTAATAAAAGCTAGCAGGAATGGAACAGCCGGCTGGGCCAAGGAGGTGATTAATGCCTCTTTACGAGAGGGAGTGGTCCCATCCTGCCTGAAACAGGCGGTGGTGAGACCGCTCCTAAAAAACCCTCCTTGGACCCTGATAATTTGGACAACTATAGGCCGGTAGCAAATGTTCCATTCCTGGGCAAGGTCCTAGAGCGTGTGGTCGCTCGCCAACTCCAGGCTCTCTTGGATGAAACTGATTATCTGGACCCATTTCAATCGGGCTTTCGGCCGGGGTTTGGTACAGAAACGGCCTTGGTCGCCCTGTATGATGACCTCTGTCAGGAGAAAGACAGAGGGAGTGTAACTCTGTTGGTTCTCCTTGATCTCTCAGCGGCGTTTGATACCATCGACCATGGTATCCTTCTGGAGCGACTTACGGATTTAGGAGTGGGAGGCACTGCTTGGCGGTGGCTCTGCTCCTATCTCGGGAATCGTCTCCAGAAGGTGATGCTGGGGGAACATTACTCGAGTCCCTGGGTACTCCAATATGGAGTCCCACAGGGTTCAGTTCTGTCCCCCATGCTTTTCAATATCTATATGAAGCCGCTGGGTGAGGTCATCAGGAGTTTTGGAGTGCGTTTCCAGCAATATGCTGATGATACGCAGCTCTACTACTCCTTTTCATCTTCGTCAGGTGAGGCTGTTGATGTACTAGACCGCTGCCTGGCCGTGATAATGGGCTGGATGAGAGCTAATAAACTGAAACTCAATCCTAACAAGACTGAGATGCTGTTGGTGGGAGGGCCCTCTGCCCAGATGGTTGACGTTCGACCTGCCCTAGATGGGGTTACACTCCCCCTAAAGGAGCAGGTACGTAGTTTGGGGGTCTTATTAGATCCGCTCCTGTCACTTGAGGCTCAGGTAGCCTCGGTGGCACGGAATGCATTCTACCAGCTTCGGCTGGTAGCCCAACTATGACCCTATCTGGACAGGGAGAATCTCGCCTCAGTTATCCATGCTATGGTAACCTCTAGATTGGACTACTGTAATGCACTCTACGTGGGGCTACCTGTGAAGACGGTTCGGAAACTTCAGCTAGTGCAAAATGCTGCAGCCAGAGTTCTCACTGGGACAAAGAAATTTGACCATATAACACCTGTCCTGGCGCAGCTGCACTGGCTACCGATATGTTTCTGGGCCAGATTCAAAGTGTTGGTTCTTACCTATAAAGCCCTAAATGGCATCGGACCGCAATACCTGGTGGAACGCCTCTCTCGCTATGTACCTACCCGTTCACTACGCTCGACGTCGAAGGCCCTTCTCCGGGTCCCAACTCATAAAGAGGCCCGGAGATCAACAACTAGATCTAGGGCCTTCTCGGTGGTGGCCCCCGAACTATGGAATGCCCTCCCAGACGAGATACGCCTGGCGCCTTCTTTGTTATCTTTTCGGCGCCAGGTAAAAACCTACCTTTTCGCCCAGGCTTTTTAAACATTTTAAATTTAATTTTAAACCTAATATGGATTTTAATTTATAAACTCATGGCAATTCTATTTCGGATTTTTATCATGTTATATTTTTCACACTTGCTCATATTTTAATTGTGATTTTATTTGTTGTACACTGCCCTGAGAGCTTTCTGCTATAGGGCGGTCTAGAAATGTAATAAAATAAATAAAATAAATAAATAAAAAATTATATGACTATGGCTATGACAGCAAGATTATTATGGAATACTGATAATGGAAGATTGGACACTGAAATTACTGGACTTAACAGGACTATTGAAGATGGAAGATGGAATTAATAGGGATAATGGAATAATGGCTATTGAAATTATTGGACCTAACAGATTTTGATGAGATGGATTAATCGATATGTTTATTTGGACTATGGTTATGACAATAAGATTATTATTATTATTAACGAGATGGATTAATCGACATGTTTATTTGGAGAAAAATTGATAGATATATTTCTTAAAGAATTGAAACCTCTCTTTGACTTTTTGTGGAAAGAATAAAGTAATGTTTATGAGATTTGATGATTAATTAAGATAACTACTGGAAGAAAGTGATTTTATAATATAATTTAAGAGACAGGATTGTTATATATTGTAGACCTACAACTGATTTGATCTGCGACAAATGGGAAGTCAACATTTTATTTTTTTGTTTAATCATTTTTGTTTTGTTTTGTTTTTTGTCTTTGAATGTTTTATGATTTTGTTTTGTATGTTTTATGAAAATTTGAATAAAAATTATTGTAAAAAAAAAAAAAAGGCTGTGAGGGCTGCACTTTGGCCCAGCCCCCAATCTTGTGCTATTGATGCTCGTGGGCTCAGCTGTCACTTCTGCAGTGGGAAGTCTTTTCTACTCATGGAGGCTCCCCACGTGATTTTGCATCCTGGAAGATCCCAACTGCCCCATTTTACTCACTTTCCTTTTCACATAAGTAATGACTGGTTATTCTTTCTTCAGGATCCCCCTTTTTCAGAATTATTTCCTACACAATGCAGATGTGGGAATGGCTGAGGTGGAGAGAGGGTGGCTTGCTTAAGATGAACTACTACACTCCAAGAAGAAATCAGGCTTGCAACCAGGAATGTCCAGATTTACAGCTCAGTCTTATACAGCTCAATTCTAGGCATGTTTTCCCACAAGTCCCATTATGTTCAGTGGGACTTACTCCCACAGAACTTGGACTGCAGTCTTAGGACACTTCCAAACTGTCACTATTTGGGGGTGAGATTCAATCACATACCAGCAACTTCAGCTTGCATAATTATATTTTAGCTGACACTCTTGAGCAACACACCCATTTTCTGCCTAAAATCAGACTATGTAATAAGAAAAGTGATGGGAAAATGCAATGGAAAGTGTGGGATAACAGTTGCTTGATGGATTGTCATATAACCTCCCCAGAAACAAAAGAGAATAAATGCTCAAAAAATAGCCAATTTTGTCTAATACCCCTGCAAACCTAGTGTCAACAGGTCATGATGAATGCTCAGTAAACAGGTTCCTTGGAAGCGACCTCAGTCACAATAGTGAAATGGTGCTGCTTCTTTTTTGTTGTTGTTGTTTAGTGAAATGGGAGTGTCAGCTCAGACACACCCTTTAAGATCTCAAAATTCTTTAGTTTTAAATGACGTATTTCACAATTTTACATGTGAAACCAATGGTATTCAATATGAAATTGATTACCAAGTTGTAATGGCTGCCTTAGATAGTAGAGATGTTTAGCACAACCATAGATGAGAAAAAGAATGTTGGAGATGAACAACTGGCCTTGATCCAGGATAATTGCACAAATGTTGGAGTATGCACAACTTGTAGCGCATCTAACTGGAGACAAGACACCTCCTTTCAAACCCTCTAGTGTGGGTTTAGGATCACATGGGATGTTTTGCATCTGGATGTTATAATGCAAATGCACATCTGGATCCTTATCCGCATCCAATCTATGCATGTGGATTTAGATCTAGAAAGGGAAACCATGAGCAGAAGCTTGTGGGCATGTCTAGGCTCAACACAATTTGGCCAAACATGGGTTATAAGTATTTAAATGTCTCCATAGGTAGACATCACAGGAAAGAGCTTTTCGATGGTGTAAAGAGGCACAGATAGTACTGAAATATTTATCTGTCTTTTTTTCAATGGAAAGGACAGGATTTTAAAAAAGCTACAGAAGACATTGTTTTGGTGAAAACTAAGGTGGAATCAATTAGCATTAAATCTGTGTACTTCAACAGAAAAGAAAAACCTTAATGAGGGATACCCTAAAAGAGAAGTATCACTCGGGATGTTTGCTCATATGGAAATGGTTAGTTACACAAACAGAGGGAGAAGAAGATAGTATTACAGGTGAAGTCCTTCACTCTATCCAGTGAAAGTGGCTTGGTTTCTCTTCCTCATCCTGCTGCTTTTTCTCCTCACACTTAAAATATTTCACCACAATCACAGTTTCATATGAATTGAGGATAGATCCTGGTTTTTCATCCTTGCAAAGGGCACCGTCATCTGGTTTCCTTTTGTCATCTGGCTTTCAAAACATGTTGAGCCATTGATCGTTTTCCTATTTTGATGGCCATCACCAAGTGAGACCTCCTTTGACCCTGAAACTAAAGCCACTTCAGGGGCCAATGAGCAAATTGAAACTTACAGATCAAGTCAAAACTCCACTTTCTAAAAGAAAACATACTTTTAAAAAGTTGTTGCTTACAACTGACCTTTCACCTCTTTTTATTTTATAATGGCCCACCAAAAAAAGGTTTGACACTAAAGGTCTGATAAGATATTTTTGTTTCCATCTCAGAAAAAAAGGAGGATATTTTCAGATTTGAGACTAGACAGAGGAAGTGGGATTTACACAAAAAAAGCGCAAAGCTACTATTTAATGAGGCCAAAGGATAATACCAGTGGGATTCTACTTAGAACTTCAAAAGCCTTAAACGTGGATTCAAATAGCCATACACCACATGCAGACTCTTCTCCCATTGACAGAGCCTTCTGTGATGTGATAAGAAGGCTAGGTCTGCAGTAAAAGTTCAAAACAAGCATGTTGGTACAAGGTGGTTTTTGTGTTAAGCATCATAGGAACATACAAAGCTGCTTTCTATTGAGCCAGACCACTAACCCATCTGAATCTGGCTCTATATTGTCTGCTCTGATTGGCAGTGGCTCTCCAGGGTTTCAGACTGGGGTCTCTCCCAGCTCTTACTGGAGATGCTAAGAATTGAAACAGAAGCCTTCTGCATGCAAAGCAGATGCTCTACTAAGCTACAGTCCTTCCGTGTAAGAAGTATGGCATCTGAATCAACAGAAGGTTGAACAATTTGTCAATTTCCATAGTTACCCCTTCCCCCCTTTTGTTAAACTGTTGCTTCAGCCCGGGACAGAAGAAAATGGAAGTAAACCTGTGGTAAAATGGAGATAATGGTTTTACATATACTCCATGGTGGCTCCCAAAAGAGAAAATAAACTGGCCTTATCCAACTGCAGTCACAAACAACAACTTGCTCACACAGCCTGATATAATGGTCTTGAGGCTGTACATTGGCCACTCATGGTGCAATACAGATGAAAATGTAGTGCAAGTTATTTTATCAGACACTTCCTATGCAAATATATACTACTTTGCATCCACCGGTAGCTGTACAAATGCCAGAAAGTGAACATGGAGGGGGTAGTGGAGATGAACTTTATAGTTCCACCACAACCCCACTGTAATTTTCATCACACTCATGGAAGGTGTCTGTCTGAAGCGGGAAATATTCTGTATCCACGGAGGCTCCCTGTGTGTTTTGGAAAACTGGTTTTCCAGAGTTTCAAAATGTGTGGGAAACTGTCAGGCCCAGGATGCGACTCAGGAACCAGACCAGAGGTTGTAAATTCGTGTTTTATTAGAGTAATGTCCAACAAAGACTGCTCTTTCTCATGAAGCAATACAGGGATACAGGTCCTGCGACATTGGGAGAAAGTTGACAGAGCAAGGGGCTGCTTCCCACCTGTTCTTTAAGAAGGGGCTAAACGGGCGCGCAACCTTTTGCTCCTCCTTAACTCCCCCTCAGGTACTGCCCGCCTTCCCCCCCTTCTCTCCTGTCTTTTCAACCGTCTGCGTGTGCGTGGTGAGGGGGGAGGCATCACCTCCTCCTCTTCTGAAGTGTCCGATTCCCCTATGGGTGATAAAGGAGGAGCTGAGGGTAAACCATCTCTCCGCCTTTCTGCTGTGATCAGCCCTCTCTCTTGCTCTGAGCTGCGGAGAAGGGAGGGCCTGGGAATGTCTGGGAGGAATTCTAAAACTTCAAGGCTCTCAGGCTCCCCGTTGCTAGGCGACCCTATCTCTGGCATGTCCTCTGTTTCGGCTTCGCTCCACAGAGGGTAAGTTCCTCCCTCCTCCCTCTGCCAGCCATTTGAATCCTCTTCTGACAACCCCCCAGGAGCCCAGCTCATCCTCCCGACAGAAACCTCCACAGATACAAAAGGCTTTCTTGCCTTCTGTATGTGGGAAATAGGGATGGAAGGATCTGTCAATTTCAGTTCTCTCCATTGCTTATTTTTCCAATCTTAAATTCAGTTCTGCAGCAATTTACGATTTTTTTTAAAAAAAATAATCCTCATGAATATTCTTCAGCATTTTAGTGCAAATTTATCCTAATAAACAGTTCGCAGTTTCATACTGCATAAACAGTATGCTGTTTTAACTAATTAGCACATTTTTGCAAGCAATTTCTCCTATATAATGCATTTTTCTGTGTTATTTTCACTAATATATTCATTTTTATGCACACTTTCCCCTAATATATGCATTTTTTTGAAACATTGTTTGGAGAACTGCATCACACAATTCAGATAAGTGCAAATTTTGAAGGATGCTTTGTTTCAGTTCTCATATTGTTTTGGAAAATGTGAATTTGATAGATTCAGCTTTAAATGCAAACTGAATTAGTTTTCTCTCCCATCCTTAGTTGGAAGCAATTAATGGCAAACAATGACCAAAGCAGGGGGGGGGGGCTAGCACAATTATTCCTACTGCTTCCCTTATGTATTTCCTTCTCAATATTTGTATAATGCCTGCACAGGGCTTGTGTGTTCCACTCCAGTAAAGAAAGAAAGTGCACATGCAATGCAATCTTATGCATGTTTCCTTGGAAGTAAGTCCCACTGTTTAGGATTGCAGCCACAGAAGTTGTTTCTAGTCTACGCTTGCCATTTACAGAATATTGGTTCAGGATGTTCCCATCTGTGACAAACTGCACATTTTAGAATAAATTTGTGAAAACTCAGGTTGCAAAGATGCACTCCTGTAAGAGAACCAGCATAATGTAGTGGATAGAGTGTTGTATTGCGACCTGGAAGACCAAGGTTCAAATCCTCCCCTAGCCATGAAGCTCACTGGGTGACCATGGGCCAGTCACAGTCTCTAAGACTAACCTACCTCATAGGATTGTTGCGAAGATAAAATGTGGAGGAGGAGAATCATGTATGCCACCTTAAACCCCTTGGAGGACAGATGGGAAACAAATGTAATAAATAAGATGATTTCTTCATTGTACAAGATAATTTTCAGTGCAGAGTGACAAATTTATAGTAACATAACACATGGAAAAGCTGGGAGGAAACGATATACTGACATTGCAACATATACTGACACTGCAACATCTGGCAGAAACATGAAGCCTGGTATTGAAATAATGATATGAAAAGAACATTTTTAAAAGAAATGAAAAACTGATATTAATTCAACCTAATCATTCCAGTACAATATTTGCACTTTTTATTGTTTCCTCCTAACCTTATAATCTTATCCCATCTACAGTTATTTATTTGCAAGCACTTGAAATGAAAAATGGTTTCAACCAATTACACATATCTCTGGGGAATTCCTACTGAATTGTGTGATAACATTAAACAATACATTCCGCCACCCCCTGCCCCAAAGTGCATGAAGCTGTAATAAAAATAACATAAAATATGCTGCAAATATCTCATCACTTAGATACATTTTTCTTTAATTAATCATGTTAGTTCTTAAAGGGAAAAAGAACTCAACCCACTGTGAGCTTTTTAAAAAGTGAATTATCCTGTTAAAACAGCAATGATAACTCCGGGAGTGGGGCCAATTATTATATTTATTTCTCTTTAAAATAATTGTTTAATGTCATCAGGAAGCATGAATTCAGTAAAATGCCTATCATATCTTACTTGTGATCATAGTAAACCAAAACCTGAGGAAGAGCTATCCCATATAAGAAGCATATCTTTATGGAAGACATGTATAAAACTATTCATAAAGTGGATACTCTGGACAAGAGGCTACTGTAAGGACAGAATATGGAGAAACCAATTGATTCCCCATCGGAAAGGGTGTGAGACAGGGGACTATTTTATCACCCTACTTGTTTAACCTATACACAGAACATATCATATGGAAAGTGGGATTGGACCAAGATGAAGGAGGTGTGAAAATTGGAGGGAGAAATATTGTTGCATGCCTCCCCAATCTCCGAGCGGTGAGATTCCAGGGGTCCCTGCGCTTGTCCAGGGTTTGGTTTCCTTTGGGAAGAAGGTCAGCGGAGACTGTGGTGTCTTTATGAAATATGGTTTGTTTATTTACACACATTCCAGCCTGAGCTTAGGATGGAAAGGTTCAAGGCATCAGCAGTCCAATATCCAGCTTTTCAGTCTTACAGGAGGCCTCCTAAACCCATGGTGCAGAGAGACAGCCTCTCTGCCTGCCTCCAGTCCCCAGCCATTCTCTAGACACACTCTACACACACTAAAAACACAAACCTCTCCTAGCTACCAGGAGGGGGGGAGGAGGCTCTCCTGAAGAGTTTCAATGACAAAAGAATCCTCCTGGCCCATTCACCAGTTGCTGGGCACCTGACAGACCCATTAACAACCTGGCCACTCTATTAGCTTAACAAAAGAAACTCATCTGGCCAGCAGAGCCAGCCCCTCACCCCAAAGCATGGAGTTCCAAATCAGAGGCTGGAAGGGGACTCACAGGAATCATCCATTCCAACCCCCAAACTCACAACAATTTCAATAATTTAAGATATGCAGATGATACCATACTACTAGCAGAAACCAGTAATTATTTGAAATGAATGCTGATGAAAGTTAAAAAGGAAAGCACAAAAGCAGGACTACAGCTGAACATCAAGAAGACTAAAGTAATGACAACAGAAGATTTGTGTAACTTTAAAGTTGACAAAGAGGACATTGAACTAGTCAAGGATTATCAATACCTTGGCACAGTCATTAACTAAAATGGAGACAATAGTCAAGAAATCAGAAGAAGGCTGACTGGGGAGGGCAGCTATGAGAGAACTAGAAAAGGTCCTCAAATGCAAAGATGTATCACTGAACACTAAAGTCAGGATCATTCAGACCATGGTATTCCCGATCTCCATGTATGGATGTGAAAGTTGGACAGTGAAAAAAGTGGATAAGAGAAAAATCAACTCATTTGAAATGTGGTGTTGGAGGAGAGCTTTACGCATACAACGGACTGTGAAAAAGACAAATAATTGGGTGTTAGAACAATTGAACTAGAACTGTCACTAGAAGCTAAAATGATGAAACTGAGGTTATCATACTTTGGACACTTCATGAGAAGACATGATTCATTAGAAAAAGACAATAATGCTGGGAAAACAGAAGGGAGTAGACAAAGAGGAAGGCCAAACAAGAGATGGATTCATTCCATAAAGGAAGCCACAGACCTGAACTTACAAGATCTGAACAGGGTGGTTCATGGCAGATGCTGTTGGAGGTTGCTGATTCATAGGGTCACCATAAGTCGTAATCAACTTGAAGGCACATAACAACAAAAAGTGGACAGTGAGAAGTTTTTCTCCCTCTCTCATAATACTACAACTCAGGAACATCCAATGAAGCAGAATGTTGGAAGATTCTGGACAGACAAAAGAAAGTATTTCTTCACAAAATGCATAAACTATGCAATTCATTCCCGCAAGAGGTAGTGATAGCCTGGATGGCTTTAAAAGAGGATTAAACAAATTAATGGAGGATAAAGCTATCAGTGCCTACTAGCTGTACTCTACTTCCACAAGTAGGAACAGCGCTGTTGCAGTCAGGACCTGCTTGTGGGCTTCCCATGGGCATCTGGTTGGCCACTGTGGGAACAGGATGCTGGACTAGATGGACCTTTGGCTTGATCTAGAGGACTTTTCTTATGTTCTTATGCACATAAGCCACAAGTGACACAGACGGTGAAGAAGTGAGGTTGACCCAGCTGGACAGGAGCAGAACAATATGGTCTTGCTGTTGGTATAAAGAAGTGGTATCATTTCTTGTAAAGTGTTACAAGTCCACTCATACACTTGAATGCCATAGCATGGGAGGACTTCATCTTGAAAGAAATAAGATAAATTAAAAGGGGGAAAACTCAAGTTCTCAAATGATGAGGTATGAGGTGAAGTTATATCTATTTATTTAACATGCATATCCTGCCTTTCTTCAATCACAGAACTGAAGGTAGCATACATGTAGTTTCCCAGGCCAGTGATCACCCACGCAATGGCCAGATGCAGACCTGTTTAGCTTGAGCAAAGTGGTAGCCTCTAGTGCCTTCTGACCACACCCTGGAACCTTGATGCATTGACAGTAATTTCATAAGCACTATCAGAGCTTGGAAGTAACTCGTTATTTTTAATGAGTTACTTGTAATTAGTTACAATTTTAAATAACGAGTGGGTAATTCCATTACATTTGGCAAGTAACGGAACGACTAGTAATTTCCCTACTATTCAGCTGCAACTTTAACGTTTCCACGTTAGGTTGGACGTTACTTCGGGGTGGGAACAAGGGGAAGTCAGCTCCTGGCTGTAATTGGTTAACACAAGACATGTGCCTCACACTGATTGGACCTCTGCGCAGACTGTCTCTTCCCTCGTGATCTGTGTTAGGAGGCATGAGGGAAGAGGTGAATAGGCAGGGCCTGCTGGTGTCTGAGAGGACAAAATGGACGCCGGAGGAAAAAGCCAGGGCAAGGAAGGCAGCAGCAGAATGGTGAAGAGCAGTGGAGGTGAGTGACAATGATTTGTGTGTGTGTGTGTGTGTGTGTGTGTGTGTCCCTGCGGCCCCTTCTGCCCCCGTGGCATTTTTGCCCCCCCGCCCCCCCATGGCCCGTTTTGCCCCCCCACTGCCTCTCCTTGCCTAGGTATGCATAGGAACAAGGGGGAGAGTTCAAAAAGGGGGGGAAGGAAGAGAAGTAGGCCAGAGCTTGGAAAAGTTACTTTTTTGAACTACAACTCCCATCAGCCCTAGGCAACATGGCCACTGGATTAGGCTGATGGGAGCTGTAGTTCAAAAAAGTAACTTTTCCAAGCTCTGGCCTACTTCTCTTCCTTCCCCCCCTTTTTGAACTCTCCCCCTTGTTCCTATGCATACCTGTGTGCTGTATTTATCCAGACAGAGCACTCCTGCCTTTTAAAATGCCGGCTAGCTTTTTATTGTATATTTATTTGAACTCCATCTTTCTTTTTATTTGTATTTTTGTCCTGTTTAATCACAAGACTGAATTGTATGTGGGACAAAAACTGTCTCAGTAATAATAATAATAAAAATAAAAAATCATTAGGCGTACAATAAATGGCTTAAGGCTGATTTTTTTGTTCTTGGCAGAGATGCGGTGAGAAGTAGGGTCCTTGCAGCTCCTCCTCTCAGTCCCCCAGCTCTCAAACTCATGTTCTGTGAGAAAGAGAGAGATTCCCAGTCCCAGAGAGAGATAGACTGTTGACAATCTCTGCTAATATCTATACAAATGTACATAACATGCATCACCTGAACTCACATGATCTAGAGTTACCTTAGATCTTGCAAGATTTGCAAATGAGAAGCAATAGGGTTTTATATTAGTTCTGATTGTCTATTGGGCTATCATAGGTTATATGTTTTTTTCATTTTGTATGGCAAAAACTCCCAACTTCAGTGGAATTTATGTGATGTGTTCTAATCATTTGAATTTGGCTAATGAATGCTTTATTCTTTCATCAGAACGTTAGCAGTAGTACTAAAATATTAATAAAAAAGAAAAGGGAAAGAAAAAATACTTTACATACATCATTCAGCTGTATTGCTAATTATAGATATAGATATAAAAGATAAACGGCATTTTGTCAAAAGTATTTTTGTCTACATTTTATACCTCATCCTTGGTTTTCCAAGCTTGGCATGGAATGCTTCTCATACAGAATTAATTTGAAATGCTGCATATTTATTATCATAATCATCATATTCAAAATAAAAAATATATGTACCGCCTTCAAGTTGATTCCAACTTATGGTGACCCTATGAATAGGGTTTTCATGAGGCGGAGAGGCAGTGACTGGCCCAAGGTCACCCAGTGAGCTTCATGGCTATGTGGGGATTTGAACCCTAGTCTCATTTTGTTCTCACAACAACCCTGTGAGATAGTAGGTTAGACTGGCCCAGGCAGGGTTATTCAGTGAGCAAAAATGATGCAAATAGGATCTCTTTTAATTGTGCTATCGACCTGCTTACTTCCACTCTGACTGGGGCATCTTGCAGCATGGGGAAGAGATGGGGGCACATCACAGCTGAAGTTCACCCATATAGGAGCATTATCTCTCGTTTATTACAGAGACGCCTGTTGCAGGTTTTGCTGCTGAGAGCAGCAGTCAGTTAGTGCGGCCACTTGAGTCACAGCTTGTTGATCCTGAGGAGGCAAAACTAGAAAGTGAGGTTCAGAAATGAGGCCCTGTGCACGAGGAGGAGGAGGGCATAAAGCAGTGCCAGTTGCCCACAGCCACATCTGCAGAACAGCAAGTACCATGGTTTGGCTTTGAGAAAGCTTGTACATTTGTGAGCCAGAGTGGGAAAAATGTTGTTGTACGATGCAATTACTGCCTTCCAAGGATCAAAAATCTGAGATCAGCTGTTTCCTCCTCATCCAATGTGAAGAAACATTTTGAGGTAAGCCTTTGTCATGCTGGTCCTCAAAGAGTGTCCATTGTCTATTTATGTTTAAATTGTGAAGTTCCTCTTCCATTTTTTCTTGGATTCATGCTTTGTTCTTCTTCCTCAGAGGGCACACCCTGAGAAGCTGAGAGCAATTGAAGAAGCAATAAAGGCAAGGAGACGTGGCCTTCCTGAACCAATGCATGACACCCCTCCTCCCAATATGCTGAAGCAGCAGCAGACAACCCTTGAGAGGTGGGGATCTGGCAGGGAGCATGTCACCCAGAGCAATCTCGACAGGAGAATCATTGATTTCATTGTAGAGGAGACATTACCACTTCAGACTGTGGACAAACCATCATTCATTAATCTGGTTCGCGTTGGACTCCCCAAAGATCTCACCATCATATGTGCCAAGACTCTGAGAGACAGAATTGAGAAGAGAGCATGCCACATGAGAGAAACTCTTGCAAACCGAATGGGTGCTGTGGCATATATAGCAACCACTGCAGATTGTTGGACCAATGGCAAGAAAGTTACTTTGGGGTAACAGCCCACTGGATCAACCCAACTACCCTGAAACGTGAGGTCGGGGTCTTGGCTTGTAAGCGTCTGAAGGGGCGCCATACATACGATGTCCTTTCAAAAGCACTGCATGATGTACATGTGCAGTACAGGATCCACAACAAAGTTATGTGCACTACTACAGACAATGGCTCCAACTTTGTGAAAGCGTTCAGTGTTTTCATGGCCAAAGAACCAGTGGAAGCTGCAGGCACCAGTGACGATGATGGTGACAACCAGGAGGAGGAGGAGGCTGAGGTGGAGTTTGTGCCTATCTGTGAGATCCTGGACACAGGACCTGAGGCAGAGGAAGAAGCTGCAGACTCAGGAGAGGATTTTGTTTTACCACCACACCAGAGATGTGCTAGCCACACCCTCAACCTTGTGGCAACACAAGACATAGAGGCCATGCTTTCTGACTCCTCCAAAAGTAGTCTTCTTGGTCCTTTCAAGAAACAGTTTCATTCCTTGATGGGAAAGTGCAGCAAGTTGTGGTCCAAGCAGAACCAGTCAGCCCAGATTGCTGAGTATATCCGTGCGCAATGTGGTGTGTATCTGAAGGTACCGAATAAGACCAGGTGGAATTCCACCTTTGATGCGTTGAAGCAACTACATGAGCTCCTGTCAACTGTGCCACTAAAAATGCATGCCATAATGGACTGCTGCTCCTTGTCCAGGATCACAGCTGCTGAGATTGAAGTGGTACAGGAATACACAGAGATTATGGAGCCACTAGCCCAGTCCCTAGATATCCTGCAACAGGAGAACGGCATGTTCATGGGGTATTTGCTACCAACGCTCTGCATTCTGGACCGCGAGTTAGAAGGACTGGAAAACAAACCTGAGAGGTACACATACTGTTTTCAGCTGCTGAGAGGTGTGCGCGAAGCCCTAAGAAAGCGGTTTGCAGCTATCTGGGAGGACAAGAGGCTTCTTCTGGCAGCCTGCCTACACCCTTGCTTCAAACTAGATTGGCTGGAATTGTGTCAGGCCGCCACCCATACCAACAAGTAAGAACATTAGGGAAGCCCTTTGGGTGGATTACTCCAAGGGAAATGTTGTCTCAAGGGAGGCATCAGAGGGCTTAAGGTGGTAGGCAGGGGCTGGGCCTTTTCTTCCTGGGGCTCCTCATCACAACCTTGGGTTGCTGCAGGTAATCCTTAAGGGTCTGCTGTGCTGCCCCATGAGTGTGGTGACTTGGTCACCTTCCTACCTTCCATGTCATCATCCACAGGCTCAGGCTGGACCCTGAACCAGGGGACATGACATGCATCAGGAAATGAAGAGCAGATGATGGTTTCCTAACATATATGTGTTAACATATCCTCTCTCTTTCTTAGATACACAATGGAAGCCTTGTTGAAAGCTGAAATAAAGATGGGTGTACTTAATGAGGACAGTGATCAGTCTTCAGATAAAGACCAGGAAGGAGATGACTTAGAAGATGACTTCTTTAACTTTCTGCCCCAGGGCAAGAAGTCAACAGTAGACACTGCTGAGGAGGAACTGGTGAGGTACCTGAGGTCTCCCAGCAGGGAAGTGTCATCACTCCATGGCTTTCCACGTGTGCTGCGGTGTTTGTTGCAGCACAACACAGGCATGCCTTCAAGCGCCGCAGTAGAACGCCTGTTCAGTACTGGTGGCAACGTAATGACTGTAAAAAGACATTCCTTGTCTGACATGCTCTTTGAGCATCTTGTTCTTTTGAGACATAACAGAAACATATTATAAAAGCATTTCAAGTGTAAAATTTGATTTCAAGAGTTGGGGTATCTTCATTGCTTGGGGGGATGTGAGATTCTGTTATGCCATTATGTTAATCTTATGGATAATTTTTTTTATTCTACTACCCCCTGTGTGTGTGTGTTTATTTTTAATATTGTTTTAGGCTTCTTAGATGTGCAGCAGCCAAGGCCAGCACCTTGTAGGAGTTTTTTTTAAAAAGTAACTGAAATGTAATTGTAGTGATTACTTTTGAGAAAAAGTAAAGTAATCAGTTACTTTCACAGCAATTGCAATTGTAACAGTAATTACTACTTTTTTGGGCCAAGTAATTGTAACTGTAATTTATTGCTTTTTAAAAGTAATCTTCCAAGCTCTGAGCACTATACAACAGAGGGAATGATATCCACAACCTCATTCCACACATCATTCACAATTGTACCACATATGGTAGCTGACATGGTGGAGGATGGGAAGCAGAATTTCCCTATATGACAGTTTGACTGATGCCAAAAATGCAACAGTATCACAACAGAAGTTGTATAAGACATGTGGCTTCCCACAGCAAATAAGTGACAGTATTTATTGCACATGGAAAAATGACAATTGTCAAATTTCTTACACTTCAAAGATCATAATCTTAAGTGTACTTACATGGAAGTAAATGCTATTGATTAGCTCAGTGAGACGTAAGAGAAAACATGTTTAAGAGTGGACTGCATGTTTGGGAAGGTTGGCAATGTCTCGTGCTAAAACATTGCTAGAAAATTCACTCAAATGACTTGTTTTTAATTTAAATTAGTTTCTGTGTTTTGATTTAACACTGGAGTGTAGGTTTTCTGCCTTTCGTTATTATTCCATGAAATCCCAAACATAGAGCATAACAGGCTTCCAGTTTGCAGTGAAACAGATCTGACCAGAACAGCTAACTGCTGAATCTTTACTATTGAAGGAACAAAGCTTTTTCACCTTATCCACATTAGTTGTCACAGTGAGATCAATGCAAGTCTTCACATGAGGGAGATGAGCAGGAACTGGCTGTCTGTGAACCCTGCAGATAGCATTGTCTTGTCAGTTTACACTCCCACTAGCAACAAAGCCAGATAAATGGCTTCCTGCCATATGCTATAACCTCCATGTTCAATGGCTCTCATTCACACTATAGCTAGCCTTCCATTATGCAAAACCTCATTTATTCTGGGTCCAGAGATTGATAACTTTTATTTACAGTCACATCTTTCTATATTTTGAAGAGTTCTAAGATGAAAACAGAAGGCCTACAACAACAAAAATTAAATGAACAGATATGAATCATAAGCATCTTTAGAACTGATCATGGCAATATGCAGGAGGATAACTCATTTTATCATAGAATCATAGAGGTGGAAGGGGCCTTGTAGGCCATCGAGTCCAACCCCCTGCTCACAGCAGGAAATCCACAGCTAGAGCATCTCCCGCAGATAGCTGTCTAGACTCTGCTTGAAGACATCCAGCGAAGGGGATCCCACCACCTCCCTAGGCAGTCGGTTCCATTGCCGAACTGCCCTTACTGTCAAGAAGTTCCTTCTAATGTCCAATCTGAATCTACACTCCTGCAACTTAAAACCATTAGACCTAGTCCTACCCTCTGGGGCAGCAGAGAACAAATCTGTACCCTCCTCTATGTGACAGCCCTTCAGGTACTTAAAGAGTGTAATCATGTCGCCCCTCAGCCTTCTCTTCACCAGACTGAACATGCCAAGTTCCTTCAACCTTTCCTCATAAGACTTGTTCTCCATACCGGCTATCATCCTTGTCGCCCTCTTGTGAACCCGCTCTAACTTGTCTATATCTTTCTTAAAATGAGGTGCCCAGAACTGAACACAGTATTCCAGATGAGGCCTGACTAATGCAGAATATAGTGGGACTATTACTTCCCTCGACCTGGAAACTATAGCTCTGTTTATGCAGCCCAAAACCACGTTTGCCTTTTTTGCCGCAGCATCACACTGCTGGGTCATGTTCAACTTGCGATCCACTACAATTCCAAGGTCCTTCTCACACGCACTACTGCTAAGCCGGGTATTTCCCATCCTGTACCCGTGCATTTTGTTTTTGTGGCCTAAATGCAGAATCCTGCATTTGTCTTTATTGAATGTCATTTTATTAATTTCAGCCCAATTTTCTAGTCTATCCAGGTCCCTTTGGATTTTATTCCTGTCTTCCATTGTGTTAGCTATCCCTCCCAGTTTCGTATCATCCGCAAACTTCATAAGGCTTCCCTCCACCCCGTCATCTAAGTCATTGATAAAAATGTTGAAGAGTATCGGCCCCAGGACAGAACCCTGTGGCACTCCTCTTGAAACCTCCGTCCAGTCCGAAGCAGAGCCACCGACGACCACTCTTTGAGTATGGTTTTCCAACCAGTTGTGAATCCACCTGACAGTATTTCCATGTAGTCGGCATTTGACCAGTTTGCTAATCAAAAGGTCGTGGGGGACTTTGTCAAACGCTTTGCTGAAATCTAGATAGATGACATCTACAGCATTTCCACCATCTACTAGGCTAGTGACCTGATCAAAAAAAGAGATGAGATTAGTTTGACAGGATTTTTTCTTGACAAACCCATGCTGGCTCCTACTAATCACAGCATTGTCATCTAGATAGTTGCCAATGGACTCTTTTATTATCCATTCTAATATCTTTCCCAGTATTGAAGTCAGACTGACTGGCCTGTAATTCCCCGCATTTTTTTTTTACCCTTTTTAAAGAGCGGGACGACGTTTGCCCGTCTCCAATCCTCCGGCACCTCTCCCGTTCTCCAGGATTTCTCAAAGATGATGGCAAGAGGTTCCGAGAGTACATCCGCAAGTTCCTTCAATACTCTGGGATGCAGTTCATCAGGCCCTGGAGATTTGAACTCATTTAGGTTAACTAGGTATTACCTGACTATCTCCTTATCAATCTCGAACTGCAATCCCGACCCCTTCCTGAGATTGCTACTGATGCAAGGTTGCACACTGTTCCCTTTTTGGGAGAAAATGGAGGCAAAATAGGCGTTGAGCAGTTCTGCCTTTTCCTTGTTATCATAATGCTGTGTGATGGTTTAAGGCTGACAGAGAATGTCCCAGTGCAGTTAAAGCAAGGTTCTGAACTTGGGTTCTCCCAGATCCAATACACTATCAATTGCACCATACTGGCTCTACCTTACAAATCTACAGCTTCTTGTTGCACACGCAAAAACATATTCATGAAATCAGAAGACTGAGTAATTTCTTCCCTTCACAGTCACATTATCTTATGTATGAGAAATGAAACATTTCTATCTGTCATCAATTCATATTAAAAAGCATGCCTGGCATCAAAAACAAAGAAAAGAAAACAACTCACAGCCCTGATCCAGATCAGGTCAACCCTGTATGGGAAGGAGTTTAACCTTTTCCTCCTCATGCCATTTTCTAGCCAAAAATACACAACAGCTGCTATTCTCCCCCCAAAGGGGCCGTTTGTAGAAAAGAAATTATATGATAATCAAGCATCTATTGGTATGATCTACAACAAAATATAATAAATGATGCAAACAGCAATACTGTTACATAACTCCATGATTCTTCTGAACAGCTATCAACAGACTAAAGATTAAACTGAAAGCCATGAAACCCAAGTAGATGGTTGCAACCCCCTCCCCCCTCCATCACTTTTTATTAATTTACCCTTATAGCAATTTCAGGATTAACCACAGAATTGATCAGCAACATTCTAGAGGACCTTCCTGCTTCCAAGGGTGTTTTGCTCTGGAAGTGGAAAAATATCTTCCATGACAATAGAGAAACAAGAGGTGGCTGGTACCTACTAGACCAAGTGGGGGTGCTACAATGGCATGGGGATGTGGCCCTATTGTTCTGGGTTTTTTCCCATCCTCCCTTCCACCGATACCGTAGACACTGCTGTTTTACTAATACTTAGCACCTAACTAAACTGAAAAAGTCTTACTTTTGTTCAGCAGGGGTCCCTGCTGCCACAATTGTTTCTCCGCTGGCAGAAAAGTTGGTTCTCTTCCTATCCCCCTCCTTTGCAAAGAAAGAGTGGACACTTAAACATTTCAGTTTTATTATACAGCCACAAGAGTGGCTGTATACTATAGCCAGCGTGGACTTTTCACATTCCTCAATGTTAAATTGAAAATACCCCCCATGCCATTCTGATGCTTCCCATAAGCTCATTTCAAAACAAAACCTTACAAAACGTATAGTCCTGAACTCAGAAACACGTGCTTAACAACCCTTTAAATTTTCATGGCAATAAACAAAACAGAGAGAACACGGAGTTCAAACTCTAAAGAGAGTGGAAAAAACCCAGAGCCCTTTTGGACTTTTTTCTCTGAGTTCTCATAATCTGTTGAAATTAATTAAAAATCACCCATGTTCACAGAGTACCTGTAATCCTATTACTGACCTTGCCCCATACTCTGACCTTCATCTTCTGCAGTTTAAAAGTTAAAGAAATGCCTGGCTGATTTTTAATTAATTTAAGAAATTTTGCATTGAACTGAATGATAATGTCAGGCATGCTCAGTAAGAACCAACTACCAATGTTCTAAAAGCCAGACTCACAGCTGCTTGGCTTGCCTAATCAGGGGGCCACACTGACACCAGATTTTGATTTCATGTGAGACAGTCATGGCTTCTCTCAGAGAATCCTGGGAAGTGTATTTTGTGAAGGGTGCTGAGAGGAGACTCCTATTCCCCTGAGAGAGCTCCAGTGGCCAGACTAGCTGCTCTGATTGAAGCTTTGTAAGGGGAACAGGGCATCTGCTAGGAACTCTCAGCACCATTCACAATCTACACTTTGCAGGATTTTTTGAAAGAAGCCATAACTGTCCAAAGTGAAATAAAGGCCTGGTGTGGATGTGGCCAGGGACAGTTTTGGTTCAAATTTGGGTTGGAGGCTACATATGCCTGCTGTACAATAAAAAGGTGGGGGAAACACTGAAAAGCAATGATACTGTTCACAATGTTTTCCTTTTGGAAAGGAAAGGGGTTTCCCCTCTGCCCAGTCCCCACCCACCCAATCTCCTCCCCTCCCCCTCCTCCTCCCCTCCCTGCCCATCCCCCAGGTCAGTGTTGGACTATGACCTGGGAGACCAGGATTCGAATCCCCACACAGCCATGAAGCTCACTGGGTGACCTTGGGCCAGTCACTGCTTCTCGGCCACAGAGGAAGGCAATGGTAAAACCACCTCTGAATACCATTTACCATGAAAACCCTATTCATAGGGTCGCCATAAGTCGGGATCGACTTGAAGGGAGTCCATTTCCATTTTCAAACATGATTGCACAGAAATAAATCCCATTGAACTCAAAAAGTATGCAACTGATCAAACCCACCCTCCCTTCTTCTCCCTCCTATCCCCTCCCTCTTGCCCCTCCCCTCCCCTCCTCCTCCAATCCCCTCTCCCTTCCCCTCCAAACCTCTCCTTCTCCCGCCCCTCTCCATGGTCAGTTTTACCTATCTTAAGCATGATTGCACGGGAGTAAATACCATTGAACTCAATAAGCATGCAAATGATCAAACCTGCCCTCCCCTGCCTCTTCCTTTGCCCCTCCCCCTCCCCCTCCCTCCCCTCCCCTCTCCCCTCCCTTTCTCCTTCCCTCTCCTCTCCTCTCCTCTCCCCTCCCCTGCTCCTCCCCCATGGTCAGTTTTATCTATCCAAACCATGATTACAGACAGCTGGTATAGCACAGTGAGGAGGAGAGCCTGGCTGGGAGTCCAGAGTCTGTGTGTTCAAATCCCTGCTCATGTTTCCTGGGTGTCAAGGGCCAGCTAGAAATCACCCCCACAGTGAGTGGTGCAGGGGTTATGTACCCTGCCACCTGTGCAGCCATGGGCAAGCTGCATAGTCCCAAAGAGCCCAGTTGCCCCCCAGCTGGCAGTTGCAGACAAGGAAGGGGCTGGCTGGTGCAGTTGTGGCAAGCTGAGCAGGCCCTAGCTAGCTGGGGAGGACTAGCCTCAGAGGGAGACAATGGTAAACCCCTTCTGAATACTGCTTATCATGAAATCCCTATTCATAGGGTAGCCATAAGCTGGGATTGACTTGAAGGCAGTCCATTTCCATTTCAACCATAATTACATAGGAGTAAATCCCATTGAACTCAATAAGCATGCAAATGATCAGACCTGGCTTTCCCCTCCTTCCGCTCTCCTCTCCCTTCCTCCTCCCCTCCCCTCTTCCTCCTTCCCTGCCCACTCCAACCATCCCTCCCTCCTCCCCGGTCAGTTTTACCTATCCTAAGCATGATTGCACGGGAGTAAATCCCACTGAATTCAATAAATATGCAAATGATCAAACCTGTCCTTCTCCTCCCCCTCCTTCCTGCTCCCATCCCCCTCCTCCCTTCCTCACCTCCTTCCTCCTCTCCCCTCCCCATCTCCTGTGGTCAGTTTCACCTGTCCTAAGCATGATTGCAGAGGAGTAAATCCCACTGAACTCAATAAGCATGCAAATCCATTCTCAGCAAGCTTGCACAGGATCCCATTTCTTACCTCCCGGATTGAAAAGCAGAGAAATTCACTAATAGGCAAAAAAAACCTTGCAGTTTAAGAGCATACCTATAGCCCACAGATATTTCATCAAACTTTAAAAAGCAGGGAAATTGGGCAGCTATAGTGAATGCACCAGGGGAGCAGAAAACCTGACCACCTCTCTGAGATATTGGACTGCCCTACAAATTTGTCAAAATGCAGACACAATTTGGGCTGGTCTTTCAAAGTACAATCCACTCGCTGTGTACTTGGAAGATTTTGGTAACATGTGCCTCTGAGCATATGGTGAGTGGTGGCAATACACCACACTACACCACACTGGCTGTATATTATGTAATATATATAATGTATATTTATAATATATAATGTATAGTATATGTAATAAAGCTCCCCCACTCTGCCAGAAAATAATTTTTATATTTCCATTTTTCACCATCTTTAGCTTCTGCAACAATTTCTCCATTTAGTCTAATTGCCAGACTACTATACCACAACAAAATAGATATACCTTTCAGATCCAAAATCATGTTATTAATAACCAGGCTGCAACTAAAAGAACCCTAATTAATTTTTTATCCTTAAGGTTTTGGTTTCCATTCAAAAATAGATTTAATAGGGCTAATTCTGGGGCTTTATGCATCACCTGCTTTGTGATTCTCTGTATATTTTGAACGTATGAAGTTACCTTTTACTGAGACTGACATTCGTCCAGCCAGCCCAATACTATCACAGTCCATCTCAGCCAAACTGAGAGCAGCTCTCCAAGATCTCAAGCAGAGGTTAATTAAACCTTGTGGGCTCTTCCACATTAAGCTTTGGCCCAGCAATATTATCCATATTGCCTGCACAAGTTAATCGTGGTTAAATGCTCACAGCACTTGGTTTCATACCTGAAGGTTTTGAACTCCCACCACACTGGTCATAGAACCTGGAATGTGAGCAAGGGCCTAAGTAAGAGAAGTACCAGAGCTGTGTGGTAGAGCACATGTTTTGCATACAGAAGGTCCCAGGTTCAGTCCCCAGCATTTCCAGATAGGGTTGGGGAAGACTCATGTCTGAAACCCTGGAGAGATTCAAGGCCAGTCAGTGTAGACAATACTGTGCTAGTTGGACCAGCAGTCTGACTCAGTGAAAAGCAACTTTCAGTGTTCCTAGATTCTGTACTGATTAATGTTTAATCAAGCATTCATGAAGTATACCACCGTTTATGAGAGGGTCATTAGCCCTTGTTCACATTAAAGCAGGAGTGGGGAATCTTGGGGGCCTAGTGTGGCCCTCCAATACACACTATCTGGTCCATGGAACTATTCCCAGGCCACTGGGAACTATTACCCTGTCCCCAGGCCAGGGCTGGCTCCAAAGGGTGGCCAGGTGGGGTCCTGGCCAAGGCCCCTGCAGCCCACAGGGCCCCCTGAAGGGCCCCTCATTATGGTGGTGGAGTAGCTCTTCCTTTCTGCAGCAGGCTCCCTGACACAGATCGCAGGGAGGGAGCTGCCTGCCTGCTCGCTGGCCCACGCATGCCCGCTCGCTCACTCTCCCCCACACCCACCTGCTTGCCCTGCACCCCACCCACTCACACTCCCCCATCCCCTGCCTGCTTGCTCGCTCATCCGCCCTCCCCCCACTCGCCCTCCCCCGCGTACTCGCTTGCTTGCCCTCTCCCCCTGCTCACTCGTCCTCTCCCCACCCCTTTGCTTGCTCACCCTCCCCCTGCCCCCACTTGCTCCCCCTCTCACTCACCCACCAGCCATCTCGCCCCCCTTGCCCTCCCACCCCCCTCGCCCCCCCTTCCTTCCACTCCTGGTAGGTAAGTGGGGCATGCATGCATGCAGGTGCCAAGTCCCAGGGCAGGTAGTGCCCAAGGGCCCAGCCTGCCTGGGGCTGGCCCTGCCCCAGGCCACACCCCTCACTGGTCCTGCTTTGCATTTCAAGTATATTTGCCTGGTTGGAATATGTCCTTGAACTCTGATAATGCCTCTTGTGTGTCTGGATGGAAGATAGAGAGAGATGTTTGTTAGAAATTAGGCTGCTGAACAAAGGTAAAATTTATATTTGCTGCTCCATTCACTTTTGCCTGTGGTCCTGCCCACCACTGGCATGTGGCCCCCGGAAGACTGCTCAGACGGAAATGCAGCTCTTGGGCTGAAAAGGTTTCCACACCCCTGTATTAAAAGTTTAATATGCATATATTCATTCCCTGCCATACTCCGGAGCTGTATATGAACTAGCCTAAAGGGATACATTCTAATTTGGTAAAGCCACAGAGAAACACAATGAAATGAACAGGCCCTCTTGATATTAGCGGGACACACATGCCCCAAACATTGATGTGTTTTCCTCAGGTTACATCAAACTTTGCCAGGTGAGATACCAGCACCCTGAAAAATTCTACTGACAGCCAATACTTGAGCATTTGAACAAACACTTCTGACACCAGGCTTTCACTGCCCATAAGAAGATGTCCTTTCACAGTACCTGAGGATCTAAAGTAATGACATTAGTTCCCATGTTTATAAAACCACATTAGCAGTAACAGTTGCCAGGCCCAGCATGGTTGTTCCTCCTTTCCCAAAGATACCTCAGCCAATCAGTTTTTAAGATGCAATATCTAATCAGATGTAGGGATTGTGATTGATTACCCTTAAGGCTCTTTCCTCTCAGCCTTTTATGATGGCATCGTCCAGGCCTCCTTGAGTCCCTTGCAATTGTCCAGGTTCTTTACATGCTAATCAGGAGATACAGGACTTTCTGTGATCTTACCAAGTGTTCAGTCAGCAATTTAATTGAAAATACCAGAGCATAAACATCCTACCAAATACATCTTCCAGAGCTCATTGGCTAGGAAACAGAATTAAAATTGGCAACATCAAAAACATTACTATGCTTACTACAAGTGCAATTATTTCACATGCAAAAAAGGATAATTACTTAATTTGAGCTATAGCATCACAGAGTTGCTTTAGCTGCTTGACTTCCTCATGTATTTTACCTCTGACAAACCCTCAACATGCTTGACAATCACTCAACCTATGTGCCAGAGAAATGTTTCTGACACTCATTCAAGCAGTTACTCTCCTCCAATCTCTCTAGAAATGCTTTAGCAATCTTACAGGTCATCAAGTCTCTCTTCCCTTCCCATAGCTCTGTATGTGAAGGTCTTCCTTTTTTTGCAGGTGTTGAAGGAGCCTGAGTGAATAATCTGCAAGTCCTTATATTGACATGTGTGTACCCTGTTTCCAAAGAGGTTGTCCATTCCATCTCAATACTATAGGTGAGGAACATTTTAGTCTGAGGGCCGCATTCCCTTCTAGGAAACCTTCTGGGGGCCACATGCCAGTGATGGGCAGGGCCAGAAGCAGAAGTGGCCTCCATGACAACCATGGGTCTGTCCCAAGTATTATCTGGTCCCACTCATGTGGCTGGCCACACTCTGGACCTTGTTTTCTGTGCTGGATGGGATGATGGTGATCTTGGTGTGGAGGAACTTTCTGTAGTTCTGTTGTCATGGACAGATCACTACCTGGTTGGGTTTAGACTTACTGGGACTCAGAACCTCTGCAGGGGTGGGGGACTGATTAGGATGGTCTGCCCCAGAAGACTGATGGATCCAGATGGTTTTCTGATGGCTCTTGGGGATTTTCCCATCACCTTGGCAGGTGATTCTGTCGAAGCTCTGGTTGACCTCTGGAATGGGGAAATGGCCAGGGCGGTGGACACAGGGCCGGATTAAGCTGAGGAGGCCCCCTAGGCTGTTTGGTGTTTGGGGACCCCTTTTCCCTACCTTTCTGCTTTTTTTCACACAGGTTTGCCATCAATCAAGATGGCGGCCGAGGTTTCCCTAAGGGGCTGAAGCCTCTGCCGCCATCTTGGTTGATGGCAGCAATGCGCGTGTATAGCACACATGTGTGCCGTCAACCAAGATGGTGGCAGAGGCTTCAGCCCCTTAGGGAAACCTTGGCCACCATCTTGATTGATGGCAAACCGCAAAAAACAGCTGAGAAAAAGGTAAGTGAAGCAGGGGAATGGTGGGTGGTTTGGAAGCTCTTGTCCCGCAATAATTTTTTTTAGCTTATGCATGGGCCCCCAAGAGCTCCGGGCCCCTAGGCTTCCGCCTACTAAGCCTAATGGATAATCCGGCCCTGGGTGGACACGATCGCTCCTGAGCGTCCCCACTCATGGAGTGGAGCCCAACCACCCCCCTGCTTTACCAGGGAGCTGGCGGTGATGAAACGAACAAGACGAGGACTAGAGTGACATTGGCGGAAGACTCGGAGCAAGTCTGATCGAATGTAGGCCAGAGCATAACTGAAGGCCTACTCTATGGCAGTGAGGACAACAAATAAATTATTCTTTTTCTGCTTCTATTGCGTCTGCGGGGAGCCACCCAGCAGAGCTGTTTCGAGTGGTCAGGGGTCTGTTACAGTCTGGCCCTCGAGAGGGTAATATAGACCACTCAACAGCATGCTGTCAAGAATTTGCACAGCACTTTGCAGACAAAATCGCTCAGATTCATTCCGACTTGGACGCTATAATTGATACAGTCTCAGGGGATGTAACTGTGGCTCCTGCTTGTCTAATATTAATGGATTCTTTTCAACTTGTACAGCCCGAGGATGTGGACAGGATCCTTGAAGAAGTGAGAGCCACCACATGTCTGCTAGACCCTTGCCCTTCCTGGCTTATTAAAAGTGCGAGAAGGGGAATGGTCGATTGGGTGAGGGGAGTGGTTAATGCCTCCTTACATCAAGGAAAAGTTTCACGGTGCCTAAAGGAGGCAGTTGTAAGGCCTTTGTTGAAAAAGCTCTCCCTGGATCCCTCTGTAATGGGTAATTATCGGCCAGTGTCTAATATTCCATTCCTGGGCAAGGTAATAGAGTGTGTGGTGGCCTCCCAGCTCCAGAGATTCCTGGATGAAACGGATTATCTGGACCCATTTCAGTCTGGTTTCAGGCCTGGCTATGGGACAGAGACGGCTTTGGTCACCTTGGTGGATGACCAATGCAGAGAACTGGACAGGGGGAGTGTGTCCCTGTTGGTTCTACTGGACCTCTCAGCGGCTTTTGATACCATCGACCATGGTATCCTTCTGGGGCGCCTTGCTAGGATGGGTCTTGGGGGCACTTTTTACAGTGGCTCTGTTCCTTCCTGGAGGGGCGAACCCAGAAGGTGGCACTGGGGGACTCCTGCTCGACTCCTTGGCCGTTGGCCTGTGGGGTCCCTTAGGGTTCAGTTTTGTCCCCCATGCTATTTAACATCTACATGAAACCGCTGGGAGAGGTTGTCCAGGGGTTTGGGGTTCGGTGCCATCAGTATGCTGATGACACCCAACTCTATTTCTCCTTTCCACCTAATGCCAAAGAAGCTGTCTTGGTTCTGAACCAGTGCCTGGCATCAGTGATGGGCTGGATGAGGGCGAACAAATTGAAGCTCAATCCAGACAAGACAGAGGTGCTCCTGGTCAGTCGAAGGGCAGATCAGGGAATAGGGATTCAGCCTGTGCTGGATGGGGTTACACTCCCCCTGAAGACACAGTTTCGCAGTTTGGGTGTGCTCCTGGACTCAGCTTTAAACTTGGAGGCCTAGGTTCCTGCGGTGGCCAGGAGTGCCTTTGCTCAGTTAAGACTAGTTCGCCAACTGCACCCATTCCTGGAGATGCCTGATCTGGCTACGGTGATACATGCCTAAGTTACATCCCGTTTAGATTACTGTAACGCTCTCTACGTGGGGCTGCTTTTGAAGACTGTTCGGAAACTTCAATTAGTACAACGAGCGGCAGCTAGGATACTAACTGGGGCTGGCTAGAGGGATCATACAACTCCCTTGTTGCAAAAGCTCCACTGGCTGCCAGTTTGTTTCCGGGAACAATTCAAAGTGCTGGTTTTGACCTATAAAGCCCTACACGGCTTAGGCCCAGGCTATTTGTTGGACCATATCTCCCTATATGAGCCTACCTGGGCCCTGAGATCTTCAGGAGAGGCCCTCCTCTCAGTCCCACCACCGTCACAAGTGCGATTGGTGGGGACGTGAGATAGGGCCTTTTCGGCAGCTGCCCCTAGGGTTTGGAACTCCCTTCCGAGGGAGGCAAAAATGGCCCCCTCTTTACTGTCCTTTCGTCGACAGGTGAAGACTTATTTATTCCAGCAGGCTTTTGGAGTAGAAGTTGTTTAACACAGGACTTCTAGAGGTAACCCGTATTGTTTTACTGTTTGATTACATTATTTTTAAATTGCTTTTAGGTATTTTTAGGTGATGTTTAATTGTTTTAATGCTGTAATGAGTTTAATTCTATTTTAAATGTAGATTTTTATATGTCTAAATTATATGTACCCATTTTCAGTTGTAAGCCATCCTGAGTTCCAGTTTTGGAAAAAGGGTGGGGTATAAATAATAATAATAATAATAATAATAATAATAATAATAATAATAATAATAAAGTGAGTGGAATAATGACAACTGTTAATTTTACCTTTGTACAGTAGTTTTGTTTCCACATATACTGACACATCCCTGTCTATCCTACATACAGGCAAGCAAAAAGCTTTATCAGAATCCAAGGGTCTATTATTATTATAATTATTATTATCATTACTATTACTACTACTAAATTTATATCCCACCCTTCCTCTGAAAAGGAGCCCAGGACAGCAAGCAGCAAGTGGTAAAACAATAAAACATCTTAAACACAAAATATCTTAAAAACATGTTAAAAACAATTCTAGTACAGATGCAGACTGGAATAAAGGTAGTCAGGCAAAAACACTCAAGGAAAATGCAAGCAAGGCTCATAAGGGCTGTGGCCTGGAAGAAAGGTGTGCTTCAAGGGAGAGTCCCAGATGGCCACATTTAGCCCCCAGACATGAGGCTCCCCATCCCTGTTCTGTACTATACAAGCTGAGGACATTTTCGTTTCCTCATCCTGAAAAGACTGGTCCCTCCCTTACTCAAAACATGTGGATGATTTTTCCAGACTGATGTCTTTGCAAGACCATGAGTAGTAGCAACTCTATGTTCTGCAGCATATCTAAAACCCACAGTCAGACACAAGAAGATCATGGGAAGTGAATTTTTAATCCCCAGGTACCTACAGTAAAGGTTTTATTCATTGACATCATGACTGATTTTTTTCAATTAATTACTTGTGAAGCTATATAGGGTCAAGTTCAATCTTTTGGCCATATCCGACTGCATAGGGATCTGAAGGAGATACAAGCAGATATGTTTATCTTCCCAGAACACGCTCTCCGCAGTGGGTCGTGTGCCAGATGTAGCCACAGCTGCAGGAAGTTGTTTATTTGGCTTCCTGACCTTTAAGAAGTGTCAGGAGATGGTAAAATCATGTTTTTTATTGCTGATTTCTCCTCTTTAATGAGAACCTTCTGGCAATTGGCTACAAACATATCAAGATACATAAGAAGGTCAAACAACTACAGTTAAAGAGATCTGTAATCCGATAATGTCCTTAGCAGTGTACTTGCTGCAATGATTTATGGGTATAGCAGAGGCCATAACTGTTGTTCACCACAGATTTGTTTAAATGACAGGGAGTTGGAACACCTGTATTTACAAAGGGTGGAAGTACACGTTGTGATAAAATGTGGCACTGCCACTGAAAATGGCCGCTCAATATTGAATTCTTCCACTCTTCCTCCACAATATGTAGCAAAAATTATCTCATGTTTTGACTTCATCATCTTGTGCATATTTCCTGCTCTGCCAGCAACAGCCAATGATGGTGGCAGGGGTGGGGCAAGGCACAATATGATAATGTCATAACACAGGGCAGTTTTAATGTATACAGAGAACTTGATACAAAGAAGTATTTGATACATTATCATAATGCACAATACCATTCTAATACTTGAATCTTCCATAACATATTTATACATCATTCACTGACATATTTAGTGTAGGAGACCTTGATCCCAGTTGTGTTCAGAGTTTACTTCAGTGGGATTTAAGCAGCCTAGTGATGTTCAGGATTGAGCCTCTAGACTTTCCCACAGCTATTACATTTTTTTATTATCAAGAAGAAAATCAGGAGGGGGGACAGATGAACAAGTTATCTTTCTTAGAATGCAAAGTGAAAGGTTGTTTAAAATGCAATTTTTCTACTTCTTTGCAGACCCAATATAGATGTAGAGATATATACAGATGTGCAATACATACTGTCAGATGTGTCCAAAGCCCTGTAGCTGGGGTTGGGGTACCCCCCCAGCTGTGCTTCTCCCACCCTCAGATTTTTTTGGGAAATTGATGTCTTTTTAATTTGTGACATGACAGACAATGACAATCTTCATTTAAAGAATGATAGCTTGATTTAAGACCAGGAGCAATTTAAGAATAAGACTCTGTGAAACAATTGGTGAATAAGGCAGGATGAGTGCACAACAAAAGTAGAATCTGAAACAATCCCAAAGGTGTGCTCACTCAAGACTTTCCTTGACTGAAGGCAGATTTTTCATGATCACAATCACCCATATAATTACTTAAGAGATCCTGAAAAAAAATAGCCTGTATAGTAACATGACCCTTGAAAATTATTAGAACTTTGTATTATGAGCTACAAGTAGATGCCACCCTTTGGAATTTTCTTTACTTTTCAGTTTCAGTTTACCTGCAATAAATAGTAAGAGTTTGTTTATTCTGCAGTTATTTTAATGAGTCGAGGAGGATTGGGTGGTTATTGCTAAAGGGTGAAATTAAGAAAGGAAAGAAAAAGGTATCTGAAAAAATGGCTACCCTGTTACCCTTAACTTTTTTAAAGCACTCACTATACTCACAACCATAGTGGCTATTTCCCTTCTTTTTCTTGATTACTTGAGGGCAAAGAATGAAAACAGCCCTAGAGGTATAGAGATATTGCTGTGTACACAGGCTGTAACCCAGGTCAAATTTCTGATTTTTCCAATATGTGCAGCTCAGCATGAGGCCCTTTCCAGGTTTCTGGACAGAAAAATCACCCCATCAACTAGTAAAAAAAAATCCAATTGCTTTCCACAATTAGTTTCCAATTGCTTAGTTAGTCCTTTATATAGCAGCCAGTTAAAAAGTTTTCCCTTGATTGTCCAACAGGAAGGAAAATCTAAAGGTCAGGAACAAGACTGGAAGGAGGGATTCTCAGTAAGTAGTTAACAAACACATCCTAAAGCATTTATTTTCTCTCTGCTCTTCCCTAAATATGTCAGATGGACAAGTCTGTATTTTGGGTGGAATCTAAAACTGAGATACCTAATCCAGCATCAAAACCGAGGAGCTCACTGTCATTACCAAAGCAGTTTATTTCATGAAGAATCAGAACACAGGGATAGATCATGGGTGAAAGGGGATTGTATCTATAGGCAAAGTCAAGCTTTTTACTCTGGTATTCTTAGGAGGATATCTCAACAGAGGGGTGAGACAATTGAACAGATTAACTTCATTCATGTAAGTTAACACACTCTCTGGATGCAGGAGTGTGGGGTAAGGTCACTATCTTTCCCTTCCCCTGGCCTGACCCACACATCCTCTCTGTCAGTGTGTATGTGGGGAATTGGCTGACGCTATGCACCTCTCCCCCAGAAATGTGGCTGCCCCACCTAGAATTGTGGGTGTTCCACCTAATAAGGAAAGCTAAATACAGGGCTGTGCGAACATATAACTTTACAGATTATTGTAAGCTAAAAAAGGTTCCTGACCTCAAGGGCCATTCACTCTATATTGTGACAGCAGGGGAGACATTAGAGGAGAAGACTGAAGGAAGAGATAAGGATAGCAAATCAACTGGGAAGGGAAGAAAACAGGAAAATGGCAAGAAGAATATTTGAACGAATTTTTCTTCAAACTGAAAAGTAAAGCTGATTTCGTTATGCTCTATATTTTAATCTCACTCTCTCAATATATATATGCACCATTTCATGCTACCAATACTTGGAGTGAGATCCTGGAAAGTGAAAGGTGTAAGGACCAAAATGACTCATTTACCCCTAGTTCGGCTGCAGTCTTTGCACGTGAACTTAAACATTGAAAACATACGCCGGAATTGATTATTCGCATAACATTTCATGAGCAGGTTCTTGAGTTAAAACACTTTACAGGAGTGATGAATGTAGCAGAGGAATCAGCCTAACTGCATAGATTCACTGTCTCTAAATGAAGGGCACAAAACTAGAGCAAAAAGATTAGACTGCCTACACATGGCATAGATCTATCAACCTTATCACTCAGGAGAAACAGTAATCACGTCATTAGCTTGAAGTTTCTGAAAGTAACCACTTCCTTCCTGAAAATCAATCCCTTCAGAAACCTGTTAAGCCTTAGCTTTGTTATGACATTTCACCTAAATCTCAACAGTTTCTTTGCTTTTTTTCTGTCATCATCGGCCTGTTGGTGGGAAATCAGTGTGATTAAGCAAAAAACACCTCTCTGCTTCACATGTGATTATGATTATCAATATATTTTATTTATAAATATTTTATTATAGAACGCCAGATCTATAAAGACAAAATGCATTTTTGAAAATGCATTACAGGTATTTTCATGCTAGTGTTTGTATGCAAATCTTTTGGAAGATGTTGAAAAACGTGGAATGCTTTCATTTTTCTATTTTATGGAGCGCAAAGTAATTAAGGAGTTCTCTCTGTCCTTCATATGACAAATAAAAAGCCATTTGTGTTTATTAGGCTGCCTAACTATGCTGAATTTATTGGGGTACTTCTTGCTACATGATTTCCTAAGTCCTAAATCCCGGTCTTTCACAGTAGCACTATTTAGACAAACTATTTATTAGGTGTACATGGTAACATTACAGCATTAGAGGCACTTAAGGCTACACGTTGATCTCCATAAAGATGTGGATATGCTGGAAGATTTGAGATGAAGTTAAGTGTTATACCAGTGGAAGCTAGACCATTAGAGCAAATGGGGCACTGCCCTACTAGCCTCAGTCTGCCCTCAGCCAGATCCTACCTGAGTGTCTTCTTTGTTACAAGTAGTCCAAAGGTGGCATTGGCTGCCTCAGTGTTGCTTTTGTAGAACTTGGCAGGGAGGAGATATGGGCAAAACTAGAATTAGTTGGCTCTGCCTATCATTGGCTCTGGCTCCACCTACAGTTGGCCTCCCTGCCTTCTGCCCTACCAATCCCAATGAGCACCAGCCATCACTGTGTTGTACAATTCTTCACAATAATGTGTTAAGTTGATGTTGCCAACATAGAAAGACATTACTGCATGGGGACTGGAGTTTTCCTTGCAAGTTGCTAGCAGCATTGTATGTAGGGTTGCCAGGGCAGAATTTATTTATTTATTTATTTTATTTAATTTATATACCGCCCTAAGCCCGAAGGCTCTCTGGGCGGTGTACAAAAAGATAAAAAACAAGCAATGTATAAATACAATAAATACAATAAATCAAGAAAACAAAACAAACAATAAAAGAACCAAACAACATCCAAAATACAAATAATGATGAAAATGCTATTAAAACACACTTTAAAATGCCTGGGATTATAAAAAGGTTTTCACCTGGTGCCGAAAAGATAGTAGCGACGGCACCAGGCGCACCTCATCGGGGAGGCTGTTCCACAGTTTGGGGGCCACACGGAAAAGGCCCTGGTTCTAGTCACCACCCTCCGAGCTTCTCGATGGGATGGCACTTGGAGGAGGGCCTTAGATGTTGAGCGCAGTGTCCGGGTAGGTTCATATTGGGAGAGGCGGTCCACCAGGTATTGTGGTCCCATGCCGTGTAGGGCTTTATAGGTCAAAACCAGCACTTTGAATCTAGCCCGGAAACAAACAGGAAGCCAGTGCAGATGGGCCAGAACAGGTGTTATATGAGCGGACCTTCTGGTCCGCGTCAGCAATCTGGCCGCTGCATTCTGGACTAGTTGTAGTTCTGAACAGTCTTCAAGGGCAGCCCAACGTAGAGCACATTGCAGTAGTCCAGTCTAGAAGTTACCAGAGCATGAACAACTGAGGCGAGATCATCACTGTCCAGATAGGGACATAGCTGGGCTACCAGGCGAAGATGGTAGAAAGCATTCCGTGCCACCGAGGCCACCTGGGCCTCAAGTGACAAGGAAGGATCAAAAGAACCCCCAAGCTACGCACCTGTTCCTTCAAGGGGAGTGTAACCCCATCAAGAACAGGATGAACATCCTCCATCTGGGCAGAGAAGGCACTCACCAACAGCGTCTCAGTCATCCCAGGCCCTGAGATTTCAGGGGCAGGCCTTAGTGATGTCATAGGGGTGGGCCCTAATGATGTCATTAAGCATGATACATTAAGCATCAGCCACAGTTGGTTGAAGCATACCACTCAAACAAAAACATTTCTCTGATTGGAAATTAAGATAGAAATCTTAGCTAAATGAGGGTGTTTCTAGGTCCAGGTGAAGTGATGGGATCATTCCTTCTCACCTGCTTAGAGAGCTTGGGTAAGGCACATTTAATCTAGCCTACTTGCTTCTGTCAAGAAGGGTTTACGTGCCCTCAGGCCAGGCCAGTCATCAGAAGGCCATTATAGGAAGAAGCGAGCCTAATATTGTGGAGATGTTAGATCGGAGCACTCAGGAGTAAAGATGGATGTCCCTGAAGGCTGCAATTCTAAACACACTTACTAAGGGACTAAGCCCCATAGAATGCAATAGGACTTACTTCTGAGTAGATATGGTTAGGATTGTGCTGTTGGTAAGGGTCCTCTGCAAAGATATCCATATCCAAGCAGGGTTGGTAACCCCCTGCCTGGAATGCCCTGCCTGCCCTTTAACATGGCTGCTCCAAACTCCTTGACAGACTTGACCCTTCACTGCAGAGAGAGGTTTGAGAAATGAATAAGGGTTAAGAAGATTCTCTACTCTTTCCTGCCTGCTCTGTGGGCTGCTATAAACTCACTTTGACAGCCAACCCAATTCCAGTTAGTAATAACTGACAGAGAGAAAACACATGGTTTGGTCTACCTTTACAGTCAGTAGATTGGGAACAACAGCAATTGAAGCCACACTTCCCAGTATGTGAATTCTCTTTTACCACTATTGGGCAAGAAACAAACTGTAATGCAACCAACAAGGTGCATCATCAGTGGGTTTAAGGGGGTTAAGCTGACTGCAGGGAATCACTGTTGTTGCTTCTATGGATGTAAGGGAGTAAGGTCAGAGGTAAATGAAATGCAAATAGAAAAGGAAAAACAAAAGACAGTGATGATTTCATAAATGCAATACCATACCAACCAGAACAAGATTCCTATGCATAAGACAGAAAACTAAGCATCCCACAACCAGTCAGGGTTCCTAACTAAAACTAAAAAAGCCAGTCAGCCAAGGTCACAGAAATCCCCATGCAGCACAACCTGACCCAAGTGCTCCAGTTACTGCAGAATGCTCTGGCACGAATGCTGACATGAGTGAGACCCTATCACCACATAATACCTCTGCTCTGAACTCTGCACTGGTTGTTGATTTGCTACCAGGCCAAGTTCAAGCTGTGCTTTCCATGTTATGGGTTCATAGTACTTGTTCTGCTCTTGTAAGAAATCAATCCTTTAGTGTGGCAGCACCTACTCTTTGGAATTGCCTGCCTATTTACATTAGGCAGGCGCCTTCATTGTATTCATTTTGAAACCTGCTAAAAGCCTACCCAGGCATGTAGAAGCTATTATGTTTTTTATCTGTTTTTAACTCATTGTTGGCTTTATTATTTTGAATATTTTGAAATAACTGTGAGGGGGAAAACTACACTTCCCATGATTCTTTGGGGGAAGTCATGTGCTTTAAATGCGAGTTTGATCTGCTTTAAATGTATTATGTGGATCTACATTACTTCATAAACTTTGCCTGCATATACATCATTTTAATTAAATATTATAATGGAAATAAGCTACTAAATTTACTGGATGACCATGGACTATGCACCATCTCTCAGCCTATCTGCCCCTCACGGTGAAAACAACAGAGGGAGACCATGACCACCCCAAGAAAGAAGAGCACACTTAAAATATAGGAAATAATAATTTATAAATAATAATTTACAACCATAGTGTGAAATCAGATACATATCAAGACATAGCATGAAGAAATATTTATATAAGCATGAATGTAAAGATGTTTATTATTTACACAACCTGTAAAGATATTTATAGTGCAATCCTATGCAAGTTTACTCAGAAGCAAGTCCCAATGTATTCAGTAGGGCTTAGACAGGGAAGCATGCACAGGACTGCAGTTCAATGATAAGGAACCTCACTCACCCAATCCAAAATTCAGAATCATGCCACTTTAAGCTGTTTTGCAACTATTTTATATTTGTTTTGTGGTTATTGGATTTTGAATGGCTTTATTTTTTATTGTGAAAACCAATCGGCCATTGCAGAACATTTTGTTAAAAAAATAAGTATTAGTTTCCTTTTTTAAACAAAAATAAAATCAATATTAGTTTCCTACAAAATAAAATCAGTGATACCTATGTAAGCCCTGCCTAATCGCTTTAAAAAATAGGATTGGACAGGAAAAAAAAGATTTACAACACAAACACAGTCCTTTACTGTGTTCACTCAAAAGTCCCATTAATTTACAGCACAATCCTAACCATGTATACTGAAAAATAAGTCCTATTGAATTCAGTGGGGTGTACTCCAGGTATGTGGGATTAGCACTGCAGCTTTATTCCCAGAAAAGCATGTGTAGGATTAAAGCTTCATATTGGGAAGGTTTTCAAAATGCTGCCCTCTTTAGCAGCCCAGGAAAATTTAAACTTCTTTGACTCCTGCACACAAGAGAGAAAAAGACTGAAAGCTATATACTTATTTATGAGATTTTCAGAACAGCAGGAAGACACTTTTCTGACCTTGCAATCAGGAATAGGTACTGCCTTATCAATCACAACCCTGACGTCACTTATTAGCTATAACCCTGAAAGGGCAAGGTTAGAGCAGCCAACTATGAACATTTTACAGAGGTAGCGGAGGACGGAGGATGACGTTTTGGTGTATATCTCTTGAACCAGACCACCTAGAAACTTTTTTTTTAAGATGAAAGCTGAGAGTCCAGAGATTAAGGCGACTCACCCAGAGAGGACCTCAAAAATCCAGAGTCTCCGGGAAAAAAACAGAGACCTGGCAACCCTAATTGTATGGGTATGTTGTCTTGAATGGTTTAGGAGCTGTGCAATTGCTATAAAGAGTATGCTGGGTGTCCCATGTTCTTAAACTGTTGCTGTTTCACTGCAGCTTACTGATTAAATATAAGATATGGTACTCACAAGATTTCATTATTGAAAGTAGAGGCATAGGCTGCGTACACACCATACATTTAAGGCACTCCCCCCCAAGGAATCCTGGGAACTTTAGTTTGTTAAGGGAACTGGGAGTTGTATTTCTATGAGGGGTAAACTGCAGTTCCAAGGACTTCTAGTATGAAAATGTGATTTGATTGTATGATGTGTGTGCAGTCATTGGGTGATACCAAACGTTAGTCATACTCAGACTTGTGTCCACCAATTTCAATGAGTGTATTCCGAGTATGACTTCTTGGATATCACTGATGCCTAGGAAATAGGTATCAATCTTAGATGGACCATAAGGCTGAACAATAAGATAGTGATTTGCTCAACACTTTACTCAACACAAAATTAATCCCTGATCTCAGATTTAAAACATTAGCCACAGACCTACATCATTGTCACAATATATTAAATCCTATCACTTTATACATGGCAGATAAGATGCTGCACAACATCTGCGATGTCTTTCTTTCTTTCACAGTTTTTAATGGAAAAAGAAATATACAGCTACAATTTGTAAAAGAGGAAGACTGAATGTATACATGTAACCTTATAAAAGTTAGACTTCTTGGTAGCTAAATGTTAATGTTGTGTTTGCTTAATTTGAGTGGCATACATTTCTATAAGAAAACTTTTTTTGGGTGGTTGTTAACTAGATGTTCCACAGGGGTGGGGACAGGGAGGCACTTTCATCAAAGACTTAAACCAGATACATGGAAACAGTGTAGAAAAAAAAAACAGAATGAGGTGGAGCAAGATTATTTTCTATCAGCTTGAACCATGTGTGCATATTTCTGGTGTACATAAGAGCTCCAGATTTAACTCACTAAAGGAGCTGGTCTTCTGACACCGTAATCACAGTTGCTTACCTGAATGGGGTAGGAGGCAGGATGGTGGCATAATCAGGGCTGCACTGTTGGGAGCCCTGGACTGATTTCACCCTTGTGCCTGCACAGTCTCAACCTTGCTAAAATCCTGACCTGCCCCTACACCATCCAGCAACACTGCTGTTGGAAGGGCAGCTCTGTGGCACCAGTACCCCACCATCACCACCCCACTGGCCAGTCCCACTTACTTCAGAGTTAACATTCACAGGATTGCACTGTAATTTCTTTGGAAGGTGTGTCAAAGATCCCTTTGATTAATAAAAACATGGCCATGGGCATTGGAGATTAACTGCCTCCCTCACCTCCATATACGTCTCCCCCTTGCAGTGGAACAAGCTGCTCATCAGTTTATCCTCCCATGAAACCACATTCATGTCTGCATATATTCTGACCATATTAGTAAATATCGCTATGTACTTAATTCAGTAAAGCATTTTATTGAATGGATCCGTTGATTCAGAGCAAGAAACATGAGTTTTGAGTCAGATCAAAAGACATCTCAGCATGCACAATTGACCTAGATGGTAGTGGAGGATAAATCAAGGCTGCTATTAAGTCTTCAGGCTCACCTCACTACATATAGCTGTCAGCTCTAATTGTTCATCCTGCTGAACAAATTGACATGTTACGGTGTAGTGTCATTTCATCTGCATACTGCGAGGAAACCCCGCAAAGCAGCTATGAGGCAGGGAAAATCAAACATTCTGTCATGTCTTGTTACAAGGGAGAAAGAGGAGGAAAAAACAAAAGTATTTTTTAACCAGCTGCCTGTTTACTGTGGCTCAACATGTCATATTTTGTCTTTCTGTTTAATGATGGATTCTGTTCCACTCTTGCAGTGCGCTGGCCAGAATGGTGTGTATAAAGGTTGGAAAAGGGCCCAGGAACAGGGGAGCATTCCTCGTGGGTTTAAGTTTATTTTATACTGAAACACAGGGTACAAATGTCTAAATAGATAAATGTCTCTGCTTCCCTGCAATACTCCTGCTACATTCATTGAACACAATAGAATCTTTCCAGACAACATCCCAATGAGTTTAGCTATACATTACTGATCCATTTTCTGCAGGTGGTAAAGGTCCAAGGGTGCATTCACATCATACATTTAAATCACATGACTTCCCCCAAAGAATCCTGGGAACTGCAGTTTGTTAAGAGTGCTGGGAATGGTAGCGCCATGAGAGGTGAACTATGCTTCCGAGGCTCCTTTGGGGAAGACATCTGCTTGAAATGTACACAGCCCAAGTCAGACTTCATTACACCCAACTATTTCCCCTGTGCCCTCTTTTCTTTTTCTATGAAGTGAGCCCATTTCAAAAGGCTCCAGTTCTCTTTGTTTAGTCCAGTCCTCATCATGAGCATTAGTGAGTACCAGCCTTCTGGCTGGTAGAGGATCATACTATCCTAGAGCTGCCTATTCCAAAGTCTCAACTTATTTACTTTGTAGCTTGCTTGATCTGTTTATCCTGTATTATGGCTGGAAAGGTTTTGAAGGAATTGAACAGACCATCCTCAATCTCATCAGGGAACAGACATAATTCAGAGGAAGCTGAATTTTCCTCTTTTGCAATCTATCTACTCAGGATTTTATTGCCACACTGGATTCCAAAGAACCAGGTAGAAGACTAGGACCCATATATATGCTACAAAATAGAGCTATCCACTTTTTATGTGTCACCTCAAAATATCATTTTATATCTAGACATCAAGTTATCACACTCAGTCTACAAGGCACCTGTCTTTTGCTTACCCCAAATACTCACTAATTAAATATAATAAATAGATAGAATGTATTTCCAAACAGGGGCTTCACACTGAAATGGGTCATTCAAATATCACAAGTGGATCACTGGCAACAGATTTTTTTAAAACAAACAAACATATTTTCACAAAAAGGATAAATCTGGTATAAATGGGGGGAGAAATATAGGCTGGCATTTTGATGCCGATGACATGAGGTGGATGCAACAAAGAACCTAAATGCATGAGCATGATCTCACAATAAAGAACTTCCTGAAGGCAACCAAAACCTTTATTTTGAATCTGAACAGAATGCACATTGATTAATAAAGAAGACACTTTAATATCCCAGCTGTGCACAGCAGAATTGGCAGCAATGCTTGTTTGAACTGCTTGCGGCATCTTAACAAAATTGTCTAGAGATTATTTATTGCCAGGGACTCAACCCAACCACAAGCCAACCTTTCTTTCCAGAATGTTGTATTTTTCTAGCCTTCAGATTCATGAAGCTAAAATATGGTTTACACTAAGCAGTCCTGAATGAATGTTTCTGTGAATACTAAACTTGCCACAATTTGACCCACATAATTGCTAAATCAATGTTTATGCCAGCAAAAAAAAGAAAGGGAATAGTATTCCACGGTGTGCATATTTATCTCTGCAAGGTATAAATCAGGTAATTCCCCAAATCTATCTTTTGCACACAGTCATTTCTTTCAACAACATTTTGAATTTGCCTTTGCAATAGTTTGTTTGGCTGTATCCAGTGTTGTCTTTGCCTTTCTGGAAAGTGCTTCCAGTCCTACAAGTTGGGAGCAACACCCAATTTTTGCAGACCTCCTCCTACCTACTTAAGCCCCCTGTCTCTCTGATCTACCCCCCTAAGCAGGTAGGGGTGGACAAATCTGTCAGTTTCAGTTTCTCTTTCTCCCAGTCTTAAGTTCAGTTCTCCACATTTCCAAATCACTTTGCAATTTTAAAAAAAGTCTTCATGAAAATTCATCAGCATTTTAGTGTGAATTTCTCCTAATATACCCATTTTGTGTTCACTTTTGCCTAATACACACATTTTGCAAACAAATTTCCCTAATATAATGCACTTTGGATGTTATTTTCACTAATAGATACATTTATATAAGCGCTTTATGCTAGTGTATGCATTTTTGTACACATAGCTTGGCTGGAGAATTGCACTGCAAAATTCAGAGAAGCGTACATTTCAAGGGATGGCTGTATTTCAGTTCTCATACTGATTCAGAAAGTGCAAATTGAGTAGTCTTGCCTTTAAATGAGAACTGAATCCTCCAGAATAGAATGGGATGTAGTGCAGAAGGCTCAAGCAGGTGGGTCCCCCAGTGTGCACAAGCAGAAGCCCTGTCTGCTAAGGCAAGGGTAGGGAAGCTCTGGCCAGAAGGCCTAATTAGTCTCACCAGGCCTTAAAAGTTGGCCTGCCAGGTAGAGACGGGGGAGAAATTCGGTTCAGTTTGTGAATTTCTCCAAATAAAACTAATTTCCGTAGGCAGTTTTGACTAAGGTACACATTGTTGCAAGCCATTTCTCATCATGTAATGCACTTTTGTATGTTATTTTCACTCATGTAGTTATTTTTATGCACACTTTCCCCTAAAATACACATTTTGGTAAACATTGGTTGGCAAACTGCATTGCAAAATTCGGACAAGTGCGAATACTTCATAATTCACACTTGTCCAAATTTTGCAATGCAGTTTGCCAACCAATGTTTACCAAAATGTGTATATTAGTGTATGGCTGTTTTTCAGTTCTCATATTGTTTTGGAAAGTGCAAATTTGATAGATTCAGCTTCAAATGTGAGTTGAATCAAAGTTCTCTCTCATCCCTAATAACAATTATTACTAGTGTAAGAACATAAACATTGCCTTTCTGGATCATAGCAAGTTATACCTGGTCTTCTAGTATACAGTTTCAAACCATGCCAGACAGATACCTCTAAAACCTTGTAAGAGGAACACAGAGGTCATGGTCATCCTTTGTTGTTAGTTCCCCCTGTGCTTCTTGTTCTTATTTGAGGGTCTCTGCTAAACAGTCACTTCCCCATCAGCTTGCCCCATCCATCAAGGCTTCCCAAGGAGCTGGGGGAAATATGTTCCTAAGCTTTGTGTAATAATGACAAACATCAACTCTTTCAGCTCTGTACATAACACTCAAAGCTAGTAGCATGCCTCTAGGTGCCTTATTTCCTCTGTTGCCTGGAATTAATATAATCATAGATCTGCAAGGGTTAGTAAGGGCAATTGTTAGCAAATATTTATTGGTAATTGTATTACCCTCTGTGGGGTGGACTGAATGAACAGCATACGTTGGCAAACCACGCTGCTGTTCTCAGTACACTATCTCTCAAGACATTGCGATCTGACCAGTGGAAAAACAGGATGTGGTTAACTTTATGGCTGTAAACGATACTGACATCTGTAGTGGTTAAATAACTGCCTGCATATTGCCACGTAGATAATGCTGTTGTACTATGTATGTACGTGATGTTATACAATAGTTAAAGGTCATAGGCTGTTTATGGAGAAAAAATAATCCACGCCTCCAGGCGGAGGTAAAATAAAAGCGGAGACCAGAATTACGAGGGGGGCTCCGAAATTGAACTCTGGTCTCACCGTGTCTCACTGTGTCGTGATATCTACATCTGGTGACCCCGACGTGATTCAGAAAAAACACCCTCGTACCCACTGGCAGGATCAGCCAACGGTGCACCTCAGCGTACAGCTCCCATTCGTGAGTATGGGGGGGGAATTGTCAGCTCAGCAGAAGGTTCATGCACAAGAGCTACAAAAAATTTTAAAACAGGATACCTCAGCTTTTGTAAGTCGTTCTCACATTGAATCATTGTTAAAAACAATTCAATGTCAATGTCCATGGTATCCAGAGCAAGGATCGCTACGTCAGTCAGATTGGATAAAGATAGGGAGAAAATTACATGAAGAACCAAGAGCACCTATTCACCATCTCTTATTATGGCAAAAGTGTGCTGAGGCCATTAGTCATTTAGGGATAAAAGAGACATCGCTGTTTGCCAATTCTGACCAGAAAACTCCTCTTTATCCCCAACTTTCTTTACCTACACCTGAAAAGGATATTGAGAAATTTGTAAATGCTCCTCCATATAGCCCTCCAGTCCAACAAGAACAGGTTACTGGGAAGGTTAAAGCAGCCATAGCTCAGGCTGCAGCCTCAGGATTATTATCTATGGAAGAAATGGGAGACTGGGAGGGTACAATTTCAGCTTTTCCCGTTACATATCAGCCAGATCCTAATAATGCTAATAATCGCATAGCAACTTGGACAGCTCTTCCGTTTTCTGTTATTAGAGAAATAAATAAGGCAGTAAGAGAATATGGGATTACGGCTAATTATGTACAAGGGATGTTGGAAGGAGTAGCTACTGGATATAACATGATCCCTCAAGATTGGAAGGATCTCTTTAGGATGATTTTGACTCCTTCGCAATATGTAGTTTGGGACCAAGAATTTAGACATGCTGCTATAGCAGCTGGGGATGCTAATATCATTCCCGAGCAAATTTATGGGTCAGGTAATTTTGCTACCATAGCACAACAAGGGGTATTGCCTGAAGCCGCATTTCATCGAACTGCTGAGTGTATACAGAAAGCATTTAAAAAGGTGCCTGCTGGGAAAGAACCCTTACGTTCTTTTACGAATGTACGGCAGCAAGCAACAGAGCCCTATTTTCAGTTTGTTGACCGTTTGAAAGAGGCTCTGACACGGCAGGTTGATAACCCTCAGGCACAAGGGGAATTATTGTTAAAATTAGCTTACGAGAATTCTAACACAGACTGTAAAAAGATTTTGAAAAACATTATTCATAGACCGCAATATGAATTGGGAGACATGATTCAAGCTTGTGCAGAGGTAGGTACACATGTTCATGCCATGACATTGTTAGCTGGGGCATTAAGACAGGGTAACAAACCTACAGGCAATTGTTTTAATTGTCAAAAGCCTGGTCATTTCAGAAGGGAATGTCGGGCTCCTGGCGGAGGAGCATTTAAAGGTGGGGGCACTGTTACAAACCGGCCAAAGAAGATCTGTCCGAAATGTAAAAAGGGTTATCATTGGGCTAATCAGTGTCGTTCAGCTCCCACTACCAATACCAATGTGTCTTCCCGTCCTATTGAGGGAAACTGAACTTGGGGCAGGCTTCCAGCCCCGAATCTCAAGGAAGTGTACCCACCCCTGCTACTCAAGGAAGCGCTGGAATTGATTTAATACATGCAGAGTCAAAAGATGTTCCTTTGCCTGGAGCAGTTCTTTTAATGCCTACCACACTCACTGGCCCTTTACCAGAAGGCACCGTAGGCCTTGTACTACCGCGATCCTCTGCTTCCAAGAATAATATAATGGTGGTACCTGGTGTTATTGATTCTGATTATCAGGGAATTATTTATATTCAGTATTGGAGTCACCTTCCCCTTCAGTTGAAGAAGGGAGATTCTTTTGCGCAACTATTGTTATTGCCATATCGTCTTTTCACATCGAACACTTCCTCCCAAAAACGTACTGGTGGATTCGGATCTACAAGGACGAAATCGCCGAGTGTGAGTATTTCAGGTAATCCTTTCCATCCACAGGTAGCTGCAGTACTGGCAGAAGTGACCAGGGAGAAACCGGTTCGTAAGTATTGTTTAAACAATGTTCTTTTTGAAGGTATTATAGATTCTGGGGCAGATGTCACAGTAATTGCTGAACATAACTGGCCATCCTCTTGGCCAGTAGAAGTGGCCCCTTCTGTGTGGGGAGTGGGCGGAGCTCAGGATTCAAAACGGAGTAAGGATTGGATACAAGTTGTTGCTCTTGATGGTGATCGTATAGCCCACATTCGCCCTTGTATTTTGGACATTTCAGTAAATCTGTGGGGAAGGGATTTACTGGAGCAATTCCAGACCACCATTGTTATTAATGATTAGCCAACAAAAGGCAGCTCTTCCTTTACAATGGAAGACAGACATACCCATTTGGGTAGAACAATGGCCCTTACCCAAAGAAAAATTAGAAGCTCTGCACCAACTGGTAAAGGAGCAACTGGAAGCTGATCATATAGCAGAAAGTAATAGCCCTTATAACACCCCAGTGTTTGTGATTAAAAAGAAATCTGGAAAGTGGAGGCTCTTACATGATTTACGAGAAATAAATAAATTAATTGTGCCCATGGGTCCGCTACAATGTGGGACGCCTAATCCAAATTTAATTCCATATGACTATTCCTTAGCTATTATAGACCTGAAAGATTGCTTTTTCACAATACCGTTACAAGCGCAAGACGCACCGAAATTTGCGTTTACTGTTCCCGTATATAATAACTCTGGCCCTGCGCAACGATATCAATGGAAAGTGCTACCTCAGGGCATGTTAAATAGTCCAACCCTATGTCAACAGTTTGTAGACATGGCCCTGCGACCCTTTCGGGCTCAATACCCTACATTATTGGTCTACCATTATATGGATGACATCTTGGTGGCTGGGAGAACCCTCCCATCTATGTGGCAACAACACCTTACTGATCATTTGTCACAGTCAGGGTTGCAGATTGCCCCTGAAAAGGTACAACTCAAAGAACCATTTCTGTATTTAGGACATAAATTAATGCAATCCTACTCCACTCCTGTATTGCCCTGTCTTACTTTGTCAATGAAGCCAACTTATGTAGAACTACAACAATTCTTGGGTTCTATTAATTGGATTCGACCATATTGTAAACTTACCACTCAAGACATGGGGCCTTTATTTGAATGTTTAAAACAAGGACGTCAACCTGCAGATATTATTACTTTAACGGAACAGGCAAGGCAATCCCTAGAATTAGTTTCTACAACGTTAAAAGCTATTTGGGTGGATCGACAAATATTGAATAAACCACTGATTTTATTTGTTTTATTTGATGGAAGCCAACTTTTTGCTGCACTCACTCAGGAGTCAGGCTCCAATGCTACACATATAATAGAGTGGCTTTACTTAGCCCATACACCAAAGTCATCTATCACAACTTTGCCAATGCAAGCCGCAGAAATAATCCAAAAAGCACGATTACGATCAAGGCAATTATTAGGTATCGATCCGGTTGAAATTTCGTTGCCTCTTAAACTTTACACATGGGAAAATGCTGTTGCACTTTCTGATGACCTTCAATGGGCTTTAGTCTCTTATTTGGGCACAATTTCATGTCGTTCCTCATCAGATCCACGGCTTCAAATTACACAAAAAATTCCTATCCAGTTTCAATCTGTAATCAGTTTACAACCCTTACCTGCGGTCACGGTCTATACTGATGGCAGTCCAACTAGAGGGGTTGTTGCATGGCACGAGCAGGGGGTTTGGAAGACAATTTTCACCTTACCCCAAACTTCCGCTCAGAGATCTGAGTTGGCCGCTGTTAGTATGGCGCTGTTGACTTTTGCAAATCAGGAGGTTAACATTATTACCGATAGTCTTTATGTTAAGAATGTTGTACTTGCATTACCCGGTAGTTATGTCTCTCCCATGCTGGACACTAATCTACTTGCTCTTATGCTTACACTTCAAAAACTCATACATACTCGGTCTTGTCGATTTGCTATATTTCATATTCGCAGTCATCAACCTTTCCCAGGATTGTTAACAGAAGGTAATCAATATGCTGATCAGGCTCTTCGTGCCCTCCTTTGCACACCCATAGAAAGTCATGCCCTTCATCATCAAAATGCTAAAGCACTCCAGAAGCAATTCCATCTTACTGCCCAGGAAGCCTCTGCCATTATTCAACAATGTCCCCAATGCACACAGTTAACTCTATCCCCAGAACCAGGAGTGAACCCACGAGGTCTCATAGTTAACCAGTTGTGGCAAATGGATGTTACACATTTTCCTACTTTCTCCCCATGGAAGTATTTGCATGTTACAGTAGATACATATTCCGGATACATATGGGTAACTCCTCAGAAAGGGGAAAAAACTAAGAATGTTATTAATCATGTCATTCGTTCTATTGCCATCATGGGCCAACCTCAGACGATAAAAACTGATAATGGCCCTGCATATGTTTCACAGCAATTTGCACAGTTTTGCACTAAGTGGTCCATTACACATTTGTTTGGTATTCCTTATAATTCTACAGGTCAAGCTGTCGTCGAACGTACCAATCGTACCCTTAAAGAGCATTTGCTTAAACAAAAACAAAAAGGAGGAGTACCACTGGGATTGGCCACCAAAGAGGAGTGGCTGGCACAAGTGTTGTTTACCATTAATCATTTAAATTTGTCTCAATCTCCCAATACTCATTTTTCCTTTTCTACTCGAGCGCAGCGGCATTTTCAGCAGTCGGAGTCTCTACCTGCCCCGCGGGTGCAGTTTCGGCAACTACCAAATCCAGAGTGGAAAGGCCCAGTTCCGCTTATAACGTGGGGTCGAGGTTACGCGGCTGTGTCTACGCCTGACGGTCCTGTGTGGGTACCTGCTAGGTGTATCCGGCCCTGGAAAGACGATGTCCTGGCACGATAATCTTAAGAATCCCATCCCTAATTTTTCTCTGCAACTTCAGGATACTGGGATGTCTTCCAGGAAGCGTGGTCGGAATGTTCCGCAACCTCCCGTGACTTGGGGCCAAATAAAGAACTTAGCAACACAAGCAGAAAAAGCAATGGAACAAGCCGGGGTGGACAAGACAACTGAGAATACCATTCTTGCTTTAATTGCGTCTTTAAATACAAATTCTATTTTTGTACTTTGCATTTGTTGGATTTTAGGAAGCGCCGGGGCTGACAGGTTGGGGCAGGAGTTGGGGATGCGGTTTCAACACAATATCTGGGTTCAGTTAGCAAGAATGACAAATGTGAGTGACTTTTGCATGACTGAACATGTACAGGAAATGGGTATGTTGGGAACATGTTTAATACCCGTATGCAAAGCACCTGGGGATATTGGGAACATTACAGGACTTGGGCGGTTCATGAATACTTCAGAGATTAAATATCATACTGTTTCGAATTGGGGAACTCCAACCTTCCAGCTGCCTGTTAATGCTTTTCAATTATTTACATCACATGTTGCAAATTCCATTAATAATACGTGTGCTCGGATGGTTAATTGTAGTCGACATAAGGTGCAGAAGGGATGTCTAAAGGTTGGGAGACCCACATGGAATTGTACACAGCACATTAACATATCCAGTATGTACGGACACATTCCTTTACCAGGTGGATGGTTTTGGACATGTGGAGAAACCACTTTTAATTATGTTCCCGCTAATATTTCTGATACCATCTGTTGCCTGAGTCGACTGGTTCCCATTTTCCTTCATAAAAGGGAGTTGCTAGCCCAACGTAGGAAAAGAGAAGCTGTTGCCATGCCGGCTGATTGTAATGACAAGGTGGAATTGCTTAATAAAGCAGAAAGTGTATCACTAGCCATCTCCCTTGTTGGACTTCCTGCATTGGCAGTAAGTAACAGCAATCAATTACATAAATTAGCCTGTAATTATGTTAAGATGATAAATGCCACCTCTCGAGCCATTGCTTTGTTAAATGAAGAGCAGGGTATATTAAGACAAGCTATCTTGGATAATCGTGCAGCTATAGATTACCTGCTATTACAACATCAGTTGGGGTGCGAAACTATAAAGAATATGTGCTGTTTTAATTTAACTGACAACAGTTTTGAAATCAGAGCACAGGTAAAAAACTTGAAGGATCTAGCTAATAACATTTTGCAGGACGCCCCTACAACTTGGTGGCAGTGGCTTTGGAGTTGGCTGCCCACTGGATGGCTAAGTCAGATTCTTAGATATGCTATTCTTTTACTCATTTTAAGTATAGGCTTATGCTGTTTTTTACAATACCTTTTCCAGACGTGTACACCTGTTGCTCCGCGACCATTACGTAGTAATTACTTTTTGCTAAAAAATAAAAAAGGGGGAGATGTGGGGTGGACTGAATGAACAGCATACGTTGGCAAACCACGCTGCTGTTCTCAGTACACTATCTCTCAAGACATTGCGATCTGACCAGTGGAAAAACAGGATGTGGTTAACTTTATGGCTGTAAACGATACTGACATCTGTAGTGGTTAAATAACTGCCTGCATATTGCCACGTAGATAATGCTGTTGTACTATGTATGTACGTGATGTTATACAATAGTTAAAGGTCATAGGCTGTTTATGGAGAAAAAATAATCCACGCCTCCAGGCGGAGGTAAAATAAAAGCGGAGACCAGAATTACGAGGGGGGCTCCGAAATTGAACTCTGGTCTCACCGTGTCTCACTGTGTCGTGATATCTACAACCCTCCCCCCAAAAAAACACATTTCTAATAAATATTTACAATGAAATTTCATGACAAGGAAACACATGGACATTTTTTAAAAAACCTAAGAAGAAAAAATAAAACAAAAAAAGCTAACCCTGCTACTATAAAAATAAACTCCTAAGCAAGCAGTTGGCAGACAGAGGTTGAAAACATTAAGCACATGCCAGGAAGGGAAGTACTACTAGGAGTACAAACCTCCTATCTGCTGATCAGCCACAGAGAAAGCTGTGGAAGAACAAAAGTTCATGGGATCATGAGACTAGAGGTGGACGCATTGGATTTACTCCACCCTTACGTCCAAATGACTAAGATCATACAAGAGGCCATGCAAAGTCAGGCCACTGGACCACTGACTAGAACAGTTTGTCCTTCTAATGTTGGCCAGTCTGTGGTCACAGAGAAGTTCAAATGCAGGCCATGATGGTGATATCCATCTTCTGCTGTTAATCTCTCCAGGATCCAAGGTATACTGCAATGGCAGGAAGATTTCAGGCTTAAGTACACAGAAATGTAGCAATCTGCCTTGTACCGAGTCAGACCAACTGATCTATCTAGCTCAGTACTGTCTACACTGACTGGAAGCAGCTCTCCAGAGTTCCAGACAGCTAGGGACTGAACTTGGGACCTTCTGCAGGTAACGCAAATGCTCTACCCCACTGTTCTTCAGCCTTGGGTCCCCAGATGTCAATGGACTACAATTCCCATAATCCTTAACCAATGAGCATGCTGTCTTTGGATGATGGGAGTTGTGGTCCAACAACATCTGGGGACCCAAGGCTGAAGAACAGTGCTCTACCCTGAGCTACAGCCCTTCCCCCAATGACTGCCTGGTGGGATCTACTTCATTTTTTACTAGAATCGTGAGATCCACCAGTTAGAATCTGGTGCAAAAGACATAAACTTAGAATGAGAGAAATCTCAGCCCAGGAATTTGCTTTGAGTACCACTGAGAGCTCACAGTTCTACAACACAAAAATCCACACCTGGTTACCCCAAGCTTTCTTCATTCCAGCAGTGGAAGTTAGGGTGGAAGGAGGAGTCACTTTGTTGCTGTTAAATATGTGGGATTCAGAATCCTTGCCAATCTACTGCAAATGGCTCCATGTTCTACAAGTAGATGCAGCTCTACCTTCTGCCCACCCTGGTATACTGTCATTGCACAGCAAAAGCTGTCCCTATCTCATATTTTGGCAGTCATGATCTCAAAAACCAAACTTGAATTTAAAAAGTAAATAATCAGCTTGGGTTTCTGCATTGCATGCAAGAACCTGCATATCCATACAGCTGTTGCCACATGGCAGCTCCCATCATAGTTCCTGCTGAAGGCACTGAGCTCAGGGAGGGATGGTGCCTCCTTCCTCCTGGTTTTGCCATGGAGGGAAGATGTGAATAAGCCTTCAAATAAGTGTGCATGAGGATTAAATCCTCCACCCCATCCACCCACCCAATTTTTCTTGTCTTGAAGCACCTCTCTCCCAAAGCTGCTATTAGGTGGCTGCAGAAAGGGGGGAACAGGGAGTGAAAGAGGCACTCATATTTATCTTTCCCACCCTCTATGGCTAATAGTGGCTTTGAGAGGGGTTGGGGAAATGGCATGAAGGGAGTGATTAACTCCCACAGTGCTGCAGTTCTGATCAGAATTAGAGAACATAAGACCCCTGCTGGATCATGCCAAAGGCCCATCCAGTCCAGACTTCTGTTCTCATCCAGATGCCTATGGGAAGCCCTCAGGACATGAGTGCAATAGCGCTCTCCCCACTGCATAAAGTGGTACTCAGAGGCATACTGCCTACAACAGTGGAGGTAGATCATAGCCACTGTGGCTAGTACCCTTATCCTCCATAAATTTGTCTAATCTTTTAATGCCATCCAAGTTGGTGGCCATCACTACTAATTATGGGAACAAATGCCATATGTTGTATGAATTATTTTGTCTGTCCTGAATCTTTCAACATTCAGGGTCATCGGATGGCCCCGAGTTCCAGTATAATGGGAGAGGGAGAAAAACTTCTCCCTATCCACTTTCTCCACACCATGCATAATGTTATAATCCACTGTCATGTCCTCCTCGCTTACTTGCCTCTGATCTGTTTTTACCAGAGGAAAATGGCTCTAGGAAATCTAAACATAGATCTTCCTCATGGCCCTCAGCTTTTGATAGGGATGGAAACTTCAGTCACTTTTTGCTTTCTCCATTTCTCATTTCCCCAATCTTAGATTCAGTTCTCCACATTTCTGTAGCAATTTGCAATTTAAAAAAAGCAAACTCTCATAATTTTTTTCCAGCATTTTAGTGTGAATTTCTCCTAATAAACACATTGTAGGCAGGTTTGATTAATGAACACATTTTTGCAAGCAGTTTCTTGTCATATAATGCATTTTTGTATGTTACTTTGACTCACATATTTATTTTTATGCACACTTTCCCCTTGCATATGTTTGGTTGGTGAACTGCATTGCAAAATTAAAATAAGAGTGAATTTTGAAGGATGGTTGTGTTTCAATTCCTATATTGTTCTGGAAAGTGCAAATATGATAGATTCGGCTTTAAATATGAATTGAATTTCTCACCCATCCCTAGTTTTTGAGAGCAGAAATCAACTGGGCAAAGCTGTTCATTCACACCTCTGGGGAATGCAGTTCTAGGGCAGGAAAGGCACATTTCCTTTTTCTTTCTGTCAAACACACAGCAGCAGCAGTTATCAACTTGAAGCAAGGCTACCTTCTCCTTAGCAGTAAGTAACTCTCTCCTTCCCCTTTATATCCTGTGCAGCCCAGATACTGTCATTGTTTAAGGACCTGTGCAGAGGTCACACAAAGAAAAGGGGATCCTTTTGATAAGCTCCCATAAACAAAAATGTCATCTGGTGCTGAGAAAATAAGATATTCATGCCACAGGAGATCTTATTTGTTGGAAGATGTCCAGATTCTATGCAGCAAACTAATAAAAAACTGAGCATTTACTGCAATAACCATTGGGGAAAATATCTGGAAAGCCCCATAATCCAGTTTTTGTTGTTTTGTTTACTGCTAAAACTGGGCACAGTGATATGTAAGGAGCAGTTTAGTAGCTTATGCAATTAAGGACTTGACTAGCAATTGCAACATCTTGTGGATAAAGTGACATTTTTGCTGCCACTCTGTATCTCACAGAGAGATTAGCAGGATCATATGCATCTAGCTGATAAGTTCACAAGGTTTACAATTCTGCGTATGAATTGATGCCCTTATCAGAGACCTCTCCTTTCTAGGGAAGATTTTCAAATACGAGGGATCAAAGGGGTTGTTGTCACTGGCTGCTCTTTTAGCATTGTCAAAGGATTTTGATGTGTGAATAATAGCAAAATGGAGTAGCAAGTCTCCCTGTATAAAACCATTAGTCCTCTGAATCCCAAGACTGAGTATCCCTTCCTTATGGCAATTCCATTCTTTACATGCGAGTTTAAGCAGTGTTTTTGACAGCAAATAGATAAAACTGTGGACACATGCATGTGTGCATATACACACACATCTTTAAACACTTGCGTACATGTGTCTGGGAGATCCAAATGCACCAGAGTGTATAAAGATTGGTGCACATATATGTATGTGGGGAGAAGGAATAACTCAGACTTGCCAGAAGGCCACTGTAAAGACTGGGCTGGATTTGTGCCACCAGCCATCACCGCTCAGCCTCACACTCTTTTAAATGCACTTTAGGATTCAACACCCTTATTTTTTAAAATCGAAATTGCATCAGCTGGGTGGGATTATAATTAATAGGATCATAGAAGGCATGGAGAGGGAATTTAACTCCATGTCTCCTCTGACCCCATTCATTATCGCGCACACACTCCCCGATGCAATTTGCCTTGTTTAAAGCCAGCAAGTTTTTAACATCATGTCTAATCTGATCCTTAGTCTCTGCTACCATAGCAAAGAAAGCAATTTATGTGGTATAGATACCACCACAGTCTAGAATCTAGTTTCCTTTTCCAACTAAAGGTTCTCTGTATAAATGTATTACACCATACGTTCTGGCATACATTAGGCCACAAGAAATTTATTAATCTGTAAAGTGCCAAAGGACTCTGTTGTTTTTGCTGCAACAAACTGTGGGCCAAACAAGATGTGATGATGGGAGATCCGTGATTGGATCATCTTATGTTTTGCTTTGCTTCGGATTTAAACTTAAAAGCAGTCATGGTGTATTGGGGGAGAAGGAATTGCATTGAACAAGGCACTTGGGGGCAAGGGGTTAATCCTTTCTCCTATGTGGTTTCCTCAATTAACTCCCCTCCTCCAATGTGGGGGAACAGATAGGTATCCCTCCATAATCTGTATAATTTAAAGCTAGTTGCAAAAAGAAAAGTCCTGATCCTTTTCATGTCAAGGCAGTTTGATCCCAACTTTTGGTATCAAGATAACTTCATATCAACAGAGTCAAGGTTTCAGCCTCAGTTTCCCCTCTGTAACAATCACAAGAGAAATGTAAGAAAGGAGAGAACTGAATATTGCGAGAGGGGAATTTATCCCCCCCCCCCAAATTTACAAACCACTCTACATTCAGATAATGCCCATGCAATATACAGAAATAGAATGGGGGAGCTACGGTTCCCAGGCAAATGTCCCTATCTAATACATGCATATGTGATGTCATATTATGCCAAGTCCATGCATGCACATACAGAGCCACTGACGGGTACGGAGAAAATGGTATGAAGAGGCCCCTGAAACCAGTTCTATACCTGTTATAGTCAGAAATTCAGTAAACTCAAATAGCCCTTACAAATGTGCATCAGGATAAGAGCCAGCATGCCCTTTCTTTTCCAAAGCACTGTTGGAGATGAAGAAAGGGAATAGATAGATGGGCTCTCCAACACTGGAGGCATTCAAGAGGCAGCTGGACAGCCACCTGTCAGGTATGTTTTAAGTTGGATTCCTGCATTGAGCAGGGGGTTGGACTCGATGACCTTATAGGCCCCTTCCAACTCTACTATTCTATGATTCTATGATAGGGCAGAGGTGAGATGGGGAGCTTGTGGCTCTCCAGATGTTGTATTACAGTTTCCATCATCCATGACCATTGACCATTCTGGATGGGGCTGTTGGGAAGTTTAGTCCAACATCTGGAGGGCCATAGGTTCCCTATCCCTGGAATACGGAATAAAGCAGCCTTCTCTACCCTGATGTCCTCCAGATGATTTGGACTACAGCTCCCATCAGCCCAGCTCTGCCGGCTGTGGCTAATGGGAGCTATAGCCCCAAATCTGGAAAACACCAGACTGGAGAAGGCTGGATTTGTTACCAACTGCTATTCCAATTAAAGCTATAGTCCCATTCTAAATGTCATTGATTTATTTAACAGATGGGGAACCTGTAGCCCTCCAGGTATTGTTGAACTACAACTCCCATCAGCCCTAGCCATTGGCCATGCTGGCTGGAGCTGATGGAAGTTGTGGTCTTTCCCCAGCTGATTTATTTATTTGGAAGGAAGACCAAAGGATAGCAATGGAACTTATACGTCCTTAGGCCCTAGTCTTCAAAGACTCTAACAATATAAGTCTTATTCATCTCAAATAACATTTGAACAGATAGAGCAGCCTTTCCCAACCAGTGTGCCTCCAGATGTTGTTGGACCACAACTCCCATCAGCCTCAGCCAGCATTGCCAATGGCTGAGGCTGATGGAAGTTGTGGTCCAACAACATCTGGAGGCACACCAGTTGGGAAAGGCTGAGATAGAGAATATGTTTTGTGGACTATTCTGGAATTAAAGGTATGGAGATTGTGGGCATAGGCTGGCATCCCAAGAACTCTGCAACTTGCCCATAAGTGCTGGCTGGGGAGAATGAGTGTTGTAGTCCAAAACATCTGGAAGGCAACAGGTTGGCGAAGGCTGCTATGGGGCTTTGTACTTGTATTTCCTTAATGGCAGACCCCCTCCTTCAATGCCACACACAGCAAGCCACATTTGACATAGAGAGGAGTTTCAAAAGCAGTCAGATGATGGGGCATCTCCTGTTTACAGGGGAAATAGTTTAAAATTCCACTGGCCATGCTCATATTACCTCTTTGGATCCCAGCCAGAGCACTGTAGAAGATTTTGCTACTAGAAAGTTTCTAGAAAAAGTTCTAAAACAATATTTAGCTAAGAGTACATTTTAGAGTGCTTAATAATGAATCAATGCACAATCTATGAAACAAACTGCTTGTACAAATCATCTGATCAAATTAACTATAGCTAGTACTGGACTACTGCAGAATACCGGTATGATGAAGAAACTTTGTGGGAGACTTTAAAACTCAAAGGTAGGGGTTTGGTACCACCTAGTGGTGAGGTGTCATGTGCATTTCTTTGTTGATCACTGCACAACAGATACATGAACGGTTTTAAAGTGCGTTAGTGCCATGACTCTTAGAGCCCGAAGACTACCCCAGGAAAAGCTGTTTGTTCCACATACCAGGTAGTCACTTATTAGGACTTCACTTTTGAAGTCGCAGGAAAGTGGGCCCATTTAAAAGATTGTGAGACGCACTGGATCCACTCATTAAATGCTGATGGATCAGAATAGTGAATTTTCCCCCTCATCTCAGAAACAAACGAGTTTTGCAACACACTCTTAGAAAACAAAAACTCAACTGCAGGTTGCCATCTGGGAAATTTAAAGCAACCTGGGTAGGGGTTCTGAGCATCAGATTTTCCTTTTCACTCACCCTCAATCCAATAAACAGTTTTAAAATAGCATATATTTAAGAGAAATGGCAATATTTTTAAAAAAATTAAGGAACATTTCAATCTTCCAGGACACCCTGTTCAAGTATAGCCACTTTAAGGTTAGTTACGAAGAGAGATTGCAACAAGAAATAACTGGATTATAATCAATTAGGATCTTCACTGCTATCCCTTGTGAACTCAATTGGGACAAAGTTTTGGTTTTTTAAATCATGCTACATGTATTGGCTTACCAGTGCCAAGATGTCTGAAAGGGAGTGCACACTATCACGGGGTGGCTAGTCCCTTTGGAGGCATTCAATGCATCATCAGAGAAAAGCAGACAGAGTAATCTTGGCTTTTGAAAGTAAGATATTTGAAGGAATTTCAAGTGAACAGTTCCTCTGCAAGTCTCTTGTCTCTAAGTTACAAAATGGAGGATGGCGTTTTTGGGAGTCATGAAGATCAGGTCTTGAAAAAGCTGAAGAAGAGCCAATTTGTGTCCTTTCAAATTGAGACTGTCTTACCTCCGGAGCAGAGCATATCTAGTATAAAAAACCTGGCTGAATGTGGCTCTCTTATCATGACACATTTATATGTTTTTTCTTTTTTTTAATAATGTTATTTGTTATTTAATTTTGAAAATTGCATTATTGTATTGATGTATTATGATGTTATATTCGTGTTTTTGTAAGCCGCCTTGAGGGCCTTTGGGCCATAAGGCGGGGTATAAATTTAATAAATAAATAAATAATAAATAAATAATAAATAAATAATAAATAAATCAGCAACCACTTTTTGTGAATGGCTGCTGTTAATAATGGAAATTATCATTAACTATACTTTCTCCATTTCATTTCCTTCTGATCTCACTGTTTATAAACTCTCTTCCCCGCCACTCCAACTATGGGGGTATTTATTTATTTATTACATTTATATCCTCCATCCCCATCTTATCCACACAACAACCCTGTGTGGTAGGTTAGGCTGAGGGATGCGACTGGCTCAAGGCTACCCAATGAACTTCCCAGCTGAGTTGGGATTTGAAGCCTGGTCTCCCAGGTCCAAGTCCGGTACTCTACACCAAACATGAATGTAGCCCATTAGAGCTTACGTGATAATAAACTTGATAGTCTTTAAGGTGCCACAACAGATTAAAAGAGCCATCCTTCTCAAAACTGTTAAATGAATTTGTACATGCAAATGAGGAATAAATCATCCACTGAAACATCGTAAACTAGAAAGCATCCTAATGATCAGTTTTGGAAAGAGAAACAGTAGAGGACTGATACCATTTCACCAAAATTAAAGATGCCATTTAAGGGACTTAATATTCTCCTCCCTCCAACACAGCCACCTGTTTGTTTGTTTTTGCTTCATTCAAGCAGCATACATGAGAACATAACCTTAAAAACAGTAAAGAATACAGATCCTGTTTCTATGTTATTTTACAGAGGGGGTGGCTAACATTTTTGGCCTGAAGGCCACATTCACCCTTGGCCAACCCTCCAGGGGCTGCATCCAGTTGATGGGTGCATCTATCTATCCCACACTCATATGTATGCACACAGGACACACGCACACAGCCCCTCCCCTCAGCTGATACAATAGTGTACAATACTTTGTACATATAAAAGTTTTGATCTAAGGAGTAGGGAGGGGATTATTTGCATCCCCTTCATGGCACTGAGCTGGCAGGAAGGGTTTAAAACTCTCCACCCACCTCAACACTTTCTCCTCTTCATTTTTGTTTTTTCATTTTTACCACCATCACCAAAATCAGCGAGGTCTTGGAAGGGCAGAAAAAAATAGTTTCAAGTGCCACATGAGGCCCTCAAGCCAGGAATTAGCCACCCCTGCTTTGCAGCAAGTCACACTACATAGCTGGGTTTCAACATCCTCAATATTTTGTGACATTATTGCTTGACTGTGGATTTTGGTTTTTTTTAAGATTTTTTTTTTTTGCTTTTACTTTTTGTATAATTAGATTACTAGTTTAAGGATCAAAGAATATAAGAGTATAAGAGCCCTGCTGGATAAGACCAAAGAACCATGAAGTCAAGCATTCTTTCCCACATTGGCCAACCAGATGCCTTTGGGAAGCCCCACCAACAGGGCATGAGTTCATGTTCCTCAGCAATGGGTATTCAGAGGCATAGCACACTGCCTGTGATTCAGGAGGTAATAAATAGCCTTCGCAGCTGGTAACTATTAATGGCCTTATACCCACAAGGCTAACAGAATTCATAATTTGTCTAATTCTCTTTTAAAGCTGTCCGAGTTGGTGAACGTATATGAGAACTCTCCCGCAAGGCTGTCCTGTCCTGCTCACATGCAACAGAGCCAGTCTTTCATGGGCTACATTCATATGTAGTGCAGTGGTTAGAGAGCTGGACTTGGACCTGGGAGACTAGGGTTCGAATGCCCATTCAGCTGTGAAGCTCATTGAGAGGCCTTGTGCCAGTCACATCTCTCAGCCCCAAGGCTGTCCTGTCATGCTCAAATGGAAAAAAGCCAGTCCCTCAATGTAAGAAACAAAAGTGAATAGTGAAAAATAGTTCAAAAGAAGTCCAATGTACAAAGGGCCAAGGAAAAGTAAACACCTTCTCTTTGTTTTTTAGACCACAGATTGGGAACCTCAGGCATGGGGACTGAATGTGGCCCTCCAGCCCTCTCTATCTGGCCCTCAGGATTGTCTTCAGGTCACACCTCTCGCCAACCCTCCTCTGCGCCCTCGAGTGCTGTTCCTGGCTGGAACATATCCTTGAATTTTTCCTTGCTTGGATGGAGAGAGGCATGGGTGATGATGTGTGTAGAGACCTTTGCCTTCTGCATGGCTAGAATGTATCCTACTGTATAATGGTAAGCTTCACATTTGTAGCCTCATTCATTTTTGCCTCTCGACCCACCCACCCCCCACCACCCCCACTGGTATGCAGATCCTAGAAGGTTGCCCACAAGAGAATGTCTCTCTTGGGCTGAAAAATGTTATCCAAAGGCTCCCTTAGACCTCGACTCAAACCCCAGCCAGATGAGCTGAATCTGTGAGGAACACCCATGCAATGGCAGTCTCTTTTTTAACAAACTTAGGGAGAAATGGAATTTGTTTTTAGTGTCCTTGCAATGTTCCTCCCCTGGCACCACCTGTCAGGCTCCCACCCATGGCTACCACCAGGCAGAAACATAGTTTTTATTTTTCTTTAGCTCACCCTAGCACAGATCTCACAAGATCCCACTGCTAGGCAGCACCACCAGCCACTCCCTGTAAACAATACTGCTAGAGACTTTGCCTTGTCTCCCTATGGCTTATTGTTACTTTGTGTCTGGGTGCCCTTGCCGTCCACAACCCCCCTGTATCTTTGTCTATAAAGCATACAGCCCTGGGTTGCCCTGGATACTTGATGATACATTATCTCTTCACCACTGCCACCATTTGATACTGTTTCTCCGCCTTGGTAAATACCCTGCCCTCCCTTCTGGTCTGTGAATCCCCAGCCAAGGATCAGGCTTTAGGTAAACCAATAAAAGTATTTATTTGATAACACCAGGAAATAACAAGATTACTTTAGGAATGTTCAACAAGCATATGGTTTCATATAGTGTCACTCTTTATGTTTCCAGTCTTATATATTCTGTCTAAATACCAGCCAAATATAATCCAACCCACAACCAACTCCAATCCACACTCCACAACCAACAGCCCACAACTCCTCCACCAAACAGAACCAACTGTCATCCTCTCATTTATACCTTCAGCCATTCAAACGCTCAACCAATCATCATACAGCATTCTTACCATATATACCTTAATAAACCTGCACTTACCATATTTACAGTCATAAAAATACAGGGGCATCACATTCCCCCCCCTTTAACTAAAAGCAAAGTATTACTCCTGTACTCAGGAGGGCCTTTTGGCCATAAGGCGGGGTATAAATTTAATAAATAAATAAAATAAATAAATAAATACGACGCGTTATATACAAGTACATATCACTCAGGGTTAGAGTGTCCTTTCAGTCACACATCTTGATCACGTGACTGCAGTATCAGCAACCTGCCTTGAAAGTCCATCTGCCAACACATTGTCCTTTCCTTTGATGAAAATGAAGTCCAAGTGATATTCCTGCAGCGCCCAGGACCACCTTTGCAGCATGGTGTTGTTTCTCATGGTGTTCAGCCACAGCAGCGCTCGGTGATCTGTGATGACCATGCATCTTCTTCCCCACACGTAGGGTCGCAGCTTGCTCAGGCCCCACACGACCACCAAACACTCTTTCTGTACAGATGAGTAGTTCCGTTCTCTTGCTGACAGTTTTTGACTCAGATATGCAATAGGATGCTTGATGCCATCCCTCTCTTGCATCAGCACAACTCCAAGAGCTAGATCAGACGCATCTGTCACTATGATGAATGGCTGCTCAAAGTCCGGAGCTATCAACACTGAACTCTGGCACAGTGCTTGCTTCAGCTGGTCAAAAGCTTTTTGACACCTTTCATCCCATCTCACACACTCAGCACACTTTTTCTGCATTAATTCATGCAACGGGGTTGCTATTTCTCCAAACCCCATTATAAATCTTCTGTAAAAACCAGCCATACCTAGGAATGCTCTCACTTGTCTCTTGTTTACGGGAACAGGCCAAGATTGGATAGCCTCCACTTTATCCCATAAGGGAGATATTTTACCACTCCCCACCTTATGCCCTAGGTACGTCACTTCGAGTAACCCAAACTGGCATTTTTTTACTTTGACGGTTAAACCAGCCTTTTTAAGCACTTCCAACACCCTGTTAAATGTTGAACATGCTCAGGCACCAACTTGCTGAATATAGCTATATTGTCTATGTATGCCACAGCAAAATTTGACATGCCTCTTAAAATAGTATTAATTAATCTTTGAAAGGAATTTGGTGAGTTCCTAAGCCCCATAGGTAGTGTTGTAAATTCATACAACCCATCAGGTGTGTTTAAAGCGGTTTTAGCCCTGGATTGCTCTTCCAACTCCATCTGCCAAAACCCTTTGCATAGATCTATTGTGTAGATGATTGTTGCTGCCCCCAACAGTTCTAACATGGTGTCTACCCTAGGCATGGGGTACGCATCCAGAACTGTGATTTTATTTATAGCTCTATAATCAATACAAAATCTGATTGTCCCATCTTTCTTTGGTACCAGCACTATACTAGAGGACCAGCGACTAATTGATATCCGAATCACACCCAGCTCTAGCATATCTCTTACTTCCTTTCTGATTTCATCCAACACTCTTCCATTCACTCTATAAGGGGTAGATTTAATTGGGGAATGATTTCCAGTGTCAATAATATGTTTTGCTACACTGGTTCCACCAGGTCTAACATTAAAGAAATCCTTATGTTTGCTCAGAACACTTAGGATTCCCCCTTTGACCTTGTCATCCACCTCCTCTGCCTTGCTTTCTTCTACCAAGACTGGCAAATTAGGACCACTCCCTTTCAGCACTCTGTCAAATCTTTCTGTTAACCCATTGGTTGCTGGATGGTATGTGGTGGTTTTCAAATGCTTCAATCCACAACACCTCCACATACATTGCATCACTTCTCCCATAAATATACTGCCTTCATCAGTCAAAACCTCATGTGGAAAACCCAGCCTCATAAAGATTTTCAGCAATGCCTCTGCCACTACAGGGGCTTCCACTGTGCTCAGGGCCTCAGCATCTGGGTACCTCGTTGCAAAATCCACCACCACTAATATATATTTCCTGCCATGCCTTGTAGGTTTAGAAAAAGGACCCACCAAGTCTATTCCCACTCTATAAAATGGTTGTCCTATAATAGGAAGGGGCTTCAATGGAGCTTTTGTTTTTACCCCACTTTTTCCCACTTTTTGGCATATCATACAAGAGGAACAGTACTGTTTGACATCTTTAGAAATATTTGGCCAATAATAATTAGCAGTCAGGCTTTTCTTTGTCTTTTTTTATTCCAAGATGCCCTGAACAAGGAATATCATGTGCCATGTCTAGCAATCTGGGTCTGAATTTGCTAGGCACAATCAATTTTTTAACTGGTTCACAGCAGTTCTCTCTCTCCTTAGGTAACCACAGTCTATACAGTACACCATTCTCCCACACAGTTTGATCCCTCAGGGTCTCTGTAAATAGGATTCTTTGTGTAAGGGCTTGTTCCTTAGTTGGATTCAAACTGCTATCCTTCTCCAACTCATCCCTGAACGGTTGTGTTTCTGTAGTAGAAAACATTCGTAACAAAGTTTCATTCACTCCAGGCACACTAGGGGTTGCCATGGCGACCTCAGGCTCAGTTACAGGTTCCACCCTGCTCTGCTCAGCGTCAGATAAAATGGCTTCTGCTGCTTTACCAAGTTGTTGTCTTGTCACCACGTTCCCTGTGAACCTGTTAAATCTCTGCCCAAAATACAGGTTCTTGTTGCTGGGCATTGATACCCACTTTATAAGTCTCTTCTTTTCCTCTCCAGTTTAATTTTATTGTGGCCATGGGAATGCTTTCTGGCTCACCTCTCACACCTTGGATTACCAACTTTTCCTGAGGTAAAACTTCTTCAGATCTTATATCTGGCCTTAGTCAGGTCTGAGCAGCACCAGTGTCCAGCAAAGCCCAATATTTTGCCCCTTGCACACATACTTCTTCTCTCAAGCTTGAGTCAAAATCTTGAACATTTGACCAGCTTATTTGACAGAATTGTATTTTCTTTGTTTCATCCTCTCTCAGTTCACTTTTCACTGCTCTTCCATGAACAGGATTACTGATAGGGTTTGTAGCTTCACATTGGAAATGGAGATGTCCTGGCCTACCACATCTGAAGCAGAGTTTCTCCTCCATTTTAGGATACACAGACCCAATTTGAGGTGTCCTGTGCCCTTCTGATTTCATTAGAGGGTTTACTGTCTGTGGTGCCTCATCTCTTCTGCCATTATTATTAGGTCTTAATTTGAAATCTCTTGGTATTTTCCCCATCCAACCTGTTCGGTTTGAGGTAAAATGATCTGCCTGTTCTGCTGCCTCCTGCACAGACTTAGGGGAACTTGACCAGCAATCTAATTTCTGATGGCAATTGATGATATAATTGGTCTAATATCATGAGGCTTTTCACCTCTTCCACAGACTGAGCTTTAGCACTTGTCAGCCATTTTTCAAATATGTCCATCAGTTTTGCTCCCAACTCCACGAAATACCTCCCTGTCTGTATCTGGCAGTTTCTGAAAAGTTTTCTGAAGTAATCAGGCCCCAGTCTAAATCTTTTAAACACTGCTTCTTTGAATTCAGCATATGTCACTGGCCTGTCTGAGGGGAAATACTGATACACTTCAGCCAAATCCCCTTTAATTAAATTTGATAAATACTGCATGTATTTATCTTCAGGTAGCCCCCACATCTGAGCTGCCTTTTCAAATGTTGTAAGGTAAATTTGTGGATCTTGACCAGGCTCATACACAGCAGTCTTTTGGAGTGACTTTTATTTTTGCTTCATCTCTCTCTTTTCTTGTCTCCTCATAATGAAATTTCTCTCTTTCTAATTCCAACCTTTCAGTCTCCAACATTCGCTGGTTTTCCTTCTCCTCAGCCTCCATTCGCACTCTTTCAGTATCCATTCTCAACCTTTCAGTCTCCAACATTCGCTGCTTTTCCTTTTCCTCAGTCTCCATCCTCAGTTTCATCATCTCAATCTCTCTGTCCTTATCTTTTTCCTCACATTCCCATCTTAACTTCTCTCTTAAATATTCTATATAGGCAGAATTACTTGAGCACCCTTCTGGGGTCTCCTCTCTCACAGGTTCTTTGGTTTGGATTGATGTATACATTATTAATGCCACCCTCAATTCATCCACCCCTTTACCCTCATGAGGTAAATGAACAGCTATACATTTTTCCACTAGCTCCTCTCTTTTCATTTTCATGAACTCAGCCATGTTTCTTAGAGCTCAGACACTTTTACCACACACTCACAAGTAATCTTTATTTGTTATTCCTTTCACAGTCACACCACTTTTTAGGGACTCTCTTTTGTTTGTATCCCACCGCTACAGCCACCACATGTAATGTTCCTCCCTTGCACCACCTGTCAGGCTCCCACCAGTGGTCCTGTGGGAGGCAACAGCACCTCATAATCAGGGGGCTGGCCTGGGCCAAGGAGGCAGACTGCCCCACACACCATGGAGTTTGCTCCATTAGCAGACAGAGATCCCTTGCTTGTCCTCAATTGTTCTAGAAGGACCATGTCCCTCCAGTAATCCAACTCCAAATCTAAGGTCTGCATTAGAGGCTCTTCCCCAGCGGCTCTGCTGCGGGGGGGGGAGCTTTGCAATGCTATCTTTTTGCCTGTCACCATAAGAAGTGTAGGATGATACTATTTCGTGGGTCCAGCTTACCTGCCATGAACGGGAGAGAGCTTGAGGTGTGCAGGGTGGGTGATTCTGCTGACAAAACGTATGTTGGGACATAGCTTCACCCTGGAAGGCTCTCCTTGGATGAAACAAACCCTGGACCCATCAATACACTTACATTTATCAGCAGAGACAAAGCCTTATGGTCGGGGCCTCATTGAGGAGGCCCTGGAGCATTACATTCAACAGTTCTTCTAGGTCATGAAGAACCTAGAAGTGAAGACCATTTTTGTCAAATGAGTCCATGGATTCAGGAATGTAAAGGATGTGTCAAAGAGGGGAAAAGAAAGAACTGTTTTTTAGCAGTGGATAAAATGCTTCAAGTGTCTGAAGAAAGCCATATAAATACAAGTCAAAACTCAAGACTCAAGATAAATTGTTAATCTCCTCCTCATCTTTCATTTTCTCTTCACACACCACTCTAAAAGCCACATGCATGGTGTAAGATTTTTGCTCAGGTTTAAACTCCGGCTTCAGAAAGCTGGAGGGATGGAGGGGAAAGTGTCAGATTATGATGTGAATAAATATCCTCCACCACCGTAATAAAATAATAATAAAATTTTATTTTTCAGTCGCCTATCTGTCTGGGTTAGGGACACTCTAGGCGACGTACAACAGAAATAAAACAATACATATATATATCAACACAACCAAATTTAAGCTAAAACCATCCTTCAGTTCATGTGCCATCCACTGAAAAACAGTACACCTCAGTTTGAAGATGGCCTCAGTTGCCATTTCAAGGATCTTTGGCTCAGAAAAACTTGCCCTATTTCCCATGATGTCCTGAGGGAGACCAATGAGCGGATGGAAAAGTCAGTTCCTCATGGACATCAGGATTGCTCCAGTCCCAAAGCCCAGCCTCAGGATTTTATTTCAACTGGAATCAGCAATTCCTTTCCAAATGCCTGCAGGGCCCTCCTCTTGGCCAGACCCACAGGCCTGTCTTCCCCAGAATGTTCCCTAAATCCCATCCCCAGGCCTCTTGCCCACCTCCTCACTGGATTTTTCAGGCAGCATCTCATTCACCACAATGGCCTGGGAAGTACGTTCTTTTTAATATGCCTATAACCAAAAATACAATGTTGTGCTCTGGAGGACATGGAATCATTGTAGAAGAGCCAGAACAGAAATGTGGGTGGCCCCCTAATATATTTCATGTTTTGTAATTGCAAATACAGCCCTACAAGTTCATGTATTACCTCTGCAGTTAATTGAACTGTAGGTATCATAACAGTTGAGAAAGGAGTAGGAAAGAGGCAGCCAACAGGATCAAGGGGTTGGAGAGCAAGTGGATAGAGGGGGAGTTTCTTTAGTAGTGTAGTGGCAAATTGAGAAGTGCAGGGTTCCTTCATGATAATCACAGCCACACACCCCTTTTTGCTGCTAGGTTGAGAATGAAATCCTTGTTAATGTCCCTAGGAGCCAATAAGCATGAAAGGGAAGAATGTTAGCTACTTAAAAGAGTCTTCTCAGTGGCTAACTTACCTCCTTTCACTCTTATTCGCTCTAATCAACAGGAAAAGACAAGGAAGTATGTTAGAAGACTCTTCTCAGTGACTAACACACTCCCCTTTCATGCCGATCGGCTTGTAGGATGCTGGAGTCATAGGGAACTTACTCCCAAAAAAGTAAGGGGTCTAAGACCCCCTGAGACCCTGGGCGACTACACCCCTGTCTAGAACTTTGGGTCATCCAATATCATTGATGGGGAAGATTCAGCACAGACCACAGAAAGGGCTTCTTCATGTAACATTTAATCAACTTACAGAATTCACAGGGACAAGATGTGATGCGGACTTCTAGCCTGGAGAGTTGGCAAGGAGATTATACAAATTCATGGATGCAAGAAAAAGAAGCCTATCTATGGCTATTATCAATGATAGCTCTATAGGTTCAGTGGCAGCCTACTTAACAGAGGGTAAGCAATAGGAGTGGGCTACTGCTTATGTGTTCCTGGAGATATCTGGATGGCCCCTGGACTAGATGGGAATTTGCTCTCTGATACAGCAAAATGGCTCTTTTTTATGCAGATACAGACACCAACCTGTTATCCACAGGGACATTGTCTCCGGTGTCTGTCTTGTGTATGAGTGTGCAAAGCCCCTTTCATTGCAATGGCCACATGCACACTATACATTTATTCCATGCTTCTTCCACTTTAAACAGTCAACTGTGACACAGTTGTTTAACAGTTAGTCCCTCTTTCCAGAGAACTCCAATCTTCTTTACAGATTTGACCCTTCACTTCAGAAAGGGGTCTAAAAAATGAGTAAGAGTAAGAAGGTTCTCTACTCTTTTCTGTCTACCCTGTGGTCTACGATAAACTCACTTTGACAGCCAACCCAATTCCAGTGAGTAATAATTGACAGAGAGAAAACACACATGGTTTAGTCTACCTTCACAGGTAGCAGCTTGGGAACAACTACTGCAGCCACACTTCCCAGTATGTGAAATCTCTTTTACCACTATTGAGCAAGAAACAAACCATCATGCAACCAACAAGGTCCATCATCAGTGGGTTGAAGGGGGCTGAGCTGAGCACATGGAACCACTGTTTTTACTTCTATGGATGTAAGGGAGTGAGGTCAGAGGTAAATGAAATGCATATAGAAATAGAAGACAGTGATGATTTTCTAAATGCAATACCAAACCCACAAAAAGATTCCTATGAGTAAGGCAGAAAACTCAGCATCCTACAACCAGTCAGGATTCCTAACCAAAAGCCAAAACTAAAAAAATCCTGGCAGCCAGTCAGCTAAGGTCATAGAAATCCCCATGCAGCACAACCTGATCCAGGGGCTGCAGTTAGTGCAGAATGCTGCAGCACGATTGCGGTCATGAGTGTGATCCTATCAGCGCATAATACCTCTGCTTTGAAATCTGCACTGGTTGCTGATTTGCTACAAGGCTAAGTTCAAGGTGTTCTTTCCATGTTACGGGTGCCATATAGTACTTGTTCTGCTCTTGTAAAAATCAGTTATTTCATGTGGCAGCACCTGTTGGGTTCAAATTTAAGCTCCCTCCCCTTCCCCAAAGGGTGAGCTAACGCACCCCTTAGCCCTCAAATAGGAGTGCAAGCTTTAGCAATTTAATTTACCTGTTAGTGGTTCAGCCAGATACCAAACATAAAGCAACACACAAAACTGCTTGATCAAGAGGGATCTCTGATCTGCTCAGACAGGAGTCTGTCAGGACAGAGAGCGTCCTTTATTAGTTAAAGCATCATTTATATAGGTTTTCATAAAGCAAAACAAGGTATAATAGTATAACAAAGGGAATACAGTATTACAGTCTTAAAAAGATAAGCAAGCGCATTTGTTTATCCTTGTTACATTTCTTGTGATTCTTAAAAAGTGAGAGATTGATAAAGAACTTGTACACTTGTCAATCAAAGGAAACTTATTTTGAGATACGAACTAAGAAAGAGCGAGGGAAAGGAGCAGATTGACACCAAAAGAGATAAAGATGCTACTATGTGCCTGTGAAAAGTACTCACTCAGCAGTATGACGTAAATCTTATAGATACAATTCTAGTAAGATATTTTGAGAAAGTTTTTTGCTTTGTGCTGAATTAGCTACAATGTTAAAGGATGTGTATAGTGATTTAAGACAGAGAGAAATAACAACATCTAGAGGGGATACATTTTATCTCATTTTTACAGAGATGTTACAGTCTGAGAGGCACCTTTGAGTGTTTCTTCTCACAGGGAAAAACGAAACTTAGAGTCGTATATCCCTCCCACCTTCTCTAAATTCCAGAATCCATTGCGGCACTAGTTCTGGCAATAATGTAGGTTTCTTGACAACTCTTGACAACTCTTAGGGTCTAGAGAATAAAATATTCCTAACACACCTATGCTTTGGAACTCCTTGCCTATTGACATTAGGCGATGCCTTCATTGTGCTCTTTCCAGTACCTGCTGAAAACATTTTTGTTTAGCCAAGCTTACCCAGGCAGGTAGAGCTATTGTGGTTTTTATCTGTTAGTTTTATTATTTTGAATGTTTTTAAATACCCGTCTACCTGTTTTTGCCAATAATTTTATTGTTTTAATTCCTTCTGTAAACTGCTTTGAGATTTTTTTTACAACAAAGCAGTATATCAATGTTATAAATAAAATACATAAATGAATTTTTGAATCACTGTGGCCCTTGGGCCTCTTTCCACTTTTAGGAACAAAGGAATCTGCCTTATACTGACTCAGGCCATTTGGTACCATCTAGCTCAGTATTGATGACACGGACTAGCATTGGCTCTCCAGGATTCAAGGCAATAGTCTTTTCCAGAGATTGAATTTTGGACCTTTGCATACAAATTTTGGACCTTTGCATATGCCCTACCACTGAGCTACAACCCTTTCCGTTTATAAAAGTATATTTTAAAATTGTTAATTAGTTTAATTTAAAGTACATTCAACAGACATTTGAAGCACATGAAGCACACCACAGAATCATGGGAACTGTAGTTTGTTAAGGGCGGTGGGAACAATAACTGTGAGGGGGAACTACACTTCCCAGGATTCTTTAGGGGAAGCCATGTGCTTTACATGCGAGTTGAATGGGCTTTAAATGAATTGTGTGGATCTACTTAATAAACTTTGCCTGCATGTAAATCATTTTAATTAATTATTTTTAAATGGAAATGAGCTATAAAGTTTACTGGGTGACCATGGGCTACTCAGCCTAATCTGCTCCTCAGGATGAAAACAACATGACCACCCAAAGTAAGAAGGGCACACTTAAAATGTAGAGGAAGTAATAATGTACAACCATAGTGTGAAATCAGATATTTATCAGGATACAGTATGAAGAAATATTTATATAAGCAGGACTGTCAAAGATGTTTATTATTTATACAATCTGTAAAGATATTTGCAGTGCAATCCTATGCTTGTTTACTCAGAAGCAAGTCCCAATGTATTCAATGGGGCTTACTCAAACAGGGAAGTGTGTATAGAACTGCAGCCTCAAGTGATAAGGAACACTCACCCAACCCAAAATTCAGAATCATGCCATTTTACATAGTTTTGCAACTGTTTATACTTGTTTTTATGGTTATTGGATTTTAAAGGGATTTATTTCTTGTTGTGAGCTGCTGTGGTTTCCAACCACCAGTCCTACCTTCACAGGATTGTTGGGAAGACTCCATATACACAAACACACTGGAGATGTAAAAATACATATGCCCCATATAATAGTTTATTGTCAAAACCAGTTGGTCATTGCAGAACATTAAAAAAAATAATCAGTATTAGTTTCCTACATAATAAAAGCAGTGATACCCATGTAAGCCTTGCCTAATCACTTTAAAAAGTAGGGTTGGAGAGGGAGAGAAAGATTTACAATACAAACACAACCCTTTGCTATGTTCATTCAAACGTCCCATTAATTTACAGCACAAGCCTAACCAAGTCTACTCAAAAGTAAATCCTATTGAATTCAATAGGGTTAACTTTGGGTATGTGGGATTAGCATTGCAGCTTTACTCCACAAAAGTGACTATTGGATTAAAGCTTCATATTGGGAAGGTTTTCAAAACACGGCCCACTTCAACAGCCAAGAAAAATTTAAACTTGTTTGGCTCCTGCACACAAGAGAGAAAAAGGTATTTTGGTACTGCTGAAAGCTATATACTTACTCAATTTATGAGGTTTTCAGATAAGCAGGAAAAAATAACAGTTTTCTGGCCTTTCAACGGGTCTAGGTACTGCCCGGAGGTCAAGAAATCCCTTGTCAATCATAACTCTGATTTCACTTATTGGCTACAAACCTGAAAGAGCAGGGTTAGAGCAGCCAGCTACGAGCTCATTTAACAGAAGTTGCGGGTGGCGGTGGCTGATGTTTTGGTGTATATCTCATGAACCAGACCACCTAGAATTTTTTTAAAAGGAAAGCTGAGAATCTGGAAATTAAGGTGTCACACCTGGAGACCCAGAGAGGACCCCAAAAATCCAGAGTGTCTGGGCAAAAACCAGAGACCTGGCAACCCTAGTTGAGATAGACAGTTGGAGAGATGAAAAAGGGAGGAAGGAGGGGGAATGGAAACAGAGGGAAAGAGTTGGAGGAGTAAGGTTTTTCAGGAGGGGAGTCTGCTAGTTTAAGTCAGGATATAAGAGCACTTATCTTGTGTAGATATACACAAATAAGACCATAGAGAGAGAGTCCTCCTGGTCTCTGTAGCTCAGGAAGTAGTGGAGACAGGCATTGTGGGGACCATGAAAGGAAGCCCTGGGGACCATGAAAGGAAGCTCCTGGACTAAGGGGAGCAGCGGAGAGATGGCCTAGTAACCTCCAAGGAAGGCAAGGCCATGAGGGGGAAACTGGACCCTCACCCCAGGGTATAAATAGAAGCAGAAGAAATCCTACTTACATTTGATCATGATGTTTGTCATCCTCTCCAAAACCCTGTCCAATCTAAATATCTAAATACTCACCTAAGGTACCTCAACCCCTAATCCTACCCCTACCCCTTACCCTAAAGATCTATAAAATATATACAAGATACAAAAATATGAATGAACAGAATATAAATAAGAAAATAAAGAAAAATATAAGCAAAATATAACGAAACACTAAACATACATACATAAAACCCTTCCTCTCTTAGACACATACACTCTCTTAACCTCTTCTTCTCCTAACTCCCACACTGGACACTTCTGGTTGGCCAGAATTAAGCCAGCAGCAAGAGACCTCACAAAGGAGGATGGGTCACTGTTACCCTGACAACCAACCCACCTATCTTGGCCCTGGATATTGCTCCTCCTCAATCTTGATGCTACTTCAGATTGTTGAGGCACCAGCTGTTCTGTCTGTCAGTTTCGTGAAATATCTCTCTTCATTTCTCTCACTAATCTCATTATTTTTCATTAAACAACATTTCTAAAGGGAGAGCATCCCAACCTCCTTTGAAATACAGTAGAAATCTCATACCTGCCAAACTGAGGGATGTCTATAGCACGGTATTAAGACAGCAGAAACGAAACAGTAGTATAATAGCACTTTAAAGGTTAGCAAATGTATTTACTGCATAAGCTTTCGTAGATTACCTAGAATGGTGTATCAGATGAAGTGGACTCTAGCCTAAAATAATTTATGCCATGATTAATTTCTTAGTTGTGAAAGTAATAGCAGTTCTTTATGTTGTTTTGCTAAAATTGCACTAAGATCTACTTTATAGGCTTGCTGTGAGGATAAAAAGGTTATAAATACTTTGGCAAACTTAAAATGCTATTACAAAAAGGTGGTTCAGATGAGAACTCAATGTGTAGTGCCTATGGGTAGAAGCACACTCACTGTTCTGCCAGTTCCAGTGCATCTCCACCTCTCTCTTTGAAAAATGGGGGCACACAACGTTAGTCAAACCCCACCTCTTTTTACTGTAAAACCTGGTGGGAGTAGCTGAACGTGACTTTTTTTTAAAAAAAATCAGTTTTAAAGAGATTTTGTGACTGATCAGCAGAGCAATCCATTTCCCCTGCAAGTGTGGCTAATGGAAATGCTTTGACCTGGTGACTAGCATTTATAGGCAGGAACAAAAGGGAACAGGCAGCAAACTGGAGACAAAAGAGAGAGGCAAGCTCTGGTGCCGAGTAAAATTTATTGTAGTGGTCTATGCGTTTCAGAAATATTTTTTTTCCTCAGAAGCTAAAAACATTCAAACAAACTCAAATTAATGTCATGGAGACAACACCATGGACTTAAACACAGAGTACTTTTAGAGACCACATTCTGTACAAATCACTTAAAAAACATTACAAAAAATTCATTATAATATATCCCTGATCATTAATATCAGACTGGCATCTTATAAAACCATACTGTATGGCTCAAATTGAACATAATCTTATAATAGCCATTACAAAGCAGCTCAAACATAAAACTCTCTGTGATTTGTACGGAATGTGGTCTCTAAAAGTATTCCGCTATGTTTAAGACCATGGTGTCGTCTCCAAGACATTAATTTGAGTTTGTTTGAATGTTTTTAGCTCCTGAGGAAGGAAAGTATTTCCAAAACGCATAGAGGACTAGCATTTATAGCCTATATGTAGTGTTGGAGCATGGATTGCACCCTGCCTGCACTTCCCATCCAGGCAAGGCTATCCCAGCAGACAGCCACACACTGGATTTGCAGAGGACTTACATGTCCAGTGCTTATAGGCCTAAAGAGCCTGGCTGTGCCCAGATTCTTTTTTGTTTGATTTTTAAGTTAAGCTTTTTTCATGATTCCAAACCTGCCCTCTCCATCAATTTGAAATCAGAGGCAGGCAGGCTGGAGAGAGATGTTTTCTTTTGATTAGCCCGTTTTTATGCCCATTCCACTTTTTCTCTAAGGAGGTGACATTCACGGATTTCCTTTTCCCTATGTTATCCACATAACTACCCTGTGTGGTAGGTTAGGTTTAAGAGTCAGTGATCAGCCCAAGGTAACACAGTGAGTTTCAGGGCTGATTTTCAGGTCCTAGTGCATTTAATATCCCTCCACCTTATTCACAGGAGGAGGGGGGACAGAACAATTTGGTCATCATGCCACCACGACCTTCTAGCAGCCCCACCAAGTCCAGTGGTCACCAATGGCCAGTGATAAACAATGCAGGACTAGTGTAATTCATTTCTTCTTAGACTACCAGCATTATGGGCTCTTACTGACATTAGAGGCCAGTAGTGTAGTGGCAAATTGAGAAGTGCAGGGTCCGTTTGTTAGTCATGCCATGCCTCTCACTGCCACTCGTTCTAAGGTTATACCACTGATACCCATTGGGGCCTACATAACTGTCAGGCCCAGGATGTGACTCAGGAACCAGACCAACGATTGTAGTTAATTCGTGTTTTATTAGGGTAATGTCCAAACAAAGACTGCATTTTCTCATGAATCAATACAGGGATACAGGTCCTGCGGCATTGGGAGAAAGTTGACAGAGCAAGGGACTTCTTCCTGCCTGTTCTTTAAGAAGGGGCCAAACGGGCGCGCAATCTTTCGCTCCTCCTTAACTGCCCCTCAGGTACTGCCCGCCTTCCCCCCTTCTCTCCTGTCTTTTCAGCTGTCTGCGTGTGCGCGGTGAGGGGGGAAGCATCACCCCCTCCTCTTCTGAAGTTTCCGATTCCAGGATGGGGGATAGGGGAGGAGCTGATGGTAAACTGCCTCCCCGCTTTTCGGCTGTGAGCAGCCCTCCCTCTTCCCCCTCTTGCTCTGAGCCTGAAAGAGGGGGAGGCGTGAGAATGTCCAGGGAGGGCTCAGGCTCCCCGTTGCTAAGCGACCTTATCACTGGCAGTTCCTCTGTTTCGTCTTCGCTCCAAAGGGGGGAAGTTCCTCCCCCTTCCCTCTGCCATCCATCCGAATACTCTTCTCCCAACTCTCCGGGATCCAGCTCCCCGGGATTGGGACCCCAGCTCTGCCTTCCGACAATAACTGACGTGGAAAGCTACAGCAATAAAGAAAAACAACAACCCATGTTGTTGTATGGAAGCTTCACCCTCTCATCTCAGTCCTCATGGACAGATCCCTTCCCATTTGGTTCACCAGCACACATAGATTAACCACCCCCCTTGCACACTCCCGTAGCCCCAAATTACCCATTGGCCTTCCATCATCTCTCCCTCCACCCAAACAACGCTCCAGCCAAATATTGTGGCCTGCAAGTACTTCACAACCTGCATTTTTGTAATTTATATAAACAGCAAATCGGAGTTTTGTCAAGTCGACCAACCACCCTGCATGGCTGACAGGCTTTTTTGGTCACAGACTTCATAGGCCAGCCTGCCTTTGTCAGATGAGATTACAGGTAACTCTGGTTTTGCTTTTTTGGAGACAACTCTTTCTCAATATATTACAGAAAGAAGTTAAGCAAGTCTAGGAACATAGATAGAAAGACAGAAAACTGCCTTATACTGAGTTAGACCCTGGGTCCATCTTGCTCAGTACTGTCTACACTGACTAGCAGCAACAATCCAGGGTTTCAGGCAAGACTCTCTCCTAGTCCTACCTGGGACAACCTGGGATCTTCTGCGTAAAAAGCAGATGCTCTGCCACTGGGCTATGGCCCTTCCCTATTTAAAGCCTATTCTCATCAAGGAATTTTTTTTAAAGCATATTGTGGCTTTAGCTTTCATTTGTTTAAAGATCCTTCCATGCCTTCTCCACCCCACGGTTATGTACTAGAATAATAAAATAACCTTAACTCATAAGAATTATTTAACTTTCATTCTTTAACTATCATTCCTCTTGTCTCTAATCTTGTCATACAATCCAGCCAAAGAAATTAGCAACCTATTTTATCAAGATAAATCTGCTATAGTGTCATGCAACCCAATTATCTGCATGTTTACTCATAAGCAAGCCCCACTGTGATCCATGAAGCTCACTCCCAAGTAAACCAAGTTAGCTTTAAGATGTTGGTGTTGCTGCCTTCCTAGCTGAGAAAATTGCTTCATTTGCTCTTCCCACAGCAGCAGCATCCATTCCCAACAGGGAGGAGATTAAGGCTGCAATCAACTCAGAAGTAAACTCCATTGGGTTCAATAGAATTTACTCCCAGGTAAGTGTGTACTGGATTGCAGTCTAAATTTGTTAATCACCCAACCCTTTTCCTTCTGCATTTGCAAATTATACTTTGCATCAGGAATACTTTCAGATGCATGAGGAGGGACGGGAATCAGAGGGGGAAGAAGGCGAGAAGATCTCAAAGACTTCTAAAGCCTCTTTTTGTGTGTGTGAGAGAGAAGGCACAATTCTTAGTCCCTTTTGAATGCTTTGCAACTAATGTGCCCCTCCTCCTCTTTTGAAACCTGAACTGATCCATCATCTCTGGGAGGGTGGAACAACCCTAAGAATCAAGCACAACATCCAATTCCTTCCTAGAGTGGGTGATTTGAAGTCAAAATAGTCATTCCTGGGGTTGCCACTGCCTCCCATCCCCCTGTGTAAACTCCTCCCACCCTCCGACATCCTCACCACCGGGAGTTCTCCCGTGTAAGCTCCTTCTCGCAAGTGCAGGGTCCCTTCAGGCTCTTTTCCTCATACACACTCGCACTCCACCACTACAGATCTGCCGCCGCCGCCGCCCCACCACGGAGAAGGTTGAGGTAGGCTTCCCTCGCCTCACATCCATACAGCGGAGGCAGCAGCAATATCCTCTCCGATTTTTCGCCGGCATAACAGCCTGTCTCTTGCCCCAGGGTGTTGCACCTCCTCTTCCTCGTCCACCTGCGTTGAGAAGCTTTGCCAAAGCCTCTGCTGTAAGGTTAGGCTCCCCTCCCTCGCTCGCCCTGGTGTGTACATGTGCTTGCGTGGGTGGACGGCGCCGGCTAGGGAAAAAGTATGGGGACAAAGTCCCCTTCTGTTCCTCCCCCCTGCAAAACACACCTGTCAGAGGCCAATTTAAAAAAGTTAAAAATATAAAATAAAATCACTTTTTAAATTTTTTTATGGGTGACAAACAGAAACATCAGTTCTTTAAAAAAAAGAAACGCATATGAAAGCCAATCAAACGAAGCAAAAAGGTAAAAGCAAATCTTAGAGGAGGGTCCAAAGCCTTCTTTGCTTAAGATGATTGGGCAATTGTGTAACTCTAAAACAAATAACTTTCCGCGGCCGCTATTCTTCACTTTCTATTGGCTGACGGAGAGGAAACAGTTTATTGGTGCCCGTCCCTTTTTTAAAAAAAGCTTTCCCTGTGATGGGAGAGAGCTGACGAAGAGAGTCTTGATAAGCTGTGGGGTTTTGCGGCTGCGCAGTTGTTTAAATGATGGAGCAGATTTGGCTGGTGCTGGCGAGTAGTTTTGTCACCGTGCTGTTGGCTCTGCCCTTACTGCAGTTTAAATCCTCACCTGAGACTCAGTCACTTAGCCTAGCGGGAATTTTCCAGGATCTGATCCGCTACGGGAAGACCAAGAGCAGCTGGAGGCAGCGTCCTTCCCAGCTGCAGATATTTGATGTGCCGAAGAGGTAAGTGGAGTGGCCCCGATGTGAGCCTGCCGAGTTAGGAGAGCCCTGAAGGAACCTCTCTCAGATAGTGATCAGGCCTGAGTCGCGTCTCCTCTTTTCAGCGCTGTGAATCGGTCACTATAGTGCTTCTGGGCACGTGTAGAATGCTTTCCCCTTCCCGCTAGATGACTGCTTCGGGATGGATACAGAGGTCTCTTCGGTCCCATATCTGAGCCTGATGTGTGTTTAAAATCCTCCTTAATGCTTGGCAGGATGATGCATGTTTAAGGCAGACCAGCATGAGAGAATGTACGCTCTAGAGTTGTTTGGCCAGGTGTATGATCTGTAGAAGGCCAGGCTTTCAAGCTGGAGGAATACTGTAATCAGCAAAAACAACAAAGAGCCTTGAGGCACCTTAAAACATAAAGACTAAGAAATTTATTTTGGCATGAGTTTCATGTACTGAAGTTCACTTGATGAGGTGCATGTTGTCATCATTTCCAGTGGGACTTAACTTCTGGACACATATGCATAGGATGAGGCTGTTACTTTCTATATGTATATCCTAACATGCAATTCATTTTCCTGTTCTGAGCCTTATGTAGCCAAAATGGCACCATCAAGAGGGATAGGTTTGGAGAATTGCAGAAATAATAATAAAAAAATGCATAGGGAATTTCAGACCAGTCCAGTGGGGATTGAGTATGTCTGGCAGCTACAGAATGCTGGAGCAGGGGAGAGCACTTATTTATTTATTCCATTGCACCATGGATTTGCTAAGAGAGCATTATGCACATGTTCACTTATGGTTTACTCCATAAATAAATAAAGCTAATGAATGCAGTGCAAGCTTTGCTCATGATGTCATGGTAATTGAAGTTACGCTTACAGTCTGATTCTGTATTGGTGTTCCTCTAATTTCCATTTGATTTATGGTTGCATGTACTTTGTTTTAGACAAAATGAACAAACTGGATGGTTATTTCATATTTGGACAGAAGAAAGAAAAATGCCTTAGACAGAATTCTAAGCAACATGGCAGAACATAAAATTATGTTTGAGTTTGCTAAATCAATTAAATAAATCTCATTCTCTTTGAAATTAAGGCATGAACTAAGGTATTAATTCTATGCTAGGTGTGAGGGCCTTCCTATTGTAGACTTCCAGGTTAGATGAGCAAGAGCAATCAAAATGACAAAGAAACTTTGTGATTTGATAGTTACTACTTGAGATGGTGATCAACAAATGACTCTAGAGCGGTGTAAATTTTCTTATTGTGGGGAGGCCATGCCAAATGAAGGAAAGCTAGTAGACTGTTAGAATATAGGGGATTTGGTTGTCCTCTAGGGAATAAAACAGTAAGCTGACGATGCTTCTTTCTACAGGTGGTTCTGTCACTTCTACATTGTGTCTGTGATCTGGAATGGCTTCCTGCTATTGTTGCTTATTCAAAGCCACCTTTTATCATGGCCCTTCCCCATTTGGCTTCAGGACTCGCTCAGCATTTTTGACAGAGCATTGCAGGACCAATATGGAAGTATGTAGAGTACTGTGAGTGGTATGAACTGTTTGTCATGGGAAGATAAAAATATCCATATTATTCTAGCGGGATTCTCTCTTCAAGGCTCTGTCTGTTCCACTTATACAGTGTCTTAAAAAGCTGTAATAAAAGTCAAAATTATTTTCCCTGAACGTGTAAATCAGCTCACAGGCAAGGTCATTTTTCAGCAGAAGATAGTCACAGTTGCACCATTGGCAGTGGAACTACTTCATGTATTTTCTCCCCCATCACTAACAGATGATATGTGCATTCAAGGTAAATGTGCATGGTGTAGGTAGTCCTGGGGCTGTGCCACTTCATAATCCAGGGGGAGGATTTTATATTTGAATGCTCCTTCATATAAAAGAGAAGCTCCTTGCACACAACAAACCAGCATGTCTGACAGTGGGCTAGGGCATAACCCTCTTTTCAGACTTGCTAGATTTTCACGAGCAAGAAATTATTGCTGTAGAGCATTCAGATGTGCAGCCTTGCACTTGAATCTCATAAGATTGATGTCTTGCAGTTAGGGTAAAAAATAATTTTCCTACAGAATATCCACTGCCCTGATCAGATGACTCAGATCTTTCATAACAGATAAATGTATGGTAAAGGAACAATTTATAAAGTGCCTAATGCAATAGTTGCTCCACCAGTATTGCTAAGTACTTGGAATTCTGCATGCTTAACATAGTGTAATGTGACTGAATATTTCATGGGAGCATTAACTTTCTCTACTAATTCTGCTGGTTGTCTGCCTTCTAATGAGAACATTTCTGTGACTAAATTTGGCACAGTTGTTTACACCACAACCTTTGTTGGACTTCTAGGTGGCGAGTCCCTGTCTCCTTTCTTGGTTTGCCTTTTTGTCTGGATAAACTGCTGTAGACGGTTAAGAGAGTGTCTTTACATCAGCGTGTTCTCAGGAGGTGTCATTCATATTGTGCAGTACTGTTTTGGACTCTGTTACTATGTTCTGGTGGGCTTCACCGTGTTATGTCAAGTGCCAGTCAAAGTCAGGCAAGGTAAGGATCTTTTTTTAGCATCATCATCATGTTGTTTCCTTGTTTCCCTGGGAGTAGGTTTGTCTAAGGCCTGGTCAGCATACAGCAAACTGGAACACAGGAGTATAGAAAGTTACCAAGTACCAAATCAGACCATCAGTCAATGTAAAGTATTGTATACACTGATTAGTAGTGGATCTCCAGGACTTCCTGGAGATCCCTGGGACCTTCTGTATGCAAGGTATGTGCCCTCCCATCAGCTGTGGCCCTTGTATTTTAAATGAACTGACAGACCAGGAGAGGCCTGAAGTTCCCCACCCCTGCTTTACATGTTGATTTGCCAGCCCCCCTAGCTCATACACTATCTAATTCTTTGCTTTTGCTCAAGATAGTCATAGAAACTGTATAAGCCTGACAGTATATGCGATCTACAGAATAAAGGCCCCTAGATGAGAATTGGTACTCTTTTGTGTCTTGAACTTGGCATAGGAGCATTTTCCAAGATCAGACTTGTAATTGGGAGAAATGTTTGAGTTAACTGCTAGAAGAAATATCAGTCTTGATCCTTTCAGCATCTAAACATACCCTATTTCTGCATAATCTAGGGAAAGATAACCTGCTGACAGTCTGCTGGTACCATATCCTAGGAGTCCTGATGTTCATTTGGGCCTCCGTTCATCAACATAGATGTCATGTGATTCTTGCCAATCTTAGAAAAAATAAATTGGGTAAGATATTCTACTGCTTGTCTAGTCCGCCTTTGTCCCTCTGAGTTAAAAATATTAGATGACTTGGTCATCCATCATCTATCTGTTCCTTGTTTGTTTAAATATTTATAAATTGCACTTTCATAGGGAATATAACAAGGCAGTGGCAGTGTTTTTTATACAACACTGATAGTGACAGCAGATGCATGTCTCTTTGAATACAGATGTGTCCGAATCATGTACAAAGTGGGGGAGGAGGTTCAATTTAAAGAGCAAAAGGGGTGTGTGAAGGAATGTGGTGCTGAACCCTCTCCACCCACTCCTAGGTGGAGTCTGACTGAAGGGACACTAATATAGAGATATAAGCTGCAACTGGTGGGAGTACCTAGCACCCCTTGCGTGTGCTTTTTTTTTTTTTTTTTGCTGTTAAGTCAGGACCCAGATACTCATCTAAAAAATGATTGGCACAGACCCATATCTAACAATACAGGTCTGCTGCGCTTTGTGCAGTTTGAACCTTGGCCAAAGGGTCTATTTGGAACATCATTTAGATGAAGTTATGAAATCAAAGTCTACAGCAGGGCCCCCCAAACATTTTGTACAAAGGCACCCTCTTTATTATTCATATAATCCAAGGCTGGAGCTTTGCAAACAGAACTGAATCCTGGTGTTCTGTCACTCGCATCAAGCCCTGGGCAAAACTAGGTTTGTTGAGGAAAGCAAGGAACAAAACTGGTCATGCTGAAACAAACAATCAGACTCTTAACTAACTGTTGGAACAGCAGAAAGTAGCCTGTAGCTCATCACTCGGCAAAGGGTAACGGGAAACAACTGGATTGACTGACTTATTAGATTTCTAGTTCTTGTTTTGACCAATACGTCCCTTAGCCAGGTGCAGTTCAAAGGTGGCCTTCTCCTTAAACCAGGAGTCTATAGTTAAAGTAGGAAGAGAGTGATCTCATCTTTACTGAAGTCCTAGTATCCACAAATCCCACTGATACTGGTAATAGTGGAAGGGTATTTCAGTCTTATTCCTTAGCTAGACAAGGCTAACAGCTGTTTTCTTTTTGTTATTTCAGGAAAGGTGGTGAATTTGGACCACAGCATTCCTTTTGGGGATTGGTTTGAGTTGGTGTCCTGTCCTCATTACTTTGCTGAACTCTTAATATACATATCAATGGCTGCCATGTTTGGATTTAACAATTTAACATGGTGGTTGGTGGTTACGTATGTGTTCTTTAACCAGGCAGTGAGTGCTGTTTTATGCCATGAATATTACCTGCACAACTTTAAGCACTATCCAAAGTGTCGGAAAGCCTACATCCCCTTTCTGCTATAGGTTATTTATCTTAACTTGAAATTCCCATCCAAATGGAAATGGTAGTCTGTTTTCAGGTGTCAGGTGGCTGTAATCAGCAGGAGATTTGACTGAAATTGAATTGGTGCTGGTCTATCTGAAATGCTTAAGGAATTTGTTTGTGTATATGAAAACAATTTATGAATCTAAGGAGAACAATCCTATTCAAGTCCCATTGAGTTCACAGTGGCTTACTCCCAGGTACTCTTTTGAGAGTAGGCCCTGTTAAACACAATGGAACCTATTTCTGAGTAAGTGTGCATAGGATCATACTGTTAGTCAAGAGATGCAGTGTCATTCCCCCTCCCTTATGCTGGAAACTGAAGTCACTTTTTCCATGTGTGGCCTTATTGAAAAGGAATTGGTTACACAGTAGGAGTGAAGCAAAAATAGGAAGGTACTATTGAACATGTACATTTTTTTCACCAGTTCTGTAGAGCATGCAGAACAGTGTGAAGGAATCTGCTGCATCTGATTCACACGTGCATGTACATCACTTGAATAATGAAACTATGAAAAGTCATTTGACTGGTAGTTGCACATGTGAATTAGTTCTATTGAAAAGCAATATGTCTGAGGCAATACGAATGCTTTCTCTGTTCTGTAATAACCATTCACACTGCGCTAATCGTTGCTTGATGCCACAATCATGGAGCAATCACCATGTATGTGTAAATTGACCCTTCTTAATACTACACTTGAAAATTATACTGCCTCTAATTTTGAGATCTGGGTTTAAATATTTAGAAGCAGAAGGCTCCTTGACTGTAGCTTTGTACTCTACTTGGAAAATTAAATAGGTTCTATCTGCTGTCATTCCTTCAATAAGAAAATTATATGCAAGAGTTGCTTCCAGTGGCACAAAGAGTAATATTGGTATGTTTCCTGCAATCACACATGTTTAAATGGAGACTTTTGCTACAGTGTGTATTGTGGCCCAGGTTGGGGGGGGGGGGAAGTTTCGAGACACCAGACTCTGACATCGAGGACTGTGAGGATGAGCTGGGGGAGGAGACAAGCAGCAGGGATAGTCCACAGAGCGCACGAATCCCAGTCACTGACACCTCAACTCCCCCTGATCCTGGCCCCCCTGCTGAAGTGCAGCCAGAACTGTCAGAGACTGCCCCTTTGGAGACTGTTCTGTTGGACACACCCTCATCACCTGTGCCCACAGTAGAATTACCACCTGTTTCACCTGATGTTTCCCAGCCAGGCACCCTACAGGTCCCCATGGTAGAGCAAGCTGACTGCCCACCACTCTTGGAGGAGGAATGTGAGAGCCAGCTCCCGTTGTCCCACGTGTGCCGGCAGCAGAAGTGGGAGATTCAACAGATGTTGAGGAGCCGCCAGCGGCTTTGCATGAAAGCTAAGCCGCCTTAAGGGGACGCAGGGGAGGGGTTCGTTGCTGAGTCAACATTGTAGTGCTGCGCAATCATGCTTAGTCAGACTTAGGCAAAAGTTCCTAGAAAGCATAGTTAGGTTAATGAGGCGCACTGCTTTTGATGTAACTGTAACTTTAATAAAAAGAGGAAAAATTTCACAGCCGCGTCTGAGACTGGCTCTCTCAACTTTGGGCAGGACAGTGTGAAAAGTTCTACATCATGCATGGCTGTTCAAAACAATGCAAATATAAAGAATGCACATCTTGTTTTTGAACTAAGATTAAGTAGCAAACAGCCAGCTCAATGGCCTGATTTTAAAACTAGATGTAACAGCTCTTAGGAGGCCTCCTGTACCAATGCAACTTTACAAGTTATAGCATTATGATATTTCAGGGGTATCACTGCAGACACATGCTATGCAAGTTTATTTCATACGAGTGTAAGGTTTAGCTTCTTGCACTCTTGCAGAGTGGCATGTGCACTGATGCTGCTATATCAATAAGAAAAATGCTATAACTTTCAATTTTGAAATACCCTGCCCTGTAATCTAGTTTTCTCAATTCTGTTACATCATACAGAAAATCTTTTTGTTCACATGTATTCACAGGAAAGTTCTCTTTCCATATCTCTAGCTGTGATTATTTGCAGGAAATCTGCTACTCTTCTAGGGGCTTCTGTGTTTGCATGATGTTACTGTGGAATACATGCAGCCCTTGAAAGTTTAGGCCACATTTCACACTGTTGGACATTCCCCTTAGTACAAATCTAACAATTACACAGTAGAGTACAGTTTTTCAACTGGATTTCAAAACTACTACAGTGTGTGATGCAATTTGTCCTAGCTGCTTCTACATCATAAGAACCTGAATCCAGCTACCTACCCTGTTTTAATAATTCTATCTTCTGGATTATGTAGCTAAACCAGGTTTTCTCGGAAAGGATTAGCTGATAGCTATTTCTTGCATTTTGGAGGTGTACATTAGCAGTCACAGTGGGTATTGCACTTAGATCAGTAGGTCCCCCCTGCTCTGCTGTTGTGCACAAACATGACCTGAACATGGTGGCCACTTTTTTTGACCGTATGTCTGCCTTTTACCTTGGGACAGTTGAACCTCTGGTCTGATTTGTAATTATAAGAAGATTAAATGGTTATATATGCTAGATATCTGGAAGATTTCAGACTAGCTTTAGAGTAGGGAAAGTGGGAACCCCAAAAGGAACTGAAAGCAAAAAAAAAAAAAAAGGTTAGACAAAAAAGAGGTTTATTGATCCAACACCTTTTGGACCCTACTAATCTTCCTTCATGGAACTCTAAAATCAGTTTTTTACAAATTACAGAACTGAATGGTATATAAAAAGCTTAAACTCGCCAATAATGTATGAAAAAATCATTACAGACTAAAAAGGATGGAAATTTGTACCTCTCATTCAAAACAAATACTGGAAAATGTAGTCTGGAAGTAAGCTGAATAGGGCAGCAGTAGAGAGTATCTAAAGTTCACCAGGAGTTACTGGGCAAGTGTTCAGCGCAATCCTAAACATGTTTATTTAGAAATAAATAGCACTGAGTTCAGTGAGACTTAGGCTAAAATCCAATACATGTCTACTGAGAAGTAAGCTCCATTGAATTCAATGGGACTTACTCCCAGGTACGTGTGTATTGGATTGCAGATGTTGGACTGAACCAGGTGTTGGACTAAAATTCCCATCAGCCTGAACCACTTTAGAGGGCCACAGGTTCTCTACTGCTTGAATAAGGATGCATAGGGTTGTACTCTAAGGTTGTAACTCCCACTGAATTTAATAAAAGTTCTGGATACACATGCTAAGGATTTTGCTATTAGAGGCCTTTGTTGAGCACCTGATGATGTTACTGGACTTGCAAAAGAAGCCTCTAGAATGGCTTAAGTTTCCATATTTTCTGGAACCATTTCAGGTATCTACTGAGTTGGTCCAAAAACAAATTTCTCCCACATCCAGCTCAAAACATTTGGTTATGCACTTTGTGACTACTCCCCTTTACCTTTCTGTCCATCTCTTTCAGAATAAAGCAGGGTGGTAATTAATGACCTGTGGAAAGCCTCCTTGCATAGGAGGCATAATGTGATACAGTCTGCTTAAGCCTAAAGTCTTTTGCATTTATTTTACCAAATATTTAGTGATTAGATGCAGCCCTGGGCGCCTACTGGGAGGAAGGGTGGGATATAAATCAAATAAATAAAATAGATCTATACCCCCCTATAGGCTTATCTAATACAACACAGTTGAATCAAATGAGCTTGTCACTCAGGATGCGGATGTTCTTCATTATAAGACTGTTTGAGCCAAAGACTTTCTGGTGAACTAGTTCTGGAACGCTATGTAAGCATCACAATTAGAAAAGAAGGCTCCCAATTTATTTTTCAAAGCCAAACTTTGGGGGAGGGGGTGATGATCGTGGTGGTAATAATGATAATACTTTTAAAAAAATCTAGCTTTGTTACAAATGCCAGTTTTAGAGTTTTTACTTAATTCTCTTTTACATTTGGTGCTTTCAGTAACAGGAGCTGGGCTTGGTTCCCAAAAGGACACCTGGCTTTGATTCAAGACTAATTAACCCTGGCAGCATTTGTGGGAGTAAACAACAATCTTGTAAACAGAAAAAAGTACTGATTCTGTCAAGTTGATTGGTTAAGGTCAGCGGGCAGAGATGTTTGAAGAGACTTCAACAAATAGAGGCTGTCCACCCCTTCTAGTCAGAAATGTATGGCAGCAGTAAATGAACAATTCAGCATGTCATTCTGGTTCTAGGTCTCTGAAATGCACTGTCAGGAGAAGTTGCTGAAGTAAACTGGGCTTATGTCAGCATAGCACTTTGCACTCCAGAGTCCAAATGTCAAGGCTACTGAGACTGCAGTCCACAAACTGCTTACTTCATCATAGTAATGAACAGACAATGACATTAGTGGGGCTACTTTAGAGTAAGTATATTGATTGATTTACTGTGGTTACATATCACCCCATAACATGAGTTCTCTGGTTGGACCACACACAAACGCACACACAAAACTAAAATAGTATAAAGCAATAAAAACCACATGACAAGTTAATTTAAAAACAAGCATGATTTCAACATCTTTTTTTTTTAAGTAACATTTATAGGTGGGCTGAGGAACTGACCAGTTCAAAATAATAACCAAAATGAATTTGCAGCTCAACGTATGTGTGTTTTCTGGGAAAAATTCCCACTGCCACAATCCAGTTCTAGTCATGAGAAAACAAGCTGTTAACATGCAATTAAGTGCATGAAAATATGGGTGGGGTGCATATTTGAGTGCATCTCAAAATATGCATTCCATACAGAGCAACTGGTGTTGACAGACTGTGTCTGCCATTCAGATATTCATTTGAATGCACAGCTGTTTTATGTCCACATTTTGCACTCCTAGTGATACATGCACATGAGGTGCAGATCTTCACAGAAGCAGAGCAACAGAGTGGAGTGGGATTTATTACTAAGAAAGGATGCATGTGATTGCAACCATACTCTACTAACACAACTAAGCAGCTCTTAGAAGAAATCAACATAGTAAGGATGCGTACCATTTTAGAACTCTCTGATGGGTAGATTCACACCTGCACTCTTTACTTGATGTCTCATCACTAGAGTATTAAAGAAGACTACTTGCCAAGCTTACCATACCACTGAACAGCACTGTGTTTGACATCAGGCAATATGAAAGTTCTGTTTCTGACTATTTAATCTGTGTAAGTCATATTGCTTTTTACACAAACCACAGAGATTCAAAATCTTTCCAAACTAAAAAAGGCACTCTAAAATCGGAAGCTGTGCTGTTCCTTGACAAGAACAAACATTTCAACTTTACAACATAATTAGGTCTTTTTCTATGCATCCGGATTCTGTGTCATTCACCACTCCTGAGGACTGCCTGTCAAAGACATTTTAGTAAAGTTTGACATGCTTGATACTGTTCAGTTCAAGAACCGCTTCAAGTCTCTTTTCAGGAACTGTCAGAAGTTAACGACAGAACTTTGTTCCCTGGTAATCCGTATCTATCTATCCATCCACAAGTACTAGGACAAGCAGGACATATTACATCAAACAGAACATCACCTGCAGGTCCTGCAATATAATTTATGTCATCGAATGCAAAAGACCAGGATGTCATATCCAATATGTAGGAAAAACCACAACTGACCTACGCACACTCTTCAGAAACCACAAATCTGCAATCTTAACAAAAAAAAGTGGAGAAACCAGTTGTAAAACATTTCAACATTGAGAGTCACAGCCTGTTGGACTTTTCTAGAAGAGCTATAGGGATGCCAACAGATCCAGCAGCACTGACTAAAAGGGAGCACTTTTGGATATACTCTCTGGACACATTGGCACCATATGGCCTGAACCTGGATGACAGTACCAGCATCACTTAGCTTCTGTAAATGAAGCCCCTCTGAACATTCCATCCTCAAAGCTCTATAACTGCCACCTTGATAAAAGCACTTGTATGTTAGCAGCTGATGAAGGCGGAAGCGGAAACGTTTTGGTATTACAATAAAAGCCTCTGTTTTGTTAATCACAATTACGTGCACATATTTTTAGGTGATTAACGGAATCCTTATGGGGATCCAGAGCAAGCTTGGGTGAAGTTTTGAAAGCCTCTTGCTAGCTTGTGTCCTGTAGAGACGAATCCGGCGGGTTAACTTCTCCGAAAGTGCAGTAAACTAGTATCTGATACCACATATCCAGAGATGAAGAATTTGACAGCAAGCTTGACTAGAAGAATTTGACAATATCCAAAGCTTGACTATCAGCAAACGAGCATCCACTGTCACGTAATTCAGGGTGGAGAACTGGACTTAACTTCCAGCTCAACTCCCAGGTAGCCTAGCCAGTGGTCGGGAATGGGTCCAACAACATCTGAAGGGCCACAGGATCCTCACCCACGAAACGCACATATCAGTGTTTTGAAGAATTGGTCTGCATTCACCGCACCAGAAACTTGGGAAGTCACCTGATTCAGGCGGCGGCGGAAGCGTCACGTGATTCAGGTAACTGTCTCGCTCGCCCCGCCCCACCCCACCTGCAAGCCCAGTTTCCTCTCGCTGGTAGAGAGGATCTTTCAAACTTGTTAGTTTCGACGCTCTGGCGTCGTCTGCAGAGCGAATGGAGATGTCCCCAATCAGAGAGGCGGCTGTAGAACAGGGGCGGGGCGTCCCTGAGACTTCGGTTGCGTGGCGGAAAGAAGAGCGCGAGACGAGAAGGGTGGCTGGTTTGGTTGAGTGATCGAAAAGAAGGAAGCGGCTATGGCGGTGGAGAAGCACCGCCTCCGCTCTTGCCGCCGCCGCGCTTCTTCCTGCTAGCGTGAAAGGCTGGTTGGCTCCGGTGCCGGGAATGGCGGGCCCGCCGCGGCTACGGCCGCTTCCCTTGCTGCTCCTCGTCTTTTTGGCCGTACCCTTCGCCGCCTCTGAGCAAGACACCGGCCAGGACCGAGAGCCTCCGCCGCAGCAGGAGCAGCAGAAGCCGCCGCCGCAGCAGCCCGCGGTTCTGGGGCCGGAGCTGGCCAGGGCCGAGGTGAGGGACGCGGAGGTCCTGCTAGCGCCTTGAAGTGGAATGGGTGAAGCGGGGGTTTGTGCGGGGGGGGCGATCCACTGAGGACGGTTTCGACACAGTAGCCAAGCTTGCTCTGGCTCTTTACTTGTTCCTAGATCCTCTCCGTCAAACTCCCCCTGCAGCCTTTGTTCGCGCAAGGGTTTTTTCTTTCTCCTCCTTCCGCGAACGACACGACTTCTCTCTGGCCTTGCTTTGAGTACTAGAGACGCGAAAGCGGCATGTCCGCAAGTGTCCTCGACGAATTGTGGGCGCTTTTTTCTCAGCCGCTTCTCTCAGTCTGGGCGAGGCAGACAAGGAGCGAACAAAGGCGTTGGGATGCCTGGTCCGCAGCCTTTCCTTCGAATGCTTTGTTGGAGTTAACGGTGCAGATATGTTGTTACAACCACCACAGAAAGGAGCCTTAACGGTGTACAATAAGATTTGGTGGACTAGAGCCCATTTGGTCACGTCCCTGGAGTGTTATCCTCCGGGGCCATGAGTTTATGACAGGAACCGGGTTCCTCCATTCAGCTTTATACTGAGGGTTTCCTGGTCTCACCCCCCTTTACTTATCTCCTCCCCCCCTTCCGTTTCCCAATGCCCACTGCCTGTGTCTTCATATAGGCACGTGCACAAGTACCTTTTTGGCCCGAGTATTTTGTAGATTCACCCCCACCCAACTTTATGCCAGTGTGTACCTTGGCTAACTGAAGATAAACTGTTTTTCGACCTGATGAGCTGGGATCTGCCTGTGTAACTTTATGCCGCAGTATATATCTGTCAAAGAGTCTTGTGGCACTTTCAGTACTTTCTGGGACAACTGTCTTGAAACTGGCAAAATGGGGCTGATACCTGCTTATCTCCTAAGAAATATTTACTCTGGTGTTAACTAACATTATTACCATCACTGGAGCTCCCGCTAAGGCTGTTCCTAATGCTGGTCATACATAAATGGGTGGCAGTGAAAGCCAGCTGTTACAGTACTGCCATAAGACATAATGGTTATCTGGGATTATAATCATAAGGTTAAAATTTAGTTTCAAAAAGAAAAATTGGATTGTGTTCCCAGATTGTTTTCAGGGAACGAGGGAACAATGTTTTCTCTTGAAAAGAGAGATGCCATGGTTTAGGCCTGCAATTGAATCCTACATCTACCCTGAAAAAAGTCCTGCTTCTTAATAAAAATCATGGTTGGGCTGGAACAGTTCAACAGTGAAAAGAAGAGACTTTCCATTTATCTAGAGAGTTTCTTTTGTTACATAATCTGCATATATATTTTGTTCACAAGATGAGCATGGCTACAGATGGGAGTGACAGGTGTTAAGTAGTCATATTTTATTTCTGATTACATCACTGAAATCCACCAGAGTGTTACTTTAATGAAAAAAGTATGGCATGCATTATGGGCGGTCCATAATGTGCATTGGAATCATTACTTTCCCTCCCTGCAAATGGATTTTGCATTGAAGACCTCATTTTATCACTCTTTAGTTGTCATAACTGTGACTGGAATGAGGTGGTTTAGAAGGGAGGAATTAATTGTTCTGCACTAGAATTGGGATGGGGAACCATTTGCCTGACAATCCTGTGGATTTACGGAACTGTGACTGCACCCAGCTGTGACTTCACACTCACTCATCTATTCCAATGTGAGACAGTTGCAAAAGGGTTGTTCCATTCTGTGTCCTACTATTTCAATTCTTGACTATATCTCTCCCTGGAAGAGCTCCTATGACTTCTGAAGCTGGGAAGTAGAAATTCAACATGTTTAACTTTTCCCAGCAGGCAGATACTGTGAAGGTGCAAAACTTCCCCTGCAGCAGACTTATAGTCGGGGGGGGGCACCTAAATTCCCCCCAGTTTTTTTCACAAATAATTAAATTTATTACAGAAAACAATTTATGCCTTCCTGCTTTTTTGGTCCCCCCCCCCCCGAACTTGTAGGTTGACTATGGGCCTGCCCTCCAGAACGTCTGCTCATTATGCAGTTGTTAAAAACACAGGAGCCCTGCCAGGCCACTTTCTTTGCTAGGAGGCTTGCCACACTGAAGAAGCCTATATGCATGCTGATGACTTTTCCCTGTGCATCTATCTTATCTTCACATAGGGTGAGGAGGGTAGGAGAGGTAACTCCGAACTGTGCTTCCCACTTCTGAAAATCTCCTTTGTCATCTAAGGAGTTAGGGATGGTCTGCTTTCTTTGTCTTACCCCAAGAAGTGCTCCCACTCAACAAGTTTTGCTACCCAGTTCTCTGCCCCCTCTAGATTTCAGGTAGATAACCCTCATGTTTCTCTTTTCTCTTACAATTTTAGAATGTCTCACATTTTAGCAAATGCTACTCTTCTGATAGTAGCAAGCAGTATTTCTGCTTAGTGTGGAAATCATGGCAGTCAGATGCACCTACCATAAGTATTTGTTAAGGAAACAAAAGCATTCTATATTTCAGAGGTGAAGAATTTGTGGTTCTTCAAATGTTGTTGGACTCCCAACTCGCATCAGCCCCAACGACAGTGGTCAGTGGCTGGATATAATGCCAATTATCATCCAGCAACATCTGGAGGGCTGCAGGTTCTGCACCTTTCCGTACTTGAACAAGTTTATTTGACAGTGCTATTGAATATGAGCACCAGAGTTTCCCTTATTTTGTGGGAATTTTGTCTTACAGTACCTGCAGCACATGCAGAGAGATAGAAACCAATTCAGGTAATAAATTCTAAGTCACCATAGGGCCTTCCTGTGCTGTTTCCGCTTTGATGGTTCTGGAAAAATTGAAAAAGCAGATGCCTACATCACATGCAGAAGGATGTCTGTTGACTGCACAAATGATGCTGTTCAGATAACACATGTAAACTTGCTGTATGTTTGGTATGGCTTAGTTGATATTGATGACTTGTGCTCTTAAGCTATTATTATACAGCCATGAGAGTGGCTGTATACTATAGCCAGCATGGATTTTTTGCATTCCGCAGTGTTAAATTGAAAATACCCCCTATGCCATTCTCATGCTTCCTATAAGGTCATTTCAAAACAAAACTTTACAAAACTTATAGTCCTGAACTCAGAAATGCTTGCTTAACAGCCCCCTAGGTTTTCATGGCGAGACACAAAACACCCACAGAGAATCTAGAGTTCAAAGTGTAAAGCAAGAGAAAAAAATCCAGACCCCTGTTGGAGTTTTTTCTGTCAGTGGCCTCATAATTTGTTGAAATTAATTAAAAATCAACCATATTCACAGAGTACCTGTAATCCTATTACTGACCTTGCCCCATTCACTGACCTTCATCGTCTGCAGTTTAAAAGTTTAAAAAATGCCTGGCTGATTTTTAATTAGTTTAAGAAATTTAACATTGGAGTCAATAATCAGCACAGGCTGCTCAGTAATAACCAACTGTCAGTGTTCTAAACACCAGATTCACAGCTGTTTGACTTGGTTAATCAGATGGCCACACCCACACCAGACCTTTGTTTCACTTTAGACAGTCATGGCTTCCCCCAAAGAATCCTGGAAAGTGTAATTTGTGAAGGGTGCTGAGAGTTGTTAGGAGACTCCTATTCCCCCAACAGAGCTCCAGTGGCTAGAGAGGTTTAACAATCAGCCCCTCTTCTTGGGATTGTATCTCTGTGAGGAAAATAAAGTGTCTCCTAGGAACTCTCAGCACCCTTCACAAACTCCACTTCCCAGGATTCTTTGGGAGAAGCCATGATTGTCTAAAGTGGAATAAAGACCTGGTGTGGCAGTGACAGCTTTGGTTTAAATTTGGGTGGGAGACTACATGTGCCAGCTGTAGAATAAAAAACCCTGAAAAACAATGATACTGTTCACAGTGATTTCCTTTTGGAAAGAAAAGGGGCTTTTCCTCTATCCAGTGCCCACCCACCCAGTCCCCTCCCCCTTCCTCCCTATCCCTACCCTTCCTGCCCCCTCCCTGCCTTTCCCCCAGGTCAGTTTCACCTATCCCAAGCGTGATTGTACAGGAGTAAATCCCACTGAACTCAAAAAGCATGCTAATGATCAAACCTGCCCTGCCCTCGTCCTCCTCCCCTCCCTCTTTTCCCTCCTCTCCCCTTTTCCTCATTCCCCCTCTTGCCTCCCTTCCTCCTTCCCCCATGGTCAGTTTTACCTATCCTAAGCATGATTGTCTGGCTTGGGACCCAGGCACTTCCCACACCAATTTTTAAAATTATTTTATTACATTTATACCCTGCCTTTCCTCCAAGGAGCTCAAGGTGGTGTACATGGTTCTCTTCCCCTCAATTTTATCTCTACAAACAATGCTGTAAGGTAGGTTAGGCTAAGAGATGGTGGCTGGCCCAAGGTCACCCAGTGAGCTTCATGGCTGAATGGGATTTGAATCTGGATCTCCCAGGTCCTAGTCTAACACTCTAACCACTATACCACACTAGAACTCCACCAGTCTCCCCATTCACTGAGGTCATCTGTAATAGCTTTCTTCCAAGTGCCCCCTTCATCAGAGGTGAAGTTGGTGGCTACCAAAGAGAGGCTATTTTTGGTTGTGGTGCCCTGCTTGTGGAACTCATTCCTTGAGGAGGCTTGTTTGCAACCTATGCTGCTCCATTTTCAGCGAAGAGTTTTTCTTAAAAAAAAATCTTCCAGGCTTTTTAAAATGCTTTAAACTTAATGTTTTAAATCTATTGATCTGATTCTGTTGTCCTTAAATGCTGCTGTTTTCAGTATCGTTTTTACCGAAGTTACTGTTTGTATTGTATACTTACCTTGGAATGTTGTGATGAAGTGTGGTATAGTAATTTGTAAAAGAAATAGAGGGTGACAAATCTGGGATTGCCAAAGTGGTCAAAAGGTTATATATGGAATGAGTGTGGCTTAGAGGTAACAGAAATCTATCCAGGGTTGTACCAGTCTAAGCTTTGTAATAATGGGGACAGATGGCATCTAAGGGTAAATGCCACAAAAATGTAATCAGCAAAGTATAGGCGACTCAAAGTCTGAAGTGCAAAATATCTTTATACTTCAGTTTTTGCTGGGTAGCCTGCAAAAGTAAATAATGACTATGTAATTAAAACATGAAATATTAACAAAATGTTAGGACACACAGTATATTCTGAAGTGGTTAGAGACCTTGAGATCAGATCTGAAATAATATTTGTAGCTAGGTATGTCCTGCTGCATGTAAAAAAAGTAGTGTGAAGTGCTCGTAAGTTTCTCATCTAAAATTAGTCAGTAAATCAGTAGGTGAACAGAGTTATCACATAACCCAACACAATGTCCAGTGGACCAATGTTCTTACCTTTTGGTGATTACCTATGATTTGTTGACTTGTCTCATTTCAGCCATTTGAATGCCACCATTTAAAACTTTTGAAGCATTGTAAAGAAACATAGTGTTGAAAGCTGGTGGAGCCTTTGTCAAGACCCAAGGCTAAATCATAGATTGATTTTAGACTATAGCCTCTGAAACAGCCATCATATGTGGCTTCTGAATAACTTTAATAAGAGCGGTCAGCTACAGGGATGCAACAATTTCTGCAGATGCCTGACACTATTGGCTATGATAGCTGCTGCTACAATCAGTCAGCTGGATGCTTCTGATGACATTTGACATTTGACATTTAAGGGACCCAATCTGATGTAAAGAAAAGTACAGCACTTGGATCAGGGAGACCTACAGACTGGAGAGGATTAATTTTTTTTTCTTTTCAGAAAGGGCCTACTCTGGTTGCTCCAGTCCATTCTGTTAGTGAAGACTCTACAGATAAGACTAATCTGGGATTTATCCATGCATTTGTGGCTGCCATATCGGTCATCATTGTCTCTGAACTTGGCGATAAAACTTTCTTCATTGCAGCCATCATGGCAATGCGTTACAACCGCTTAACAGTGCTAGCTGGGGCTATGCTTGCCCTAGGGTTGATGACATGTTTATCAGGTTAGTGCTGTAGTTTGTCTGTCTGGTAACTTAAAGTATTAAAGCTACAATACAAAAAGTAATGCACATTTGTGGGAAGAGCTGCACACAGCCAGAGCTTGCTCTTGGGGTTTCTCATTCTACAGTAGCTTCTGTTACCAAAGTTAACAGTAGTTCAAAGAGTAGAAGGAAGTGCTGCTGTGAGAATGTCAGAGCTGTGCAGTTGTCTTATGTATGTGTTTAGGCTGCAGTCCAAAGAAGTAATATGTTACATAGGGATTGATCTGGAGCAAAGCAGAATTCCAGAAATTGGATGCTGCAGTAAGTGGGAGGCAGTTTTCATTAACTTCTCTTTCCACTTTTGTCCCTGGAAATCTGCTCTGGAGGGTTGGAGGAATCTCCAGAACAGTGTGAGATGTGACACCAGGGGCTGCAGTGAGGGAGGTGGGATCTGAGAAAATCCCCTTCTGCCTATGAAAGTGTCTAGTTTGTGGATTGGAAGCCTCCCTTCAATCTGACTCACTTTTATGAATGGAAGAAATCCTTCCATTTGTGGGACAAACGGTCTGGATCCAACCCATTGTGTTTTTGCTAATGCATTCTGTTTAACTGAAATTAGACCACTATAACTGACATCTATTGTATAAGGGGTTTTTCAGATTATTTTGGTACTAAACCTGGAGTAGCCAAATTAGTGTCTTCCTTATATTGTTAGACTACAGCTCCCATCATCCCTGACCATTGATTGTGTTGGCTAGGGCTGATGGAAATTGGGAATCAAACAGCATCTGGAGCTTACCATGTTGGCTACCCCTGCATTAAACCATGGTTTATGGTTACACCTAAATAAAGCCACTTAAATTGACTGTCCTAGGCAACCACCATTTCAATGTATAATTTAACTGTGTTATTTTGAAATAGATTTTATTACTTAATCTGAAATGAAAAGTATCAGCTTGCTAAGAAAACTGAGCTGTCAGATGAATTGGGAAGTCCCCAGTTCAAACTTTGTCTCTGCCATGAATTTTCCAGTGGTTTCTAAGAAGCAACTCTCTCAGCTCCCCATTTGTAATAATGGGATTATAAGGTGGTTGTTAGGCAGGGTTACTAAAGGAAAATATATCAGTGAACTTTACTTGATAAATATATCACTGATATTTGCACCAAATACCATGCCAACCCAATAGCCAGAGTATGGAATGCTGTCCTCATGCTAATCTACTATCTTATTTATTTATATACACACATATGCTATAAAGGCAGGAAAAGGCCATAGTTTAGTGGTAGAGGACATTTTTTGTTTGTTTATAGCTGTTGAGGATTAAAAATGCTCGAAATAAAGTTCCAGGGACATTTCCTATAATCTACAGTTAAAGGATTTTGGGTAGCAAGGATAGGAAATACCTCTGCCTGAGGAACTGGAGAGCTGCTGTCACTCACATAAAACATTTAATCTGATTCAGTAAGGCAACTTCATACGGTTGTGGGCTGCAAAATAGAAAACATGCAAAATAGAGCATGAAGAAAACAAACTCTTGAGTGCTGGTGGTTCAAGCCTTATATTTTGTATCAAATCCATCCAAAAGATGGCAAGTGTATTCTGGAAGAGTTTGATGAATTACTCCACAATGGGACAAGTTGGTCGTTGTTTTAATGATGTAGTATATTATATCTTATGATGATAGCTGCCCCGGGTTCCCATTTAGGAGGAAGTGTGGGGTATAAATCTGACCAAATAAATAGAGTTCCCTGAATTAATGGAGAATCTAATTCTCTGTTAATGAGCCTGAAGGAAAGTCTGCTTCAGAGGTAACCTGAAATGTTTCTTTTTCTGTTCTTAGTTTTATTTGGCTATGCCACCACAGTAATCCCCAGAGTATACACCTACTATGTGTCAACGGCACTCTTTGCAATTTTTGGCATCCGAATGCTTCGGGAAGGTTTAAAGATGAGCGCAGATGAGGGCCAGGAAGAACTGGAGGAAGTTCAAGCTGAACTCAAGAAGAAAGATGAAGAGGTAAGTTAAAGTGTATAGAGCATGTGAATACACTGTGTAGAATACCTTGGTGAAATCAGGAGGAAAAGCATCTGGATGTTTAGCCACGTCTGTTCCTACACAGAATTATCACAACAGATATATAGCTGGTGTTGTATATAGCTCTTCCACAGCTCTTGTGTGATAGCTGCGTAGCAAAATTTATCCTCTGCCTTCTGTAGTGTATTTAACAGCTGACTAAAACCGAGTTATGCTCCAAGAACAGGAGAAGAGAAGCTCTCAGTGGCAAATCTCACTAGGAGAAATGTGCAAGTGTTAGAATATGTTTAATAGTCATAATGGAGGCTGTTCTAACAACCTCTGGTCAATTGATTATGCTCTTCATTTTGGTTGCGAGATCCTCTACAGGTAGAATCTATCAATAAGTTGTTGTGCTATATAATTATAGTCCTTGGATTGTTACTTCTAGCTTGATTTCAATACAGTTCTTGTAGTCTATGAACCAGTAAATTGACCAACATAGGATTAGCAATGGATCATTCTTACTAAGTTATTTAGATAACTTCTCCCTATTTCAGAGTATTTTCATTAATATTTTCATTTTTGATGTAACAGTGCAGAACTTCAAACAGTAACTATTTTTAGAATTGTTTCATTAATCGTTTCTGAAATTGCTCATACGGATTAGAATTGGCATAACGTGTTAGCTCTCATTTTAAAGTCACATTACTTTTACATGGTTTGCATTCTGTTTCCATCACGTATTGGTAATAGGAGGAATATCGAAGTCTTGGCTAAGTGGTAGTATTTATTAATCCAAAATTGCTAATATATGTTAGTCACTAGGTACTCCTGAGAGGCAGGTAGTGTTAGTTTTCATTCTTTCCTAACCTCTGCCCTCTGTTTTTAGCTCCAGAGAACAAAACTATTAAATGGACCTGGAGATGTGGAAATGGGAACAGGCCCCAGTATACCTCAGAGAAAATGGCTGCATTTTATTTCTCCAATTTTTGTGCAAGCTTTTACTTTAACATTCTTAGCAGAATGGGGTGACCGCTCGCAGTTAACCACAATAGTTCTGGCAGCAAGAGAGGTGAGTGAAATGCATAAAATGTACCTGATGAAAGAACAAAATTCTCAAGATCTAATTAGATGGTTTAGCATTGTGGCCTCACTGGCTGCTGAATTGTAAGCAGATGGTGTTTCTCTTGGCTTTTGGCTTGCTGTGCTCATGTTCTTAGCCTATAGTTGCAGTACATACTCTGCAGTATGTAGCCTCTGTGATTTAATACCTCTGAGAAAGGACTTTTCCTGCTCTTGTTAGCACTCTGAGGAACAATGGGAACTGCAAGCAACAGCTTTTGAGAACTGCAAGCAAAAGTAGATAATGTTGCACTTTATATTTTCATTATGCCATTCTCTGTGTTGTATATAATTTTACTATTGTTTGGATATCCATTCTAAATCTCATCCTTCTACCTTGCAATCAGTTATCCAGAGGATGCTGCTACTACTTATTTAGAACTGTAAATAAGTAGCAGTAGCATCCCCTAGATAACAGCAGGGTAGAAGGATGAGATTCAGATTGGATATTGAAAGAGTAGTGGAACTGCATCAACATACAGGGTAGAATAATGAAAATGAGAAATGGATAATTAATTTTCCAGTTTGGTTTGCTTTGTAGGTTCAGGTGATTATGCCAATGTGCTTGGCATAGAATTGTAGAATAGTAGATTTGGAAGGGGCCTATAAGGTCATCAAGTCCAACCCCTTCTCAATGTAGGCAGCAGCACAGGAAAAAGTTATGCAATGACAGAATCAGTCTGATCATCATGGCAAACAGCCAGGGAGTGTCTTGCTTGTTGACCGTTGTTATATCCATGTATAAAGAACAAGTAGCTGGCAGAACAGGAGAGGACAAGAAACATGAAGGAGGGGGGGATCTATGTTTAAACCACTTGGAAAGAGTGTATAGAGCAACCTTCTGTTTTGAACTAAAGCTTTCATAATCCCTGACCATGGACTGGGGGCTGATGGAAGTTGTTGAAAACAGGTGGAGGGCACCAGGTTGGGGAAGGCTGGCTTGGCGAACTTATTTTAGTGAAAGGGCTGTTAAGCTTATTAGATAAAATACATTTGATAGGGCAATGGGTAGCTGAGTGTGGTTTAGTGGTCAAGGTGCTGGACTATGACCTGGGAGACCAGGGTTCGAATCCCCACACAGCCATGAAGCTCACTGGGTGACCTTGGGCCAGTCACAGCCTCAGAGGGAGGCAATGGTAAAACCCCCTCTGAATACAGTTTACCATGAAAACCCTATTCATAGTCATCATAAGTTGGGATCGACTTGAAGGCAGTCCATACATAGGCAGGTGCCAATGCCTCACTGCATGTTGTAGTTGCATGTATTTACTTCAGACAGAGCATAGTAATGCATACCTTACATTCTTCAAAGTGTGCACTGCCACATCTCTTGCTGAGTAAATGCATTCAAGAGTTGCAGTAGTAGCACACAGTTTAAATCCTGGAAATTGGTTTGCCATGGTACAGAGAAGGAGTACCATGGTGAAAGTATTCCAGTGGGATGTTGTAAACCGCCCAGAGAGCTTCGGCTATGGGATGGTATACAAATGTAATAAATAATAATAATGTGTTCTGCTGCTCCTCCTCTTCTTTAAACAAGAGGAGGAGTGCTTAGGCCAAATACCCACCACATCCTGTCTCCATCTTTGCATCTTCAGTGAAGACACGGGGCTCACAGTAGTCTGCTTTCCCTCTTCAGAGTCAAGGAGAATGTGTGTGACAGCAGTACTCTGTATGCTTATGGTAGGCTTTGTCTGTATATGAGCTTTCTTTCTTTACTGCTGCTAATAGCTGAAGGACAAACCCATTATTTTCCTCCACCTCCCCTTTTCTCCTTTAGTAAATACTCATGTTGCACCTTTTTACTGTCTCCCAGTCCCTGCAGTTTAATTGATCCAAATTATTTTGATTAGTTCTAAGCACAAGTGATTCTCAGGCCAAGGGATTTAGATGCAGTACAGAATGCACAGATGCTTCTCTAAGGTGGTGAAAGTGTACTTTTGTCAATGTCCTTTGGCATAAAATGATTGCTAAAAAAATTGAGCTCTTACTTCTTTGGGCTGCTTCTTGTTTTATGAAGAACAACTGCTACTCAGAAGTAAGTCCCACTGAGTCGGTGAGGCTTCCTCTTGGGTAAGTGAGTATAGGACTGTAGCCTTAGATACAGGTGCATGTATTAATGTATCTGCCTTGATATTTCCAGGCATTGGAAAGAAATATGGTGTTGAAAGCTGATGGACAGCCTTTGTCCAGACCCCAAGGCTAAATAATCATAGTTTGATTTTAGACCATAGCCTCAGAAACAGCCATCATATGTGGCTTCTGAATGACTTTAATAAGAGCGGTCAGCTACAGAGATGCAAAGATTTCTGCAGATGCCTGACACCATTGGCTATGACAGCTGGTGCTACCATCACCTGGATGCTTCTGAACATGTGGTGGCTTGTTCACAAGCTGCTGTGTGACCTCAACCACTAGTAAGCGACTAGCCTAGTTTGTGGTTTAAACCGAGATGGCTATCCTTTTTTGGCGTGAGGGCCGTATTCACCCCTGGCTAATTCTTTAGGGGCCACATGCCAGTGATGGATATGACCAAATGCGGGTCTGGCTACCCTGTGTTCCCTCTCTCGCACATACACATGGGACACACAGTTCCCCTCTTGAGCTGATCTGCACAGGTCAGGTGAGGAGAAGGGCTATTCTATGTCTACTTTAATTTTTTCATTTTGCTATAGCCACCAAAATTGGTGAGGACTTATGGTTGGGGGCTACATCAGGCCCCTAAACTTGGGCGTTAGCCACCCTGACTTAAACATTATCACTCTTTCACTCCTACAGTCAAGGTGGGTATTTAAAACGAGTTGGAAAAGCAATTCTTGTTTCCAGTTATCTCTGCTACAACACTCACCCTTCATTAAATGATCACCTGTGTTGCCTTCATCCCAGGAAACAGCTGTCCAATTTGATCAGCCTGGTCATTAACCCCGACTTATGATGTGGTTGACAGTATTCTCCATGTGACTTTGTTTGATCATGCCCTTTGAAAGTATAAGTGTGTGGAGAGCTGTAGCTTTTAAACTGTAGTGAATATTGACCCTGTGTATTTGTACAGGATCCCTATGGTGTGGCAGTGGGTGGAACAGTTGGACATAGCTTGTGTACTGGCTTAGCAGTGATTGGAGGAAGAATGATAGCACAAAAAATCTCTGTTCGGACTGGTAGGTTAATTCTTTATTAGAAATCAGTTTGCCTAACAAAACAAAAGGGACAAATGCTCAAACTTGAGTTAATATGGGGCTGACATAAGGAGAGAAGTGTTGGATACATGCCATGAGTTACTATGGCTAACTTCTGTTGGGCTGGAGGGCTGCATCAAAACCAACTGTTTTTCCTGCATGAACACTTGAGCACATGCTTGCTTGTGCCCATGAGCATCTGAGGAAAATAATATGGCCTTCATGCTGCTAAGAGATTAATTTTAGTGTCTGCACTCCTGCAAAAAAAAAAAAACTATGAATTGAATGGGCCTAAATTCTAATAAGCTTATACTAGCAGTACTGTAGCTGTTTGAAATCTGATCCGTGTGGACAGTTTCCCAAGTAAGAGGACATTTGTGTTAACTCCTCACAAAGTAGCATCAATCTCAATTATGTATGTACAAGGTGACAGGCACATAACCTTAGCAGTACAGCATAATATATTAATTGGGCTTTAGTTTAGGTTCAAAAGGCCAGTGCTTTAAAACCAAAATGAGTTGGGAGCAGGGCTGTGGAGTCGGTACGCCAAACCTTCGACTCCGACTCCTCTATTTTTCTACTCTGACTCTGACTCCACCCAAAATTGCTTCCAACTCCACATCCCTGGAAAGGGCTGTAAATGTCTTTTTAAATTGGAAGCTCTCATAGGAGCATTTTTATCACTGCCTGAATATGTGCTGATCTTGGCATCACAGCATTTGTCTTCATCTGGGTCCTGTGCCATACACTGACACACAAAATGTTTTCCATCTTGACTTATGGTGAAATGCTCAACTACAGCTGACTTCATGGGAAGCTTCTTTGACATTTTGAATTTATATTTTTAAAAATTTGTCAATCAAAATTTATTTTGAAGTCTGAGTCGGTATATTTCTACCGACCCCACAGCCCTGGTTGGGAGAACCAATGTCCTCATTCACTAGAAGCTCCCAGACTGTTAATATTTTCATCAATTGGGCAAATACCTCTTTGTAAAGTTGACTGCCTACAAGTGGTTTTTGTAGGAAAAAATAGCTCCCTTGTCAAAAGTCAATTTCTTCATGCAGTGTTGGCTTTGCTCAAGCACATGAAGACTATGCAGGTGGACCACATCATGGGGTACTTCCAACAGTGAACAACCATAGTAGTTTGCCATTTGTGGATTCTTAAATCTGAAAATGATTGAATTGTGTGTGATAAAGTACAGGGACTTTGGGCTGTATTAGAATCCCTTGGTTGAAAGCAGTTCTAACAGAAGAATTTGTCATGATTAGAAACTGCTAGAAATGGGCAGAGCATTGCTTGAAGGCAGATGGGCACTGAAGTTGTTTATAGGGTAAAAGAGCCGTGAGATGCAGTGTGAAATTCGTCCTTATGATCTAATCATCCTTTTTTTTTCTCTTACAGTGACAATCATAGGAGGCATTGTTTTCTTAGCATTTGCATTCTCTGCACTATTTATAAGCCCAGATGCTGGTTTTTAACAAGATGTTTCCCCTTTACTTGAAAGAGCAAGAATTAGGAGCAACCCCTGTATATAGTGTACAGCTATTAGTCAAACAAGCACTGAAGATGGGATGCTGTAACTTTTATAGTAACATTTAGTTTGGTATACTTTGTGGACACAATCTGTGCTGGAGACGTACATATTCTATATATTTGGGACATGAATATTATGTTTGCTTACTGTAGCTAGCTTGGGTAAACTGAGATCCACCTTCTGAAATTTTACGAGGTTTGCTACTTCATCTACAGATCACCACTAGCCATCGGTTAAAGATCCCCTTTCTGGATGAATCACTGCTGCCTGGGGCTAGCAGTTACGCCTTATAAAAGTGTCTAGTACTAAGTATTAGGGACAACCTTTTGCCTCTGACCTTACAGCCCAAATAAATCATTCCACCATGAAAAATGAAAACCAGGAAAGCTGAGAGCTGCTGTTGTGATTTAGACATCTACTCAAGAATTTGGATTCAGCTTGTAGCTGAATTGTGGAAAAACCAGGATATTTTGGTATGGAGTATGCTAATTCTGATGACTTCAACTACGCAATGTAGCCATATAGTAATTTGTAAAATCCTTTTTTTGTATTTATGTGAAACATTCACTGCTTTCTCAGATTAAAGTACTAAAAGTATTATTTTTCTTAATAACTAAAAATGTACAATAGGAGAACATGAATAAAATTTAGGTGTCTTCTGTTATATACATGCAATTATGTTGAATGTTAGATTGATTCAGAGGAAACTTGTGTCATAATCTATTACTGATCAATTTGGGTTTTTTTTAAGAGGCAAGCATTTTGGCAACCTTCATTGTTTCTACTGGGCACATATTTCTGTGATCCCTTGAGGTTGCTACTCCCATCTGTTTAAATCATGGAGTAAATTCTGTAATGACTCCTAAATTGATGGTTGGGGAGTTTGAATAGTCTAATACCGTGTCTGATAGTCTCTGCTGTAAAAACAATGTAAATACCTCCAAGTACTGCGTAAGTGCAGCAGTTATCTGTACTTCATATGTAAGCGGTATCTCTAGACTAGAAAACTAGTGCTTACATGTGAAGGATGGAAAACTATTGCAATATTAGGAAATCAACTATCTTCCAAAAGTAGTCTTGGCCCTTAAAGGTGAGAGGGGTTTAAGTATACATTTTACAACAGCAAGCTTAGAAGCCCAGATGAAATTAGCCAAAGATTTAAGAATTACTGTAATAGTTTATCAGGATGGAAAGATTACTTGAAAAATAAAACTCCTTTGTAAAGGTGGCTTGATTGTTCTTGTTTCTGCTCCTGTGGTTCTCCAAACCAGCATAGATTTCCTAGCCTACCAGCTCCAAGCATTGCAATTTTGAGAATGACAGATTTTACTGTCTTTATTGTGGGGGGACTTTTCAGTCCAGAGGCTGCATTCTGTTGGGATGTTAGCATACTTTGAGGACCCATTCTAGTACGGCAAAAGCACTCAAGAAGAGGTGGGTGGGGGATGCGGCCTGGAGAGAATCCTGAATGCTGTCTAGGGATGCATTATGCAGTGAATCACTTCTTCCAATATAGAAGTATAGGTTCTATTCCAGAAAAATTTCCTTACCCTTTCCCTGTTGCTTTGATATAAGCACAAAATTGACTTCTAAACCACCAGTGTCACTTGCCTTTTTAAAAAAGCTTCATTCTGTGGTGTGGCTGAAGAACAGCAGTTGTGGACAAGCGCGGTGTATTAAATGTTTTAATTTTTACTTCTATTTTATCACTCACTTTTTATTACTATAGTGCTTTATATTCTATTCTATGGAATTCAAATTGTAATACAAAATAAGCAGTTAAATACCATACAGCATCTAGCACAGCAAATCACAACTGCCACAACAGGCAAAAAATCAGGAAGTTGCGTGCCAAGATTCTCCACAATTTTCAAGTGGTCCATTGGGGGAAAACATTTGGCAACTACTGGCTAAGGGGTTTGGGAGGTTAATCAGTGATACCAACCCCTCTTCCCCCAGTGACATGTTAAACCAGCTGATCAAAAGCCACTGAGGGTGGTAGTACAAACTGTTAGGGAATTGTTGCATAGGATGAGTATCATAAAATTTATTGAAAGATATTAACGTATATAAGAAAATAGTGGGACCTGCCACAAATGTGGGAAGTGCATTGTTCCTTTCAACCCTCGCATCCTTAAAGATACTGCTTTCTGCCTTCCCTCAACTATCTGTATTCCAAAACTATTGAGCACTCAGTCTCATTGAGATTTTTGGGGAGCAGGGGTGACCTAGAGCTAACTTTTTTTCTAATCCTGTACTTCTCCAAAGCTTATGGCTTCTCCTTCACCACCTGATATCTCCTCATCGTGTGCAGATAGTGTCATTTTGACTACGTAAGCATGAGCACTCGCTTCTGAACATCAGAATTGGGAAGAAAGGGGGCCCTGCAAGAAAATGTTGCCATTGTGAAGTGCTTCTGTTGAAGATTACAGCCACTCCATTGTAACTCTCATCTATCCTAGTTTTCTTTCCCAACATTGCAACAGTCAATCATTATGTACTTGTGGGGCATGTTCAGTTGTCATTGAGCTGTTTTTTTGCCCCCCCCCCTGTTTTTGGAAAGGAGTAGGGTGATCTCACTTATACCCAAGTTTTACTATACGGTAGGGCCCTGCTTTTCAGCGTTCTGCTAATACGGCGCCAGCAGGGCGATCAGCTGGAGGGGGGCTGGAGCTCCCTGCTCTCCATCTGATCTCTTCTGGTGCGATCAGACTCCCGCGCTCGATCTGATCGTGCTGGAGGAGGGGAAGATCGGCTGTAGAGCACTCCAGCTGATCTCGGGGCAGTCAGACTCCCGCACTCCAGCTGATCGCACTGGAGGAGGGGAAGATCAGCTGTAGCAGTCTACAGCTGATCTCAGGCATGATCAGTGGGTTAGGTTCCAGACCCTCCCGCTACAGCTGATCTGCTTTTTGGCTGTTTTTGCTTTTCAACGGGGGACTGGAACCTAACCTGCTGTATGAGTGGGGCCCTACTGTATTAATTTCTTTATTGATAGCTGTGGGCATCCCATCCCTGGAGATACTGAAATAATCCTCAGTGGAAGCCAAGTTGTGATGTATCCAAACATGAAGATGTCTCTTCCCCCCCCCACATAATTTTTGTGTGTACCTTGGGTACCCTCAGCATGCCAGTACCTCTTTCATGCATGGGGTTTGGGCTACACAAGCACATGACTCAGATGAGACATTGGCCTTACCATGAAACAGTCTTCTACATGCATGTAAACATCTCTGGTGGGACTTGGGCTCCACCTTGTGGTTGAAGGCAGAAAAGACACTTTGATTTTGCAATGTCTTCTAATCTCCCTTTACACACAATTCTTTCATGTCAAGCCAGAAAAGACATATAGGAACAGCAACTTCAAAAACAGACAAAAAAGCATTCTCTGCCACAGAACAGAAAAAGGAACAATTGAGCATCCCAGTAGCACAATAGGGAGAGGCCCTGAGATCATCTTTATATGTACATAGAAGACTATTTCATAGTAAGACCAAATGGCTTCTCCCATGCATGTAAGATGACCTCAGGTGGGAATATGAAAGGTGACCCATGTAGGGTGGGTAAACTTAAAAGCGAAACTGGCTGCCTACTGGCCTGGGGAACATGCTCCGGTAGCCTTTTCCCCAAAGGTTGCCTCGGCCGAGGCATGGGAATCTTATAATTATGGGAATCCCCTAATTATGGAACGACCTCCCTGACGAGATACGCCTGGCGCCTTCTTTGTTATCTTTTCGGCGCCAGGTAAAGACCTACCTCTTTGCCCAGGCTTTTTAAATTTTAAATTTCAAATGTTAATTTTTTTTTTTGTTGCAATCTGGTTTTCACATATGTTTTATAGTGCATTTTATTTATACGCACTTGTATTTTAACCTGTTTTTATTGTACACTGCCCTGAGAGCTTATTGCTAAAGGGCGGTATAAAAGCACAATAAATAAATAAATAATGCTTGATAAATGTGTTAGGGCTAGCCCGTGTGGCTGCCCTGCAAACCTCATGAAGAGGAGCATTAAGGAAAATGGCAGCTGAACCAACCATCACCCTGGAATGATGTCTCATGACTCAAGGAAGCATAGGCCAATGCCATACACAGTTTTAAGTCACCTAGACAGAGTGGAAGTGGGCACTTCTTCCCACAGCAGATGGGTGAAAGGAAACAAACCGGGCATCAGTTTGGCAAAATGGGCCTCATTCTTGAGTTGTTAACCTACGTACATTCAATGAATGCCAAGCTTCTTCAGTCAGGAGGATAGAATGAGCTCCTATTGACAATGAAAGGGAGAAAGAAGGAATAATATGGAGGATCACTTCTTGTGGAAGGTACAGAAATGTTTGTCCGCAGACAGACCAATAAGCTCTGTAATCCTCTAGGCAGAAGTGACAGCAACAAGGAACAGAAATTTTACAGACAGTCAAAATCTTGTGCAAATCCCAGGTAGGAAAGCGTTGCTGAGACAGTGGCAGAAAATGCTTCAGGAATGGGTGAGAATCCAATGGTTTCTCTAGAGTTGTGGAAAAGAGGACAGAGCAGAGATTTGTCGCTGGAATGTGTTGGGTCTGGGCCCTATAGTCAGCCCATCTTGAAAGAAGAATACGGTAGGGCCCCACTCATATGGCAGGTTACGTTCTGGACCCTCGCTGAAAAGCAAAAACTGTTGAAAAGCAGAACTCATTTAATAGAATGGTGCGTGGCGCCCAAAAACCTCCGTAAAAGCGGAACAAGTGCCATATGAGTGGGGCTTTAGTCTAATTGCGTCTAATTGAGACTGCCGCATTAGCGAAGAGCTGTAAAGCAGGGCCCTACTGTACCTCATTAACACCTGCTTTCCCAGGAGCTAATTGCTCCTTACAGCACCAAGGAGATATGCCCCTTCCATGTACTTTCATAAAGGCATATAATGGAAGAATGTCTGGGAGCTATCATGGTATCAACTACTGATGGTGAGAGATCTGCCTTAGTAAAAGTTTCCTCTGAATGACTATTCATGAAGGTTCCATCAGGCCAGGTGTGTATGCTACAGATGTCCCTGGGATAACAGATCTTCTCTGAGAGGTAGCTGCCACAGGGCAGATGTTGCTAGACTGAGTATCTCAGAGAACCATGGTCCCTGTGGCCAGTATAGAGTCACTAAAAGAATGCTCTTCCTCTCATCTCAGATCTTCTTGAGGACCCTGGCAAAAAAAAGCATAGAAGGAAATGCATACAACAGCCTCTGTATCCACAGAAATACAAAAGTGTCTATGGATTCTGCTGAGAGAACTCATAGCGGGGGGGGGGAATTACCAGATGGTTGTAGGGAGAAGCGAACAGATCTTGCACTCTTCTGAAGATGTCCATGAGCTCCCTGAAAACATCTGGATGAAGTCTCTACTTTCCATGGTGAACTTGTTCCCAACTTAGGCCATCTGCCTGATTGTTTTCCTCATCTTTTAGATGTTCCACCACGAGGGACTCCAGATGGGTTTCTGTCCAACAGAAATTATGAGACTGGCCTGACGTTACAATCATCTGGGGAGTATCGGCCAGGTTTGGCAGTAAATTGGAACTTGGTATAGCAGGAACCTGCCGTGAGGCATGAGGCATGATTTGAATCAAAGTAGCCAAGTCCTTAGGAAGGTCAGCAAACCAAGCTTAAAATATTGAAGCATATGAGTTGATAGATGCAACTGAGTTGGTGGCGGCAACCCAGTTGATAAAGGTGACTGGAAAACATGGGGCAGCCCAGCTGAAGAGGCAGGTTAGGAATTATGGGCCTGCAACATATGAGGGGGCAGGAGGGCTGAGCCCTGGAAGTGTCCCGAAAGCCCCTGAAGTTCTCAAGAGAAGACCGAGTAGGAAAAATGATCTGAGGGCTGATGATGACTGCTCCCCTCCCCATCATCAGGGAGTTGCTCCTCAGCTCTGTGGGATCTGCATATTAAACATTGCGATCCTTCTCCAGTGCCAGATGTAGTAGTAAAAGTGCCCCCCACTTCCTCCAAGGTGATCCCACTCACTGTGAAGGGAGAATGACTAGGTTCCATTGGAATTCTCCCCCCCTCCATTCCCCCAGACCCACCGTGCTGAAGGGTCTTAATGATGGCATGATAAAATCAGAAGGTGCTTCCATAGTCTCCCTGCACGCAAATTTCAAAGGCACCAAGACACCCTCTGGCCCCAGGGAAGAGGAACTAGTGCTAAGTGCCACTAGTAAAGGGCTCTATAGAAGCCACTGACAAAGTTATGTCGAGAAGCAGAGGCAGCAGCAGAGTCCCTAAATTTGGGGGGACGGGACGACTGCTGGTTTTTCTTTAGATTTTTCCCATAGCCCAAGAGCAGGACTGATTGTACTTGCTGACGGGCTGGCAGGGCTTACGGGCACAGCAGGATAGGTAAGAGTGAACAGTACAAGCAGAGGAAGGACAAGGAACAACAAGACCAGCTAAGTATGGATGGGGGAGAATGCTGAGGGGCGGCGTTGACAATGAAGGCTGCAGTCAGAGCAGGAATTTCTGAGGTAAAAAACAGAATCCAGCAGTGGGCTCTTCTTCCCCGAAGGAAGGAGACAAAAAGGCAGTAGTAGATACACAGTGGGAAGAAAAGCCTGAGAAATAAACAGACCCAAGGATTTTTTTGTTTATCTTGTGGAAAAACACATGGATGAATGAAGAAGCTAAGCACCAGGAATGAGCAGAGGCTAATGGTAAGAGAAATCACACTGACATAACTCTTAAAATACAGGCCTGATCCAACAGCAGGTGAGCAGACAGCGCAAACATAACCACGCTTAGGCAAAAAGAACTGATCCCTGTGTGTAAGGGGAGACCTAAAAGACTCTGAAAACCAAACAGCATCTTTTCCACCGTCAACCACAAGGTGGAGTTCAAGTCCCACCTGAGATCTTCATACATTCATGGGAGAATGGCATTTGTATGTGGAGGCCTAGGCCATAGGATTTATTTTGGTAACTTAATAGATTTTGGAAACTATTCAGTATATATACAAATAGTATGTTGTTCGTATTATTCTAGCTAAGATGTCCATCTAGACTGGGTTGGGGAGTCTTTGACCCTGCAGATGATATGGACTCATCACCCAGCCAGCCCCAGCCACATCTGGAGGGCCACAGTTTCCCAACTCAGTCTGCATCTGTATTGGGATTGTTTTAAAGGTGTTTTATTGTTTTGTTACTTGTTGCTTGCTTCTCTGGGCTCCTTTGGGAGGTAGGGCAGGATAGAAATTTAATGTATTAATTACTAATAATGCCTCAGTTGTAATTTGAATTGCAACAGTATGCAGCAGCTGACACTAGTTGTCAGCATTAGAGGCTGCTCTTACTTTGCTGGGGTGGCCTGGGAGACCCAGGGCCTGCAGGAAGAAGGAGAACATCGCCACCCAGGGAAGGAGAGCCTGCTGTTGCTGCTGCTGTTGGAACACCACCACCCTTCCCAGTGGGACTGCCGCCTGGCAGACGTGCCTCCTGCAGGACCAGGTCCCAGGTACCCAGCCAGCTGTGACTAATTTCCATCACCTGTCCCTCTTGGGAGGGATACATAAGCCGGCTGGCTGGGGTGGCCTGGGAGACCCAGGGCCTGCAGGAAGGAGAACATCGCCACCCAGGGAAAGAGAGCCTGCTGTTGCTGCTGCTGTTGGAACACCACCTCCACCACCCTTCCCAGTGGGACTGCTGCCTGGCAGACGTGCCTCCTGCAGGACCAGGTCCCAGGTACCCAGCCAGCTGTGACTAATTTCCATCACCTGTCCCTCTTGGGAGGGATACATAAGCCGGCTGGCTGAGGTGGCCTGGGTTTTTGTCTTTTGTTTTGTTTTGTTTTGCTGCTTTTCTTTTCTTTTTCTTTTGGGTGCCATTGGTTTTAGCTATGGGTGGGTTCGGTTTCTTTTTATATTGTAGTTCTTGGGTTTTTATGTAGTTTGTATGTTGTATTTTACTTTATCTTGTACACCGCCTAGAGTGGCCGCTTGTGCGGCCAGATAGGCGGCCTAGAAATAAAATTTATTATTATTATTATTAATAATAATAATAATATTATTATTGTTTCGATGAGAGGTTTAACCTGCCATCTGTGGAAGGGTTGAGTTATGGCAAACAAGCATCTTTCCTCTGCTGATCTGTACCTGCAATAGGCAAAGGGGCATGTGGGATGTATTCAGACATGTATTTAATTTTCCTTGAGTGTCAGACCCCATTAGTCTGTGACAAAGTGCAACTGTGTGTGAACTAAATGTATACCCTGGAACATGCTTTGGAGTTTAATCTTAGCTTTGGGAGATGGTCATCAGAGATGTTCCCTGTGGGAAAGATTCCACAAAGGAGTAACATTTGAAAGCCACTTGTTTGGATAATATAAACATTTCATCAATTCATTTGAAATGCAGTCCTTACATAAGAAAAAGGAAAATCTTAAACACTGAGAAGTAGCTACATCCATCTTAAACAATTATTTCTGAGAAGTATAGAAATGAAGATTGAGGGTAGTGTAAAAGACTGTGGCATTTAATAACACCTCATGAGCATATCTGGATATAGGATAAGACTTCCCTAGTGGTGGCTGGTCACCAGCCTTAACTAAGTGTACTTCTAGTCAGGGTTTTAAGTAGCAGGTACATTGAATTGGAGACTGTTCTGATCTGCTTGTCCAGACAGACTAGCAGGACCAGTGAGGATCTACTGGTGTGTAAAAAGAGCTACAGAAGCCCCAAACCCCACATTACTAGATGCCTCTTGTATTCCCCACAACACTTCCTATTTGGTGCTACTGTGGTAGTACCAGACAGACCAATCTTTTTTAAAAAGATCAACACATTAAAGAGTATTCAAACCAGAAACATTACCAGGCCCTTAAAGCTACAAGAAGCAGAAATTTCAAATGTTACATTTATTCAGTTAAAAACTGACACTTGGTAATGGTCACATGAACACTAGGGAACCATATCTACATTTCCTGAAGTTAGATCATGAAAATTGCACAAGTTCTACATATACAAATCTAATGCCAAATTTTAAAAATGCACAACCAAGACAATGTGAAATCAACACTGAAAAGTATCCAATTAGACAATTTTAAAAATAAATACTCCTTTTAAGAATAAAAAAAACACTTTCAAAGCAGCTGTATCTTTAAGAACCCCCCCCAAGTCTTCCATATATTTTGATTGTCAACTAGTGCAGCACCTCTCAGTCAGAGCTGGGATCTGTATATCAGGCAACACAGTATTTTGTTCATACACAGTGCTTCGTTTTTGCTTATTTGTGTTACTTGTAGAGACAATATCTTTGAGCAATACAGCCTATCATGCTGCTGGCAACACCCATGCAGATGAAAAAGCATGAAGCATAGCAACACGGACTGTAAAGTACTTGTTTATTAAAAGACAGAGGAATGTAGTGTTAAAAAAATATATATTGACAAATAAACTACTCAGTTTCATAAACAACCAAATTTAAAAAAAATTAAATCTATTTCAACACTTGTCTCATTTATTTGTGAGCTGTTCAACATTCGACTTCAAACAACTCTATACACCTCGGTTCATTCAAAATGTCTCCAACTCTTTTCACTGGTGAGAGGGAGAAAGAAAAAACACCCTTTCCTCCCTTTTAAATCAAATCTGCTCGCTCCAGGCCACTCTCCCCACCACATATGTTTCAGCAATAAATTTCCAGTGGAGACAGTTTTATGAGTTTGACACACATGCAGACATCACATAACACCATAACATAAAAAAACCACACACACACAAAACTGGTGTTCTCTAAAAATACAAACTATTATATAGTTATGACTGAAGCAGTCTACTAAAGGCCACATCTGTAAACCCTCTACACATTTTAATCCCAAGGACCACTTAGAATCATTTTAAAGGTTATAACAAGCCTCCTGCTGTTATCTCTGACAAATGTGCAACATTTTTTTTAAAAAAACAGCTCTTTAAAAAGCTTAGGTGTATAGATTTAACCATTTCCCAAAAAGCCAACCTGTACCAGATGCCTGCATAAGCTCATATTCAGAGTCTCAAAGGATCACCATACTGAGAAACATTTTCCAGCAATGCCTCTTTTTGACAATAAGTCTACATTCTGATTCCTTTGGACCCCTGTTGTGAACAGTTTCATTGCCTAAAAATAAACTGTATTCCGAATGAGTCCCTCCCCGCCTCAATAAAGTGCTTACATCTGCACACGTCTTTTCTTCTACTCTAATTCAATATGATACTCAAGGGTGACCGCCTTGGGAGGGATAAGAACATGGCACTTCAGAGACAGAAACAGTTTCAATTTGCCAATCTTTCAGTGTCCAACAACATATATTCCGGGGGGCTGCTGTCTTGGCCAGAACAGTACAAAGGCCAGTGACAAAATTTCTCTTTCCACTGTGTTCTCAAAACAGTTTCTTAACCCTGCTCAAAACTGTGGTTACCCTACCTATTGGTAATCCCAGTGGGTTACAGATCATACAGCCTTAAGCATCTCGCTGAATTAGGACCAGCAGATTTGTACTTGTTAATTTGGATGTTAGGTCATTTTTGTCGTTGGTTGGCAGCAGGCAGGCAGCCTACAGAAGGGCGTGACACACTGGCGCCACAGCACCAGCAAGTAAACTTCTAGATAAAAATAATGGAAGGCATATGGAGAGCTCTGACTATAATCTTTTAATATGTGTACAAATATAGCATATATATTAAATATAATATAAAAATATTTATACAATTTCCTCTACCATTCCCAGAGGCTCATTTTTTAGTCTTCTTCTCTCCCCCCTCCCCTAATTTATGCAACCCTAAACCTTACTTCTCCAGCAGCATGCTGTCCTACTTTGTGCTAGCTATGCTGTTGTCGCATTATACTAGTACATGACCACAACATTCACTCACAAATCACCATGCCCATGCGCCCACCCTTTCTCCCCAAGCAGAGAGATTTGGCCACAGTAAACTCCAGATGACAGGGCATTCCATCCTACAGCTACTACTGGGACAAAACTGCAGCCTTGAAGAAGCAGCAGAGTTATCAGGAGCCATTTACCACTTTGGGGGAAATAATATTGAACAGAAGCAGTAGGTTCTCTTAAGCCTACCATTTTTTAGTCATCAGCAACACCAGAGAAAAAGCATCAATGCCAAAATAAAGTATTCCCTCAAGGTTTTTGTTTCTGGCCTCTTTCAATTAAGATTGCTTGGGGTGTGGTGGAAATGTTTTTCAAAACTTGAGCAATTCTTTTCCAGATTCTCACTGCTTCTCCATTATCTACCTTTCACAGCAACCTCCCACAAGTCTCATTACAAAAACCCACTATCTACAATGAGCTGCATTTTTTCTTTAAAAAGTTAGGTTTATATCAAATAAGAAGTCAACTGTCCAGTGATTTATGCTCTGCATTCCCAGTAACTAGATACAAAAGCCTACTGTCCTGTTCTATGAGCACAGTGCAAGCTCTCCCAAGTTTTTCATTTAGTGCTATTATTATTGTTTTTGTTGTAAATAGCTTAGAGCCCAAGATGATGACTTTTCACTAAAAAATAAAATCATTAAAGCACAGACCTTTGATTGATACAGCTTAATTTGGAATTACAAGCAGTATGGTATGACAGGACAAAGCTATCTGCAATTAAGTTAATGTGGCTATTTCCCCACAATATATGCTTTTTTGAGACAAGCTTAGGGAATGCCATAAAATCTCTTTAAAGAATATAGGTAGGCGATTCCTAGATAAGTTACCTACTGGTTTCTAGTTGTTGCCAAGAGGGAACAGAAACTAGTCCAATTCTTTGGTTCTTTATTTCTTAAAACTTTGACTCTTTTCATTATGGTTCTACTATAGACTAGTGGTTGTGGTGTGTCACAGGAGGATCATGCAAGACTATGGCAATGAAAATGACTCTTTAAGAATAGTCTCAAAGATACCTTCTGCTATCATTTGCTACCCTAGTTTTGGCTTTGCTAACCCAGCATTACATTCTTAGCATCTCACCATATTTTGGTTACATTAATAAAGCTCCTCTGTAAATACTCCCATCTTTCTTGAGTCTGATACTTCTTCATCACAATCAGATTCCTTTTCTTTGAACTACCGAATCTATCTTTGTATTAAAATACACTTTGTTCTGAAGATGTGGTTTTTAAAACTAGTACCATAAAATCTACTCAATGTTTATTTTTTAAAACTGTACAGAATTTCAGTTGAATCTTTTTATTAACTTTATTAAGTGAACCTGCCATCTGAAGTCTTAGTGCATTAGTATCCCTTTCAGAAGCTGCAGTTCTAATGATCTCTCATCTATTTTTCCATTAAATTTTAGTAAATTTATATTTGAGCGGTTTTGCAAAGTGATTATACTTAATTGGTATGCATTTCTGTTTTGTTATTGTTTAAAACAACATAATTTCTTATCAGAGGAATACTTCAAAACATAAGTCAACCATAGTTAATCGTTGAGAAGGGCATGCCAAACTTTCAGAACACCAGATCTCAGTTTGTATGATTCTCAAAATACTCATATATAAAAATATAACAGAGAAATAGTCATGACGGATGTTTTAACAATGTACTAAGACTTCAAAAATGGTCACAAATTCAATATAATGTAATTCAAGATGTTTTAACGCTATCACCTGAATCAAAATCAAGGCACTATGGGTGTTTTGTTTTTTCAAATGACCCTGAATCATTTCTGATTAAATGAAGGTCAAAATGTTCAAATGAGAATAAAAAGATTCCAACAAATTCCGAGAAGTAACATTTCCCACCACAGAGGTTAAAAAGTGCCTACAATTATTAAATTCAAATATACTTTTGTGCAAATTATTCCTATACTTGAGACATTCTTTAAAATTACTTTCATATTTTAAACCTTATTTTTTACATAAATATTTCCAACTATGTATTATATCAAAAGATAGCTTTGGGGGAGTAAAATTCCAAACCATCCATAACAGAGCAGTGCAAATTCCTATTTTCTTCCAAAGAAAAAAATTTGAGTATTTATGAAATGACAAATGATATTTATGAAACTTAATGCCTTGAACCCCCACAAGTTCAAAGATTTTCATCAATAATTTAACTGCAAAACCTCCACAACCCAGCACATATTACCTCATTAAACAAACTCTGACAATCACACGTAAAGCACAAACAGAAGACTTGTGCCCACATTACAGGTGAAAATAAATGATGGAGCATGTTGTAGAAGACAAACAGATGAAAATGGTAATCTGACCATTGTGTGAAAATGTAGGGGGCAACATATTCAAACCAACAGTTTCATGCATCATATAAAATATTCTGCTCTCTCACCTTTTATCCAGACATATACATAGTATTTTACAGTATCTGTACAATGAAGATTGATTCCACACAATATATTGAAAATATTTACTGTCCCAAAATGTGAAAAAATTAACTTTCTTTTATAGCATAATTGCGGGCATACTATTTAAAAAAACCCAACTGCTGTCACAACAGCATGTCCATTGTAACACTTAATCTGAGAGAATTGCTGAAAACATCAAGATATTTAAGTGCCCTATTTAGTCCACTGAACATTTTGAGCCTTGATCTGGACAAGTTAACACATGGCAGTACATGCCTTTGAAGGAAAAACAAAGCACAGAAACTGGAGCAATGAGATCCCTTGCAAAGGAAGCCATCTCCCTGTCCCAATCATCTTTTTGCAGATTTATACCTATTGTACCTCCAACAGCATTTTGCATTATTTTCCTCAGCAGACACATTCCAAGCAATCAGAAGAATATTCAATACTGCACTTTGCAAAGTTTGTAGGCTTCTCTCTCTAATACCAGTGCAACTATTAATGGAGCAGCCTCTCCCTCTGGTTTGCTCCTAGAAGCAGAGCCTCCACACTACTGTGGCTGAACTTTGGAAGCCTCTGTCATGCTGTCAGTTCTATGTCGTGAAATTTGCTGCTGCTGCTGAGACTGATGCTGGTGGTGTGACGGGGTAAAAGTGCTTTGTTGTAGTGGGAAAGCAGCAGAGAGAATAAGCTGGGTTGACTGATTTCCATGAAGCAACCTGGAGGTCTAAAACATACATATGAGAGAGTTAAGGCATTTCTGTCCTGAGAGGAACTGGTCTATGATGATATTTGACAGCTTGATTTAGTGGCCTTCAATATTCTTATCACATTCTTCTGTCCACAGAGAAAAAGAATGTTGTACATTTAAGCAGTTTTGGTTTAGTTCACCAGCTGTAGGTTATTTTCTTTAGCATAATTCTGTCTCTGAATAGATGCAGTCCTTTTTTTCTCATGAGAAAAACATATTTAAAGACATATCCAATAATGTTTGCTCTATGAAGTGTCTCTTCTCATTTTATCTAGCCATTTCCTACTCATTTCCTCTCCAATCTTCATTGATTTCCATCACTTGGTACGGATTGCTTTTAAAATACATACACATAAAAAAAACTATACCCAGAAATCAAAGAATTAAGCTTACACAAGGGGCTTGCACTAGCCCTATGGGATCACTGGCTCTATTGGCATATAACAATAACCCAGACTTTCTGCTGGCGGCTTATTAGGAAGCAGTAAACCACAATCCCTGGTTCAGACATAACAGGAAGCCAAGGCTTCCTGGCATATCTCCTATTCTCACCAAGAAGTGAAGTGGGACCAATCAGGCAGCATGCACTAGCACACTGTTCATTTCAAATACACCACCAGAAGTAATTTAAAAAGAAGCAGTGTGCTGGTGCATGCTATCTGGTTGTTCCTCTTCTCAGTGTAGAACAGGGTAAACAAGCCAGGAAGTCTTGGCTTCCCTTTACATCCAAACCAAGAATTGTGGTCTGTTGCTCCCCAGCAATAAACCATGGCTTCAGACATAATGGGAAGCCAAGGCTTCCTGGGTTTGTTCCTGCTTTCACTAGGGAAGAGTGAAGTGGAAATGATTAGGCAAGCATGCACCAGCGTATTATTCATTCCAGATAACCACAACAAATGGGAATGATACCAGATAACCTCCTGTTTGGATAACTGTAGCATGCTCTATGTGGTATGGCATGTGAACATGGTCTAGAAACTGCAATGAGCACATAGCTAGCTAGAATCATATGACTCCAATTCTACAGGATTTGCACTGGCTCTTTTACCCTACCAAGCCCAACTATGATTGTAATGTTGATGTATTAAGCTCTAAAGAAACTAGGACCTAGCTACTCGAAGCAGTGCCTCTCCCTGTATTGACCTGCCCAGTTGTTAAGATCTTTTGGAGAATCCTTTCTTAATGTTCCACAGCCAGGAATGGTGTTATGTCGGAGCACAGGAATGGGCCTTCCCTCTGGTGGAGCACCCTAATGGTGGAACCCAAAGTACAGTTAACTTCTACCGTATTTCCATTTTTGTGCCAACTCGAAACATACCTATTTTCCTAGGTATTTATGTGATGTAAGTTATAACACTGCCTGCCTTTTAAAGTATTTTTCCGTAGCAAAAACTGTATATTGGTTGTTTTAATGTGCTCCTGTGCTTATTGCAGCATTTTACTGTATACTGGATGGCTTGTAATCCTCCCTGGAATTGGCAAAGATGAAGGGTAGGAGAAAAATTTCTCAAAATAAATAAATACAGTCTGGCTTATCACGGTGTGCAAATGTGGTCATTGACTCCCCCCCCCCAAACTTAAACAACAGATGTCCATGCTGTGTCACAAACTGATTTTGGAATTCCCAGTTCCAAAAGCAAAACTACATTTTTTCCACAAAAACCTCTCCTTCTCCTCCTCCTCCTCCTTCTGCCCAGCACAGGCCACCAGGTATGCAGACATATACAGGAAGCTTCATGTGGATCAAGCTAAGTACAAAAGATAGCCTTCTGAAGCAACAGCTCTTACCGTAAATGATGCATAAGAAGTTGGATGAACACCACACATGAAGCTTTTCACAGGAGGCGTTTTCATTTGCTTCCCTTTTTTGAAGCAACTCATGAGAGAAGCTTTCTTGAATGCAATGCTCACTTTCCTTTTCTCCACTTCCCTTACCTGAACTCAAGATGCGGCCCCCAGGCCTGACTAAAAAATCCACCTTTTGAAGGACAAAAGCTGGCATTTTGTATAATTAATATTACCTGCCCTGCCTCACTGCATGAAGTGTGAATTATGTCCTTTCAAAAAGCCTTTCAAACTTGTATAGCATCATCTATCCACAAGAGAATATCTTTCAGCACAGGTTCATTTAATTACACTGTTCAAAAAGCTAGCAGTATGGGACAAACATGTAGCTTCACCTGCAAGAACTGTTGTGGATGTTGGGTCAGCGGAGTCTGAGTTGGCTGCTGAACTGTAGTGAGCTGCTGCTGTTGCTGCTGCTGCTGCTCCTGCTGTTGTGTTATTGATAACGTTTGTGACTGCTGCTGTTGTGCAGCAAAAGTGGGATAGGCAGTCACCACCTGTCCCATAAACATTGTACTTGGTACCATGACTGCTCCACAAGCTACAGGGGCAGTGACTAGTTTTGTTACAAGCTGCTGACCCTGGGGAAATCTGCAAAAGGAAAGAAATATCAGTTGGTCCCTTTCAAGTATTCTAAATAAGCATCACACAAACTACTATGATCAGTGTTTGCTGTACTGTCACTCTTATTCAAGACATAACAGCAACCATGCCAGATCAGACCAAGAGCCCATCTCAGTCCAGCATCCTATTTCCAATATGGCCAGACAGATTTCATTTATTTAAAAGTTCTATGCACCACTCTTCAATATAAATATTTCCAGGGTGGCTAATAAAACATTTTTTTAAAAAAGCCAAGAAAAGCATTACAAACTTTAACAGCACAACAGATGTATTTGCGGCATGAAACCAGTGTCACCTTCCATTCTTTTTCAAGTTTGTCATACCAAAGGGCAGTCTCCACTTTATACACTGGTAATATGAACTTTCTTTTGCTACCAAAATCTCCTTTAAAACAACTAAAATAAATATTTCCAAGCAAAGTTCTAAAAGGAACCATCATATATACCAATAATGAACTCAGATGCTGAGTTATGACAGCAATGTAGGCAAAAGGGGTCTACTGAGAAACAAAAGGGAAACAGCATGCTTCAGAGAACCCCAACATTTGCAGAAATAGAAAAAATCTTTAGGGGAAAAATCAAAAGGTGCAAAACCACCACCACCACCCAATGAGCATAAATGTCTCAGAATGCTGGGTGTCTGTTGACAGAGATGGATGAGGTTGACAGGGATGGATGAGGACAGAAAGGAGTACTCTGAAAGGAGACATGGCTGGCTGGCTGGCAGGAGCAGTGAACAGGATCATTCCACACTGCAACATTTTGTTGCAGGCCTTCCTAGTCTTTCTTCACACTTACCTGATTTGTCTATCCTGGGTAAATGTGGTAATGGCAGCATTCTGGTTATTACTTTGTGGTAAAGTAGAAGGAATCTGGACCATATTTCCTGCAGCTGGCTGGGAAATCACCATAGTGTTATACAATGGGGCTGACAGTGTGTTCTGAGATGGAGTAGTGAGAGAAGTCTGTTGACTATGCCCACTGAGAACATTTTGTTGATTATGCTGCAAAGAAAATACACTGTCAACAAGATGATTCAGCATAACTGAACAGATTTAAGCCAACCCCTCCTCCCACCAAATTGTAAGAAACTACAGATTGCTGAGCAGTCTGGGTTAAAAAAAACCCCAAATTATTTGATTATGCTAATTGTGTATTTTATCTCACTATTATTAGATTAGATTTCTAGAGAACACATGCATTGTCACAAAGTCATTAAACATAAATGTGCTCTGGCCCGTGAAACAGTAGGGACAAAAAAAAGATAAAAACTTACCCTACTTAAGCATCTCCTAAGATTTATTTGAGAGACCTGAAGGAAATTTTATTAAGAAATAAGGGGTCGCCATAAGGAATTCTTTCTGGGAAGGAGGGATGGAGTTTGTTCAAAAGATGCAAAGAGAGAAATGGAAATGATCCTACCCCCAAGCTCTAATGATTTACCATCCTAACTTTAAATAATTTTAATAAATGTGACCAATGTTAAAATGGACCGTGTTTTCCATTTTTAAAAACTAGATGTTTTTAAAATCATTCATTTAAGGACAACACCTGTAATTTGAAATTTCACAACAGATACATCTTAGTGTGTGTAATTATTTCATTGCCTTGCTTTCAATGTACAGTAAGGCCCCACTCATACGGCAGGTTACGTTCCAGGCCCCCACCGATAAATGAAAACCACCAGAAAGTGGGGCCCTACTGTATTCCAGCCGCCGTGCTCCAGCTGACAGCAATCAGCTGTAGAGTGCAAGCTCCCTGTGCTACAGCTGATCGCGCGCCACAGCAGAATGCCGAAAAGCAGGGCACTGAAAAGCAGGGCCCTACTGTACTAATTGCAATGTGTGGGATATCTTGAAATCATCCTGTTTTCCTAGAATCAGCGCAGGTATACATAATTTCTTCTTTTTAAAGCAGGAATTGTGAATTATTTCTGTTGAACAATTAGTGCTTCAACCATTTCTGAAAATGGACTGCCTTCAAGTTGATCCTGACTTATGGTGACCCTATGAACAGGGTTTTCATGGTAAGTGGTATTCAGAGGGGGTTTACCATTGCTTTCCTCTGAGGCTGAGAGGCAGGGACTGGCCCAAGGTCACCCAGTGAGCTTCATGGCTGTGTGGAGATTTGAACCCTGGTCTCCCAGTTCGTAGTCCAACACCTTAACCACTACACCACACTGGCTCTCTCTTCTGAAAAATCAGGACTATATGGTAACAACACCTGTAACTGAAGAATGTTATAGAACTGCTCTCTATAGGAGGAGAAACAATCTCCCAAAAAGAGAAAAAATGAGAAAAGACCTCCTTCTCCTGACACAACTTATTTTTCACCAAAATTAGAACCTCCACTAGATGGCACCATGTACCAAAAAAGGCTCCAGTAATTGTCAACCTATCAACCCTTGCACTATGGTAACGGCTCTACCAAGTCTATTTACATTTGAACATTCTGTTCCACTCCTTCCTATCTTTCTTATTCCTTTTCATAATGCCAAATTGCTCACTTCTGAGTGACCAATAGTTTATCCAATAGTTAATCCACCAATACTCTGCATTCTATAGCTTCCAGGCTTGCATTTGCCCAATTGCTTCTTGCTTCTTTCCAATATCACACAGTGTGCATAATAGGCTTTGTGCCACAGCCCACTCACTTCTTCAAGACACTTCCTAAAGTTGGCTTTGGCATATGAGTCATGCTTTCCTGACTCTAAGCCCTTCCCTGCCCTCAGAGACCAGGCTAGTGGAAGTAAGTGCTCGAAGAATAAATAACTTCTGCTAAAGGAGCACCCTGTCACAGCAACAAGCAGACACAAAGACTGCATTTAAGAAACAACTGCAAATAAGAATATAACTAAATCATATCTTCAAAATTTTCTCTTGAGAGCATGACATTACCTGTGCTGTAGCACCTTGCAGAGGCTGTTGTTGTATCATGTGTTGAGTACCAATGTGCCCAGTGTTCATGCCACCTTGGATTTGATTAGTTTGAACAACTTGACCTTGCATATTTATTGGTGTAATCTGTTGAATATTTGATGGGTTTCCAGAAGCCAGCTGCACGGAACCAAAATTTAATCCAGGAGTTGACTGCTGCAAGAACATCTTTCAAAGAAAAAACAAGACATGCCAGTGCTTAAAATAGTAATGAGCGTTCAGAAGACACAAATCATTATTTTTTTTTAAAGATCACTGAATTTTTTTATGCTAGATGTGAAAAGTATATACACTTATTATTTTGTCTAATAATATTGCTGTAATGGACATGGAAGTCTTAGACTGCAATCCTATACACACCTACCTGGAAGCAATCCCATTGAATTCAGTGGGACATACTGCTGAGTAGGCATGTATAGGATTGCACTGTTAATCTGGTAAAGGAAAAAATAACTCCCTAAATGCACATATTCTAAGTTATTGTACACTGTATTCCTTTATATTTTATTTTATTAGTGGCAGAACTTACAATGATATAATGCTTAAATGATTAAAGAGGTCCTTATTAGTAACAGATATGAATATCAAGGGCTCCAGTGAAATGAGGTGAAAAATTAAAGCAAGTAATATTTTGTGTGGTTTTTATAATAATTGCTGTAAACCACTTTTATACTTGTATGAAATTGCTGTATACAAATATTTTATAGATAAATATAAATAAAAAGTAATATTAATACTTGAGTGAACTAAGTTCTATATATCATAAAATATATGCAGGTAATATTTTAGTCTATAGAACTAACCAATCAAAATATACCCATTGCTTTTTATTAATTCTGTGAGCTCCTTTAAGAACTTCAGTTAATATGCAAAGTACAGGTCTATTGAATTAATTACTTAATAATGGTGTCTTTATTCAAGAATTTTGAATTCTGCATGCAGAAATTCAGTGCTAATCAGCACTTTTTTTTTTTTACTGAAACCTAAGGTTTAATCTATATGCAGAACATATCATATGGAAAGTGGGACTGGACCAAGATGAAGGAGGTGTGAAAATTGGAGGGAGAAATATCGATAATTTAAGATATGCAGACGATACCATACTACTAGCAGAAACCAGTGATGATTTGAAAGGAATGCTGATGAAAGTTAAAGAGGAAAGCACAAAAGCAGGACTACAGCTGAAAGTCAAAAAGACTAAAGTAATGACAACAGAAGATTTATGCAACTTTAAAGTTGACAATGAGGACATTGAACTTGTCAAGGATTATTAATACCTCGGCACAGTCATTAACCAAACTGGAGACAATAGTCAAGAAATCAGAAGAAGGCTAGGACTGGCGAGGGCAGCTATGAAATTACTAGAAAAGGTCCTCAAATGCAAAGATGTATCACTGAACACTAAAGTCAGGATCATTCAGACCATGGTATTCCTGATCTCTATGTATGGATGTGAAAGTTGGACAGGGAAACAAGCAGATAAGAGAAAAAACTCATTTGAAATGTGTTGTTGGAGGAGAGCTTTGTGCATACCATGGACTGCAAAAAAGACAAATAATTGGGTGTTAGAACAAATTAAACCAGAACTGTCACTAGAAGCTAAAATGATGAAACTGAGGTTATCATACTTTGGACACATAATGAGAAGACATGATTCACTAGAAAAGACAATTATGCTGGGAAAAACAGAAGGGAATAGAAAAAGAGGAAGGCCAAACAAGAGATGGATTGATTCCATAAAGAAAGCCACAGACCCGAACTTACAAGATCTGAACAGGGTGGTTCATGACAGATGCTCTTGGAGGTCACCGATTCATAGGGTCGCCATAAGTCGTAATTGACTTGAAGGCACATAACAACAACAAACAAGGTTACCACACCACACAATGAAAAAGACAGAGGGACAGAAAGAGAGAGAAATTAAGTGTAGAATCACTAGCCATGTCAGTGTGTTATCAGTTTTAACCAACCTGTAGCCCTTGTCCATGGACCATTTGGAGTTGTTCCTGAATCTTACGCAACTCTTCTTGTTGGCGATGAATGTTTGCTTCTATCATTCGCGTTCTTTGCTCCAATTGGTCCTTTAAGTGCTGCATGGCTCCTAACTGAGCAGAAAATTGAAGCATAGGCTAAAAAGCAACATTTAAGAAATACACAAGAAAGATTTGAATCAGTAACCAACATGCTATAGGAAAAGTAAGCAACTACAAAAGAGCATCCTCTGCAAATGAAAATAATTATATTTAAAATAAAGTTATAAATGGATGTGTCTGACAAGGAACATTCTTTAAACAAGCATCTAACATTGAACAATTTAGAGCAGGGTTGGGGAACATTTTTGACTCCACAGGTCATTCTTATCAGGATCTGCCTCGCAAGTCAACTTTGACAGGAGGGGAGGCTACCCACCTGTCAATCACCTGATGTCACAAATGATTTGGTACGCTGAAGTCCTAAAGTTGAGATTTCAAAGCACCTTGCAGGCAGCAAGCCTCTATTAAAAGGAAGACATTTCCCTCTCTTTAAACAGCTGTTTCAATCCCCCTTTGAAGGGGGTTGCACTGAAACAGCTGCTAAAATGAAGGAAAAACCCCTTCCTTTTTAGCAGCCCCTTGCTCCCTGAAAAAGTTATGAAGTCACAACTTCTGAACTTCAAAGCACAGCCAAACTGGGCAGGATTTGGGTGTGCAATAGAGTTCCCTGCAGGGACCTCATTTGCGCATCCGAATCAAGCTGAATTGACCTCCTCAGCTGGTATAGCACAGTGGGAAGGAGAGCCTGGCTGGGAGTCCAGAGTCTGTGAGTTCAAATCCCCGCTCGTGTCTCCTGGGTGAAAAGGGCCAGCTAAAGATCACCCCCACAGTGAGTGGCTCAGGGGTTTCGTGCCCTGCCACCTGTGCAGCTGTGGGCAAATTGCATAGTCCCAGGGAGCCCAGTTGCCCCCCAGCTGGCAGTTGCAGACAAGGAAGGGGCTGGCTTGTGGAGCTGTGGCAAGCTGAGCAGGTCCTAGCCAGCTGAAGAGGACTAGCCTCAGAGGTAGGCAATGGTAAACCCCCTCTGAATGCCGCTTACAATGAACACCCTATTCATAGGGTCACCATAAATCGGGATTGACTTGAAGGCAGTCCAACATGCATATCTATTATTTATGGGATAGGGATCCAGCTAAGGGCATAGCCTCATGGTTCTGGCAGATTATCACAACAGAGCAAACTATTACAGATTCACCTTTAAGATGCCCTAAGTGTCCTCGTTAATCTCCAGTGCCCAGCTGATGGTTTAAGAGTGATTTAGAAGAGGACTTTTTTTAAAAAAAAACCTGATTGCTCACTCTTTGTACAATATGGATTCTTAAAATGTATCTTGGAATGCAATTCAATGGCAAGACTGAATAACAGAATTACCCTTTTACCCCATTTGACTGCTGTGAAGTTTGTGAAGATATCAAATGCCCACATATATAAAAGGGTGTGCTGGATCAGAACAATCCCATACTTTCATTGAAACCAATGTGATTTACTGAGCCATTTTCCAGATTGATCCCCCAAAGCAACTCATGGGCTACTTGTGGCCTACCAAATTTTTATGATTTGGTATATATGAAGCAATGGGACATTGTGTCTGGGTAATAAA